>NC_058338.1:6100934-6725934 GCF_905475395.1 Chrysoperla carnea | reverse complement strand
GGGTCTAGCCTACAAAAAGGTGCAAAAAAATCCATAAATTCGTCAAGTCGTCTAAATACTATGCTTGACTCTAGACTTGTAATAATATAAGTGCAAAGTCGATCTCAAGACAGAAGATTTTGGATATTTTTTCTTATTGGAATTAAGTAGCGATGAAGTATGTCTGACATTCGAGAAAGGATGCGTTTACTGCATTTATTAGTGCGCATGCCTGATAAACTGACTTGCTTAAAATCATTTTCATGTACTTTTAGCAACATGAATTATAATTGTCAGACAGTTTTACCATCAGATTATAATTGCAGGACAGTTTTACCATTACTAACACAAAATTTTTAAGAAATGTATTCTCTCAAATCTCAACGTTCTATTCCTCGTAGATTCAATACAATAAAACACCACTAAATGAATTCCTTGAAAACTTTGCTATATTTAATTTAACACAAAGGTGTATTAATTTTGGTCCATTAATTGTTAATTTCCAAATATATTTACAATCAATACATTTAACAATAATTCAACAATTATTTTTAATAATAGCGTCCGTTCACAATGACTGTCCATTAACAACTGACATGTTATTTTACAATACACATATAAGCCGTTTCCATGGAAACCATATACTGTTTTTGTAATTCGCACAGCCACCCACAATACCAGACTCGTGTAGTTATGAACTACACGAATATGTTTCCTGTTTTCTTCCGAAATGGATTATTTTTCTTAAACCAAGGGCCTGTACTATAATATAATAAATAGAAAACTGAAGTTATTTCATAATAAAGGTATCTAAACTGAATAAACCACTTTGTATCTCGAAACCACGATACTATGTTATTGTACGAGGATCAGCCACAATTTATAAAAAGGTGGTTAGTTATTCGACTACTAACAAACTATTTGCTTCATAGAAATGATTTCCTTGTAATAAATAGTTCAGTATTTTGTCACAAAGCGCTATTGTAAATTTACACCAAATTGTAATGCTCATATTTTTCTGTTTGTCTTTTATTTCAACACAGATTATTTGTCATTATACATGAAGCCGTATGCTACATAGCGACTAGAGTCTAGACTAGACGAGGAGTCATCATAAAATAAGGCCATGGATTTGTGTCTTGTTTATTTATCATTCGTATGCATCTACCATAGAAATGAGAAAATATGAGGCAGAAGAATTAATAATAAAATATCCAATTTGGGAAATGGATAACTTTTTTAAAAATAGTTTTCTTTCCTTGTAAAAAATTCAGAAAAGGAGTTTCCAGTTTCGGAACGATCCACACGACCTTCTGTACGTAGTTTTGGGACAATTTATCTCATCAACATTGTTTTCCTTGGCTACGTTTTCTTGAATATCTCTGCTTCCATTGATGGGATTGAGACGAATAAAAAAAAATAATTGTTTGATAATAATTTCTGCATCGACTTGATAAAGAATCCTGAACATAGCAAATCAACCTCAAAATCTCAAGAAAACCCCAGTAACCTCATATTTTTTTGATAACTTTTCGAAAAATGAAGGAATTGAGTTGCAATTCTGGAAAAAGATGTAACTTATGATCATAAAAAAGCCAGCTCGTACAGTTCAGGCAAATAAACGGGTTTTAACTTTCTTTTTTTTAAATTGCTGGTAGCAGTCCCTTAGAGTATATATAGGTCAGTCAGTGAGTCAGCTTAAGTTATGGCGCTCACCACGCTCTACTTCAAAACGGTTGAGCAAATTTTTATAATAGATGTTAACATCATTGAAACAATAGAAACAGAGATAATCACTAAAAATTAATTTTTTTGACCTTTGACCTTGAATAACTTACGACGCAGACACGAGATTTTATGATATATTTGAGGCAACTTTTAGAAAGCCAAAATGAAAGATATATACGAAAATTTATTCAGCTTACTATCTCTTATTCCGAGGTTCATCCCTAATTAGATTGGCCTAATTAAATGAGTATTTTTCGAGATAATTTCGTGCAGGATATTGATATCTCCAAAACTAGTCAACCAATCAATAAAAAAAAACCCAATTTTTGGACCAAAATAAGACTAAATACCAAGTTTCAATAAATTCAGAATACATAAACTTGGCCTAGATCGAGAGAGGAAATAATGGACCAATATTTCTTAACGGACAGATGGTAGTATTGTGATATAAACTCGAAAGAATTGTTGTATTCGAGTGAAAATGATTTGTATAAACACGACCACCGTTCAGCGTACACCCAACTGAGAAAGTTTTGTTTTTATATATATATTATGAGAAAAACACCACGACAATCGTTTTACCAACACACACACAAACATGAATGCCGTTTGTGTCCAACATCACTCGTTTGCTCCTTTTCTAAAATAATGTGTTATCGTTATGTTTCTTGAGAGTTGAGTTGAAGTTGAGAGTTAAGTTGATGATATTTAAAAATACGAATGACCTTCACATAATAATGTGAATATGTTTTCATATTTTACACACATTTTTCATTCTAAAATTCTTCTCATCAGTTTTAAATATTTGGCTCACTGTGTTAAGGTAGTACTATCGGTAACAGACTTTGCATTCAGAATTTAATGAAACTTGGCATAGTTGTCCATTATTATATCATAATTAACCAGTTAAATTTTTAGGGGCCTTCAGATAACTGAAAATCTGAACGTCCAAGTTTTGTGAAATAAAATTAAATCTGTGATTTTCCATAAGGATGTTCGAATATCTTTTTTTCAGTTCTCTGAAGGCCCCTAAAAATTTAATTGGTTAATTATGATATAATAATGGACAACTATGCCAAGTTTCATTCAATTCTGAATGCAAAGTCTATTACCGATAGTACTACCTTAAAACATAATTAATATATATTTTTAATAGGTACAAGTTCTGCAGTAACTAAAGAACAGATTTCAAGTAAAGTTACGTTTGAATTTTTGAAGTCTTTCGAAAGTTGCACAATTCAACACACAAATATTTGGCTTAAGTTTACAACTTTTGATCATGGATTCTGTTAAAACTTAATAATTGAAAAATTAATGAAATAGAGCGAAACAATAGAAAATTTAAGACAAAATATTAAAATGCAATAAATGGTGGGAACGCAAATAAATAATGCATTATATTACCTTACTCTCTGTACTTATGTATTTATTTGCGCTCCCACCATATTTAATCAAGAATTGTAAACAGGTATTTGAATAGTATTGAGGTATTATTTATTATTATTCATGTATTATGAATAGGTATTTACTAGAACTATATGCGAGCGAAACGAGCTCCACTGCCGAAGGCTTCAGCTAGACCGAAGACCTGTCCAAGAGATAGTAGTAAAACTTATGTTTAGCGGGCGGGCTTACGGGTGGGGCTAAGCATAGTATAGCTATTAATGAATTGGAGCTGCAGGTTAATTAAGATTGGAAATCTTTCCCTAAAGATTTAGAGAAAATCACTTATAGAAGAAATAACACACAAATGCCATTCATTTCATCATTTTAAATGTATTTTATGGAAAAACGAGTGCCGTTTGTTATAATTTTCTTTTTAGGAAAACATTTGTCATGCTTTTAACTAATGAACATTGGTTTGCCAAATTAATCTTTTTAGAAATTAGCCTTTTTACATAAATCATACCTTTAAAAGCACTTGAATGTAGGATTTATGTTAAAAACGCAAACTTTAACAGATTAAATCTATGAGACCGGTAAGAGGTATTAACGACCTGCTTATAAAGGGCATAAATGAGAATATATATATATACACGACTTAACGATGATCCTAAGAAAACGTAATTTTTGGGAACGTCCTTAAAGTCACCAGGAAAATAATTTTAAATATTTTTTAACATTTTAAAGGAGCTAAAATCCAATCTTTATTAATATTATAACACAAACCAATAACTCAAATTGATTTTTTTAAAGTATGCATTCAACTGTTACAAATATGATATGAGCTTTTTATTATCGACGTCATTCATATTATAACGAGATGTGTGTTTGTGTGTGTGCTCCGTAGAGCTATGATGAAGCTCTACGTACAAATTATATTACACCCATTCAATTTTCATAATAACATTCTTTGATACGATACCAAAATGAAAGTTTTATTTTTGCTTTATCATCTTGAGTGATAAATACGAGTATTATTATATTATCCAAGAAAATTGTTGTTTGATGTTAGAAATTTCGTATCTCACGTTTTTAAATCGCATTCCACTCACCATAGGTAAAAGTCTACCTAGAAAAGTTGTACCTGGAGTACATACGCAAAATTTGACACCCACCAAAGGTCATTTAAAGAACATGGTCCTCAGATATGGCCTTTTATGCCCACTTTTACAGTTTTTTTGAATTATTTTTTTTCGAGTTCGAGATACACTCTAAACATAAAATGTATGCCGGGAAAGATAGCACCCTCTATTCCAAAAACAGTTCTAACATACCAAAAAATATTTCAGACAAAATTTGTAGAGAATTTTATCCTCTACAATCCCTCATTTTCACACTATGTAAAAAAATAACCATTTATTGAGCACTTTCGATTGGAGTTCATGAATTTTACTAAAAATTAATGTATTTACGTTGTTGTTATTGACGTTGAAGTGCGAATTCGATTAAAGCGACAACGTTAAAGTGAAGTTAATAGTAAATAAATAAAAAGATTTCTATTGTTTTGTTTTGTTTTAAATTAAAGGTAGGGATACGAAATTGAATAATTTAATATTGTTTATAAATAACAATATTAACAAGTACATTGTGTTTAAAAAATTGGTACCCCAAGAAATTCATTAACAACAGACAAGAAATAGCAAAAAAATATAAAAAAAATGATTGGTTGCTTACGTTAGCCAGCCAACACTCGCGTTATAAGCATTTTGTCCTTCAGAAATTGTGAGAATTTCTCTCATCATGAGAGTAAAGCTATAAGCACAAAAAATATTTACTTCTTAAATTTTCGGACCGATTCATGTTCTTTCGTTAGTTTAAGTGACACCGAAGTAAATCGCTCACCTAGCGACTAAAGATTACCGAACGGTTGACGCAAGTGCTGACGAGTTAATATTCCCACAAATATTCCTGCGACAAAATATTATCAGATAAAATATGTCTAGACAAAATATACTCAAGTATAAGCAAAAAATCTTTAAAATCAGTGAAGGAGCGCAATCACAGGGTTAAAATCATGGCGAACCCGTGGATCAGTGAATGAACGCAATCATAGGATTAATCGAAAAGCGAAAATTAAGTTAGCAGACACGTGCTAACTCAATCCGATTAAAGGCATAACTAACCCGTGGATTAGTGAATGAACGCAATCACAAGGTTAACCATAAAGCAAAAAGATCCGCAAACTCGTGCTAACTCGATCCAATTAAACGCAAGCACATTTAGTTTGGAGATATTTTATCCGGGGATGTTTTGTCGTGGACAACTTTGATCAATGAGAAATTTTGCGCGGGGATATTTGATTAAATTAAAAAATACTGTATATGAATCCGTTATTCAAACTTGATATTAGAAAAATTACTATCAAAGTCGAGTAATTTTTATAATGTATTTTATTGAGCACTTTTTGAACAAAATATAAAATAATAATAAAATTCCAAACCTCACAATACCTTAAAAATTCATTGTTTTCCTTTAATTGACATTTACCTAAAACAAAAGAAAAGAATATTTGTAAGTTTTTAGTTAAATAACATTACAGTAGATATCTAAACAATTAACTGTGTTAGTTTTAAAATATGACTAATATAGAAATTATAAAATTGGACATTGTGTATTGATAAAAAACAATTCATTATTCATAAATTTGAGAACGTAAGAAAAGGTACACATAAATGAAAATAAGAAAATGAAAATTGTATTTGATTTAGAAAATAAAGTGTGTACAATAAATTTGTATGGTATGCGCTGCGCTGCGCAACACCGGCACAACTCAATAAAGGTATAACAATTTATTGAAAAATAAACAAACAAAATAATACACCGTACTCTCTACTAACATACAGTGTCTACAGGGAGTAACAGACACAGACGACAGTAGACTCACTGGGCTTATTTTGAAACAAAAACAATTGAATGAGTTATATTTTTTGAAATACCTTACATAGACAGAAAAAGATTCACGAAGGATAAAATGGTGGCCATTTTTCCCCCGGAAATTTTGCTAGGATGTTTATTTTATTTTTTGGAATCTACCTGCCTCGAAACGAATTAAAATATAAACGTTTTCCCGAAAATTGATAAATCTCTTTTATAGCTTTTCACAAAATGGAAACTTAAGTTTTGCACTAATTTGGGCTCTTAGGGTAAAACAGCGATATTTATGAAAAAATGTTTCAAACAAAAGTTGTTTATCTTTTAAGGAACATTTTTTACATTTCTCGAATGGACTTATGATGCTCATTTACGAATTCAAATTCACTTATTACGTCTTGAGCACGCTATAAAAATCAATATCTCTTTTTGTTTTCGATTTATTGCGTTCACAGATACAGGTAGGTCAGGCAGACCACTAGAAATGGATTACTTAGGTGATTTTATGAACACCAGTACAAAAATTTTGTAGCATCAATATTTTTAAGAGTTACAAACTTGGGACTAAACTACTTTGATATATATTCTATTCAGGATATAAAAATCAATATTTTTCGTAAGTGTACGTCAAAAATAAAAGAGCATGAAACCCAGATAAAATTCTCTAGCGGACACTGTACATCATAGACATTGTAATCTATGTATAGACATATCAATAAACCATTTCTCTGAAGATTTAATTTCCTTTCAATCACAAAACTTTTTGATTTTGATGTATTTCTCAAAGGACAAACAGAATTATTGAAAGTATTTGATAATTAACGAGATGGAAAAATCGCTAAAAAAATATTAACTAGAGACAACGTTTTTTCTAGCGTTCTTGAGCGGTGCCAAGTGTGAAATCAATTTCTACAGCAAAAAAACTACCGGGGTGGGTAACTGCTAGTATAATATAATGTTTAAAATATTGGTCATAGACTTTGAAATGTTTATCAGACCAGAATAAAGACATTAATTGATGATAAAAATCTACAAGCTACAAAGCTTCATTGCTTAGTTTATAAATAAGAATAAAAGCGTAGGAGTCATGAAGAACGCTCAGCAAGCAGATGCAATAGAACAGAACATAAATAATCTATCTCTCATACAGAAACAGAAGAACAATCTTAATAAATCGGTCAACAAGCATAAATGAAATATATATCAAATAAATGGCTCTCAAATGGAAAGATTCATTTTATTTACAGGGTATTCGTTACTAAATTACCCAGCAATTTTTATTCTTCTTGATTATTCACAGTACACAACTCATCAAAACATATACAAGTTATCAAAACAAAAAATTTTTATAGCTTTTTTAACATTTTCTGCTTAGAAAAATGGTTTTTCTTGATTCAAGATATTAGTACAACTAATAAGTCGAATATATCCCGAAAAATTTTTGATTCGAAATTTAATAAAACTTGGTATATAACGTAATTTTGACCCAATACAAAAAGCAGATCCATTTTACGACTGGTTGAGTAAATTCTAAGATATGGCTCGAAATACGGTAAGAAACGCTGCAATTCATTATCAACTAGTCGTAAAAAGAATTAAATCTTTATGGTTTTTTTTAAATAAAATTTGTTATTCTCACACAAAACTAATGAGTTTGTGGTCTGATATATAATTAATAAAAACGGAAAATAAAATACCCAAAACCACAAATTTAATTAACAGTTATTGTGTTGAATATTTTTAATTAATGTTAAAAAATTAAACTAATTTTAAATAAATTTTATGGAAAATATCATGTATAATGGAGAATCGTATTTATTATTTAAATATACAGGAAAAATATTGTTTAAATAATGCATTATCACTTAAACTCTTTTAGTTAATTTTGAAAATATAATTTTGTAAATATTTTATTAAAGGTTTAAGGTAAAGGTTTTGTTTTAGAGACGGCTTAGCCGTCCAACTTAGGTTAAGTTTTGATATCAATGGTTTTTTTGTAGAAGATTTTTCGATTTAAGAAACAACTTAAAATGTTTATATATTTCTATGTATCCTTATATATTATAAATGTGAAAGTAAGGATGTTTGTTTGTTTGTTTATTAGTTTGTTACGCTTTCACGCAAAAACTAGCGAATGGTTTTTAATGAAACTGTACAGCAATATAGCTCATACATCATAAAAATATAGATATTTAAAAAAAAAAAATCTAAAAAATTAAATTTAAAACAGTAAATGTCACATTCATGGCCACCTTTTCAAAAAATTGTCAACTGTGCATACCTTTGAGCTGCGTAAAACAATCCCTTTAAGTGTTATGAAAGTGGGATAAGTGAGATCAAGAGAGACGGAGGCTATATAGCGGTGGTTTTTACTTTTAAGCCCACTGAAGCGGGTGGATATCAAGCTAGTTTATTTAATAAGATGGATGTATTATAGGTAAAGTTTAGGCTAAGCACTAATTCTAAAACGTATTGCATCCTAACTTTTTAAACCGACGATGGGTATGGGGTATGGAGGTTAGCGGGCCATGCTCGATCATCGCGCCTCGAAGCAATGGTTCAGTGCACCTAGCCAAATAGACCCTTGTACTCTATCTCCGCTACGCTTTTCAGTGGCTATTATAACCAACTGATGTACTGAAACCCAGGATTTGCCTAACGCTGAGTTTCCTAATTTCTTCTGGTTCGACTATGGCCGGACCAAACCATTTACTTCGCTGCTGTATGAGCGCCGGGCAGTAACAGAGAAAGTGGATCGATGTTTCTTCTGAATTTTCTCCGCATCTGTCACAGGTGGGAGATTGTCTTTTTCCAATCTCATGTTGGAACTTGTTCAGGTTATTCAGCCTTGTGAGTAACTCTACGATGACTCTAATATCAGCTCTGTTTAGTTTCAAGATCTCCTCGGCTCTGTTACCGAGCGAGTTTCCTTCACCCAACAGGCTTTTGGCGATTCTCCCTCCCTCGTAGCTGGTCCATGCCTTTAATTGTTGGTTTTTCAGATTATCTCCTAATGTGTTAAGACCTTCTTGGTATGGCATCCTCGCAAGCTTTTCTTGACTGGGAGCCATGGTGCTTCCCAGTTTGGCCAGCTTGTCTGCTCTCTCATTACCGTTCCAACCAGAGTGTCCGGGGATCCAGGTAATAAAAACCGACGATAATAGTAAATAATTTTAAAATTGAACTTGATTTCACTCTACACCTACTAAATTTTAAGTATTTTCTTAAATCATTTATTATCCTTCAACATTTTACAATAACCTTGTAGATCCCGATATACATCCAGAATACAAAAGACATATTAAAGGATATAGAAGAGACCATTATACAATGATACAATGTATACTTCAGTATGCACAACTGTTACATGACAAGTATCAAGTATACATAGCAGTCAGAGCCAGTTCTATGATAACAGAGTAGAGGTACCAGAGAGTACCAGAATCTCCTTCAACATTGCAGTCTTTTATTTATAAATTCCTTTAAAATGTATCTTCGGGGGAATTCTATTCTATTACTATTCTACATAAACAAATTGTTTATGTCCTAAATATTGTTTAGATACACTTCTTTTTGTTTACCGCGTGTATACCCCATCAAATACTTTAGGGAAACACTAGCTGTTACTTGGCGGCTTTGCTAGGAATAAGTTTATACAGTGTTGAATATTAATTTTTGTTATTAGATAGACAAATGGCATTCTGTGAAACTTGTCCTAACCCACCCTAAAAAGTTCTTTGGATCATTCTGACCAATAGCTCTCACGGCAGCAAAAATTTTTAACGAGTAGTTTTCAGCTATAAATTTCAGCTTGATATCTTTTTTCGTTTTTGAGTTATCCTGATGACAGACGGACAAATAACAGACAGACAGACAACCGGAAATGGACTAATTAGGTGATTTTATGAACACTTATACCAAAAATTTTTGTTTAGCATCAATATTTTTAAGCGTTACAAACTTGGGACTAAACTTAGTATACCTTGCATATTACATATATGCATGGTATAAAAAGTTTTATGGTCGTCAAAGCTTTTGATTAGAATGATGAAGAACATTTTGGGTTTAAAAAAGTTTCCAGGAAAGCCATTTTCCTATCCAATATTGCGGGGTCCTTTGTTCAAGTTAATTTATTTTCATCGTAATTTTAAAATACATCTCAAATGTATAAGTCACTATAACATACATGTCTTGGGATTTTTCTGAAGTCTAGAAACAATTCCCTCAAGATTAATTCAAGAAGATATATCTAATAAACGACATAATTGATGAAATTAATAGGTTAAAATGTCAAATATTGATAAGGTACCAACAGAAATATGACTATTTGTCTAAAGTTTGGTTTAAAATTATCTCAAATTAAGACTACGGAACCTAAACAATTAACCATGGAGGTTAGAGAGAAAGAAAACGATCGCTACTCGCTAAAGCATTAGCGCGCCTGTCCCTAAAAATTTGTAGAATTTATAGTTCATTTTTCAGTCACCAGCCGCGCTGTCGTCGGTAAGTAGTATCTGTGAAGTTAGCTGTTTATGAGTAAAAGTAGAAGAAGTTAGTTGCATAATGTACAAATTTAACAACAGCCCGCTTTTATTGAGACAACTTAGCGATCGCAGCGCCTCACTTATTTGGTCCGTATTTCTGTGACACCATTTCCTACAGCGATCGTTCTCCTTCTTTCTAACCTCCATGCAATTAACTAATATAGGTTGGTTAGGTAATGTATTCGTACACGTTTACTTAAAATACTTAATGGATGTTTATGTAAACAAAATAAAAAAATAAAATCGACCTTGAGTTATTGAATTTTGTACATGATTATAAAAAAAAAAATTACCAACACACACAATATTCATTCTTTAATGACAATAAATAAATGTATGCAAGAATGTAATCAACATTATATTACAATCATTATTTATAGTCCAGGAGCCAACCCATCCATTGTGTTCATTGTATGTCGAACAAAATATAGAAATAATAAATTGTTGAAAAAAAAACGGTTTTGAAATTACGTGTTAAAATAATGGTATATATTCCGGAATATTATCATCGTTTTTAATATGAAAAAGCTAGAGCATAATACTCGTGAGAGACGAAATGTTCTATTCTTGATATTTTGAAATAGAATTTTATGGTAATTTTAGAGCTGACCCAGCCATGCGTTACTGTGACACACGCACGTTGTTTATCTTATATATTTAAACGAGTAATTCTTGTATATATTTAAACGAGCAAATTTAGTATGCAGAGGATTTCGGGGGCGAAAAATCAATCTAGGTAGATTTTATTTTAAGAAAACGTCGTTTTATTTCAGAAACTTTAGTCTCGAAATACACGATCTACCAAAAAAATAAGGAGCAAAGCTCGGGTCTGTGAGAAAGGTCTATTACGACGATGAGCTCTTAGACTACTGAGAACAACAACATTGGGAAATAAACGGAAAAAATGTCTGATAAACTGTTATCTAACCAATTCGTGTAAAACAATTTTTATTTTTATAGGTATCAATAAAAATGTCGCAGATAATCCACTACACAAAGGTTTATTATTTATTATCCCCTTTTACGATAATTTCCCTTTAAGTTCTTTGTTTTCATTAAAATTTTTCTACGTTTTCCTTTTTTTGCAATTCAATATTTATAAATTTTAGAAAATTTATAAAAATTCTTAAAAGAATTGTTAAGGCATGAAGAAAACAAAAAATTCATCAACAAAACGTTCAGAATTAAAATCTACGATAGGTTAGGATAGGTTAGAGTGGCTGTCCTGGGATGGGACTCACTTAGACCATAGGATCCGTTGTGATACCGAAAAAGGGTTGGCCCATACCCGGCCACTACTCCATGAACAATTTGGAGCTGTTTAAGAGCAGCAGGAGAGCTTTGACGTCAACGGACTTTAGGTCGGAGAGGTCGTCAAAGAGAAGCTGGTTCAAGTAAATCCATCTCCTCATGACAAGAGCTGGACAGTGACAGAGAAGATGAGACATTGTCTCCTCCTCCTCGCCACTGTGACAGCTCCTTCAGTAGAAAAACTACGTTAAAAGAAACCAAAATATAATTGACGTAAAAAGTAAAACATAATGGAAAGAAAAAAAAGTACTTTACGAAAAACCTAATGAAATTATTTCGTTATTTCCTTCTACATTTTAATCTACTTCCTGTATCAATGCAATGCAGGGAAAAAAATAAATTCAATCAATTGATAAAAAAATAAATAAAAACCATGAATATTAATATCATTTTAATATAAATACTAGCTTGATACCCGCCCGTTTCACTGGGCTTAAAAGTAAAAAACCATCGTTTTATGGCCATCACCTCTTTTGATCTCACTTATCAACGTTCCATAACACTTGAAGGGATTGTTTTACGCAGCTAAAAAATATGCAGAGTTTTCAATTTTTTAAATTGTAAAGTAGTCATAATTCATTCAGTATATCAGAAAAGGTAGCCGTGAATTGTGACATTTACTATTTTAAATTTTTACAGAAATCTTTATTTTATGGTTCAAAATGATGATCACAGATGGAGTAGAGTTATGATCATCATTTTAAACCATAAATTAAAGATTTCTGTAAAAATTTAAAATAGTAAATGTCAGATTAAATTTTATTAAAAAAATTTTTTTTAAATATCTGTATCTTTTTTATTTATAGCTCATGTGTTATTCTGATGTATGAGCTATATTGCTGTACAGTTTCATTAAAAACCATTCGCTAGTTTTTGCATGAAAGCGTAACAAACATCCTTACTTTCACATTTATAATATATAGGGATAAACTGATGTTCGTCCAATCTTATGTCAAAACATGATGTACCCCATCAAACTCTACAACTTTTCTTTAAGTTATTTTTTGATTGGTTAACTACAAAACGGGCTATTAGCCATAAGATATTAAAATGGGGTCCATCCTGTATTTTTAAATAAAAATTTTCATATACTTTCTCATATCATTATTAATAAACAATTGATATTAAATGTTAGTGTAAGTACTAAATGTGTAAGTGTGGACTGACTATTAAAGTTGTATGATGGTGTGATTGTAATTGTAATTGAACGTTCACAGTTATCAAATTAGAAGCAAACACACCACACATTCATACATAAGGGTCATTCTACGATAAGAGATAATATGTGCAACAATCATTATAAAATAGATGTTTTATCCTAATTGTTGTGATTTTATACAAGGCCTTTGTCCAGTAATTGGAATATTTTAGGCTCTTATTATTTATACAATGTATTGCACGGTAGTGGGGTACAAATTTCAAAAATATATATCTTCAATTTTGATGATAAATTTCTACTTTAACTTGACGATATAAGACTAAAAGTAAGAATACAATTTTTCTACATCTGGTGTTATTTTTAAAATACCGAAAAATGAAAATAACCAAGGTACATATCGAAAAATTTACATTTATGAAGTTATAACAAAATTCATCATCAAGAGTTGAAAATAAGATACAAAGCAGATGTGATTGTTTTTGATGAGAAAATATCTCTTATCGTAGAATGACCCATACAATATAGAAACACAGCTGTTCATGATAATATTAATAATAATATATGGAACAGTACCATACCAAAATAATTTATCCAAACATCCACCCCCTTCATCAATGAACTTATCCCTGTTTCAAAATGATCCATAATTCACATAAAATTATACGATTTTGGATTCTCTATAATATTAACAAGTGAAAATAATTGACTGAGTTAATTATTTAAAATACCATGTATAGACAATGATAATTACGCAATCGTCGCAATTTTTTACGTCATGTAAGTAAAGAAAAACAGCCACTCTTAGAAAGACACATATTTTAACCACATATTCTTTGAGTAAAAGTTTACCTATAAACAAATTTTGAGCTTTTAAATCAAACATTGTTGTCATGCTCATATATCCTTAAATGGTGAGCTAAATTCATAGAAGTATCAGTGCTCAACTAGAGCAGAATTAGTGAAGTCAATCAAGTTTTGTTGATACATACATACACGTCATTCATCAATATATCTTGGGAATTCTCGTGTTGTTGACATAAATATATTGTGTATACAAAGTGTCCCTCACTCTCTGGCCACTCTGATTCACTTTCCGACCTAATTTTTATAAACGAATTTAATTATATAAAATTATAATAAAAATATTGTGGAATTATTAGAATTAGAAAATTAAAATTAAAATCATAAATTTTTCTGTATATGTATATCAGTCTAACAGAAAGCAACAAGTACTCATTGGTAAACACCAAAACTCGTTTTTTTAATAACAATTCACTATATTAATGGCAAGCCCGACACTCTGTAGTTGGTCTTACATCTCTTTAGTGATATTGTATTAATTAAAACTTTTTATTTGATTTAAACTCTTACCGATGGAGGTAAAGAAGAATCCAATCTACCAATATTTTTATACCCTGTATATGAAATATATCAGAGTATATTAAGTTTAGTCCCAAGTTTTTAACGCTTAAAAATATTAAAAGTTTATATAAGTTTATAAAATTTGTTTATTTATTAGTTATACCATTTTCTCAAAAACTATAAAAGATAGAGGGTTGAAAATTTGTAGATTGCTTCAAATAGTGAGTGGTTCCAGTTTCATGCTAAACCTATCCGATAATATTAAGGGGGTGAAAATATCAAATTTTTGGACGTTCGCTTATAGAAATTTTAGAAAAAATATCGAGTTTTAAGGAGAAAAATGGTTACCATTTTATCTTACATGATTCTTTTTTAAACTTATCTTAATTATAAAATAATAAGAACTTATATTCAACACTGTTCGTATAAAGTATTTCAACAATTAACCTAGTCAATTGTTAATTTTCACATGCTTTTATTAAGTGTTTCGTTGTGTATCGTTGTTATTTCCTATTTTCTTTTAACGTTAATTTATATATTTTTTGTGTGAATACCTTTCTTGATTAATTTATTTCTTTTCAAACTAAAGCTAATCAATTTTCGGTAACATTAAAGTCATCAACATAGTGACAGAATTCTTAATAGATTTTCGAAATACACTTAACGTATAAGAGGGTTTAGACCTAGTTTATTAAGACTCTGTTATTAATTTTTTTTAAACCAAAAAACTTATTGAAAAGGCTTTTCTCAAAATTTTCCGAATTGAATATCAAAATCCGGTAGATTTACCCAACTAATAAGTAGGTTATATTTATTGATATCAATAATATTTGCAATAGTTAGTAAAGCATATCATATCATAGCATTTTAAATACAGTAGAACCTCGATAAGTTAAAGTCCAAGGGAAACACAAAATATTTTAAGTTATAGAGGTTTTAAGTTATCAAGTGTCTATGTTAGGTAAAGGTTAATATAGAGGTATGTACATGTTTCTATGTACCCTAGTTAATATAGAGGTATGTACATGTTTCTATGTAGTTACCGAGGGCCTATACAGAGATTATTTATTTAAGTTATAGAGGTTGCGTATTTTAAGTTATAGAGGTTTTGGCCTCTGATGGGAAGGGAACATAGTATTTTTTGAAGTAACAGAGGTTTTAATGTTACCGAGGTTTAAGTTATCGAGGTTCTACTGTATTATTAAATAAATAAAAATAAAAAATTAAAATGTCTATTTATAAACAAATAATCACATATTTTATATTTATTATTATAATAAATAAGTAATGATAGATCAATTACAATATAACACATATCAACATAAATACAGTCAAAATTGTTTATAACGAACATTGTTGAAGAGACCAACAATTTTAGTCGTTATAATCGATAAAATATGTATCAGCAATATACCATGTGTGTTTGTACCATCTAGGCATATACATATCTGTAGTATGACAGAATACATCCGTTTAGTAATGCATCTAAGCGAGAGGAAAAAATCGAGAAAATCGCAAAAAAAATTTTGTTTTGGAATTTGATGAAACTCGCTGGGTGGGGTAATTTTAACCCAAAAAGTATAAAAATCAGTTTAATTTAATGATTGGATGCAGAATTTCTGAGATATCGCAATATTTGGATCGATTTTCATCCGTATCTCAAAAACTATTCGACCAGTCAACAAATGCACCCGATTTTTGTACTTTTTGGGTCAAAATTACCTTATATACTGAGTTTTATCGAAATTGGAAGTAACAAAAATTTTTCGATTTTTTGCAATTTTTTTAAGGGGTACCCCTTTGAAAAAATCGAGAAAATCGCAAAAAAATTTTTATTTTGGAATTTGATGAAACTCGGTGGATGGGGTTATTTTGACCCAAAAAGTATAAAAATCGGGTTAATTTAATGATTGGATGCCGAGTTTCTGAGATATCGCAATATTTGGATCGATTTTCGTCCATATCTCAAAAACTATTCGACCAGTCATCAAATGTACCCGATTTTTGAATTTTTTGGGTCGAAATTACCCTATATAATGA
Source organism: Chrysoperla carnea (assembly GCF_905475395.1). NCBI lineage: Eukaryota > Metazoa > Arthropoda > Insecta > Neuroptera > Chrysopidae > Chrysoperla > Chrysoperla carnea. The sequence goes on along the minus strand of NC_058338.1, from coordinate 6,709,497 downwards.
GTTTTATCGAAATTGGAGTTAACAAAAATTTTTCCATTTTTTGCAATTTTTTTAAGGGGTACCCCTTTGAAAAAATCGAGAAAATCGCAAAAAAATTTTTATTTTGGAATTTGATGAAACTCGGTGGATGGGGTAATTTTGACCCAAAAAGTATAAAAATCTGGTTAATTTAATGATTGGATGCCGAGTTTCTGAGATATCGCAATATTTGTATCGATTTTCGTCCGTATCTCAAAAACTATTCGACTAGTCATCAAATATACCCGATTTTTGTATTTTTTGGGTCAAAATTACCTTATATACTGAGTTTTATCAAAATTGAAGATAAAGAAAAATTTTCGATTTTTTGCAATTTTTGGTGTACCCCTTTGAAGAAATCGAGAAAATTGAAAAAAAAATTTTGTTTTGGAATTTGATGAAACTCGGTAGATGGGGTAATTTTGATCCAAAAAGTTTAAAAATCAGGTTATTTTAATGATTGGATCTATAGAAAGAATCATTTTCAAAAAATTAGAATTCCTCATCAAAAATTTAAAATTCATAAAATTATAGATATGATAATGATAGTCTTAGTTTTTAAAGGAGAAATTGCCCAGAAAAGCGGGCGAATATCTGCTAGTAATAAATAGATAAAAAATAAAGAATAGAAATATTCAAGATAAAATATATATTTACATTTTGTGTGAGATAAATAGATTATTACCGCACTTATTTTTATAATCATGCGCATTTTCAACCAATCAAATTAGCCAAATTACGGTCAAAATCTAAACTAATGACTGCAGGGTAAAATACAACGATTGATAATCATGTATAAGTTTGTCTGAGTAATAATATTAGCTTTCTTTCGAAATTAATTTTCATTAAATTTGATGATAATAATTAAGGATTTTTCTCGGATTTTCTTTATATCGCTCAATAATTAACAAACAATTAGGTATATATTAAAAGATAGATACAAAATAGAATGTAATATGTAAGACTATTAAATAAAATATATTAAAAAGTATTAAAAATAAATTAATAAAATAATATTATCGTTGTGTTTCCAGTTCAATTATTTATTAAACACTGATTAATTACACACATAAACATTAACTATAATATACTATTAACTATTATATACATTTACATTGGCAATACCTAGGGTTGCCAACTTTGCAAAAGGTAATTGATCTTTTTGCAAAAATAGTTGGGTGCGCCTTCATACACCCAACAATTTTTGCTTGAAGTATTTTTATCGATAAAACTTATTTAACCAGTTTCGAGTAAATGTCAACTTAAGAAAGACGCCCGACCTATATAGATTTACAAAATTTGGAAAATTAATAAATAAATATACAACAATACACATCATGTACAAATTTGAAGGCGATTAACATACAAACTAACCATACACTCCTGTGTGTGTGAAGCCCACTGTGGTACAGTATTAGACAAAAATTATACCTCATTTCATCACAAGTTCATATACTCTTACCGTGCATACAATTCAAAACTTTTTTACATTGTTGTAGCGAAGCGACATCAATGCCAGACAATGAATACATTTCGTACTTTTTTTCTATTCGTACCGTGTGTGAGTTTTATTGGGGGCGTTTCCATGGTAACGATACACTACTTTAATTATAGAATTGTATGAATGCATATATAATTGTATGGATTGCATATAAGACTTACATTTAAAATTTAATATTATTGTCTCACAAATTTAAATAAATAATTATGATAATTTACATTTTAAAAATAATATTTATGCAATTTGATTTCTTATTTTCACAATTTTTAATGCATTAAGTTTAATTAATTAGTGTTTTTCAATAATATTAATTTGGCATTTTCTATAACATTAACATATAAAGAATTGAAAATTAGTCATAACAGCCTCCTTTATCGCCAAAAATTTTCACTGGAAGCGCTGGCATCGATTTTATTGTCCCTACCATGACTACACACACAACGAATATGTGCGAAATGAGGAATAAATTCGAGTAGTCAGCCAGAACGCGAGAAAATCATTTGATCATGTCAAACCTAGTTATATCTAACACCATATTATTAAAAATAATATAAATAAGTATTATGATTATGATTATGATTAATCAATAAATAAATATTTTATCTTAAATATTTTATTTACTGTTTTATACATTACACATTATATTTTATATGGTGTTTAAATTAACGATAAGTAGAGACTCCGATGCCGCCAACATCCACAAATAAAAATTTTGAACGATTAACAACAGACTCAATTGTTAAAAATATTAATAACACAATTTCACGGAAAATAGCTGAAGCAAAAGTTTTATACCATGTGTGTTTGTACCATCTAGGCATATACATATCTGTAGTATGATAGAATACATCCGTTTAGTAATGTATCTAAGCGAGAGGTATAATATACATGTGTTGTAAGATTACAGATACGATACGACAGATCTTCTGTTGTATGCATGCAGAGAGTGGGAGTTTTGATGAACTTACTCGTTATCTATAACTAAAAAACTCCCACTCTCCAAGCGTCTTCCAACTAATGTTCAACACATCTATATAATACCTCTCGCTTAGATGCATTACTTAACGGATGTATTCTGTCATACTACAGATATGTATATGCCAAGATGGTACAAACACACATGGTATAAAAATTATTACGCGACACGAAATGATACCCAATTCTGTTATTGTGAAAATACTAATACGAACAGAAAAATAAGTGAAAACAAACAATTGACTGAGTTAATTGTTAAAATACCATGTACAGACAGTGTTGATGACGCAATTGTTTGTTTTTTACCTCACGTAAGTAAAGAAAGATAGCCATTCTTACACACAAATTAAAAAGAGTATCTTTCCTTAATTATTTGCAAGTTTTAAAGTAAAATATTTAAAATAAAAGTGATATTATACTTTTTATACATTTATATTAATTTTTTTAGTGTAGGCATCACATTCAAGTCAAAATAATATTTTTATAATTAATGAATGTATGTACATACAAATACATAATTTATGAATGAAAGTTTATACACAACTATACACTTACACTTGCACTTCACTTCACTTCATACCTGTACTTAGTTAAGGTAGTATACAGCAATATCGACGATCCCAGTTAACTACCTAGTTTTTTATTTATTCAAAAAATCATGGTTCCCATAATTTAAGAGAAAATAAATTTTTTAAGCAAAATGTTTAAGAGATATACTTAAAATTATGAAAAGCAAATGAAAACAAACAACTGACTGAGTTAATTGTTGAAATACCATGTACATGTCACACATACTTAACTGATAATCCCATATTAATACATACTATAAAATTTGCATCTAATGTGTGCCCTCGTGAGTAAACAGTGATGTTTACAAAATAATGTTTCAAACAAAAGTTGATTATTTTTTGATAAAGAATATTTTTTACTTTTAAACTTTTGTTCTATCTCTAACGGTTTACTAAATGGGTCTTACGGACCCAAAACCTAATTGACACAATATTGCTCATTTACAAACTCGACTTCACTTTTTTCGTCCTAAGCACACTATAAAAATTTCAGCTTGATATCTCTTCTGTTTTTTAGTTATCATGACGACAGACAGACCACGGACAGACAGACAACCGGAATTGGACTTATTAGGTGATTTTATGAACACCTATACCAAAATTTTGTTCGTAGTATCAATATTTTTAAGCGTTACAAACTTAGGACTAAACTTAGTATATCTTGGTATATTTCATTTTCATTTCATTGAGTCATTGAGTAAACTTCTCGTCTTGATACAGCTATTGCTTGCTACACTACCTTAACAGATTCATACAGTACACTAGAACACCCACATCGTACACTTCACTACTGACTACACTCCACAACTACATTTACAAATAAATAACCATCAAACTAACAAATTCATTTTTATATTTATAATATTCATATAATATTTATTCATACTATATTGAATTAAAACACAAACCATACCAAATATTATTATTAATAATTATGATATTCATATTTAGTGGTTATTATGGTTGCTGTTTACTCACTATAGACCAAGACCCAACGTGTATGTTGTACATTTTAAGGAAATATGCAAGGGCTGGATAATAATAGGGATTTCAATAAAACTTTATAAATACATTTTTTGAATAACAAAATTTCCACAAAATCACAACAAATTCCTAGGTCATCGGGATTTTTATTATTATTTTATCGTTCAAAGTTGGCTGAAAAAATGATGAATCATATAGGTTATCCTTTCCGATTGGATATTTCTATCAAAAGATCTAGAGAGTTTGATGAAAAACTATCTAAAATATTTAGACAATCTTTTAGTTTATAATAATACCATAAAAATATAAGGTTGTCGATGATATAAAAACAAAATTTTAATTTAATTATGAGTTCATCGAAGATCCATCATTTAATGAACAGAGATGACTATAATCAGAGTATTGATGATTGAAGAGAGATATCTATATTATCAAATTTATAAGCATCACTTGCACACAATATTTTTTTATATTTTTGTAGTTGCGTGATGTTGTAGAGCCAAAAATAATTCATTACTCGAGTACAAAGCATGTATTTGGTTTATATGTATATACCGTGCAATCATTTTCAGAATAATATAATAATAAATAATGAAATTATAAATTAATAATGAAAACAAATTAAACCAATTAAATCAATTTATAGTTTTTAAGTATCTTCCATATTTTTAAGTGATATCTACTACAATCTCCTGACTATCTATCATTGGTGTATTAATGAACAAATTCTTCATTTTTTTCGATACCCATATCTCCCAAATTATGCTTAAGATCGAAATTTGGTCAAGAGCCTTTTCTTTCTTTTTTTTCTCAGTTTATTCAGATAGTGAAAAGGTCTGCAATCAATTATAGAACACCTGGTATAAGGTGAAGACGTTGATGTAGATGGAATAAACATTTAAAATAGAATGATCAATGATATTCACATTTAACTGGATAATCATACTTGTCTAAAACATAATACATCGTATATATCTGTCTGTATGTGAACGTATTTAATATTTATGTTGATTGTTGGCTGAGATCTACAACGCCAGCTTACAGCTACAGCTACAATTTACAATAGTTTCAATAGCTTCATTAGCTTCACTAGCAAGCTAGTTAACATATTCAGTTCGAGTTGATAATGATGGTCTCATATTTCACAATAAACAAAATCAATTACTCATGACACTATTTTGTAAATATAATACAACCAATACTATACAATATATACACGGTGTTCAAAAAGTTCGAGACCCCCCCGTGAAATTTTAGAAAATAATTATTGAAAGCAAATAACGTTGTAGAATTTCGCTCATACAATCTAATGATGACCTAAAAGGTCAAGTCAATTTTTCAGTTCTTAAAAGAGATCCCACAGATTTTTGTAAATTAATGAAAAAGCAACATGGAGTGCTTCAGAACAAAAGTTCAATGCGAACAGTGACGTGAAAAGGTCCGATCGATAAATGTATTTATTATTATTACTACTAGTAATAATAATAAATAAGGTGGATAAACAAAGTAAAAAAATTCATTGAGTTGAAAAAATTGCATTCGTGTCTAGAACTCGAATAGCCTAATTGGTAGGGCGCTTGACATGAATCCAAGAAGTCCGGGTTCGAGTCCTGGTTCGAGTGTATTTTTTTCAATTCTCTTTAATTAAAATGTATTTAGTTTGTATAATACAAAGTTATGAAAACCATTCAGCAATTTTATTCTAATATTTTCATGGTGACAATCATTAAATCATTTAAGAAATTCATTTTAGTTTCGTAGTTTCATAGGAATTCATAATTTCGATTTAGTTCCACGCCAGAGAAATTTTCCGAGGTAAAATCTATCATTACGTTTTACATTGAATATAAAATAATTCTCTGTTGGTTTTCAGTGTGTTTCAATTATTTAGTATCGTATAGTACAATATTAGCATTACGATATGTATTATAATTCATAAAATTTACACATATTTCATAAATATTTTGTTTCTGCGTGAAAAACATTTTTAGAATTATAAATAATATTGTTAATGTATGCATGCATTGTAATGGAAGGCGTATTTCTAGTCTCTAGGCGTACTAAGGTCAAATTTTGTTTTTTATTTTTCAAATTAATAAAATAACAAGATTCATTTTATTTATTGTTTATTATGGTTTTTGTCTGCTAGGGGACATCCATAAATTACGTGAGCATTTTTAAATCGCTCAAAGAGGTTCTTTTAATGATACGCAATTTCTGCAACGGTCATTTTCTTCGTAAAGACATCAAAATTTATAAATAAAAATATATTACTCTATGCAAAAAACATTCTTAAAATTACAAAATACTGAAAAATTATATAATAATCCAAGCCCAGCGAAGCGGGCGGGGTATCAAACTAGTATGCTATAAAAAGAAAATATTAGATCTTTTCGTAAACTTGACCTTCATAAAACTCATAGATAGTTCTAAAACCGAACTTGTACGTTAAATGTAGATGATCTGCATTTCAAATAGCCGTGATAGTCAAGAAATATTTAAACAGGTTGTAATTTTTAGAACTGTATATACATTTTAATGTTATTCTTAACTTCACCTGTTAGCACTCACTTTTTATGTCCTCAGTACGCTGTCAAAATTTCAGCTCGATATCTTTTTCGTTTTTGAGTTATCGTGTTGACAGACGGACAACCGCAAATGGACTAATTAGATCATTTTATGAACACCTGTACCAAAATTTTGTTCGTAGCATCAATATTTTAAAGCGTTACAAACTTGGGACTAAACTTAGTATATCTTGTATTTTACATATATACATGGTATAAAAAGTGTCATTTAGTGGTTTCATTTAAACATCCTCTGTGGCAAACTGTATATACAGTTTAAAGAAATACCAGCTGTATTTAAAAGTTAGCATTAAAACTCGTTACACCTGTTAACAGTGTTACAATTAAAACCGTATGTGTATAAGAATGAGTATGAATAATAACTGTTCTATAATTAAAATTTTTATATCCATAAATATTCAATTTAAATTCCATACCAAAAGGTGCATCTAACCAACATTGGACACTATACACTTTAAAGATATTTATTTAATTAAATAATCAATTGGAAACTATTTTTATGAGCGATCCTTTTATACACAACTATTTATAAACAATAAATATAAACAGGTGCTGATCCAATGAATTGTTTAAATAGCCTGTATATAGTGATTTCAATATCTATGTATTTTTATCATTACAGGATCATTATTGAATTATAAATAATAATCAATCTTACCAATTTAATGAACGATTGGCTTTGTTTCTTATAGTGAAAAACTTGAATCTTACGAATTTTATTAACGATTTTCTTAAAGAAACTCACCTGAAACAAAAAAAAAATTATTTAATTGGACAAGGTCTAAAAAATCTGATCATGCATGCGCAATTTATGGAAATTTTAAGAATTGGAACAACTAGTGAAACCAAATAGAATGTGTTGATTAATCTGTCACATTACACATCCATACATGTCCTACATACATAACTGATATTACCATATAATACATACTATACAATTTGCCCTAATTTGCACCCTCGCGGGTAAACAGTGATGTTTATGAACATTTACGCGTGTAAAGTTTCTTACCATAAGGTGAATCATTTTCAGATGTAGGTACGTTCCATGACAGGTTTTATTCGGTAAACACTCTTAAATTTATTTCAAAAAATTTCATTTATTTCAAAGATGTTGATAAAAAAATATTATGTATCAAGAAAAATGACATTTTAATGTCTTTTTAACCACTATCTATATTTAATCAAAAAAACTTTCTTTCAATACTTTACTTTCTTTTATAACAATAATAATGCATTGCACTTTACAAAATTTTGATCTAAAAATAATGTTTTATAGACCAGAATTTAGTGCAAAAAATTGGCTACGATTCTGATTCTGATGCAAGTTACCCCAATTGTTGGAATTCTTTTCTTTCTAACAATAATTTTAATTTACTTTGATCATTTTGATTCACATTTACTTCGAATATTAACGATTCGAATTTATTTTCTTAAACACTTGAAACCATTTTATGGTCACTACATAGTTCGATTTGTAGTTAACTAACCAATAAATAACTGAAACAAAAGTTGCAGAATTTGATCGTAAAACATCATGTTCTGACATCAGATTGGAACTAGTTCTTCAGGTTACAAAGTTTGATGTCCCCATCAAACTTTTGTTTAAGTTATTTTTTGATTGGTTAATTACAAAACGAGCTGTTTGCCACTCTGTGTTTTAAACTAAAAATGTTTATTAAATGAATAATGGGTTATTTGATACTTGAACTCGGAAGCAACGATAGATGAGCTTTGCGACCTCAGAAACAGAATCATGACTCATTGTTCGGGCTAAATACCGGTCTATTACTATATCTCACCTTTTCAATATAAAAATATCATTCTTATATTGAAAGAAAAAAATATTGTCAAATACATATGCTAAAATATACACAAAAATCCTGACACCTTCCCTTTATGCTCTCTTGCTTCTTCGTTATTCCTCTACTTTCTACTCCAACAAATAACATATAAAATCGATTAACATAAATGTATGGAGATGAAATTGACAGCGAAAAAAGTTTTTATTTATATTAACAAATGAGAATCGAAACTGTTTAAAGACTCTGTCTTTTAGATTTTCCAAATTTCCACAGGCGCGCATTTTCTCTTTGAAAACTCGAAAAGAACTCAACAAATTCTTTTACTCGGGATTTGAATAAAACTAAGTTTATAGAGTAATTCTTACCAAAGAAAACAAAATTCGAGCCCATTTAGCGGTTAGTCGACTATTTTCTGTCTTATCATCGAAAATCCGAAATGAAACCCTAATTTTCGAGGTATTTTCAACCATTTCATAATAATTCCTGGTCAATCATACAAACATTTAAACACAAACAATAATTAATCATGTATATCTGTTAATTAAAGTTTCATAATCATTAAAAATGCATAATAACAATTTTAGAAGATGTTGTTTAACTTTTAAACAAACATGTGAAATAAATTACAAATAACAATTATAATAATTATAATTTAACAATTATAATAAATTAATAATGAAAAAAAAAATAATGAAATTATCTTACAATAGTTAAGTAAAAACTATTGAAAATTAATTTTTATTAGCGAATTTCCGAAGGAAATGAAGCTATAGCTTTTGTACTGTTGATGGAATTTTGAAAAAATTTCTTCGAATGTTCATTGATCCTACCTAATAGATGTCAAAAATGACCATCGTTAAAATTTATATATATATATATATATCATTTTTGACATCTATTAGGTAGAAGCAATGAACATTAGAAGAAATTTTTTCAAAATTCCATCAACAGTACAAAAGCAATAGGTTCATTTCCTTTGGAAATTCGCTAATAAAAATTAATATATGTATCAATCTATACATTAATGTGTCTGCCTCTCTTTAGTGCTCGCAATTTAAGTCCGATTTGAATGAAATTTAATATCAAGAAGCAAGAAGGGTTTTGGTAAATGAAAGGTTAAATTCGTTTATAAGAAAACCTTGGGGTTGTGTTGCAGTTTAAAAAAAATACTCTTGTGATTCTTTTCTCTAGACGTTTTGCTTTCTAAATAACAATTATTGCAAAACTTAAAATGCATTAACCTTCGATTTTAAGAAAAAAGTGTTATTTTTCAATCTCTGAGGGAATTCGCTTAGCTAACGCAGCTCCTGCGCCACTTTTTTTATGTGTGTAGTCGCCTACCTATGTTAAATGAATATGTAAATGTTCTCTATTTCACATACTTCGAACTATCAAATACAAGTTGCACTTTAGTGCACAATAAAAACAAGTGAAAACAAACAATTGACTGAGGTAATTGTTGAAATGCCATGTATAGACAGTGTTGATTACTCTGTCACATTACACATACATTGGTCACATTACATTTTGATATAGGAATTCATTAGTCCATTTCCGGTTGTCTGTCTGTCTGTCCGTCTGTCATCACGATAACTCAAATTGAAAAAAGATATCATGTTGAAATTTTTTTACAGCGTGTTAAAAAGTGAGGTCGATCATTTTGTAAACCATTAGAGATAGACCAAAAGTTTAAATGTGAGAAATGTTTCTTAAAAAAAAATAAACAACTCTTGTTTGAAACATTTTTTCGAAAACATCACTGTTTACCCGTGAGTGCGCAAATTAGGTTCGAATATTGTATAATGTGTATTATATGGGAATATCAGTCATGTGTGTGTGACATGTATGTAGGGCTGACTATCTCTCTTTACTTACATATTTATATATAGTATTTCAACAATTGGCTCAGTGAATTGTTTGTTTTCACTTGTTTATTCTAAAAACATTCGTTACAACTCTTGAAACATTCTGTATACATATTGTCTATTTCACGTACCTTGAATGACATAATTATATAGTGCATACTATAAATATTGTTTATATTTTGAATGACAGATTAATAATAACCTTGCGAAATGGAAAATATATACGATTGACAGACAATACTCATTCTACTACGATCGTCTAGGGCTGTACAATGACGTCTATCATCAGTTTTCTATTTTTAAACAAGCCTTATGTGGAAAATTTGTTACTATTTAGAAAATCCAAGTAATTTGAATCAAAAAATTATATACTGTCATTATTTAGAAAATTTGAAACTGAAGAATAAAAATTTTATTTACGACATATTTTGTTGCTGTGATATCTCTCTTCAACCATCATCACTCTAACTATAGTCTTCTCTGTTCATCATATAATGGATCTTTAATGAATTCATAATTAAATTTAAATTTTGTTTTTATATCATCGACAACCTTATATTTTGATGGTATAAACTACAAAATTGTCTAAATATTTTAGATAGTTTTTTATCACACTCTCTAGATCTTTTGATATAGAAATATCCAATTGAAAAGTATAACCTATATGATTCATTATTTTTTCAGCCAACTTTGAACGATAAAATAATAATAAAAATCCCGATGACCTAGAAATTTTTTGTGATTTTGGAAAAAATGTATTTCTAAACTTTTATTGAAATCCCTAGTATTATTAAATCCTTGCATATCTCCTTAAGGATGTATGAGCATGACAATAATGTTTGATTTAAAGGCTCAAAATTTGTTTGTAGGTAGTCTTTTACTCAAAGAATATGTGGTTAAAATTTCAGCTTAGGTAACCGTGCAAATTTTTAAGAAAAATGTCATTAAAAATCGATATAAAATACATTGGCTCTTCTGGAGGAATCTGAAAAAACGACATATTTTGGAAGTTTTTGATAATTTTCATTTGGAATGAATGAAAACAAATTTAAAAAAAACTTTTTAATAGAAAGTAAACATATTAGCAATGAATTAGAAAAGAAAAAAACTAAGTGTCACCGTCCATATAAGGGATGTAAGAGCAGGGTAGATTAAGGGTTGAAATTATTTTTATCTTATTTTCAACTTTGATGATGAATTTTGTTATAACTTCATGAATGTAGACGAAAAATAAGAATAAAATTTTTCGATATGTGTCTTGGTTTTCGAAATATCGAAAGCTAAATAATTAAACAAAATTTTCAATTTTCGATATTTTGAAAATTAAGCCAGATATCGAAAAATTTTATTCTTACTTTTCGTCTTATATCGTCAAGTAATAATATAAATTTATCATCAAAATTGTAAATATCTATTTTTAAATTTGTGCCCCCACTACCATGCTCATACATCTTTAATCGTTGATGCGGGACGATGGTGCGAATATGAGTGCTTACTTATCGACCAACAGTAATGATTATATACAGCAAGAATACTCTACGAGTATTGATCGGTTATAACATGCAATTATTTTTAAAAAAAGAGTTCAAACTAGTTGAAATATACTATAAAAATATATATGAGCTTACACGTTTTTACATGATTCGATATTTATATTGTGAGTGATTGTGATTGTGATTGTGAAGGAAGACACAAATTCAAGGTCAACAATAAGACAATTTTAACATAAAATTATTTAATTTCAAAATTACTATAAATATGTTATTTTAAATATATTTTATATTCATACAAATGTAAATCATCACATAACCTTCATGTCACGTTACCATAACGTTGCATCTATTTAGTTTTGACATATTAACACATTAAGTGACACTGTGATTTCAAACACATCCATGTGGAACTAATCTATCATCTTAAAATTGCATAAAAAGTTATCCCCCCCACATCCACACTCTCGCGGATTATATTCACCTAAAACTCTCGCCTAAAAGTTAGCCAAGGAAGTGAAGCACCAGGTATCTCAAACACCACAAGTATCAGCTACACATTCATCACAGAAACACCACAAGAATCAGAAAAATTTATCGGAAGTTTTTAAATTTTATAAATTCCACTTGTTCATCAATTTTAATTTAACTTTCAAATTTTGTATCAAGTCTAGATTTACATTTTTATGGGTAATAAGGCCAACTCGATATCAGAATTATCCCTTATTTAAACAATTTAGGGTCCTCTAATGTGCAGGACTGGGACCTACCAGGTCATGGTTACTATACTTACCATGCTATAGTTCATCACAAAACAAATTTCTAGCCTTACAAGGAATACCGTTACCTGGAGAGTTCACTAGCTCCCAGTCTAATACAGAATTTAAAAATAAATAATGCATTTCCATCAAATTATGATGGATTTCACGCTTAGCTTTTTAAGGAATAAAACTTTAACGGGAATTATTTTATGATTTTTCTTTTAACTAAATGATAAGGGTATCAAAAATAAGAAATCATTCTAGAGTGTCTAAAAATCATAGAATAATTGATTTGAAAATAAAATTTTCAATAAAACGATTTATAAATAAGTGAATTTTTTTAGTATTTTTATCTATAATAGAAAAAGATATTGACAATAAAATATTTACTATTATGACTACAAAACAATCTAAATGTTTTATGATCCGACGTCAAGAATTAGAGCAGGAGGACATAATATAAATTTGGTGTCCATTTTCTCCACAACTATAAAAGATAGAGAGTTGAAAATTCGAAGGTAGCTTCAATTAGTGGTAATGTAAAAAATTCTCGAAAAGAAAAGAAAATTTCAAGAAACTTATCGGAAATCAAAGCAAATGGTGGTCGAATGGACGCCATAATTGTGTTTGTTTTTTAAACTTTTCTAATTTATTAAAAATAATGTACAACACTGACATTCAACACATTCTATACAGAGTATTTCAACAACTAACTCAGTCAATGGTTTGTTTTCACATGTTTTTCAGTAATTTTATTTTGACTACTATACCATTTACATATAAACGATTGAAAATTAGTCATATTTTAAATAAAACGATGTACACTGATGCAAGAAATTACATGAAAATAAATAACATTGACAAATTCTGACTCTTTCTGAAAATAATCTATAATTTCTTAAAATTAAAGCTTCCTAAAGCTTCTTAATATAAAAATCCCATTATTTTTCGTACTTAAGTGGATTGAAGTCCCTTATAGTTTGTGAATAGAAATAAAATATAAAAGTAAAACTAGCTTGATACCCGCCCGTTTCACTGGCCTTAACGTTCCATAACACTTGAAGGAATTGTTTTACGCAGCTAAAAGATATGCACAGTTTTCGATTTTATAAATCGTAAAGTAAGTCATAATTCATTGAGTATATCAGAAAAGGGTAGCCATGAATTGTGACATTTACTATTTCAAAATTTTTACAGAAATCTTTAATTTATGGTTCAAAATGATGATCACAGATGGAGTAGAGTTATGATCATCATTTTGAACCATAAATTAAAGATTTCTGTAAAAATTTAAAATAGTAAATGTCAGATTAAATTTTTTTTATTTTTTAGTATCTGTATCTTTTTTTATTTATAGCTCATGTGTTATTCTGTTGTATGAGCTATGTTGCTGTACAGTTTTATTAAAACGCTAGTTTAATTCGCTAGTTTTTGAGTGAAAGCGTAACAAACAAAACACAAACATTCTTACTTTCACATTTATAATATATAGGGATTTGATACAATGACCATCTGGATGTAATAAAAGTAAAAGAACTTGATATGAAATCATTTTTTCTTCAACGTCTATCAATACATAAAAATGATTTTATGACTGTTGTTACATAAGTCATATAGATAGACATAAATATGTACACTACTGACTGACTGAGTGACTTACTGATATTCTGTATTTATCTTAAAACAATCGGAAGTGGGTTAATTCTTAAAAAACATATTTGATTTATTGTTTAAATCATATTTTTATAAATAAATTTATAATCCTTTACACATTTTACTTTGTATATAAAAATATATCAATCAAAATATTATTTATATTTCAAGGTCAAACTTATATCTATTCATCCATGTAAAGTATGTTTTTTTTATACCATGCATATATGTAATATGCAAGGTATACTAAGTTTAGTCCCAAGTTTGTTGCTAAGCAAAAAATATTGATGCTAAGCAAAAAATTTTCGTATAGGTGTTCATAAAATCACCTATTTAGTTCATTTCCAGTTGTCTGTCTGTCTGTCGTCTGTCCATATGTCTGTCCGTCTGTCATCACGATTACTCAAAAACGAAAAGAGGTATCAAGCTGAAATTTTTATAGCGTGCTTAGGACGTAAAAAGTGAGGGTCTTGGGTCCGTAGGACCTATCTTTTAAACCGCTAGAGATAAAAATCTACCATTTGATGAACAGAGACGACTACAGTTAGAGTATTGATGATTGAAGAGAGATATCTATATTATCAAATTTATAAGCATCACTTGCACACAATATATTATATATTTTTGTAGTTGCGTGGTATTGTAAAGCTAAAAATATCATGTTATTTGACTACAAAGCATGTATTTGGTTTATATGTATGTACCGTGCAATAAACCAAAACTTGTTGGAAACAAACACTTTAAAAGAAATCGTTGAAGATTGCAAATAAATTTATTAAAATATACAGTGATAATATTTTCGTTTTATTTACTTATTTTTATTAAAATTTTCCACCAAAAATTGCAAAAAGCAAATCATTGTATGGCAAGTAAATTCGTACTTTTTACGAGCGATAAATTTTTGTTTAGCTTGTTCCTTCCTCTTGATATTTTCGTATTTCCATTTTCTCATAAATTGATATAATGGTGTCAGGTGCTGTGGGTTTAGCAACTTGCTTGCAAACACATTCACATATCATTGGATTTGATATTGTTGTACTGATAGTGTTTAGTGTTCTTGTGTCTGCATACATCTATGTTTAGTAATGTTAGTAGATTTAGTTTGTTTACTATCAAAATAGCATTGTAAACTAGCGTGGCGTGGCGTTAATAGAAATATGCCAAAAGATGTATGTTGCAGATGTTTTTATTGTTTTTGTTTAGACTAACAGGTGTAATATTTATACCATGTATACTCAATGTCAAAAAAAATACTCGTTTTAAAACATTCTAAGTGTTACTATTATAACATAACATATGATGAGTACGCTTAGAATGTTTTAACTGTGGCATTTTTTTTGACAGTGAGTATATATGTGAAATATACATAGTATATTAAGTTTAGTCCCAAGTTTGTAACGCTTAAAAATAGTGATGCTAGGAAAAAAAATTTGATTAGGTGTTCATAGAATCATCTAATTAGTCCATTTAGAGATAATAGCAGCTACAATATAGGAATTGTTATCGTAAGAATAAAATTCTCTCAGTGTATATTTTGACTGAAAAATCGAAAAAATTTAGGATATCTTTTATAATTAACGGACCAACAAAATTTTGAATTTTGTAATTCTCAAGGAGGCTATTATTCTTAACATTCACTCAAAATTATATTTTATAAGTGGGTTTACGAACATTCTACTTTAAAGAGGGTCTACTGTAGTATTTTATAATATTGATTTATGAAAATACATTGTTGTTTTTGGCAAATTGTATTCGAATCGATAATACTAGTCCAACAACCTCAGACTTAAGTGCTATCATAATGTTTTGTATGCATTACATTCAATTGTACTTCTTACCATAAACACAGGGGCGGAATTATCAAAAGTTTTACATATTACGGAGGGGAGAGGGGAGTAAAAATATCAGAATTGCATATAAACTACAATATATACTATATTATAAATAATTTTGATGGCAGTAAGTTAGTTTATGGTATCTTGGCCTCATGGATACGCTACTGTTTATACGTAGAGTATATATTTGGCTATTTACCATTTATAAAGGAAAAATTCAATTTAAAATTTATAACTTTTGATAAGTTACACAAAATACAAAAATTTGATTATATAGTTCTTTCAACAGTGGCTATAATTCAACGCATGTACATACAGAGTGATTCTTGAATAGTCAAGGTGGTAACGAAATCGCAAAACCTCGTTAAGAAATTGAATTTTTATGCTTTCTGAGTTCAAATTACCCTAGATGATGATCTTAATCACTATTAACTAAATGGTTCTGGTCTTTAGTAACTTCTGATTTCTGATTTCTGAGTTTTTTCGACTTTTTCGATTTGTTGGGTTATGTTTTGCTATCTCTCATAGTTTTTTTTATATCCAACCAAATTTTTTGCTTCTGGATAGCAAGTGCCATCCAAATCAGAGTTTCGACCAAATTTTTCGTGCTAAATATACGTCTATACATACTTACGTACATATGTACTGTATTGTTTATAAATTTTGTAGACCAATGTAAACAGATTAGTGTTTACATTGTGTTTTTTATTTTGTTACGATCATATTCTGCTGATATAATAAATTTTTTTCTAAATATTGTAATATATTCATTAAACTGATACTGATAAGAGTTTTATAATAAAAATAGATGAGATTGTACTCTACTTGTTCTGTTGTACAGTCTATTTCATATAACTTGGAATTATTTATGAGAATACAAGGATAACATAACCTACGTACACTAAACACTACAGGACTACAACTTTTTATATTCTTTATTCAAAATATAAATATTTGCATATATTTTCTATAACATACAAAAGTTATTTAACTTAATTTTAAAAAACCTTTTGTCAAGGATTCTTATATTTTATCCGGTTCAAACGAATTAGGTTAGGTTTTTGAAGGTTGAAAGTAAATTTATCAATTTCTACCGTAATCAATACGGTTTTCGAAAAATGTTAACTGTTTTATTTATTTTTTTTGAAGTGCGCGAGTTTCGTTTCAATGACAACGATACACTACTTTAATTATAGAATTGTATGAATGCATATTTAATTGTATGGATTGCAATTATGACTTACATTGAAAATGTAATATTATTGTCTCACAAATTTAAATAATTATGATAATTTACATTTGAAAAATAATATTTGTGCAATTTGATTTCTTATTTTCACAATTTTTAATGCATTAAGTTTAATTAATAATAATTTTAATTTGACATTTTCTATAACATTAACATGTGAAGAACTGCAAATTAGTCATAACAGCGTCCTTTATTTTTCACTGAAAGCGCTGGCATCAATTTTATTGTTCCTACCATGACTATGCACACAACGAATTGCTTATGTAATAATCATAATTATATTAATAAGAGGTAACCAGATTAAATCAATTCGATTCGTGAAAATTGAATGGGAAACTGTTGAGATGGTGTAGAATTTACTTACTTCACTATTTTTCCTTTTTCTAGATAGAAAATTTACCAATTCCAATTTACATGAAATAAATTTTTAATAAATGTTTATTTAGTGTTGGACGAATTTGAACTTAATATTTATAATTTCCTCAAATAAAAATTTTTGATTTATTTTTTTGTTATAAATATTTCACAATTTTTGAAATTTATTTGTGTGTGATACAAATACATGAAGTTTCTTAAATGATGAAGGTGGAAGAATTATTGCTATAAATATACACCAATCATATGGTAAAGTGCTTAGAGGTGTGCACAGCGATAAAAACGTTTTAAGTATGTTCTCTACCGCATCGAAAACTCGAAAAATAGTTTGGATTGAGAATTTTTCGGCTCAATCACAACAATAACAACAACTGACTGAGTTAATTGTTGAAATAACATGTATAGACAGTGTTGATACTGAATCGTTTGTTTTTTTACGTCATGTAAGTAAGGAGAGATAACCAGCCATACCATACATGTCTCACACACATGATTGGTAAAGTTCGAACCTATTTTAATTCGCGCCTTCACGAGTTAACAGTGATGTTTTCGACAAAATGTTTCAAACAAAAGTTGTTTATTTTTTTATAAGGAACATTTCGTACATCTAAACTTTTGTTTTATCTCTAACGGTTTACGAAATGGGTTCTACGATCTGACATTTTACGTCCTGAGCATGCTGTAAAAATTTCAACTTAAACAGCGGACAGACAGCGTAAAGACTTTTAAAGTATACATAATTTCACTTAAATTTTTTACAAACTGTCTGTGTAAAATGTTAATCCATGTTTTTAAATTATCTTACAAATTACAGTCGATTCCAAATTAAGGTGTGTCACTGACACCCACTCTTAAATTGAATTTGATATTGTATTCAAATGTGGTGTAACTTGTATTTAACTGTTCTAACTTTTAACTTCTTTTAAAACAAAAAAACACAATTACTAAGATCAAAAGTTGTATTAAATTGAATTTTTAGTATATTGTTACGACAATTCTTTTATAAAAACTTACTATAATGAATAAGCCGGGAAAAAGTTTCGAAAGTGGGGACGAACAGCACCGATTTGAATGAAACTATTGGTAACGTGTTTATAGGACCCATAGGAACATTCAGCCAATTTCAAGCCAGAAGAAGGCAAAGATCTCCTGCGGGGTGTATATTAAGCTCAAATTTTTTTTGAAATGCTTATTTTGGCTTATAATTGTTATATAGTAGGTATTTTTGGTCGCGGTAAATACGAATTCGATGTCAGATTATACTAATTCTGTATTCCAAAAATCATGCTCATTTTTACTCGAAATTCCAGTTTTTGGCACAAAATGAAATTTCGGGTTAAAAATGGCACGATTTTTGAATACGTGAAAGAATTCGTGTAGGCTGCATCGGATTCGTATTCAGCGACCAAAAATACTTACTACATCTTCCGCTAGGGTCCTATGCCCATTTCTGACTAGATTAAGTTGGTTGTATGTTTTTTTGGGATCTTATAAACACGTTACAAAATGTTTCATTAAAATCGGTGCTTTTTCTCAACTTTTCCTATGCATCCCGGCTTATTAGTTGTACTATATCTTTATTAGTTGTACTATACCATGTGTGTTTGTACCATTTAGGCATATACATATCTGTAGTATGACAGAATACATCCGTTTAGTAATGCTTCTAAGCGAGAGGTATTATATGTATGTGTTGTAAGACTACAGATACGATACGACAGATCTTCTGTTGTATGCATTCAGAGAGTGGGAGTTTTGATGAACTTTTCGAAAATCTGTTGAGGAATTTTATAACGCCATTTTCATTCCTTCCTTCTGTTTTGAAATTATTTTGTTCAATAAAATAGTTTGAAATTCATAATTAATCTCTCTCTGAATTCGATAAATTTTATAATGCGTGCTCGTATGTTGTGTAGTGTCAGCCAGTCCCAAATCAATGGTATTTGCTGTTTATAAATATAAATACAATATATATAGAGAATGTAATGTATGTACTATGTTTTGATGCCAAAATTTCTTTTTTTTTCTTTACATATTTTATTAATTTCCACTTATTTGACATTCTATTACATCTAATTAACATAAAAATACTAATTATAAGTCTAAATACGTTACACCAATGTCAAATAGTTTGCATTGTCTATTTTATTTGAAAATAAACATTTTAATCTCCGAACTAAAAAAATGAGGTGTTATAAGTTTGAACCGCTATGTGTGTGTGTTTGTCTGTCTGTGGAATCGTAGTGCCTAAACGGAACCGATTTTGATATATTTTAATTTAGTTTGAAAGGCAAGTTAATGGAGAGTGTTTTTAACTATGTTTCAAGTGCGAGTTTAGAGTTCAGTACCCGAAAAAACAAAAAATTGGCGATGATCTTCAAAATCGGATCAGTTTGGAAAAGGCGACAAATGCGATTTATTCCTTGTAAACTGATTTTTGGAAACTTTGCTATAAAATGTTCTCAATCGAGTCAGTTCGACCGTTTAGGGGCTACGATGCTACTGAGAAACACACAGACACACAGATAAACACCTTAAACTTACAACACTCTTTCTTAAATCAATATTATTATGGTCAAGGACATCAGATGAGATGAAAAGGATACTTAGAGACCTATCATTTTTTGGGACTAATTTTTGGAAATATTTTAATTGTAATTGAAATATTTGAGTTGACTTTGTTCTTTTGAATTACTGTTTTGATTTACCTAATTATTTTACCATTTCACTTTTTGAAATGAATTGAACCAGGTTTATTTGACCATTCATTTCCATAGTACTAATTATTTATATGTCATGCCTTTTCCAAACTGAATCGATTTTGAAGATCATCGCTGTAACTTTTGTTTGAGTTATTTTTTGATTGGCTAATTACAGAACTAGCTATTATCCATAATAGTTTAAAATGGGGCCATTCTGTATTAAATTTTGATCAATATTTCAAATTAATTGACTAATTTGTGAAATAAAATAAAATTTTGTTTGTGACACAGAGATATTTTGTGCCGTCATTAAAGTTCAAAAACAATTAATTTTATTTAGTATATACAATTTCGTATAATTTTGATAAACTGCCCATGTAATTATACTAAATTTGATTACTTTTTTGTCGGATTATAATAAATTTTAATTAAAATTCTTTTTGAGTATCATAAAAATGTTCATTTCAAAAAATTGGACATTGGTAGGATAAAACTCCTGAGAAGTTATTAATGGTCCTAATCCCGTTAAGGGAAAGTATATCCTATATACCTTTCTTTATATATATTCCAAAGGTCCCTTAAAAAAATTGCAAAAAATCGAAAAATTTTTGCTATCTCCAATTTCGATAAAACTCAGTATATAAGGTAATTTTGACCCAAAAAATACAAAAATCGGGTGCATTTGTTGACTGGCTGAATAGTTTTTGAAATAAGAGCTAAAATTGACCCAAATTTTGCGATATCTCAGAAACTCAGCATCCAATCATTAAATTAACCCGATTTTTATACTTTTTGGATCAAAAATACCCCATCCACCGACTTTCATCAAATTCCAAAACAAAATGTTTTTTTTCGATTTTCTCGATTTTTTCAAAGGGGTACCCCTTAAAAAAATTGCAAAAAATCGAAAAATTTTTGTTCTCTCCAATTTCGATAAAACTCAGTATATAGGGTAATTTTGACCCAAAAAGTACAAAAATCGGGTGCATTTGTTGACTGGTCGAATAGTTTTGGAGATATGGACAAAAATCGATCCACATATTGCGATATCTCAGAAACTGCGCATCCAATCTTTAAATTAACCTGATTTTTATACTTTTTGGTTCAAAATTACCCCATCCACCGAGTTTCATCAAATTCCAAAACAAAATTTTTTTTTCGATTTTCTCGATTTTTTCAAAGGGGTACCCCTTAAAAAAATTGCAAAAAATCGAAAAATTATTTTTCGCTCCAATTTCGATAAAACTCAGTTAATAAGGTAATTTTGACCCAAAAAGTACAAAAATCGGTTCCATTTGTTGACTGGTCGGATAGTTTTTGAGATACGGACTAAAATCGATCCAAACATTGCGATATCTCAGAAACTTTTTAAAATCGGTTAAGTAGTTAATTCAAAAATGACGAATGCCGGGTTTGGCTGCTAGTTAAAATATAAAATAAAACAAGTGAAAACAAACAATTGACTGAGTTAATTATTGAAATACCACGTATACACTGTGTTGATTACACTGTCACATTACACATACATACATGTCACACACACATAACTGATATTACCATATAATACATACTATACAATTTGCGCCAAATTTGCGCCCTCGCGGGTAAACGCGGTGATGTTGTTTAATTTTTTACTTGGGACAGAAAAAAATTTTCGAAAATCCTCTTAAATTTTACATTCACATCTGCTTGAAGCAATCATTGTTAAACAATCAAATACATTTTAAATTTATTGATCGTTTCCTGTAAATTCATTCTAAGTTCCACAAAAGGTAAGATATTTAAATTATTGAAGTAGAAACCATTATTATTTTATTCGATAGAATCGCAACATCGCGTTGCCGCTAAGTTCTCCGAAGATGTTTATATAAAGTAATATTTCGTGTTAGAAAACTAGCAGACGGAAATCATTTTGAAAATATTCTTGTGAATTGAAAATATTTTAAACAGATGTGCGTTTTATAATATGTGTATCATTTTACAGGATGTGTTATGTAAAAGAAGGCTTATGCAACGACTGCACTTTTAATTGAAATTAAGACATTTTTTTCCTATTCCAAAATTTTTCTTTAGCTAGGAAAAATTATATAAGTAACGTTTTTTCGAAGTTCATTCGATTTAGACAGTCAAACCTGGTCGAATAAGACCTGGATAAGCAAGAAAACTCTATTTATAGAGAAATAATTGTCAAATCCCGCTATTTTAATCCTCTTAAATCTTTTTAGATAAAAACAGGAACCTTTTTAAGACAGTCGTTTTGCTTTTAGGTGAAAAATCTATATACATATACTTCTAAGTGTTGAGCCTAAATGGCCGAGCGGTCTAAGGCGTTTGTCTTTGTCTGTTTGTCCATTTAGACTGAGGTTGCGGGTTCGAATCCAGGCAGCGGCAGTGTGAACAATTTATAATTAATGGGAGTGCAGTATTGATCACATTGTCGTCGTTTGGATAAGAACGAAGTAACCGATTCCACCCACATCAAAATGTAATTGTAAATATGTTTGTAATTAAATAAATAAAGATTAACAAATAATGATGTTGGTGGCCTCTGTTATAGGCGTATATGTCAGAGAAACTAAGGTTAAACCCCATTATTATAATTATTATTATATACTTTTAGGTGTGTAAAACAATCCCTATAATTATTTCGAGTCTTATGGAAGGGGGATAAGTGAGATCAATGGAGATGAAGGATATAACAAATTCAAGATTGGTGAATACAGACGAAAAATAAGAATAAAATTTTTCAATATCTGCCTTAGTTTTCGAAATATCGAAAGCTAAATAATTAAACAAAATGTTCAATTTTCGATATTTTGAAAATTACTCTAGATATCGAAAATTTTTATTCGATATCTTGGTTTGGCGAAAAACCAACTTAATAATTTTCCTCTCTAACGATTTTGATTTGATTTGATTAATTATATATGTACTAAAGAAACTTTTCTGAGCATATCAAGATTTTAAAGTGGATTTATTTGGAAAATTAAGTATTATCAGTTTCAAAATTTAAACCATAAATAATTCATTTTCATGTATGTATTCATATACTTATAGTAGGAATTAGTAAAGATCAACTCGTTTACTAGTTACTAACGTATAACACATCTAGCGTTTGCTAGACTAGAAGCTGGATGGTGGGTGCTGGGTTAATCAAAGAATAAAGAAGTGCCACTAGCTGGTGGTATCAAGCCTAAAGTATACAACCTTGTTAGTTTATGCATGAACTTCAAACTAAACTCTTATTATTGTAATTATCAACAGTTTATACTTTATACTTATATTGCATTGCATTGCATTGCATTGCATTGCATACAATGAATGTACAGAGTGTTCAACATGCACAAATCCTATCTTATAAAGTTCAAAAAGTAAAACCCTGACGGCTACAAAATCGCCGACGAGGCGATTTTGATGATTCACACGTCAATTGATTTGTCTTAACCATGAAGGTTATAAAGAAGGAGAACGATCGCTACGTGTTAAAGCATTAGCGCGTCTGTCCTTGAAAATTTGTATAATTTATAGTTCATTTTTCAGTCACCAGCAGCGCTGTCATCAAGAAGTAGTATCTGCGAAGTTAGCTGTTTATGAGTACAAGTAGATGAAGTTAGTTGCATAATGTACAAATTGACATATCATTTCAAATTAGCGCACAACAGCCCGCTTTTATTGACACTACTTAGCGGTCGCAGCGCCTCACTTATTTTATCCATATTTCGGGGACAATATTTTCTATAGCGATTGTTCTCCTTCTTATAACCTTCATGGTCTTAACCTTGCGAGTGCAACTAAAGACATTACAGTAATAAAAATTCAATATGGCGACACACAAACGCCATATTGTGAAAATGTGTATTGTTATGTGGCACACAAGAGACACCAAACGCAAGCCCGATTTTAATGATTCAGACTTGAATCGATTTGTCTTAACCTTGCGAGTACTACTGAAGATATGGCGGTAATGAAAATTCAATATGGCGACCACTGGACGCCTATATGTGTAGAAAATGTGCATGTTTGTTTGTGCACATATACGTGCAATAGAGACCACACGCAAAGGCCGAGATGTCGATGATTTTTACGTCAATCGATTTGTTTTAACCTTGCGAGCGCTACTGAAGATATGACAATAATAAAAATTCAATATGGCGTATGGTGATCGCAATTATGTCAACTATGTCAAGTTGGGTATCATTGAATAGCTATTAAATAGACATATCGATGAACATAATAATCATTAAAATCGGTTGACGCATTTGATTTAGAAAGAAAATGATAGTCGACAAATTATGGTAAGTGGGGTATCGTTGAATAGGTATTTGAAAATCCTCACTAAAAAGAGTAAAATAAAAAAAAATTATTTAAAGAAATCAAAAAACCCGACTGAATTAAATATAAACTAAAAAGAAAAAAAACAAGTACAACAGTTAAATAGCGACTTTAACAGCCGGGACTCATTAAAATCTACACCGGCTCAAATATGTCCAATATTGGGTCCCGACTGTTAAAGTTGCTATGTAAACTGCTGTACTTGTTTTTTTCTTTCCAGTTTATATTTAACTCAATCGGGTTTTTTGATTTATATTTATTTTTGTATTATTAAATTTAATTTTATGTATTACACCCTGTAAGTGTATACAGTTGTCACATATTTGATAACTGCACCGTGTAATATGTATGTATGACTGTATGTGTGTACACTACTACAATGTTCGTAGTCGAACTGTACGTGCACTGTACACAGTTCACCTAGTATTATTATTATAATAATTATTATTATTAAACATCTTTTAATATTTTATTTTATATTTTATTTGTAAAAGCATTACTTATTGTTTCTATTTTATAATTATTTTTATATTCTAATATTATTACAGTCTAACCTCATCAATCATCATTCAACAATCATAGAAAAGATGGCCATGAATTGTTTTAACATTTACTATTTTAAATTGTTACATAAATCTTTAATTTATGATTCAAAATGATGATCATAGATGGAGCAGTAAAATGTCAGATTAAATTAAATTTTTTTATAATTTATAGCTCATGTGTTATTCTGATGATTATTCAATAACCTTGTCGTCTGAAAGTACGATGTATTTTGTGTCAAATTCAATAGTTGTGATTTTTTGCAGACTTGTTTATGATGTTGTTCAAATGAATAATCCAAGTTTGTTGCCTCGAACGCAATTTTGTCAAAAAACCGAAAATTTTTTTTAGATTTTGGTGATTATTACCCTAAAAGACTAATTTTTTTAT
Organism: Chrysoperla carnea; assembly: GCF_905475395.1. Taxonomy (NCBI): domain Eukaryota; kingdom Metazoa; phylum Arthropoda; class Insecta; order Neuroptera; family Chrysopidae; genus Chrysoperla; species Chrysoperla carnea. Next base: position 6,683,865 of record NC_058338.1, on the reverse strand, counting down.
GGTACCATTTCAAAGTCAATAAAAGGGTCAATCTCGGAATCTAGCGAAATAAGCGAATAAGAAATATTTGATCAAACCCATATTTTGATACTACAAATGTTGTCTCAAGTCACATATGGTCACGTGTCAGCGTCTTTAGATATTCAAGGTGAAAGGTTGCAAAAATTAATTCTTTGAGAATATTCCGTTTACTTTGTCTTATCAAAGTTGTAGACAATAAAATTCTCTACAAACGTCTGAAACCGTTTTTTTAACTTTTTTGAAAACGATTCAACGTATACAAAAAGTTTTCAAACAAAATTTATAGAGAATTTTATTCTTTACAAGTTTTATAATAAACTTAAATACGATTGAAGGCAAAGAAAACAAAATATTCTCAAAAAAATTAAATTTTGCTACCTTTGACCTTGAATATCTAAGAACGCTGACACGTGATCATATGTGACTTTTAAGACAACATTTGTACCAAATAAAGGTTTGTACAAGTATTCAGCTTATTCCGTTAGATTGCGAGATGAAACCTTAAAATGGTTGGCCTAACTTAGCCCACTTTTAAGTGAGAAATTCTACAAATCAAACTTTTAAAATAGTTCCGTTAAAACATTTGAACTAAACGAAGTTCTACTTTATTACATTTACTAATTCCTAAATTGAACATAAATAGAAAAGAATTGTAAATTTCTCTAATTTTTCAATTTTTTAACCTGAAATAATCTTAATTTTTGAAAATTCATCAATCTCCCTGAAACATCTAGTATTGTCTAATACTACTATTAAAACTATGTTCAATTGGTTCAATTTTATTTGATTTGAGTGTACCTAATCTGTAAATTACAAACTTCAAAATACTGTACTAGAATAAAACTATAATATTCGGAAAAAAAAGATAATGTTTAGAAAATACATGCTTTTTATCCCCAAAATTCTGTATAATCACAGAAAGCGGAGGATTTTCCGATGTAGAAAATGATTTTCACGAAAATATATTTAATAAAATATGCATTTATAAACTAATTCATCATAATCTTCCACTATAAAACGTTATAAAAACAAACATAACAAAAATTCCTACAATTTGTGTCCGAAAACAATTTGACAGGGATTTTCGATGTAAATGGTATATTTCACGAGAAAATCATGTTTGAAAAAACACATACAAAATTTATCTCGAAAAAAAAACGTATTTAAATGACGGATTTATTTTCGTAATAAAATCATCTTAAAATGTTTCATTAAAAAAAATTTGCATATTTAAAAACCAAATATGGAAGAAAAATGCACTTATAGTAGTAGGGGGATTTTCGATGTTAGAAAATGAAAATAAAAACAAAAAAAATTTCAATAAATGGGTGAAAGTTTGATTAAAATACGTGCAATAGTTTAGAAGACGATCGTGTATTCCGTGCGGACCGTGTATTACAAACTTCAAGACAGTTAATATGTAATACTAGATAACTTCTGTCCAAACTGTAAACATACACCAAAAATAATCATAAAATGAAGTAATTTTTCACTTATTTTCATTAAAACTAACACAATTCAAATCAAAATTAAATAATTCAACCAAAAAACACTTAAATTCAATCAAATGAGTTATGCAATCGACAAAAAATATGATGATTCCTTACCTTTAAGCAATGGTAGCGCTTGTAATTCAACATCCTGTGAATTACGATATCGTGAACTTCCTTGTGACTTTTTCGTTTTCTTTTTTAACGACCGTTTTGCAAACGGATCAATTCGATCAACAAATGTAGTGGACATTGTGTCGTTGAATAATATAAATAAATAAAACAAAAAAAAGAACTGGGGGACAAAAAGGATTTTCACACACAAAAAATTTTTAAATTTTCTCACAAAGTTTTGTGGTTTTCACGTGTTTATATAAACACGTGGATTTTTTTTAGTTGATATTTATACACAAAGCTGGGGCAAAGCCTCGCATCTCAGCCGCAGGGGCCAACGTTAAAAAAAGGATAGGTTAAGATGTGCACGCCCTAAGAGCAAGCCGGTTGACTAGTCTCTTGTGGATTGAACCCACTTTTCAAATAAATAAATCACTCATGGTTTATTTCATAATTTTTCTATAAAAAAAAAACTTTTCACACACACAGTTTTCAGTTTTAATTTTTTTTTTTTTTTTGGTAATCCTTCCGTCAATTATGAAACCCAGCAAAGGAGCATTGAGTTATTTCACCCGCCATCAGCTGGTCAAGACGTAACAAATTCATTGTTTTAACGTCAATTTAACCATTGCCGTGACACATAAATACATCACTTGTAATAATTAACACAATTACACATCGATATTATTTTAGTTTTACGGTTATTTTAGGTCGTTTTTATGACGTTTTTCACTGAAAATTTGGCTCACTCATTGAGCATTGAGAAGTAAAGCCTCGTTGAAAAGTACCTAGTGCTGAAAATAGATGGAGTACTATTTTTTAAGTCAAATCAATGTCTAAATATTCACAAAAATATGTTTATAACAACTTAAGTCACATAAAAACTTTATAAAAAAAATAATTCACAAATTTTTAATAATTATTTAATATTTTTTATTTGTTAAATTTATGAAATTATTAATTTTATAAGAAAATCTTTTATTTAGATGTACAAGTATGGCTGTCCAATGAACGGCCTCTTTACAGAAATATTGACCAATAATATTGCATAATTTAAAAATATAGTGTGAACGCCACAAAACTTCTATATTCAGAGGATGCATGTATTTTAGGATTTTATGAAAACGTGACGTCATAAGAAGAGCATTTTTGGACGATACAATTCGAAGAAATTTAAAAGGCGAAAGTGCAAATTTATCTTAAATTTGCCCTTTAGTGACTTTTCTTAAAAATGATCCTAGAACGTCAAGATAAAAAACAAAATAACCCACAGCATTTTTTACGTGGATACCGTATATACTGGTATACCGTAGACGGTATACCGTATAGACGGTATACCGTATACGGTATACCGTAAATCTCTGTATAATACGCTTTCCCATCTGTATAATGTATACCGTGGACGAGAGTATACCGCACACGGTATGTTACATTTCTGTAGAATACGCTTTCCCATCTGCATAATGTATACCGTGGACGAGACTATACCGCACACGGTATATTTCATTTGCTTCAAATAAGCCTTCCAATCTATATTGTGTATACCGTGGACGAGACTATACCGCACACGGTATAAGGGTTCGACGGCATAAAGAGTATACCGTGAAAAAGTATACCGTGCACGGTATAAGGGCCTTACGGTATAAAAGGGTAAAAATAATTTCATACCGCGTCTAAATAGACCGTATACGGTATACCGTGGACGGTATTGTGCGGATAGCCATACCGTTTTAATAAATATCCTTCAAATAATTTAACCAACACCGTACGATTTTATGGAACATCGATTTTTAAAGTTAAAATTAAAACACATTATCTCCTCTGTAAACAACAGTAGTTAGTATATAGAGGTAATAAACAGTATGGTGTCATCTTTTTGACTTTATATTAACCTTTTTTCCGAAAAAAAAAATATGGCATACATAGAAAATTTTAAAAATTCTGTATTGACACCATCATTTTGTCCAGGAAAATATTGTGGACGTGTATCATACGACAATGGAACATGGTCTGGATGCGGTGCTTGTCCAAGAGGTTATCGTGCAAACGATGAATCGATTTGTTTATTATGTATGGAAACATTATCACTTTACGACTGGTTATACTTAGGATTTATGACTTTATTATTATTAGTTTTACATTGGTTTTTTATTGACATGGTCTCGATGCGACGAAGGTGAGTTTCCACCAAATTATCACATTCCTTGCCACATGTAAACAATAGGCTGAGAGTCTGTGACCATAAAGTTCCCGTTATTTGGATTTAAAGTAAGATTTATTAGGTTTATCATCTACTTGTAATGCACTTTTTGAAAGGTTAAAACTTACCGGAATATTACAAATTCTAACCTTACCCTCGTCCTTGTTTGGGAGGAATGATAATATAGTTTAGGAAATAAGGCATTTGACCCAAGAATCGACTCCTTCCCAGTGGATTTGTTTTGTAAAGGGTGGAAAATGTTTGTCTGTGTATACTCAACAAAAAGTACTGGACCGTGTACTCAACCTACTTCCGGACACCACATTCTCTTTAACATTAAAAAAAAAAACTTGGATTTTTTATTTTGGACGATACCAAGCAATTTTGGAGCCTTTACGTTTTTTACCTTACCTTACGATTATCGAGATATAAGCATTTGAAAAAAAAAATGCGGATTTTCGTCGAAAACTCGTTATTAACGAAAATGAGGATTATTTTGTGATTCCAGTTTTGTCCATTCTAAACACTTTTTGACTCCTAGAAAAATAATTTCCGCCGACTTCCATAATAACCAACTGGCGAAGAGTCGATTCCTGGGTCAGACTGTTTTTCGGTTTTATTTTTTCGATTAATATAATAGCCCAGTTCTGGATCGAAGTTTCCTTGTTTTATATTAACAAGGAAGATTTGAAAAGGATGTAATAAATTCCATGAACAAAATACAACGGTGCTGGTCTTTTAACGGACCCGTAAGCGGCCGTTAATATCTAATAATCGCTAATAAAATTATAAAAACTAAAATAACGAACATTATTTTTAAATTTGTTTCTCCAGTTTTAACAAAGATGTATTAATTCTTCATGGATCTGCCCTAATTGAAACAGGATTAGCATGTATATGCACATTATTGCTAACCGATCCAATTGGATCATTTCGAGTGCGCAGTTGTCCCATTAAAAATGGAGCAGATTGGTATACACTCTTCCACAATCCAAATTTATACTATGAAGAAACGTTACATTGCACCCAAGAAGCTGTATATCCCTTGTAAGTATTATAGCCACCACAGAAATCCCTTCCCTTTAAACTATGGAGGGTAAAGATAAGGGGTATATAGAAAGTGTCCACGAAAAGCAGAAAATTGGTGGTGCTGCTGTATCAAAAGTGTAAATTTTAAAAGAAAGTAATAAAAGTAGGATAAAGATCTAAACAAGTTGTTAGAGAAGGATAGGGAAGTTCACATCAAACACAAAGTAATAAGAGAAAGATAAAGATCTAAATAAGTTGTTAAAGAAGGATAGAGAAGTTCACATCAAACACCTTTTGCTACACAAGAGCCATTTTGGTCAATTTTATAACTGTTATTTTGGACACTTTTTGACATTGACCCATTTTTAAGATTATCCTCCTTACGTCTACCCTCCATACTTTAAACAAAGAAATTGAAACAATTTTTTTTGGATAGATATACGGTGGTTTTTATGCTATATGGATTTGCATTATTAATAATGCTTGTATTACGACCGTGGATTTGTGCCCGATGTCTACCGAAGCAGAGTAAAATGTCGATTTATGCTGCCATGTATTTTATTCCAATTTTAGGATTGTTTCATGCTGTTGGAGCTGGAATTTTATGTAAGTTAATTTTTTTTATAATTTCATGCTTTCTCAAAGTTCTGGGAAACCGGGAGATAAACCAAAAAGTCGAGAGATAGTGAAATTAATCTAATTTATATTTTGAGTAGGTTTTCCAAACTATTACTAGGTTGCCAAAAACTTCACGAAATTCACAAAATTAGTAATGAATGAATCCTTAGAAATCAAATGAAGTTTTTTGAGAATTTAATGAAATAAAATCCACGATTCCGACTGGTTTTTTACTTCGAAATCTGTCAATATAATCATGATTGTTCTGAAATTCGACACACTTTTTGCTCATTTCCTTAAAACTCTGTTACTATCCGATCACCTGATACAGTGCGGAAATATTTTACAAAAATGTCTTGATTATTTCAGATTACAGTTATCCATTCATCACTGTCGTACTCTCAGTAATATCAAATGCAGCACATTTTGCGTTACGTGAAAATCAAACATGGAAAGCATTATTTTTGGATACAATAACCGATATTCGAAATTGTGTGATATTATTAGGGCATTGGTGTTTACATGCATATGGCATTATTGCAATTACAACATATAAAAGAATTCTACCAAATCCAACGCATTTATTATTTTTAGTACCATTTCCAGCTATTTTTTATATTTCCACTGCAATATTTACCGATCCAAATAAGGTTATTCCATAATTCTAACTTTGTTTTTTTCGTATACATGTTTTTGTGGACACAAAACAAGAATGGGGTTGGAAATGAAAATTCTAATTCGGCTTAAATGTTTAAATTACACTTAAATCATAACATCTATTTAGTTCCAAAAAGCCGAAACCCATAGAAATCGGGGAAAAGTTGACACAACGATAATTTATTAAAATCGTTGTGTTTGTCGAACAGATAGTTATTCGCTTTGCTCCAACATTTGGAACTGTATGAGTGTAAATATAGATTTTCGATACGTCCAATGTTGGGGCCAATGTATTATGTTTTTAAATATTGAACTTAATTTTGTAAATAAATTTTTTTTATATAAATTGATTAAATTATTAATCTGTGATTATTTTTTTAAATAAAAGTTGAAATTAAAATGTGGTTTGGTTCATTGATGTTCCTACCTCAAACCTAGACAGCTGAAGTGTATACCTTTGTATCATGAACAATATAGCAGGTTAAAAAACAGTTAAAGATAGCAAAGAAGATTGAGAGAGAGATCCTCAGATCAGAATTTGTTTTTTGCACCCAATCATTAATGATTTTGCTATGCTTACCCAGATTTTTTAGCGAAACAGTTTAGGAATTTATTTCAGCTGAAGCTGCCATTGTTATAGGATTTAGGATGCAGCAAAATTTGTTGGATGAAAATTCAATATAAAGACACAAAACTGAATAAAAAAATATCTATTATTAACAAAATAAATGATTATTATTACACTAATTAAGTAAGAACTGGTTGGTGTGGGGGGGGGGGTCTGTAGGACATAAGACCGTGTGAAGTAGCTGGTAAAGTGGTAACATCGGTAGGTATTATAATATTAATTATATTTAATATAAATTTAATTTAGTTGTAATAATAATTCTAATACATTGATCGAATGATGTACAAACGGCTAAACCTAATTTATCTGGTGACCAATCTAATGAACTTACAGGTTGTGAACTTAAATCAGCATGTTGTAACAATTGTAAGTTACCAATTACACCCACTTTATTACCATCACCATCGTCTGATACACGTTTTGTTGGGTAATTACTGAAAACAAATTAAGCTCTCATAACAGTTGCAAATACGTTATAAGACGCCAAAAAATAAAACTTACTATTTCCATAAACTAATAGTTCCGCCTCCACCAGTCGTAACGAAAATTTCACGATTTTGTGGTAAATGTCGAACTTGCCAAATTGTATTACGATTATTTGCTTTTTCTATTAAACCAGCAAAACCTTTTTTCTCATGCTGCGTTCGAAGATCCCATACATGAATTTTACCTTCTAACGTTGTCGCTACCAATTTATTCATCATGATATCTTTACGATCAAATTCTAATCCACAAACCTAAGGTCACATAAATTCAAAGAAAAAAATCAAATTAGTTAATTGCGAATCGAAGCGAATCACAAGAATCTTGCAACCAAAAATGTAGTTTTGGGTCGTGTGACCTTATATTTCGATTAAACTACCAGTTCCATAAATTGGAGAAATGATAGTTTTGGTATTTGTTTACGCCTATAAAAAGTCAAGAAGATCTATCTGGTGCGGGAGTTTATGGACCAAGGATAAAGGAATCGATTCCTCTTGGCCAATTTGCGACGGTTCTTCAATCAGAAATCTTCGCTATGCTGAGAGGTGTCCCGATCTGTGGCAAAAAACGTTACAGTAGGACACATAACATCTTCTCAGATAGTAAGGCCGCACTTCGGCCGGTTGAGGCGTCAAGATTCCAATCCAGGATAGACTATGAATGCTTCGAGGAACTAAACCGCCTGGCACTGAATGATTTGAGATTCCGGCCCACTCTAGCGTCAAAAGAAAAGAGCGGGCTCGTTGGCACAGCGTCTCAAACGCTCCTTTCACCTGAGCCTGTTATTCCCGGTAATTTTGTGCGGTTACTATGGAATTTTTTCTTGAAAATCGTAACCCGATTATATCCAACTTAAAATTCGTTTTACATCAATTGTAAAAAATTAAGAAAGTTTAGAAAAATTTAACGATTATCTAATAATTCTAGCAACTTACTCCATTTTTAACGTTGCATTCCCATCGTATCGACATATTTTTCAAATCAAACATTTTAATATCACCATTATCGTAGCCAGAAACTATGACTCGTTCTTCGGAATTGTAACTGTTACCCGCAGCTACGGACCAACATTCACGTGTTGTTTCACCTTCACGTGCTTTCATATGGGCAACTGGAGCACCCACTTGTCGAACATCCCACACTTTCACACTACCTAAATAAACAAAAATTAGAAGAATTTAGGGAATCTCAGAAATAATTCATTGTCAATTCTAGATGGAGATGTGATCTTATGCATTCGATTCGTGAGGGCGTCTAGAAACTTTCAACAGTAATGAGAGGAAAATGAAAAACTGGAAACTAAATATCGATGGAAATGATTCCCATTTTGTCACTTGGGGATTTTTTTGCCACTGAGCTCAAATATGCTAAAGAAAATGGCCTCCGAAGTACCTGGTGCCCAGGGCGGGAAGTATACACTTCATCTCTTGCAGTTTTACGAGAATATGTAACATATTTCGTCCCTGGGCGTCTCCCTTTGTTCCGCCCTAAGCACAGGATACCTCAACGGCCATTTTCGTAATAACATTCGTGTTCAGCGGTCCAGAAAAGCCCCGAGTAACAAAGTAAGACTTATTTCCATCGATATTTAGTTTCCAGCTTTTCATTTCTCCCTCATAACTTTTGTTCACAAAGTTTGTAGACGTCCTCACGATTCGTCTTACTGCTCAAAAAATGGGTTGCCCAAAAAATCGACAGTTCATTCCTTTATTTCCTCGATTATTATGAATCTATGGAAATTTTTTTATTTCATACCATCACGTCCACCGGTGATAATTTCAGGAGCTCCACAGCCTACCGCCATTCCTCCGATCCCGTCAATTGTGTTAATAATTCCCTGATGTGCATCGCATGAATACACTGGCTTATCAAAACGTTCTAAATCTCTTTAAAAAAAAAAAACAAAATCAAAAAATTAACGCCAAGCATTAAATTTTTCAGTTTGAATACCCACAATACTTGTAATTTCCCATCAAAATCACCGGTAGCCAAATGTCTATCGCGTAAATTCGATGCTCCAAAAGTGCCACATTTAAATGATGATTTCTTCCCAAATTCATTGACTAGTTTTAATTCACCTTTACATATTTCATATATTTGTATAATGCCTTTACCGTTCGGTTGGCTACCTAACACAATAAATTTTGCCGAACATGGTATCCATTTACCGTCAAATAATGAATAATTGACGGATTTTTCTGCATGACATATAATTTGTGGTTTCGCTAATTTCTCAATACCTCCTTCCATTTTCCTTCAATTCGTTTTGCTATCGATAAAACATTATTGTTTTCAGTTTTGTAAACATTACCATCATATGTGAGTTTCATCAATTGTTTTCAAGTTTTGAAATTTGATTAAAATGATCATAGACGTTTATTTGAAACGTGGATCGCCAACATCAAATGGGCGATCGCCAACAACTCATATAGAAGAAAAAAACTAGAGAAAGATTTTCTAATAAAACAAGTGAAAACAAACAATTGACTAAGTTAATTGTTGAAATACCATGTATAGACTGTGTTGATGAAGCAATCGTTTGTTTTTTGAGTCAAAATCAAATTTGTCGCCCAAACTCAGCATTGAGCGTCAGCATGAAAATACACCTTAAGAAGACTGAGTGGTGATCGCTCTTATGGTGTCCATTGTTGAAGTGGAATATTTTTTATACATGTGAATGTTAGATTCTTGAAATACTCTATAGCAGCAATTTATGAATTTTACCCCCTAAATTTTCCAGTAATTTAGGGTGTAAACGCTTTTTTTATTGGTTGAAAAATGACCTGTATTAATGCAACTTCGTACATAAGCACCTTGAATACCCCATTTGTAAAGTTACCAAATGATGTAAGCGGTTTAAATTTAGAAATACATCTCTGAAACATGAAGTTATCTATGAAACCAGTAGTACCAAAAATTTTAAACATTAAAGTAATTAAAATTTTACTATAAAATGTACATTTAAAGGATTTAAAAAATTAAAAACATGTATTACAAAATGTTTTTCTTGAATATCACTCAATTTTCTAGAGTTTTGAATCTTAGCTGAGAAAAATCAAAGTTTAAATGTTTTTGACTCATACATTTTGGCATTCATTATTCAATAAAAATTGAAGACAGAGAAAAAAGCAGTGTATTCATCTTTATGGGATTTGAACGTCCTTTGCAGTTTTTAATAGGTTGTCAACATTTTGATAAGTGAGGTAATTTATAAAGATTTTCTTGAAAATTTAATGCAAATTAACTTATAATCGAATTTGTATGTTTCTTTTAATTTTTATTCTTATATTTTAATTATATTTATTATTTTTACTAACCATTTTCTTAAATATTAGGCTGAATATTACGTAACGATTGTGGGGTTATATGTAATGAAGAATATACTAAAAAATTTACCGAATTATTATGCTAAAATTACAGATTACGTGAAAAATTCGCGAATCAACATGTCTGAAGGAGCATCAGCACCAGGGCGTCCCATGAAATTCCCATATACACTCTCTGCGAAAATCGCACAGTTTCCATTTAAACATTATTTGAACAATCAATGGATTTGGAGATACGGAGCCATCTCATGCTTAATTTGTTTACCCATTTTCTACAAAATTTCCAAATTAGGTAAAGTATTAAATTAAAATGTGCGAAATTATTGAAAAATAATTCAATTTTTTTGTTGTTAAAATTTAGCTAACTCTCCTGAAAATGTTAGCAAATGGAAGGAAATCAGAAGGAAAGAAGCCGAAGGTCATCATTAAGTAAATTTTCCAATATAATCAGTTGGATTAGTTTGATGGAATCAATAAAAATTTGTTATTGTATTTCGAATAAATAAATTTCATGTTTTAGTCGTATTCTCTGAATTTTTATTTTTATTATCCCAAAATTATCCCATTATTAGGAGGGAATCCTAAGGACTAACTGAAACCGGTTTAGAGTCTAAAAAATGTATTTCAAGATTCTACTTAACAGCAGTTTTACTAGTCTAGCATCCATTCTTAATAAGAGCCGGTATTAAAGGTGTAATGAATGTGGCCGATTACTATCTATACCCTTGCCTAAGCCTTTTCATCGTAGTAAAATGGGCCCCACCGCTCAAGACTATCCCCAAAAACTCCATATCTTATTTGAAATTCCTCGTTGATCTCGATCCAATAGGGCTTTTCATTTTAAAATGACGATTCACTTTTGTTTCGGGCTTAATGATTCATATTTGTCCAACTTATTGCTGTCAGTACGAAAAAATAAACTGCACTTGCATTTATGACTTGATGAAGAGGCCTATTGATAAATGATAAGGAATTCGAGTAATTTGAGGACAGGTGTAAGTTTCGGGATATATACATGAAATTTTATTAAAAAATCACAGAAAGCTTTTATGTTTAAATAAAAAAAGAGTTTTATTTTAATCTAAGTAATAAATAGGTACACAATAACAAATTTAATAATAATAATAAACTACGGAATTCTAAGTCCAAAAATAATGAGAAAGACAATATGATAATTTCGATTTCCATATTTTTCTGTGAAAATTAGGTATATTCTAAATTTTGAAAATTGTTTTACCGACTTAAAATTATATTTATTTAATAATTAAATTTATTTTTATCCTAACCATTGTAATTTATTACCAACGGCCAGAGAAGAACCTAATTTTTCACCTCTATACAAGGTGGTCAGAAATTGATTTTCCGTATAACCGATAACAGAATACGTAACCAAATTAGGGGCTGGCTCGTCCATGGTCCATTGTTAGAGCATTCTATTTTGTATAAATACTGATTGAATATTTACAAAACAAAATCAATGGTTTCTTATTTAACTATCTGTTTTTTTGAAAAATATTTACAACTAATGTGTTTAAACTCAAAGTTTAAATAAAACAAAAACAGTTATGGAAATTAAAATCAGGCTGAAATAATAATAATAAAAACGTTTTCGTCCTTGATTTATGATACATTTGTTTAAGAACAGTTTGAGAGCGAGGGAAATTCGAGAGCCAAGTAAATCCTGTAATAAACACTAAGCTGCTCAGTCAAAGCAAACTTAACCTCGAGCTTGAATAGCTTTGGATGTTGCATTCTACGCGAATAATTCCCGTCACTTGTAAGACAAACACATCAATGTATTTTTTTTCGTTTCGGATTTTCTCCCGTTAGTTTTAAAGATGAAATATCGACTTAAAACTGTTAGAAACTTAATAATTAAGTAACGTGCGTTTTTCGTTTATGTACAAGTGTACAAATTTAATTTTTAGCTAGAGATAATTTCAGTAAAAATGAACCTTAAACATTAAAAAAATTGCAATTACAGCATTATCTAATACAAATCGAAAAAGAATAATTCGAATAAAACTTATTTTTAAATCAAGAATCTGAATTTGTATTCAAAATAAGTGTTACCATTTCTTTAAAAACATTTAACTCAAATTAAATAAGGGAAGTCATTTTTACTAAAACCTTACCTAGTGCTTAAAATTATGAAGTGTTTGGAAAATTTACTAAATTGTCCTACAATTTCGCTCACACTTTCAATCACAAGATCTGATCGTTACACAATATAAGCTTTTTGATTGGATAGAAAAAAAATTCAAAGTTAAAAATTAAAAGAAAATATATACTTTTTGTTTTAAAATGAAAATTAATAAAAAATGACCGTTGATTCTATACAAATTTTACATTCATCGATAGTTAAATCAATTTAAAAAAAAATCGTATCGTATACAGGGTGTGTCTTAAAGCATGTGTATAAAATTGTATCTACTTGTTTTTGAAAATTATCACATTAAAGGAGCTGTATAATAGGTTAACAACACCCGGTATTAATGAAAATTTAAAAAAAATATCAGTGTCATAGTGTATGTTTTATAAGGGAGGGGGGGGGCGGTGTTTATTTAACCTCCATTATCTTTTTTTTTCGTGGTATTTGATAGTTATTTCAGAACGGCTGAAAATTTGGGAGCATGGTTATAGTAGTGCATAATAATTTTTTCTCACCTCCGTGTAGAAAGTATCAACTTTTGTCCCTCTGTGTGCAAATCGAAGTTGCCGCTTTCTGCCTTCACCGGGGAGAAAAATAGTATACATACCACAGGAGCAAGTAAAGAATGTCTCAGATCTCATGTTTGTGAACACGAGATTTGAGACATTCTTTACTTTTGCTCCCTAGATGTGTAATATACTATTTCTTCTACGAAAATTTTATACCAAGAACTTTTATTATATCAATTATAATTACCAGGCAGTTTTACCGTTGTTAACACCGCGCCGGGCAGAGATTCGATTGCTTTATAAGCACGAATTCATCGTTAATTAACGCAACCACTCTCAGTTGCAAGTTTTACTTTCATCCCTTTCTAATTTTAATAAGGAAAGTAATATCCGAAACTCAGCCATCCTAAAATAAACTCTCGAAAACGTTCTCTCTTACCAAGAGGAAAAACTTGTTAAGCAAGACTTTGATAACAACTTCTCAAATTTCTAGTCGTTCTGACTGTCAAATTCTACGTCTGATCCTCTACACCAATATCATTACACCATTACACTCTTTCATAGAAATCATTTCGAACAATCTTATTGGATAATGCAGGACTTTGAAATTCAAAAACGTTCATGTCACTATTAATTATTTGAGTCCACTGGTATTGGGTAAACTTTTTTATCTGAAGAGTAAAATCTATTTTTTGTTTAAATAATAATTAATTGTAAAACTTAATCACTGGTTTTTTTTTAACCCGTTATGTATCATTTAAATTTAATTCGAAAAACGCGCTTTTTTTCGTGGAATTTTAGTTTTAACAATTTGTCGTTCTTCATTATTTTCGTCTTCAATTTCCTCGGCATCGTCCATCATTCCACTCTCTATTTGTGGTACACGTAAACCTAATTCTTGTGCTTTTTGTTTAAAGAATTTTAATAGTTTTACTCCGCATCTGTAAAAAAAAACAATTAATAATTATTAGGATTGTGATATTACAAGGGAATAACTTTTAAAAATTTCAAATAAAGCTACATTCAAGTTCAAAGTCGTTAAGAGAGTATAATTTTTGGCAAAATGAACTTAATGCTTGCATAGGGATATCTCGAAAGCTGTATCAAATAGCTCCCCGCAAAAGAAAAGTGAAGCACTTAAAATTTTCAAGAAATTTCAAACAGATATATCACGGCGAAAATTATTTAATCTAAATGAAATATACAGTGTGTCCCCGGATAAAGGTAACTTAAGTGAGATAACAAACTTTTACGACTTTCTTTAAAAAGAAGAAACTTACTTGTAAACATCAGCTTCAGAATCATTATAAGTATTACAATTCTCAAAGACCAAGATTGCGTCATGCATTAATTCGTCATCATATTGATATTTGCCCATATTTAATTTATATTTGATGGTACCAAAATCCATTGGATGTGTGATCACATCAAAATAGTCAGGTACATCACGTTTTTGTACTGGTTGTGTGAATGGCCACGCATCTGGATGTTTTAATATCTCCGATAATAATTCTTGTAACGGTGCATTATGTAATGGTAGATCATCTGATAGATCATTTGCACGTCGCGATCGTCTTTTAGCTTTTGATGAATACCCATTATCGTCGTCGTCTTCATCTTCGTTATCATTTTCTGAATCTTCTTCGCTGTGATTTTCATCTGAATCACTATTGGAATCTGAATGGAAATAATCAATGTAAGTACAAAGTATTCAAAAAGTACCGTATAAAACTTCAAAAGGTAACAGTGCTCATCAATCTAATAAAAAAAATTTCGAAATTAAGGCGCCATTTTATATTTTTTTAAATCGACTATTTGAATTCTTTTGGAGTTATATTTAAATATTTCGACTTTCGATTAATATAGATGAGAATTATCACCTTTAGAAGTTTAAAAACGATTTATTTAAAACACTAGGTGCATGTGTAAGGCTTTTCAACCATACAATATAACAGTGGGTTATTTGCAAACTCAAAATAATTTTTATATCAAGTATAAAAATAATTTTTCATAAATTAAGCTCAAAGATCTCCTATAACACTCCGTAATTAACGAGAATCATTGAACAATTTTGTATATTTTTTTAAAGCAACCAAAAACAATTATTTAAGTATTCTCTGAATTTAATTATAATTATTAATTATTTTCGTATGGGAACAAATTCCATAAGTTATAATGATATGGAAAAGTTTTTGTGGGCAACACCAAAAAATTGAATATTTTGTTAGTACGCTTAAAATTTTTGGGAATGGTTAAACTAATTTATCGAATTTTTACCAAAATTTATGTTAATAAATTTTGTTTTTAAAACTCTTTCACATTCTCTTAGTAAGGGCTGGATTAATTATGCCAGGGGCCCATAGACAATGACCTATTTCCCCAGGGCTCCTAACTGATGCGCGGGGCTTCTAGGAAGTAGCCTAATCCACCTAATGGTACGGACTTTCGCATGAAGTCTTAGAAACTATGCATGTAAATCAAATCAAATAAACACGATTTTTGTTGATAAAGTCAACTCAACCAACCCGTAATTACAACAATACTCCTCCGGGTCTATAAAATTTTCAGTCTATTTTTTTCGATTACTCCGCAAGTACTGGCAAACTAATCTTAATTTATTTCCAAAAAAAAAAAAAAAAGAAACATACATTTTGGTAAAAATTTCAAAATAATGATGGTAAATAAAAGGTTTAACATGGTGAAAATTCATAATGATTTAGGAAAAGAATAAAAAATAAAACAAGGAAGTAAAAAAATGAAAAGCGCATTAAAAAATGTGCGACAGAGAGAGAGAGAGCAACACACCAAGTGATGGCCGTCTAAGTGTACGAACAAAACCATGTATTTTATTTCGAGCTTGTCGAGCACATGAACGACGCGCACTCGCAATGTTGTTTCCATCCACATCACTGCTTGTAGCAGATGCTGAGGAATCAGTTGTACGTTCACATTCCAAAGCTGCGTATACACAACATATAAAAATATATATACATACAATAGTACGGACTAGGAGCCCATAACACAAAAAATGCCTTTTTAAGGATTTACGATTTTTAATTACACCGTTTTAAAAGTCTTAAATCCTTTTAACGACATTTTAGATGTTACGGGGGTCCAGTCTATTTGAATTAATTCTGAATAATATCTAAGACAGAAATACACTGCCCCGCAAAAAAAAGTGACACACTTAAACAAATTTTAAACTTTATCGTAATTTCAAACAGATATATCTCGGCGAAAAAAGAATAGAGAATATTCATGAAATTTAAATGATAATCTGAGAGTCTTAGAACCTCGTATATAAATCAATTTATGCGCATTTTAAAGAAAAATAAGCAAGTTTTCGATTGCAAATATTCAATTTCTTGTATAAATACCAAAGAATGATAAAAATGTCGATGTGGATTCAAAATCTAGAAAGTACAAGCTATCGGATCATATATATTTCATTCAGATTCAATCATTTTTCGTCGAGATATACCAGATTGAAATTTCGAGAAAATTTAAAATTGTATGTGTGTCAATTTTTTATGCGCGTTGTAGCATATTTTGACGATCATAAAGTATTGATTGCGCGCATGTTCTGGTGATATCGCGCAAGCTATGATTATGGTTCAATCTGGATGATCTTAGAATTTTAATTTTGTGAGTGCTCATTCAATGATGCTGATTTAAAGGAACGATATAAAGCAATGATGATCATCATTTTGATAAAAAAAAACTATTCGACTTGAGTTCTTTACTGTGAGCACTCGAAAATTCATTTACCTGAAATTAACAATCGACAAAAATACAATATAAATGTTTTTAAAATTACCTCGACTACGTTTTTCTAATCTTTGTGCACGAACTTTCTTCGCTCCATCACTCGCTTGTTTCCGTTTACAATCACTACAATGCCATGTACCACGGGGTACCCTTCGTAAGGGGGGATCCAAACATTCTGGATGGTACATGATTGAACATGAATCACAGCAAATTACACGACCTCCTTCTTTACAAACTTCACATACTTCCAACATAGATTCATTGGCTTCTGTTGAAGTGCCATTTTCTTCTTCATTTTCACTAGAAAATTGAAAAATATAGTGATTTGATTATAGTTCAATAAAGTTGCGACAAAAAATTGTATGCGTCAGCTCTGACGTACGACTGGAGTTTACTCCTTGAGTATTGTATAGTGTGCTGTGTCCGTCAGGTTACTATCAGTTTCAAACAATAGATACTTTGTCTGCTATACGTACTATGTAGCATAATTTATATATGGTAACCCAAAATAAATCGAAAACGTAAGATGTACGTTGGCTGAGTAGCTATGTAGTCATTCTGTATCGGTCGATAACAACTACACTGTGTGCTGTGTCTGTCAAGTTTTTGTCACTTTTAAACAATAGTTGCGTTGTCGACAATACACAAGTATACAAGTTATACACACTTTTATTTTTCATACTTTTTTCATACCAGGCTCCTTATATGAAAATTGATTCTTAAGGAGAAAACTCCAAAAAAAAGGAGATTTTGTGTCCGATCGACAAAATTAATCGTTATAGTTCGATTTAAATAGAATACCTTTCTTCATCAACATTGTTTCCATTTGTGTGTCCATTTTCTTGTCGGTCCTTTAATGGGGTATCTTCATCAGACTCCTCCGAGAATATTTTTCGTTTGCGAGACCTTCTACGTACTCTTGTTGTTTCAACTGGTTTACATCTATCACAGAACCAATCTCCAGTTGGAACACTCTGAAAAGAAAATCCAAAAAAATTAAATTTTGCTCTATCACATCCAAATTTTATCCAATTTTGATAAACCAAGTATGTAATTCTACTAAATTTGGGCCATATTTTTCAAATTTATGATCAAAATTAACCTAGCTCTATTAGGTTTCAAGAATGTGGAGGCCTGGTCCCGGAATTATGCACATAAGTGATAACTAGCGAAAAATTGACATCACAGCTGAAAAGAATGACCCAAAATTAGTGGGTTTCAAAAAAAATTCCAAACAGATCGGATCAAAATTGCCTGTGTTATTAAAAAAATCGAATTTTAGAACTTGATGACGTCACCAAAATCCAAAAGATTTAATTTTGCTCTATCACATCGAAATTTTATCCAATTTTGACAAACCAAGTATGTAATTCTACTAAATTTGGGCCATACTTTTCAAATTTGTGGTCAAAATTAACCTAGGACTAGTAGGTTTCAAAAATGTGGAGGTCTGGTTTCGGAATTAAGCACATAAGTGATAACTAGCGAAAAATTGACATCACAGCTGAAAAGAATGACCCAAAATTAGTGGGTTTCAAAAAAAATTCCAAACAGATCGGATCAAAATTGCCTGTGTTATTAAAAAAATCGGATTTTTGAACTTGACGACGTCATCAAAATTCAAAATATTTAATTTTGCTCTATTACATCGAAATTTTATCCAATTTTGACAAACCAAGTATGTAATTCTACTAAATTTGGGCCATACTTTTAAATTTGTGGTCAAAATTAACCTAGGACTAATAGGTTTCAAAAATGTGGAGTTCTGGTTTCGGAATTAAGCACATAAGTGATAACTAGCGAAAAATTGACATCACAGCTGAAAAGAATGACCCAAAATTAGTGGGTTTCAAAAAAAATTCCAAACAGATCGGATCAAAATTGCCTGTGTTATTAAAAAAATAGAATTTTTGAACTTGACGACGTCATCAAAATTCAAAATATTTAATTTTGCTCTATTACATCGAAATTTTATCCAATTTTGACAAACCAAGTATGTAATTCTACTAAATTTGGGCCATACTTTTAAATTTGTGGTCAAAATTAACCTAGGACTAATAGGTTTCAAAAATGTGGAGTTCTGGTTTCGGAATTAAGCACATAAGTGATAACTAGCGAAAAATTGACATCACAGCTGAAAAGAATGACCCAAAATTAGTGGGTTTCAAAAAAAATTCCAAACAGATCGGATCAAAATTGCCTGTGTTATTAAAAAAATCGAATTTTTGAACTTGATGACGTCATCAAAATTCAAAATATTTAATTTTGCTCTATTACATCGAAATTTTATCCAATTTTGATAAACCAAGTATGTAATCCTACTAAATTTAGGCCATATTTTTTCAAATTTATGATCAAAAATAACCTAGCTCTATTAGATTTCAAGAATGTGGAGGTCTGGTTTCGGAATTAAGCACATAAGTGATAACTAGCGAAAAACTGACATCACAGCGGAAAAGAATGACCCAAAATTAGTGGGTTTCAAAAAAAATTCCAATAAGATCGGATCAAAACTATGCGCTTTGAGCGTTTTGTCTTTCCACGACAGAATCCTATAGCTTCATCAACTTAAAAAAGCATTTCTTACCCGGAGACGTCTCGACTAACATAAATACGTCTCTGGTCTAGGTGCCAGCGACTGATATGGGACCATCGCCCAAAAGAATTAATAAACAGCAACTTACCGTAAGTTTGGGTTCTATACAGTACAAATGTTGTCCACGATTACAGCCATCACACAATAACAATTGATCATCGTTTGTCCGTTTTCGACACGTAACACAACACGCATTTAACGCGGACTTATTTAACGCGACACACGATTCTAATGTACTATAATGTATTAATAATTGTGGAAAACTTGTAGCTAACATTAACGAGGCAGCCCATCGATTACAAAGTCCTTTTCGTTTTGTCTCCGGTTTATTTTTTTTATATTCATTTGCTTCTCCTAACGGTCGATTCATATATTTTTCATTGATACTGAATGCTAACGCTTCCATGGCTACAGCTAATCCGGTAATCGCTTTTTGGTTTGCTGTCTTCTCATCATCGTCTATGTCAAGTTTTGGAATATAAATAACATCTTCAACTTCTGGTGTGCTTGCACGACTTTCACCATTCCCATTCACTTCTTCGACTTTCACTTTGAGTGTATTCACACCATTCGGTTTAGAAGCTAAAATAGATAGGGAAAAAGACATTTTAAACAAAACTTCTAGAAATAAGTTAGTGAATAAATTTATATTCTAATCGATAAATTATAGTGCAGTATGTGCGGCGTAATTCTCAGTAAAGATCCCTTCCAGACAGGATTGGGAGGAGAAACTAGTCCCTTCTTCAGGATTTTGTGATTTTTCGATTAGAAAAATAAACGCGGAACGATTAATAGGTGAAAACTTAAAAATAGTCGTTAATTACTCACCAATAAATTTTAAATGATTAACATCGTAATTACGATCTTTTAAGCACATACGCCATAATGTACGATCTTTAACTTGAAGTGTTCCTAAACCACCCGAATAAACCTGTTGCTCCAAATCCAGGATATAATCACGTAAAGTGAGCTCTAAAATATCGGATATAGTGTGTGTATCATCGTAGCCCAGATTAGCATTATCATATCTGGATCGCCATGCTCGACGAACCCGATTCTCATCAATCTGATAAGCACTTGGAGCAAGTTTTTCTGGTTTACAACGTTCAGCGCATATTTCTTTAATATATTCTTTGCATCCTTCCAAAGTAAGTCGTAATTCACTTTCGCGTACACCACGCTTATTTAAACTTTGAGTTAAGGCATCGAGATCTTCTGGTTTATGGAAAAATGACCATTTTACACGATCTACACTATTTGAATGGACCGGACAATCTGACGCTATTCCGGTACACATAAGTAAATTTTTGAGTTTGATTGTCTCCTCGCTTGGTTTATCTGAAGCCCCGCTTTTACGTGGACTTGGAATTCTAAAAATAAATGTAGAATCTGTTGGTTTTTCGCTAAATAATTCGCGGATATATTTGAGTGTGTCATCTTGTGTGGCATCAATTAAACTTGGATTTGGAATGATAACACGGTCCATACATGAACCTGGATTTCCTTCGTCGTGTTCCACAAATAATGCACCTGTAACAGAATGAAATTTAAGTTTTTCAAAGCTTCTTCAAGAAAAATGTGGGGAATTCTGGGACCAGGACTCCACATTCTTGAAACCTATTACAGCTAGGTTAATTTTGATTACAAATTTGGAAAGTAAGACTAACGCGATGTAACCTCGTTACGGCCCTGTATATAGATTATCATTTCAAATAAATACTCACCAATTGTTTGGCTAAAAATATAACGTCGATATGCTCGATCTGTTCCCAAATATGGTGTATACAACAACGTAATATTCGACGATTCCGATAACTCTTTAGCTTGTTTTTGAAAGTCGTCTTGTTTTCGTTGAAAATCTTTATCAAGTTTTTCCATTTCAATTTCTTCTTCTCGATCAATTTGCTGTGATTGATCCGGAGTATCGATTTTACGTTTCCTATAATCTTGCTTTATTTTAAATCGTTGCGATTTCACTTCATTCTCATGTTTACGCTCAGCTTGTTGTAACAATTTTAAATTAAATTTAGCCTGTCTAGCTTTTTCGAGTTGTTCCTCAATAATATCTCGAACGTCGGCATATGTTGAGATTTGATCAATTAAACATGTTAATATTTTTATTTTATCACCTAGTGATAATTCTGAAACATGATGAGTCGTTAAATTGTGTATAATATGAGGATTAACCATACGAAAATATAAACCGGGATCATCTTCAGAAGTGTATCCACCACGTTGTTGAAATTGCCATCGAGCAGTTGATTCAGTCATTTTTGAACCGGAGCTTAATAAATGTAATCGTAAAACTTCTGTAATTGTTAAACCATCAAGTGGCATCTGTGATAGATTAAAACCTTGATGTAATTTACACCAATGTGCTGCAGATGTTGCTTGTCGAATAGCTTGTGCAACTGTAACCTCACTACCTTTTGCATCTTGCATGTTTTCTTGAATTTGTGGATTTTTCACATTTTTTATTTCGGCTGCTTCGTCGTTTTGCATGTTGAACAAAGCGTTTAATAATAATTTTAGGAGATCTGTTAAGGGACCGTTCACCTAAGGGAGAAAGATTACATTAAAATTAAGGTCAAGTTAATCAAAATTAAGGTTATAATAGGGATATTCATGAAATTTAAATTTGATTCAAATATTTTTCTTCCGTAACTCTAATGATTGGACATTTCAACTAAACCATTATTTTAGTAATTAATATCTTTTTAATTACTTAAAATTAATTAATAAAAGTACAAATTCAATGAGGGCATTTAAAAATTTCTAAAACGCAAATTCAAATTTTTATATGGACGTGACATCATAGTACGGGTTTGTCAAATTTGTTGACATACTGTATGATATTAATTACTTACATTTTATATGGTATTTCATTAAATTATACTATTCTACGACTTTTTATTAGAAAACTTAATAACAAGTGTAAATTCTATGTTGTAAATTAATTTTTTTAAAGAGTATTGAACTGTCACCAATTGACAGACCACGTACTTATTCGTCATCAACAAAGAGCGCCAAAAAACTGCGTTTAAATATCTCAAAATTAAAATGTATTTAAAAATTTTTTTACACTTAAATACAGCATTTTTAAACAGTATTTATATTTTTTACTTTGTTATAACGGTGTAAATAATGAATTAAAAATATAAAAAAAAAATTCACGAATATTCCCTATTTATGGGGTATTTTAGATCACGATTTATTAATTTCAAAATACTTACTTCACGTGTAAAAAGACATCTCTCCAGAATACTTAACGTTAATCCTGTTACAAAATATTTTTTTGTAGATAAAACACTTGAAAATACATTTACAAATTCAAGAATCATTAAAGCATCTCCAAAATATGTACTCGTTATTTTAGTTTCAACCGGTGTTGGAATTGGTAAAATCTAGAAAAATAAATAATAATTGTTACTTTTAAAATATTTGTGTGCATGGAATTAAGATGAAGTTCGACGGAGGAATTTGTATGTTTCTAATTTAAAAAAATTTAAGGAAGAAGAGGTCCAAAGATTATTACTGGATAAGGGAGATAAAACTACAAGCTCATTGCCTGAAAAGTCTGAAATAGGGATTAAAATTTACAATAGATACCTTATGATCTTCTAATTCCAAATCATCTCTAGGCTTAATCCATTCTCGCATCAATGCCGCTTTCTCAGAATCTTCTTCACGTTTTCGTTTTCTTGCATTTTGTTTTTCTATTTGTGTTCGAGCTTTATCGGCTGCAGCTTTGGCTTTCATTTCCTGTTGTCGTTTTTTCATATTCTCTAATAAAGTTTTGTTATTAGCATTCTGTCCATCAGATTTTTGATTAGAAGAACCACCCTTTGTAAAGAATTTTGTTAATGTTTCTTGTTTTTTTGGTCGCGATTTTTTCGAATTACTAAAATCTGGTAATGGACCATCAAATATTTGGTCGAATGTTACTTTATTTATATGATATTTTTGATATAAAGCTTCCTTTACACGCCATATATTATCGTTTCGAGATGGCTCCGTAAATTGTCTTACGAATATTTTACTTTTATCTCGTGTGTAGATCGATTTTTTACGACGTACATTTGCAGCGTCTACGATAAATATTTGATTGTCGTCGGCAGTTTGTTCGATTTCGTAACGATACAAAACGGCTTGAGGTATGAATGGATCCAATGAAGGTACCCTAGAACACAAATTAAATCAAATCTATATTCATTTTTACTCAAATCGAAAATAACAACTGGGCATTGTGTTTTTGAAAATCACAATTGGATGCTCTCTTGAAACTTACTAGAGCACATTTGAGAAAGGTGGTGGCATTCTTGACATGATCTTGTCGATTGAACTACATCCTTCATAAAATGGGAAAAAGTTGCAGGGCGTGAGGTTTAAAATATTTGGGTCCAAAACCTTGGATCTATCAATCCTGGAAGAAATCTCAACGAAGAAGCTGTGGGCTTTCTGCGTGACGTCCAGTCTCGGCAGAATCCAACAGCTGTTCTATTAAAAATAGCACCTATTACCCGGAAATGTTTCGCCTTTGAATGACTGGTTGTTCTCAAGGAGGGTACAGAGGAACTCTTGGTCTAGGTGCTAGGGACCCATTTGCGGTACTCCACGAGAAGAAATAAGTAATAAAAATAAAAGGTAAAACTCACCCTTTTTTCTGATATTCAGCAACAGCTTCATCTGAAGGTGCCATAACTTGTAAAATTTGTCCTTCGTGCCAAGCACCATCACTTAATAACGCATCAACAATTTCCCCGACAAAAAATCGATCTCGAGCAAATTTCCAAACATCTTCAGCCATATCAGTGAAATTATCTCGATGTGTTTTTGATGCCAAATATAAGAGTGGTACACGTAAAGTGGGCGGAAAATCACGTAAACTTTTCCGTGCATTTTCTTCCGATTCTAATGCTTCGGCATAAGTAAGATTATTTCGACCAGTCATAGAACATGTCCATACCATTGAATTTACTAATATCATCCGTTCGCAAAATTCTCTAAAAGATTTCAATAAATTTTATTATTTATCTGGTCAGAAATGGGTTCAAGTTTGATTTTTAGTCCAAAAATTTTCATTAGACACTTTTAAGCACAGTCCTTTCAAAATGAACGAAAATTTGAGAAGGTGGCGTCTAAGGATTTCATATAAGGTTCATGTAAGGATTTTTTCTGTGAAAGCCGAAAGAAGCCACGGACGTCAAGGAGAAAGCCTCCTTGTGAGCAAAGCGAGTAAAAATTGTAAAGGTACAGAGACAAAATTGAAATTTTTAAGCCGATTAAAATTTAAAAGATCTTTTCTGAATGCTACTCAATTTTGGTCCGATGTAAGTGGCAAATTTAAATCGTAGCGTTTGTACACGTCGGTAGGTTATCCCAAAAATGTATTCATGAGTCCGATTCAGGAGGCTAAGATTTTTATTTGTACATAATTCTTATAAATAATTGAGTGGCTCCTAGATTAATGTAGGGCTATCGTGTTTGGATAGTACCACGTTGAGATAATTTGGAGTAGATAATTAACATGAATAGTATATTATCTAAATTTTACGAAATTTTCTCAGTTTTGAATATTATCTAAATTTTACGAGCTTTCCAAAGTTTTCCCGGAGATCAGTGAATGAAAGCAATGACAGGGTTAACCAAAAAGCCAAAAAAACACGCAGACCCGTGCTATTTCAACCACATTAAAGGCGTGAACAAGCGTTCACCAGTTTCGACAGCGAATTCCTAATCTACGTAAAAGGTGCTTTAATTTGATTTTTACCTGACGCTCTTAGAGCTTTTCTATGAAAATTCGCTAACGATAGCATTAACGTTAGATAGCGGCAAGATATACGATAGTGTCCGAATAACCTTATCAATTATTCTTTGAGTAGTTATGTTTTATTAGCTTTAACAATTTTTACTAATAAAAAACACTGCCACATGCATATTTTTGGCTTCGTTATGATTTTCATGTTGATAGGCCTCAAAATTTTATGGCTCCATGTTTACAAGATTTAATTTAGTGAATTTTTAAAAATAATGTTTCATTCAATCCAGGCAAATTGTCCAATATACCCCCAGATATCTAATAATGTGCCGAAAAACTCGAATTGAATTGAGTTATATCATAAGTATACCAAATTCTCTGTAAAATTACAGTAGTTTATACTTCCTATATACAACTTTCAAGGTCAATTTTTGATAGGGTTAATGAATCGTTCAAATTGAAAATCGAATGAAAATTTTTTTGGAATAAAACGTAATGACAAGCTATATAAACAATGAACGTCACTATTAAATAACTTTTCAGATAATTTTAAAAGGTCAAATGAAGTTGATATATTTAGAAAATCACCCGATAGCCGATGGTTCTCAACCATTTGAATGACAATCAAATAACATTTTATCAACTTACTCATAATCTCGAAATATTTCATTTGTAACTTCACAATGGAAAACTTCTTCATCGTCACGTAGATATTCTGGAACCTTTGCTTTTTCAAACGCTTTACGTTTTAATAACGGCATGCTAATTCATCTGTGTTCTGTATTTTAACCAACAACACTGAGTCCCTTTTTTACTTTGGAGGGAATGCGTATAATTGTTAATTACAATATTCACACACACAAATTATTTATTGTTTGTACTTGTTCGATTCGATAATAACATTGATTCGAATATTTTATAAATATTTATCTTGAATATAATGACGTTTTCACTAGAATTCTATTCATATATAAAATTTTCCGTTTTAAGAACTAAGATTTTCACTGACAACATTAAAATGAGAAAAAGCGCGTAAGAAATTAATGTATAAATTTACCGATAGGTTCTCTACTATTCAATAAACGGATATTTATGGACAATTGTCATTTAATAAAAATAATGCGGTAAATTTAGAAATTAATTTCCAAATAAAGTTTTATTTATTTTTTATTAATATTTTTTTTATTTTTGAAATACTAAAATTATTTGTATTTATTTCGAAATACTATAATTCTATAATGGATTATGTATTAATATTTGAATAATATTTTATTTCTTTACGATTGTATTTTAATATAAAGCCTCGTTTGCATGGCATTATATAATCATTTCACAAATTCAATACATTTATACGTTACGTTAAAATTTGAACTGTTATACATTTTAAAAGCGTGAAGAGTCAAATCTAAATGAAATGTAATTTTTATCCCCTGAATTGTTTTATAAAATATCTTTATTTTATAAAACATTACTATAGATATGTACATATGAGCCTTAAATATGATAGTAGGTAATGTTCCAAGTCGTCCTGTAAGGTTCCCCGAATTTCTATGTCATATTCTGTCACTAAGTTATGGTTCTGGAAACTGTCTGTTTGTTTGATAATTCATTAGATGTGATTCTGAACAGTCATCCTGCAAAGTTTGAGCTCAATAAGTCGTCCCATTCCCGAATTATGCCAAAAAAACCGAAAATGTCGTTACGCGGTAAAAAAATTTGAAGTGATGGTTCTGGAAACTGTGTAAAACTTGTTTGGTTGTGTTGAGGATGTCAAAAGGACCAGAAAATATGTCTGGCAGAAAAGCAAGTGGTCAGAGATTTTTTTTGGCAGTACTTTGAAAAACACTAATTATTCCATTTCAATAACGCCGGAAATTGATGGGTTGTTTCAATAGATAGAACTATGTCTCAAACATACACTGAAAACAATTCGATTACGATTTTCAGTATACTTTTAATTTAATTTTTATGATCATAAAACGTACAGAGTGAGGTCGATTTCGTAAATGAGCAACATAGGTCAATTGGGTCTTTTATCCGTAGGACCCATCTTTTAAACCGTTAGAGATAGAACAAAAGTTTAAATGTAAAAATTGTTCCTTACAAAAAAATAAACAACTTTGAATGAATAAGTCTAAACGAACAACTCCAAACGGGTTCCAGGGCATTGCAAAAAAAAAGTTTAACAAGAAATTTAAAAACAGTAAAAATAATTTTATTCCAAACAGAAAAACGATACAAATATGTTTTATCCCATCCAGTCTGTTAAATATTCACAAGTTTTTGGATTAATTGATCCAACATTCGCACATCGACCGATCACAGGACATACTCCACATGGTGATGCCACAAAACTGGACGTGGGCATTAACGATTCAATAGCTCGATATAATTTTGTCCCGTTCACAGCAAGTTTACGCTCGGCTTTACCATCTAAGACCACCGTATTCATAATCATATCGATGTCATCGGCAGATAACGTAACATTACTGATTCCCGAATCCGAGATATATTTATGAATGTCTTGAAGTGATGCAAAACATTTATTTCGTACAGCGTATGGACCACCGGGTGTTGTTTGAGCATCTTCACGCTTTTGTAACAGGTAACGATGACATTGTTGATTTAATAATTCAACGAATTCTGATTCGAAATCTTGCCCTTGATACCAAGCTCCACCAGTTATAGATGAATCTGGTTCTAAGTTGTACAACATGTAGACTTTTTTTTTGCTCGCCTACGGAAAAAATTTGAGACAATTATTTTTAGAAAGATCAAATATTGATCAAATGAAGTACTTTTTGCATTAGTTTAGAATTTAGATCAACAAGGTAGGCCGTCTTAGTTCTGGATCCATTACACAGGTCTGCAAACAAAATTTTTTTATCAGCTGCATGAGATATTGTTACTAAATTATATGTTTTAGAATGCGCTGATTTCAGAAGTGATGGCCATTAACTATGTGGGAGTGTAAAAAATGGACCTTCAGGCTTATCTTGCAGCCTTGAGCTTCGTATGCTGCTAGTTGAACAATGGTTTTGTAGTCAGGATCCTTAGTATTTCCCAAAAACTATCGCACTACATCCTTGAACGATACCCAAGCTTCTTTTTCCTTCTCAATCATACTTTCCACAAAGAGGGTGTCAGTTAAAAGCCTTCTTATGTCGGGGCCAGAGAAAACTCCCTCTTTCAACTTTGCTTATGACAGCTTCGGAAATTTTGTACATAGATATTTAAAACAGTCTCCATCCTTTTGCAGTGATTTTACAAATTGTTTCAACCCCAATTTGATATGGAGAGGTGGCAACAAAACTTTTTCTGGCGGCACCAAAGTAATATTGATAACATTTTTCTCCCCAGAAGTAAGTTTTAAAGTTTCTCGGGGTGGCCAATCACTTTTAGTCCAGTGCTGTTTTCTGGCTCTACTATCCCATAAGCATAAGAAGCATGGGTATTTAGTATAGCCTGCTTGCTGACCCAAAAGCATCGCGTGTATTTTGAAGTCCCCACAAACCATCCATTGATGGTCCTGATATTTGATTCTTTCCAGGGTAACTGCCAAATTATTATAGTCAGTTTTTTTCCATATGCACAGAATACCCCATGGAAGCCAAGCTAATTTATTTTTATTGTACAATAATACTACTTTAAGACTAGTGTTGTTACTAATATCTATGAAAACCTATGTGATAGAATGTTTTGAATAGTTTTCCTGTTTTTGGGAGGTCAAAATCTATAAGAAAATGTAAAAAAATCCTATGCAGTTTTTTAGTCGCAGACCTGTGTTATTTACAGATATTGCTTGAAGCCGAAGATTAGAAATTGTATGCAAAGCAGACAGACTTCATATGAAGACATTAAAATTTCAAAAAGTTAATTTTCTATTGCCGTAAATACTAACCGATACTGATTTAACAGCTTTAATTAACTTCTTAGTTTCCAAACTTTTTAATATCTTATTTAATTGCATCATCATTAAGTTAGATTTATAACGGATATCTCGTATCCATATTCCTTTATTTCCAGCTTCTTCAATAATTCTAAAAACGACTTTCTCTTCATTATCCGCTCCTTTGATCACAGTTTTTTGTGTATTATCCTTAAGTTTATAAAATAAGACACCGTCTTTCTTGAATAAATCAAAATAACTATAAAAAAAAAAAGTTTGTTTCAATGATTTTTTTTTTTATCTCGGAGAAGGAAATTGTGGGAAAAAATATTTACCCTTGCTGTAAAAGTGAATTAATAGCTTTTGCACGGTCTTTAATTTCAATATCAGGCATATGGGCTTGCAAATCTTTGTCCGTACATCCGGTAATATTTTCCCTTGCAAACGATAATATTCTATGTTCAACTGAATCTTCTGGAAATTCTTTACTAGTTGCGGCACACATTTTTATTCAGAAAATTTCCAACGAAGGAAATTGATTTAAAAAAAAAATCTTTATTTCACGTGAAAGTAAATTTACCGTGTAATGGTTATAATATCCTCATGGGAAATTTTCTAAATGTTTGATAAAATGGAATTGAAGGAAGAATTATTAGATGATTTACAGGTAGCAGAGAAAAATTGGACCAAAATAATAGATAAAGCAAAAACTGTAAGTTTTTATCAACTTCTCAAAATTGAATTTGAACTTTTACATAAACAATGTTATAGGTTATGTTTAATGTTTCGGTGTTTGTCATTTTCTATGTTTAGAATTCGCAAAAGATTTAATATTTTCCCAATTCTGTCCTTTTTTTCTGATACCAAAGATTCGATAAGTATCTTAGATATGAATATCAACAATAATTATCGATTAAATAAATAATATTTTTAACCGACTTCAAACAATAAAGGAGGAGGTTATCAATTCGACTGTATTTTTTTTTTTAAAATGACCGACTTTTTCGAAAAAAAAAAAATAAAACTTGTGCCATAAGAAAATGCATTTATTGAAGATTAATTAGGTCTTTTACGTCATTTCGAATAAGATTTTGATATTTTTAAATTAGGCATCATTCCAGGATTAAATTCCTATCATGTTTTTTACCACAGATTATTTTTACCCCGACTACGGCGAGGATTATTACTAAACATTTCAGTCGAGTATCCGAATCACGGGCTTAAACAATGTTTTAGTTTTAGAGCCTTTTAAAAATACCTAGATTTGTCTTTTTCGACAGTTTTTGATACTTTTAATAAATTTACAGATGGGGTATCGTGAAGGTAAAATGGATGGTAAGGAAGCTGTTTATCAAGAAAATTTTGAAACAGGATATGAGGATGGTTTTCGAAACGGGAAAATAATAGGAATAAAACAGGGAATCTCAATGTAAAGTTGTTCTTTCTTAAGCCATTCAAATCATGCTTTTTAATATAATTTTTCATTATTTCGAGTACTTTTTGCTTGGATATGAAAAGGTTACGGGCACGTTAACTCGCCCTCCAGAGGGTGATATAAAATGCGCTTGCATCGATGCTCATTTTGGGTGTAATAAAATTTGAAGATAATCGTGATTTGAATGGCTCAAAACATGATTTTTTGACTTGTCTAAATTAAATATCGTTATTACAGAGGTAAACAATTATTTTTAAATGAATCGGAAAGCGACCATAAAAGCGTTTTACAAAAAACAGAAAAAGACATTTGTGTGATATGTCAAGACAGTGGACAAATGGACAAATCCTTAAGTGAAATCATAAAAAATCAAGAGGTGCATTTTCAAAAAATTGTTGTAGCTTTACCGATTGATGATTTAGTGGAAAAAAAATTAAGGAACGATTCTTAATAGTTTTGGAATTTGTGTGTGTGTATGTATGGGTGTACGTGTTTTCGATAGATAATTGATAGTAAATTAAATTTTATATTGAAATAAACAATTTAAATAAAAAAATTTGTTTTCATTCTTTCAATCAAATTTCCCAACCCAAACATCCTGTACTTTCAATATCCGTTCCTATATCGATTGAAACTTCCAAAAATGGAATTATTTTGATTTTAATTCTAGGCAGAAAAGTACTAAAATTTTTCTGTTGGGCTCACGTAAAAAGGTACATATGAGGCTGATGCTTGGCGCTGAGTTTGAGCGACAAATTAAGTCATGTGGCTCGTTTAGGCCGTGCTGCTATCTGGAAAAAAATTTTAAACTCTTTTTATTATCAAGAATGATTCTGACGGTACCGGTTAAATAAATTTACATTCATGTAATATGCAAGGTATACTAAGTTTAGTCCTAAGTTTGTAACGCTTAAAAATATTAATGCTATGAACAAAATTTTGGTATAGTCAATATAGTCAATCTTTGGGTCTGTCTGCCAACACGATAACTCAAAAATGAAAAAAGATATCAAGCTGAAATTTTTAGAGCGTACTCAGTACGTAAAAAGTGAGGTCAAGTTCGTAAATGAGCAACATAGGTCAATTGGGTCTTGACCAATGGGTCCGTAAGTCCCATCTTGTAAACCGTTAGAGATAGAACAAAAGTTTAAATGTAAAAAATCTTCCTTATCAAAAAATAAACCACTTTTGTTTGAAACAATTTTTCGTAAACATCACTGTTTACCCGTTTGGGCGCAATTTAGCGTCCAAACTTAAATTGCGTTATAATAAGGGAAATGGAAATTAATAATTTGGCATAAAAATGAAGGTTGACATCAGACATGGCGACTAGAAATAATAATTGTGTATATTTTTATACATAAATAATGATATTTGTCAAAATTTAATGACACGAATTACGTAGGTAGTTGAAATCAAGTCATAAAAATAAAACAAAAATTGCATATTTTTAATATTTCTTTCAATCTATACCTACAATAATTTGTATTATTTTTTTAAAAATAAGATATGTGCGTATTTTTAAACTATATATATTTTGTAATTTTTGATTCTTGTATGAGACGTCGTTGTACCCGCGGCTAATCAAGCGTTCAATTTTTATTTAGTTTTACAATTTTGATATAATTTGGATTTCTGATTTTTTCTAGACAAATCATTTTCTCCATCTTTTCCCAATATTTTATAGACAAACATAATTACAAAAATATTAGAGGAGTTGCCTAACCATAGCGACGCGGGACCAGACCAGCTAGTATCCCTATATAAATGTAAAGTATGGTTGTTTGTTAAAACTACTAAATGGATTTGAATGAAACTTTGCATTAATATTGCTCATGCATCAGAATAACATAACAGCTATAATTTATAAAGCTATATTAAATACAATTTTCTTAAATTTAATTTAATCTGACATTTTACTGCGCCATCTATGGGCATAATTGTGAACCATAAATTAAAGATTTCTGTAAAAGTGGTAAACGAAATACGACTCATGGCCATACTTTTTGATATACTTAATGAATTATGACTGTTTAACTTTAAAAAAATTGAAAACTGTACATATATTTTACGTATGTAAAACAATTTTTACCCGTGTTATGGAAAGGAGAGTGAGAGCAAGGAAAGTGAAGGCTATATAACACGGTGGTCTTTACTTTAAAGCCCAGCGAAGTGGTCGAGTATCAAGCTAGTGTATATATAAATTTAATATTTCATTCTAATTTATCAAAATTTATTTGTGGATCTGCGAAAAACTTGCAGAAACGGAAAGTTCTTCCTTGGCCTTAACTCAACTTATATATCGATTTTTAGTTCTCCAGATCAATTTAGAGAAGCTGGACCCATGGGGAAAACTATAAAAACAAGCGGGTTTTCTCCAATATAGCAAGGGGGAATATGACTAATCAGATAGTTCTAAATATAATTGGTAAGTAGGTTTATCCGTTTATTATCTAAAAACAGTGAAACTAATTTTGATAATCGATTTTGATTGGTCAAAGAATGACGCATGTATGTTTATGAACATACGGAAGTCAAAATTAATTAGATTATTGTGTTCGAGTTATTAGGTAACACCTGTATGAACCGAATTTTTCTAGAGTGCGGGTAACAAATTAATAGAACTAAAAACACATAAATCTTTTTTTTTTATGTACAGTAGAGTCTCGATAATTGAAACTCAATAAAAACCGGAGGTGTTCCGCGATTACTTGATTTGCTCCGATTACCATGGGATTGTATGGAAAAATTCATTGGAAATAAAATAACGCATTGTAAAAACAGATTTGGAATGTATGTATTTAAGTGAGACTGTACATCCAACATTAAACACGTGTTATTTCGATTCCATTATTAGATGTATATACAAATAAACAATATCGTTTTTGAAATGATTGGTAGAAATCAGTGTGGAAAGTGCGAGTGAACAAAAATAATTCCGATTTCATACTGGTTGTTATCGATTATTGAGACTCTACTGTATTTATTACACAGACGATTTAAATAGCAAAAAAAAAATTAGGAATTCCACTCCCTATATCATTTTTTATAAAAATATGTAACATTTTATTTAAGGAGGAACTAGAGATTATTTGAAATAGTTTGACTAAGACTTACACGCTGGGTGGCTTTTTACAGGATGGACAATTTTAATCTACTTTATGGCTAATAGTTCGTTTTATAGTTAACCAATCAAAAAAATGACTTTAACAAAAGTTGCGGAGTTTTATCGGAGACATCATGTTCTGATTTCAGATTGAACCTAGTTCTTCGGGTTTCATTAGTAGTCAATTTAGAGATACAAAAAAGTAAGAGATAGAATAACACTTTAAAATAGTTAGCTTTCGGAAAAACATGTCATTATATTGCATTTAATCGAAAGAAAACACGCTAGCTAAAGCAAATTCCTCGCATTGACCTGCGACTAAGAACAACGTTAGAGAAATTTTCAATAACTAATTCATTTTCGTTAGAATAGTTATGCGAATCGTCATATTTGGGCGGAAACCACCACATTAAAGGACACGCTAGCTAAAGCAAATTCCTCGCATTGACCTGACTAAGAACAACGTCTTATGTTCGAGAAATTTTCAATAACTGATTCATTTTCGTTAGAATAGTTATGCGAATCGTCATATTTGGGCGGAAACCATCCACATTAAAGGATGTTCCAAAATTAACGCAAGATTTAAATGTTTGCCCATTTACGTGGTAAAGTATTGACAGCTGGTAGTTAAGGGTACTTTTAATTTCTTTCACTCGACTAGCAATAGTTGGACTGTTTTAAGACTGGACTGATTTGTGCAGTCTACCGTTAAACAATACCTTCAGTTCTGCCTTAATATGAAAATGAATATGTTTTAATAAATATTTTGTTCTCATCATCAAAGTGAAATTATTTTTTTTTTCTTTAAGTTTTTGGCAAATTTTCAAAATAATATTATATGTTATTCCGTAACAAACCACACACCAATGCCACATTAAAGAAGTCGTTGTGCATTTGAGCTTTGAACGTCAAGCCAACAACTTTTTGATTCGAAAAATTCATAAATATTAATTATTAATTAAAAATAAATAATCTAATTAAAATAATCAAACACGAAAATCGAGTTGGACAATTTTTTTTTTTGAAATCCACTAATTTATATGGATTTCTTTTTGTCTAAGATGTTAGTTTTTTGTAACCATTCACCTTTTGATAGATGTCGAGACCAGGACACCGCACATTATTGAAATTTATTAGATGGAGGGTAATTTCGACCACAAATTTGAAAAGAATGACCCAAATTTAGTAGGATTACATACTTTATTTTTTTATTAAAATGTACTGATATAATACATTAACACTTTCATCTTTGTGAAGCACCCAGAGATGGCAGTTGAGTTTAAAAGTTTTTTTAATTATGTCGAGAATTTTCGAAACTAAATATTTCTGGGCTAGTTAGAGGTTAAATTAAAATTGAATTTTTGATTAAAACTTAAATTGGCACAGTTTTACTGAACGTTTTTATAACATTATTTTATTTAATTTAAATTAAACAACATAAATTTTTATTCTTATACAACCTCGCGATAGAAGTATGTTGAAACTTGTCTGATAAATAAATGTTTAATCAATGAATTGAGTTATCAAAAACCCAGGAGGGGGTCTCCACTGTAAATTTGAAAAAGTTTTGTTGATCATTTTATCAACAATATTCCATTTCTAAAATATTTGTGGAGGCCTCCGCCTGGGTTTTTAAAATAAAACATTTAAAATTATAAATACATAATATATCTTCTTCGATTGCTGAACTTGTACAGAAGAGTGTCAGATAAGATGGAGTAGACAAACCCTCCTGCCTTTGATGAACTAGTGCAAGTAAGTGTGGGAATAAGATATTGGGTTAAAATAATTCCAGGTGGTGTGTGTCATCCACGTAAATTTTAGAAAGAGCCCTGTTCTAGGTCATCACTATGGTCATCAATGGGCCCCTCTTATTTTAACTCCAAAAGAAAAATAATAAAAAATTCGACATCTGTTTCTGTACGTTTGTCATTTCACTCTACAACTTTACGCGCTAAGTTACTTTGTACTTGATTTATCATAATTGGATAATTATTACATGTAGTAGAGAAAACTCAATTTTTTTGATTTTAATGTCCTCATTAAGTTAAAAAAATCGACTTTTTGGGTAAAACAGCCAAAATTTATACGATTTTAATTTTGACTGCAAATTTGAAATGTACGATC
Source organism: Chrysoperla carnea (assembly GCF_905475395.1). Taxonomy (NCBI): domain Eukaryota; kingdom Metazoa; phylum Arthropoda; class Insecta; order Neuroptera; family Chrysopidae; genus Chrysoperla; species Chrysoperla carnea. The sequence continues at coordinate 6,647,959 of NC_058338.1, read as the reverse complement.
CAAATTTAGTAAGATCGAAATAATCCTAAGAAATTTAGTATGATCGATTTTTTGGATAAAACATCCAAATTTTTTCCAATCGGAATCGTATAACTCACTAATCTTTACCAGACTTTATGGCTAGTTACTGTTGGATTTGCAAGGGCTTGTCCTTACATCTGAACGGCACCACAGTTTTCATTAATATTGAAGTCAGTAGTATGTGTCCGTTACAGTTTCCATACTTTTTGAGGAATTACTCCAATTATCCATCATCATCACTACATATTATAAAACAAAGTCGCTTTTTCTGTCCCTATGTCCCTATGTACGCTTAAATCTTTAAAACTACGCAACGGATTTTGATGCGGTTTTTTTAATAGATAGAGTGATTCAAGAGGAAGGTTTTTATGTATAAAACATCCATATTATAGTAGAGTAAGGGGTTGAAATAGGGGTTGAAAGAGATATGCTTCAAAAACTAAAAAAGTTGTGCATCGATTAAGCTCAAATATTGACACGATATACAGCCAACTTCAAAGATCTATTGTTTTTATCTACTTTTAACCTTCGGAGGGTAGAAAGGTGTAGCGAGAAAGTGGGAAGGAATTATCGAATATTTACAAATATACCTAAGTGGGGTATCAAATAAAAGAGCATGACGTGTACATTACAAAACTGTTATCCCACGCAAGGAAATGTGGAGGGAGGGGTGCAAGTGGGGATGTTGCCCAGCAAAGCGGGTAGTTCACAGCTAGTACCAGAATATATCAGAATAATTATGATTCCGTTTTTCGAGGTGAAAATAAATAATTTCGATCAGAAAATTAAAAAAAAAAAACGTTTCTTGTAATGAAATAAACGCCGCTATAACTCTTAGCTCTCAGCCATCACACATATACAAATAGTATTATTATGATTATTTTATTTAAAAAGTAATTTCAATTCTTTAACAATAATATTTATAAATTTATTTAAAATTATTTTTTCATCTAATTTCAGAGAAGAGAGAGTTTTAACAAAATACAGATTTTTTTTTTTAAAAACATTTTCATTTTAAATATTTATTTTAAAATAATTGTTTTTTGGTTGAATCATATTTTATTAATAATTAAATATTATTTTTATTAGAGAAAATATTATTTAATAAATATTCAGTTTTCAAATACAAATCAATCTTTTTACTTGTGCTGCAAATTTGAAACTTTTTGTGGTGCGTGTTTCGCGGGTGCTCGAGAATGCAACGTGTGATTAGTATGCAGACAATGAGTGGTTTTGGTGTTGGTGATGAAAGTGAATCTGTGACAAAACGATTTTGTTGTAGTTTTGTATTTGCAATTAGTTTTTTAGCAATTCTTGGAGGTACGCGAATTCTTGTCTTCTCGAATGTTTTGCATGTAGAAGTGCTCATGATATTTCAAGCTTCGTGACTAATTAGTGTTGTACTTCTTTTTTAATGTCTGAATAAATTGGCCAAGTCCATGCTACAATTTTTTCGAATGTAATTACCCACCAGGAATCATGTTGATGTACTCCAGTAAACGAGGATTAAACCTCTAAATTATTTCCTATAGTTCCAATTGGCCAGAAAATTTGACGGTAAATACTAGAGTGCATTTGACCAAGTGGTGGGAACACCTCTTCTAACAGGTGGAAAAATACTCCAGTAAACGAGGATTAAACCTCTAAATTATTTCCTATAGTTTCAATTCGCCAGAAAATTTGAGGGTACATAGAATGCATTTGACAAGGGGTGGGAACACCTCTTCTAGCAGGTGGAAAAATATATGTTGCAAATGACAACGGAAATTGATAGAGTAATGAATTTAAAGCAAAAAATGTCATTTAAGTATATTTCGAAAAGTCAACACTTTACGAACGAGTAATTGGCGATTGAAATTTGGAGTATCAAAATTTTGACGTTTATCAAAAAAAAAAAAAGTATAGCATTTAATGCTTGCCGCTTTCCAGTTTACTTTATTTAGATACTGACAATATGCTCAAAAAGTTCTAACAGTTTCGGATATATAATTTGAGTTTTTAAACTCTTCTAATTTATTAAAAATAATGCAAGCATTGACATTTAACCATTGACTTTAGAGTTATATAGACTGAGTGTCAAACGATTTTTAAGCGTGCCTACATCTGAGGTAATTACTTAGGTCCAACCATTGTAGATTCGTAAGGAAAAATGTAAAGTGATACGTGATAGGTATTTTTTTTAAGTCAAAAAGCGAAAAAGTTCAGTGAAATCGCAATGTTTTATGTAAAATGTTTTGTGATATGAAAATTTGACATTCAATGTATGTGTTTTTGATAAATGTCCCTATATTTTTTTGATAAATGTATTTTTTTAAATAAATATCCCTAACTGACCTAAGCAATTACCTCAGATGTTGGCGCGTTTCTCATTGTTCGGAAAAATAGGCGATGCTTAGTCTATATAAAACTATAAAGTCAATGCATTTAACATTGTCTATACAGGTTATTTGAATAATTAACTCAATTTTTTTTCACTTGATTTCACATAAAATTGATCTTAAAAGCTGTAATTTGTATTCGCAAGATTTTGTTTAAAAATACTTAAGGGTTTTTCAAGAAAAATTTAAAAATAGGTATTTTTTATTTTGTTTTCATTTAAGACTTGAAAACTGCCTTATGGTTGTTTCCGCTTGCAATAAGCATAAATCTGAATAACTCCGGTTCCACCTTAATTTAATCGTCAATGTTTTGAAAGTAATCATATATGTATTTATTTTATTTTTAGATATTGCACGTGTTTTTCTAAAATACTTGTTTTCCCCGACAAACAAACAAATCGTTATGTTTTTTTGTTTTAAATAATATAATTTCGACATTTCTAAAATTATTATTAATCTTGGCTTGAATAGTTAGTTGAATGCATAAATAGATTTTTGCATACATTTGCATTTTTATTAAAATATAAAATTGGGATTTAAATAATGTTACACGCGCTATTGTTTTTTACGATCGTTGTTGTTCAAAATATTTTATTTGCGATTAATAAAAAATGTTTTTTTTTTATATCCTACATAGATGTCTTTAGTTAAATATTGGATCGCTTACTTATTTTTGACTATTACTACTTTAACAGTTTTATTTTTCAATAAATTGTTCATTTGATAATTTTATGACATTTAATTGGGCCAGATCGATCCGAAATATAAAGTTACACATTTTTTGTACAAAAATTTTTTTGATACAAAGCGCCATTTTGAATGTGACCCCTTTTAAAAGTGTAAAGAGATAATAGGTTGGCTGATAAGTCCCCGGTCTGACACATAGATGGCGTCGCTAGTATTAAATGCATATTATTTTTATATAGTACCAACCTTCAAATGATTCGTGTCAAAATTTGACGTCTGTAAGTCAATTAGTTTGTGAGATAGAGCGTCTTTTGTGAAGCAACTTTTGTTATTGTGAAAAAAATGGAAAAAAAGGTGAAGAAATACAGTGGAAGCAAAAACTTGGCTTGATAATGAGTTTCCGGACTCTGTATTTTTTCCCTTCAGAAAACAGTATTTTATCAAAACACGAAATTCCATTTTTTCCATTTTTTTCACAATAACAAAAGTTGCTTCACAAAAGACGCTCTATCTCACAAACTAATTGACTTACAGACGTCAAATTTTGACACGAATCATTTGAAGGTTGGTACTATATAAAAATAATATGCATTTAATACTAGCGACGCCATCTATGTGTCAGACCGGGGACTTATCAGCCAACCTGTTAATGCATTGAATTCTACGAAAAATTTCCGACTTGTTACTGTGTTGGTTTGCTGTGGCTTGGCTTTGGCTCGAAAAATGTAGAATGATCAATCTATAAATAGATTTTTCCCTAATTTCTCTGATGTTATTTTTTTTTATAGGTTTCTTCCTTGGACGTTTTTCCACATATCGTGAATTTGAAATAAAAAAATCACATTTAGAAACAGAACGTCAGGATTTTTATGAAAGACATTCAACATATTATGTGAACATAAATAAATTAATAGATGTATTGCATAATTCAACAGAAACTAATAATAATAATGATGATAAAAAAACACCATGGAAGATTTTAACATCGTGTTCGCCAACTGCTCTTACATCTTCGTCTTTCGGTAAAACAACACCTGAAGATTTATTTAATTCTTATGGTGAAAATTTTGGTGATGGTGTAAATTTTTATATTCAGACATTTGTAAATGAAATTATTAATTGTGTACAAAATAACTGATTATTTTTAGATTAAATAAATGTATTTTTTTAATTTTCTTGTTTTCTTTTCTTGAGGAGGGGGTAATGTTTTGTAAATCCCATATTTGCAGAATTCAGTAATATTGAGCATATTGGGCAAATTTGCACCCTTCGATTTAAACCTTTTAATATTCTGGAAAAAAATTTTTCTATTTCTCGGAAAATATAAGACTTAGGTCAGGGATGGGAAAATAAATAAAACTGTATCTAAAATGTACTGATATAATACATTAACACCTTCATCTTTGTGAAGCACCCAGAGATGGCAGTTGAGTTTAAAAGTTTTTTTATTATGTCAAGAATTTTCGAAACAAAATATTTCTGGGCTAGTTCGAGGTTAAATTAAAATTGAATTTTTGATTAAAACTTAAATTAGCACAGTTTTACTGAACGTTTGTATAACATTCTATTATTTAATTTAAATTAAACAACATACATTTTTATTCTTATACAACCTCGCGATAGAAGTATGTTGAAACTTGCCTGATAAATAATGTTTAATCTATGGGATGAGTTAACAAAAACCCTGGTGGGGTTCTCCGCATCAAATTTGAAGAATTAATGTTGATTTTTTCATCAACATTATTTTTTCAAAAATATTTGTGGAGGCCTCCACCAGGGTTTTTAAAATAAAACATTTTAAATAATAAATACATAAAATATCTCCTTCTATTGCTGAACTTGTACAGAAGAGTGTTAGATAAGATGGAGTAGACATTTCCTCCTGCCTTTGATGAACTTGTGCAAGTAACGTGCTAGATAGAGTGTGCATCCACGTAAATTTAGAAAGAGCCCTGTTGCAGGTCATCATTATGGTCATTAATGGGCCCTCTTACTTTTAACTCCAAAAGAAATAATTAAAAATTCGATATCTGTTTCTGTACGCTGTCATTTCACTCTACAACTTTACGCGTTAAGTTACTCTTCATCAAACTCTACAACTTTTGTTTAAGCTTTTTTTTTGATTAGTTAACTACAAAACTAGCTATTTAGCTATTATAAATAATAGGCATGTTGACAAAATTTTTTTTATCAATTCAGGTGAAGAATTCTCACTGCAGCGGTAGCAAAGGGAAGTTGGTATTTGAAAATTTTTAGAAATATGCAAAATATGAACGTTCAAAATTCTTAATTAAACAAAGAAGATATAGGTTTGTGACGTCATTGTCGGATATCATCATAGAGGATACATATAAAATTTTGTTTTGCTAAAAGGAAATGGATAAACAATCTTTGAATGCTTATATCTTCATCGTTTTTTAATAAATTTTAATTTTACTTTTAAATTTTGTCATGATATCAAGTCTATAGTTTTACTTTTTAATGCGAAATATGGCAAATTCGACATCAGGCAACAAACCATATTCCAAATTGTTTTCATAATCCAATTTAACTGCCAAAATTGATTTTATAAATGGATAAAATGTGTAATAACTTCAAAAATGGTTATTAGTTTTCTTTGTATCAAAGATTTTGATTGTAGAAAATCTCTTGATATTATTTCTCTAAGGATATTTTTGTTTCTGTACGTTGAATAAACAACATGAAAAAATATCTTATTTTTTGAATATATGCAACTTTTAATACACTTCTGCTTATAAAGTTGCCTATCTTTAAAAATATTTAAAAAAAATTCTGCTTATAAAGTTGCCTACCTTTAAAAATATTTTAAAAATCGAATGGACTCTGTTTACGATAATAAATATTTTTCATCTGAAAATTCAAAGAAAAATTCACTGCAAACTCTTCGATTCAACGTTAGATGGTGACGAAATACAAAGTTTGATTTACAAAATGGAACTTTGGACTTTCTCTAGTAGTTTAGTTTTTATTTAAGAGATGGCTTTAAGGAATTATTTATTAAATAACTTTTTGTTGCATAGCTTTGTTGTTATTTTGTTAGTAAAACATTCCTTTAAAAGATGGCTTTTCAAAGCTGTATTAGTGTATTACGTAGATAGTATTTTTAAACCCCGAGCCAAAACGAGGGATGTTATAAATTTGACCATTATGCGAGTCTGTCTACCTGTCTGTGGATTCATAGCTCCCAAACGGATGAACCGATTTAGATTTGAGTTTTGAAAGGTAATTTGATCGAGAGTATTTTTAGCTATATTTTTAGCTATATCAAGTGCGTGTTTAGGGTTCTGTACCTGGCACATTTGTCGGGGGTTGTTTAAATTTGGTAAATTTCACTTCTTTAAACTGACTCACAATTAAAGTCAGATTCTCTTTTTCCAAAAGTTGTATTTTAATTATTCACAACAATATTTGCATTTTCAGTCTTAAATAAAATTAGCAAAACGTCAATTGATTTTGACGTAAACTTCCGTAAATTGGAGCGATTTGATTTGCTTCATATTGTAAATTCAAAAATTGTTTCAATTGATTATCATACTTTTAAAATTCGAGTACATAGTTTCGTTATGGTGAGCTTGAACGTGTTTTTTTTTTCGGGGAAATTGTCGAAAATGTTGGTTTTTCGCCCAGGAAGTCCCAAAAAATATTATTTAGAATTAAACCAAATTGAAATAGGATCACACGGGAAGCACCAGCTTTCAAATAGAAAAAGAGTCATCAAAATCGATTTACCCAGTTGAAAGTTCTGAGGTAACAAACATAAAAAAAAAAAAAAACAAAAATACAGAAGAATTGGGAACCTCCACCTTTTTGTTTGAAGTAGGCTAAAAACTATAACCGTTAACATAGTATGACGCAAAATAAAAAGCATTTTGGGTTAATTGTAGTGTTTGTCACATATAGAATTGTGAGAAAATAGTATTAAATTTTGAGTGTAAATCATATATACAAACCATAGTCTTATATGTTCATTCATACAATTATATTAATAAAGTAATGTGTCGTTAGCATGGAAACTCTTAAAATAAAACTCATACACGATGCGAATACATAATTTACTATATCAGAAAAATATTGGGTTGACTTTTAAAGGTCCTAGACTCGACGATTTGATTTTTTTTTTCTTTCAAAATTATTTTATACTTTATTGAATGACAATTAACTATGAGAATACGGAAGGAAGGGTTTATTATGAAATGTTGCATGTCCATGGGATCTTTATTTATATGGACCCAAAGATAACATATACACAATACAAAACACAATAGATCATTTTTTTTTGTTGATATCTTTTATTGAAATAAAATTAATTCTATGTCCACTTGTGTTATTGGGTCATAAAGGGTCATACAAGGGTCATACAGTAAGTAGTGTACGTACAGGGACCTTAACTTAATTCTTTATTCATTTGGGTGTTTAGGTAATATGGAGATCTTGTATAAATAATATTCATGAAATGTAATCTTTATTTTACATGATTATGTAAAGTACTCCGCTTATATCTTCATATGACTTCCATATATAGTTTGGAAAAGGCATGACATATAATTTTAACATATAAATAATTACTATGGAAATGAATGATCAAATAAACCTGGCTCCATTCATTTCCAAAAGTGAAATGGTAAAATAATTAAGTAATTCAAAACAATAATTGAAAAGAACAAAGTCAACTCAAATATTTCTATTTCAATTAAAATATTTCCAAAAATTTGTCCCAAAAAATGATAGATCTCTAAGTATCCTTTTCATCTCATCTAATGCCTTTGGCCATCCCTTTGATATTGATTTAAGAAGGAGTGTTATAAGTTTAAAGTGTTTATCTGTGCGTCTGTGTGTTTCTCAGTGGCATCGTAGAACCTAAACGCTTAGTTTAGAAAAATCGGTTTACAAGAAATAAATCGTATTTTTCGGGGGTTTTTTAAATTTTGTGAATTTCTCATAAAAAACATAAAAACTTTGATAATCTTTGTTTGAAACAGTCGGATATGGCATGATTCCACAAAGACGCGAGTTTAGTTTCTTCGAAGTTTTTTTGGAAAATGGTCCCTGAAATGATAATTATTGTTTCAACATACCCAATCAGCTGAAGTTGCTTTTGATATTCGAAAGGTTAAATTTGTTAACGGAAAAATCCCTTATTTATTTTGCAGGTAAATGCAATGGACACAGATAATATTATCTGAGACAGGAAAATTTTTATGTACTTGAACATGGACGTATTATGGTAATCTTTAAGAAGTATATCTATTAAATAAAAGTAAATTATATTTTTGATAAAAAATTAAATCAGGTAAAAAGTAATTGTAGCTAACGTACATACTTATGCAATAATTGTAAAAAAAATTAAACTAGAAATATAATTGTAACGATTTTATTTCTTTCGGACATATGTAATCTCTATAGCGCGCTTTTAAAAAACCGTTTCATCGAAAGTATATTGACCGTATACAAAACGAATTTCAGTTAATAAAACGTCTAAATAGAAATGTAGAAAATAACCGCTAAATACTTTATCTATATGCGCGAATCTATAACTAAAAACTAGGTAAGTTTATAGAGAGTAGAGACCTTAACTTCTCGAATTATTTGAACTAGCAGATATCCGCCCGCTTTGCTGGGTAATTTCTCCTTTTAAAAACAAAGACTATCACGTTATAGCCCTCACTTATTCTCAATTTTGTTTAAAATTTTATGGATTTTAATCTTTCGGTGGGCAAATGAAGTTTTGCCCACGATACTCGCTGACATTGTAACTTTCTAAAGGTCCAATCATTAAAATAACCTGATTTTTATACTTTTTATATCAAAATTACCCCATTCACCGAGTTTCATCAAATTCAAAAACAAAATTTTTTTTGGCTTTTTTCTCGATTTTTTCAAAGGGGTAGTAACCCTTAAAAAATTGAAAAATCGAAAAAAATTTTTAATCTCCAATTTCGATAAAATTCAGTATATAAGGTAATTTTGACCCAAAAAGTTCAAAAATCGGATGTATTTGATGACTGGTCGAATACGTTTTGAGATATGGACTAAAATCGATCCAAATTTTGCGATATCTCAGAAACTCAGCATCCAATCATTAAATTCACCTGATTTTTATACTTTTTGGATCAAAATTACCCCATCCACCGAGTTTCATCAAATTCCAAAACAAAATTTTTTTTGGCGTTTTTCTCGATTTTTTCAAAGGGGTAACCCTTAAAAAAATCGAAAAAATCGAAATTTTTTTTTTAATCTCCAATTTCGATAAAACTCAGTATATAAGGTAATTTTGACCCAAAAAATACAAAAATCGGATGCATTTGATGACTGGTCGAATAGTTTTTGAGATATGGACTAAAATCGATCCAAATTTTGCGATATCTCAGAAACTCGGCATCCAATCACTAAATTAACCCGATTTTTATAATTTTTAGATCAAAATTACCCCATCCACCGAGTTTCATCAAATTCCAAAACAAAATTTTTTTAACGATTTTCTCGATTTTTTCAACGAAGCACCCGTTAAAAATTTGTAAATTATCGAAGAATTTTTGAAGGGCTTTTTCTAAACTTCTGCAGGACTTGAACAAAATATATTTAAAAAAACCTGTAAATAGATTGAAAAAATCGGAAAAATTAATAAATCGAGCCTGAGCAAAATGCTCATAAAGATTGCTGACGGGTTACAAAAATGCACTTCTTTGTCACCAAAAAAGTATTTCTTCTAGTTCAATAAATTTGACACCCAATAAAAAAATATGATGTACAGTTAAATTAAAAAAATCCGTGTCAAAACTTACAAATACAAAAAAGAAATATTTTCCCATCATCAAGAAGACATCTCCACGATTCTCTTGTTGTTGCTATCTCTCTATAAATTATAGTCCAAAAAATTGTCTAACGTTCATTTCAATTTCAATAGGAAAGAATTACTTTTGGCAGCAAGAAAAAAAAACGAACTCTTTTCATTCAAAGGAATTCGACGAACAAAACAATTGAAATATAATTGAAAGGGTAGTTTTTAGTAGATATGACATACATACTCACACACACAGAACCCTCTCCAAATAGGGATGAAATCTGCTTGCTATATAGCAAAGATGAGTAACTGTTGAAACAATTAGTTTAGGCTGAATAGTTGTTAAGGGAGACTGGTATTGTGTTAAGATGCATTGATTGCACCAACTACTCAGTGTGGATGAGAATCAATGTAAGAGATGATGAGCAAAGCAATTTAAAAAATAAAGGGGTCCTTATTTTGTGTGTCCCATATAAGAATAGGGCTATATACAAGTGAATAAAGGGATTAAAAGAACTTAAAGAAAAAAAAATTGTAATAAAAACATTGCATTCTTCTCTTTCATCTCCTGTGAAAACATCCAATAATTTTTGCTTATAACGTATAAAATTATTATTACGTTTATTTTGTTGTTATATACGTTTTATAATATTTATAATCGATCAATGTAATCAATAGTTTATTATTTTTATTTACTCATTTTTCACTTTATTATATTATCAATATAATAAAGTATTGCGATCGAAAAAAAATCGATATCGGGGTTTCAACGGAAATACACGTTTTGAGGGTCCCTGATTCGAAAAAAGTGTTTTTTAAAAACATAGGTTCAGTTTGGTCATAATTCCAGACGATTTTTTCATTTTTCCCCTATGCCTTTTATCAAGGATACTTCCCTCTAGGCCAAAACAGGATTTTTGGGGTTTTCTCAAAAACTGCTTTAACGATTTCGATTAAACTTGGCACAAGGCTAGACCTTAAGATGTTCATAGGATTGGTATAAGCCACATATCCGGGAAAATTCAAGGAAGCCCACACCCTAGGGAAAACCTATCTAAATACAGGAAAATGGGATTTTCTAGGGCGAGGCTGAGGGGACAGCAGTGAAACTTCGTATCAGGGTTTATATCAACAAGGTCCTGGGTTTGATATAACTTCCCTCTGGGACCTCTCCCTCTGGAGCCGTGGAGCTGGAGGGAATGAAATCGTCAAATGTGGTCAAATCAACACTACCCAAAAATTGATCAAATATTATTTAAAATGTCTTTTTAAGTAACTTGGTAATCTTTGCTTAACCTCACCCTTACCAAACTACATCCTTCTAAATATTATATAAAATCCAATAAATACCTAAGGCTGTTTGTGTATTTTTGAATATTTATTAGCTATACAGTTCAGAGGGGTTCGATTTAGACATCATATTTATTAGTCACACCAAAAAAAATACAACCTCTGGTTAAAAAAGAATAATATCTAATTATATTGAAATGGTCAATTGGTCACTAACTGGTCAGTTTGGTAGATATGACCATTGGTCACTTAGTTACATTGATGTGTTCCACCTTTAACCTTCTTCGCATTAGATATGAACTTTGAACCGATTAAACGATTTCTACCTTCCCAAAAATTATACATTTTTTAATTTTAAAACATTGAATATACTATGCCAGTAAATGATCTTAGAGACAAACAAGGGAAAAAAACAATTGACTCAGTTAATTGTCAGTGTTTGCATTATTTGTTATAAATTCGAAAAGTTTAAAAAACCAACACAATTATGGCGGCGTTTCCGCCTCTATTTTGGTTTTTAAAGTTTCTCGAACGTATTTTCTAAGATTTTTCATAGTTGACACTAGTTGAAGCTATCTGCAATCTCTTTATCTTTTATAGTTTTGGAGAAATGGACATAAAAGATTGGTCCCAATTTGTAAACCTAGGGGTAAACAATGATGTTTACGAAAAAAATTGGACGGACTGGCAAACGAGCAAGCAGAAATAGAGTAATTACGTCATTTTACGAACATCTATACTTAAATTTTGCTAGGATCATCAATATTTCTAAGCGTTACAAACTTGGGAATAAAAATTTGTATACCTTCATGTATATTTCATTTGCATACTAAAAGGATAAATTATAGTTAGTTTTACTTTCGGATAAAAACTGCAAAAAATCTCTTTTCTAAGGACTTGGTCAAATATAAATGAGTCGGAGAAAAATTAAATTTCTACTTTTTATTAATTAGTACAATAAAAACTTTTCAGTGAAGTTAATCTCATTATATTCATTAACTTTAATGTTTTTGATAACTTATACAAATAAGTTGAAAAACCAACCAAATGAACTCATCAGTAAATATCCTGACGACTTAGAAGAAACATTGGGGAATGAATCTATTCATTTACATTATCATACTCTCTAGATGTTTTTTCTTTCTAGATAATTTCTCTAGATAAATACCCAATTGAAAAGAATAATCTATATGATTCATTTTTTTTTCAGCCAACTTTGAACGATAAAAAAATTAATAAAAAGCCCAATGATCTAGGAATTTTTTTGTGATTTTTGGAAACTTTGTTTAATCAAAAAATGTATTTATAAAGTTTTATTGAAATCCCTTGTATTATTCAATCCTTGCTTATCTTCTTTAAAATGTAGGTATTTTTAACAAATTATTATTTAATATTTCAGTATAGGGGCGCTAAATTTAGACATCATATTTACTAATCACAATAAAAAAGCCAACCTCTGTTTATATGAAAAAAATAATCATATATTGAAATGGTCAATTGGTCACTAACTGGTCAGTCTGGTAGGTATGACCATTGGTCAGTTAATATTACGATAGTATTGTGTTCCACCTTTAACCTTCTTCACATTAGATATGAACTTTGATCCGTTCAAACGTTATACTTAACGTTATTTATACCTTCTTTAAAGGTATAGTTATATAGTACATTAAGATGTACCTACCACTCCACACACTTGACATATGAATTGTACTTTGTTAAAATAAATATAACTTCATTATTTATTTATTGTAACTGACCAGCAGTGACCAAATGACCATTACTTACTCACTAAAAGAAATATGGTTGCGTCTTCTTCATTTTGAACTTTGAACTATTTTTATTTTTATATGGTGTTAGGTTTTTTTTTGTTATTTAGAAAAATTGACACTTATTGAAGAGGACAAATAGAGCAAAGGTTGAATCATTTAAAAACTTGTATGATTATTGATCGCACTTATAAATTTATTAGGAATTTCGCTTAGTATATTTGAGGTAGCATGGATCAGGAAAAATCGATTTCAAGACGGTTGGATTTTGGATATTTATTTTGTTTTTGAAATTAGCTGGCATCTAAGAACGGTTACGTTTACTGCGTTTGCTTCGTTTACGGACATTATACCTTAAGATATTTCGAAATCAAAAAAATTAAAATGATCTAAAAAATTTGAAATCAATTAATCAGTCTTTTGTAAAAAAATTCATATCGATTCTCTGAATGGTTTAGGAGAAAGTAATTATCAAAATCAGTTTTTTTACCAACAAAAGTTATTCATTTTTATGTTCACAGTTCTGAATTTTGATATGATTTTAAAGCTTAAAACTTGACGGATATTGATGAAAGTGATTTTATGTAAATGGTAAAACATTTTTAAAAGCACTTATTGATTAAAAAACCAACATTTATTACCACTTCTTCAAATACTCATTAATTGACACGCAAAATTTTAGATTTTTGGAAACAAGATATCGAAACATTCCATTAACTGTAATCTGACCGCGTATTAGTAAAAAACTCAAATGAATTTCTATTTCAAATCAATTTCAATTTCAATCAAAGCAATTATAATTAATCGAAAATGAGCCTTATAATTAATCGAAAAGTATTTTTTACTTTTAAAGAAGTATAATAAAAGTTTGTTTCTTAAAAAGTATTTTTATTTATTTAATTTTTTTCTTGAAATTGTTACACTTTTATGATTTTACTAACGATTTTCGTATTTCCCATTCACATCGAGGTAATCAAAACTCGTATTAATCCAAAAAAACTTTTGATAAGACTTTAAGTAAACTTAAGGTCCGACCGTCCACACATAGCTGTAATATAATATTTTGATTAAAATAAATTGAAAAATAATTGAAGAATAAAAAAAAACAAGTTATATTTAGTTGTTACACAAACGTTTTATAAATTAATAAATAATTTACATGAGGTCCGTCGTCAATCCCCCAAAAAAACTTAAAAAATTAATGCGAAGACAAGGGAAGCCATCCAACCCTCCACAAGAAGCGATCGACCCAACACAAAAAACTCTTAATAAAATTTTTATTACTTGTAATACTCAATGTATACAAAATTACATGACAATAAAACATGTTACAAAAATTATTTTTTTTGAAAAATATTTAAATAATAGCATTGAATTACCTAGTGACCATGCATCATCATATGGGTCGGATGGATCTAAACTAGACCATTGGCCTTTAAATTGAGAAGGGTACAAGAATAACAAATGTTATAATCAAAAGGTCAAGACTAGATCCACGTTCTATAAATTTATCAAATATAATTCGTAACGGGTTAAAGTGTATGACCCCTCCTTATTAATAATCATAAAAAAAGTGTCCTTAGGGTCACACAGGACATATTGTTATTGTTACAAGTGGCTCTTTTCATAAAAAAACGATTGACGAAGGTCACTAATAAATTTTTGATTATTTTATTTATTCATCGGTTGGACACTTTTTATTTCTTCATGTTTAACCTTCCGAGAAAGGGGTCGATCGGTCGGTCGGTATAGTCTTGTTGGTGGCCGATTTTTTGAATCTTTTTTAATTTGAAAGAAATTAAAAGAAAACGGTTGCTTTCTTTTTTTTTTTGTATTAAAACATGGATATAAATTATGTTTCAATTGTTCGAAATTGATAATAAAATGGTCTTTAATAGACCATATATATCTTTTTTTCGGGGGGATTTCGGGGTTAGGTTTTTGTTTAGTAAAAATGTGTATATATATACAAAAATTTGATACCTTTTTTTGGGAACAAACATATAACGATTTGTTTCTTGTATTTAACGAAATTTATAATTCAAAATAGATCATAAATTTGTATTTCTTTTCAGTCGGAATGAATTTCTTCTATTTTATTTTGGAACAAAAAGTTGGGAAACCGTTATCGTTTCTATTTTTGTTAAACTAGTTTTTGTGATTTCTGGTAGCTGAATTCAATGTTACGAAAACTCGCGGTTTTTTTCATAAATTCGTTATTACTTTAGTTTTAAAAAGAGTCCAAGAGAATGGAGTACAAAATTTAGCGTTTTGCTAGTTAGGTATAGTGGGGAAATTACGAATATTTAAGGAAAAATGGGAAATGTGCTTAGGGTTTTACAAAAAATTAAATTCATATGAATAGGCCTTTGTCTAAAAACAATTGCAACCTACTTTTAATTAACAAAAAGAGCAATTTTTGGCAAAAATCAAAGATAAAATCTTTTTTTTTTATTGTACCAGAAGTTCAAAAATGAATATTTTGTTAAAACCTTCCTACTTATGTAGGTACTCCCTAGGGAATCCCTTTGGTTTTTTAATTTAAGATGAGGCAATCGTGAGCTACCTATCCTGACTACCGCATGGAAAATCTTTTTTTGAGTTGACTCGGGTCTTACCACTACTCGAGGCTGAATTTTCAATATTTTTAAAAGAAAATGTAGCAGAATATTCTTAGAATAATGCTTAATAATGTAACAAAATCATAGAAATATATCAGACCCATGTCTCCCCTTTAAAATTTATTTTATTAAGGTTTCTTCATTTTCAAAGATTTTTTTAAAAGATTTCCGTACAAGAAGGCTTTTATCAAGTTTATTATGAGAATTGAGTATTTTTGCAAAGTATAATTTACCAGAATTGAAGTCCATTTTCGTCATTTATTGAAAGTATAATGTATCCAAATTTAATGTTTAATAATAATAAAATATACCAGTGAAAGTATTTCTTCTCTTCATAGAAAAATACCGAATGTTTACTCGAAAAGTTTATCAAGTTCATGTTTCTGTCAATAAATTTTTCTACTAACATCAACAGTTCAAAGAATAGATTTTGGTGGTTAATTAGAAATCTTTGTAGGTCTAGAATTCATCATTTTTGGATTATAATTATTCGAAAAAATATTTATTATCCAAAATAAAAACGAAAAAATACTTCGAAAAAATTCTGTATTTGGTGAGTGGTTTTGGATATATCATCTGAAAACCTGTACGAAAAGCTTCTACTTAGAATCGTTTCATAAACCACAAAATTATTGGAATCAAGGCCATATTTCGAATTCGAATTTTCTCATTTAATCCGAATTGGTGCCCAGGGTCCATGATTGGAATAACATTTTACCAAAGACTCGTTGAATATTTCAATACCTTGCTTCACATATACAACAAGAATTCTATTTTATAAAATTTCCCAACGAAGACATCTTACAATGAACATTTTGTATATTCGAATACTCTATGTAGATGATGTCGAGAATGAAAAAGAGAACACAGAAACGTAGAGAAAACATAAAATATACCTATCGAGTCGAGTCGAGTAGATATGTAAAATGAGATAGATACTAGTAAACCAAAAGCAAGTGAACATATGATATACAGTACGTTTACTTCTGGATTACCAAACATTTACTTTGCTGCCCGTTGGTATCTCACTCCTGTACCAGCAAATATGTACGGCGTTCGTGAATACTAACTTTGCATAAGTATTTGAAGCGAATTACATAAATGCCATACAGAAATAAATCCGGTAACTTCGGTACCGGAAGTTAAAAAAAAATTTTGATCTCCCGTCAATTTCCGAAACCCTACGTGTTTTTTTTTCTGTACGGCATTTATGTTATTTGCTTCGAATACTTCTGCAGAGTTAGTACTCCAAGATAATGCGATTTGACTCCATTATAGACAATTTTCTTTAGGAATATGTAAAGTCACTTGTCTATGTGGGTATATCAGAGTCGATTAAACACTTGAAATACAACATTCGACGAGTTGTTGGCGTAATACGATTGAAATTCCTGGGAAAATTGGGTCAAAATTGGACATCCAGATTGCATCTCCAACGTGTCATAAAATTATCTTTCTAATAAAGACATTTTCATTGAAATTAAACATATTTTCCTTTGTTTTATTTTAATTTAAAGTTGTGGAAACATCCGTTATGTTACATATAATTTCCACTTTTTTACCACTGAAAAAACCCTTCATAGATAATCCATAAGTAAACGTACTGTAATACCATAATAATAAGAGCTCAGTGTTCGTTCAGCAGAAGCATTGTAGAATGGACTTCAACTTAAACTTAGAACAGGAACGGGTGAAATGAGAAAGACAAGCTATATATTCGTAGTTACGTACGTAAAACGAACATATAAGTATGCAAGCACAGAGTCCAGTATAACCACGGAGTCCGTACAGAGAGAAATGAGAATGGACTTCAACTTAAACTTAAAATAGGAACGGGTGCAGATGAGAAAGAGAAGCTATATAATATATACGTACAATACTGTTTATCATACCTTCCTGCATGAAACTTGGTGGAAAGCGTTTATTATAGATTGAGAGCCATGCGTACTGTTTGATAGATCATTTCAAAACGGTTGGAGCTTTCAGAAAGCTTATTTAGGGCTAAAAATAACGGAAGAAGATCAGATAAGCTCGTATGACAATCATGAGTAGCGATTTATCTAAAGAAAAAAACAAGTTTGCCAATGGTAATTACATTATTCAAATGTAATTTAATCTAGGCATGACCTTGGCAATCGCATTTCGCACTTTCAACAGTCCTGAAATAACTGTCAACTACTACAAATGTAAGAAATGAAGCCGAAAAATCCTGAAAAAAATAAGTGCCCTAAACAAAATCATATTCTTGCGAATTTGTGCATTTTTGATTTACTCCCATATGGTAGGGCAGAAGTTCCTTACTTCCGGACACCACATTCTCTTTATTTAACATCCAAAAAAACTATTGTAAGTTATATTTTCGTCGCCCTATTAGCTCAGTTGGTTAAGGCGTAACCAATTCCGTTCGAGGAAAATTAATATAATTAATAGTTGTGATGGGCTGATGTAGTGCATGGTATATGCATGAAGGAGGTGCATTCAGCCTCTGAAATTGAGAAGCTGATAAATGAAATTATCAGCGGAAAGGTGGTAAAACACATATATGGTATCACAATGGGCTCTATAGCCTAAGTGTGTCCTTCGTGGACAGCCAATATAACCTAACCTAACCTAGCCTATATTTTCGACGATTCTAATAAGGTAAAAATGCCAGGGATCAAAAAATTCTTCAATGGATAATCCAATAGTTTTGTTTAGATCAATAAAAGAGAATTTGGAGTTCGGAAGTGGGGAAGTGGGGAACTTCTGCCCTAACTTATGGTGGGAAATCGAAAATGTCCAAGTTAGCATGGATATGATTTTGTTGAGGACACTCCACCAGCTCCCATAAAAATCAACCAGCGAGTTTGTCCTTGGTCAAATCTTTCGTTTCCTACAGTATACGCTTGGCCTTAAATACAAGGTAACTCATTTATCTATACCCTAGCCCAAGGCCTATAAAAGCACTAGGTTGTATTATAATGGATATGTTGTCCATCTATAGTAACTTGGACGTTAGATATAGTAAGAGATGTACATATAATATATACATGTATTGTACAGTACAACAGTGTACAACACCACCATTAACCACTCACACCACCATCACCACCACCACCACCACCTCCTACTAAACACCCCCTCCCCCACCCCCACCTTATATATGTACATATATATTGCGTATACCACATATATTAGAACATATACACATATACACAGTTTGAGAAATGAATATATGTTGAAGATATGCAATGGTGTGAGTATTAAACAAGTTCAGTTGTTGAATAAGGACTTTAGTTTCTAAGATATCGCAATTTTTGGATCGATTTTAGTCCGTATCTCAAAAACTATTCGACCAGTCATCAAATGCAACCCATTTTTGTACTTTTTGGGCCAAAATTACCTTATATACTGAGTTTTATTGAAATTGGACATAAAAAAGTCGCGATTTTTGCGATTTTTTTGAGGGGTACCCCTTCGAAAAAATCAAGAAAATCGTCAAAAAAAATTGTTGGTTTGGAATTTGATGAAACTCGATGGATGGGGTAATTTTGATCCAAAAAGTATAAAAATCAGGTTAATTTAATGATTGGATGGAGAATTTCTGAGATATCGCAATATTGGGATCGATTTTAGTGCGTATCTCAAAAACTATTCGACCAGGCAACAAATGCAACCAATTTTTGTACTTTTTGGGTCAAAATTACCTTATATACTGAGTTTTACCGATTTTGGAGATAAAAAAGTCTCAATTTTTTGCAATTTTTTCAAGGAGTACCCCTTTGAAAAAATCGAAAAAACGCAAAAAGAACTTGTTGTTTTGGAATTTGATGAAACTCGATAGATGGGGTAATTTTGACCCAAAAAGTATAAAATTCAGGTGAATTTAATAATTGGATGCAGAGTTTCTGAGATATCGCAATATTGGGATCGATTTTAATCCGTATCTCAAAAACTATTCGACCAATCAACAAATGCATCCGATTTTTGTAATTTTTGGGTCAAAATTACCTTATATAATGAATTTTATCGAAATTGTAGATAACCCCTTTGAAGAAATCGAAAAAATCGAAAATAAACTTTGATTTGGAATTTGATGAAACTTTTTTGAAAAATTTTGATCCAAAAAGTATAAAAATCAGGTTAATCTAATGATTGAACCTATAGAAAGTTTCATGAGCAAAGCTTCATTTTCAAAATATTAAAATCCATAAAATTGTGAACAAAAGGGAGGAAGGATAAGTGAGAGCTATAACGTGATAATCTTTGTTTTAAAAAGGAAAAATTGCCCAGCAAAGCAGGCGGGTATGTGCTAGTTCAATTTATAAAAATTTTTAATTTCGATTTTCGTGATAAATACAAAAACTTTCTAATTAGAAAATTTAAAAGGTGGTGGTGTTATAGAACGAATGAGAATAAGGAGGAAAATTTGCATGCTACATTCAATATATGTTTGGTGGACTGTAGCTATCTGCTTGCTTGCTTGCTTGCTTTACGAATCTACGATAAATACGTACACACAGCATCACATCGTGGACGACGACAACGTGAATGTGTTTACTTCCTTCTTCTGTACAACGAACACACATACACACACATACTTGTTTAGATGGAGGAGGGTGGTGTTGCTGGATAGCTAAGAGGTGATGGTGGCTTAGAATATAATATATACTAAAATATAACGAAGTGTCATCCCTTATCTGCATTGTCCACCCTATCTATGTTCTATATGTACAGGATAGCTAATGTGTTGTACCTTTGATCATTTCATCCTTAGATCATTGGTCATTCTGTGTTTCTGGAAATGGAGCTCATGGTCTATGTGTGTCTCACTTTTTGACCTTACTTCAATTTTTGTCGATTTGCCTGAAAAAACTGGTTGTTCATCAATAATTCTGCTATTCATTTTTAAATAAGGTTAAATTTGCAACAATTGGAGATCAAGCCGTTTTTTATGGGACCGAAAGTTTGGAGGCTGTTCGAAAGTACAGCTTTTCAATTTTTGTTGAAACATTTTTTCGTAAACAACTTTGTTTACCCGTGAAGGCACAAATTAGAGCAAGCGTTTCTAAGAAAATTATTATGATATTAAATAAGTGAAAACAAACAATCGACTGAGTTAATTGTTGAAAGACTCTGTATTGAAAGTGTTGAATTAGGAAAGTTAAAAAAACAATTTCGGCCGTCATTTATTTTGTTTTCGAAAAATTCAAAAATTATCGATGAAATGAATGAGAGTATCGTCGAATATATCATGAAAGTATTTTCTAGAATTTTTTTCGTTTTTCTAGAATTTTTTCAGAAGACCGCTATGTTAAGCTATTTGCAAATTTTTAACTCCCTATCGTTTATAGTTTTGGAGAATATAGTGGTAAATTTTGAAAAGACACATCGTCATGTACCACGGGTCAAAGAATATGTTGTGCTATTAAACTGCTATACGAGGGCACAGTACAAATGGAAAAATAGAAGTCTTATTCATCCATGAATCAATTAAAATTACCAGTGGAAGCTTACAGGACATTCAAAGAAGAAAGGAAGTCTTGTAGGGTTTCAATCACATAAATTTTATAATGTTGTTTCCTATAATAAACCGTAACGATTATATGTTAAAGAGAGCATCATTAGACACAATCCTCCGGGATGATCCTACGTACATTAAGATGTGCACCATGGTAAATTATGATATTGTACTTTGGATGAAAAATTAGTAAAAATATAAATATGATTTATATCGCTAGCTTAAAAAATAACTTTAATGTAAACTTGGATTCCAGGTACTACACTCTCCCCTGTTACATATATATATATATATATATATAGACAAAGTGCGACAAGTAACTATCATACCATCACCTTGTTTGTAGGTGGTGGGTGATGGGTGTTTGATGGGTGGTGTTGTGGGTGGATGCTAAATGGTATGAGAATTGGTTAGTATATCTCATATGTGTTTATGTATACGTATATGTAATAAAATGAATAGGTATATATAAGTTATAACACCATCTCACCCCTTGCGTGGGAGGGGGGGTGAGGGGGTGGTTTTGTAATATTCACCCATCATTCTTCACCCACCAACAAAAAAAAAAACATGAATGTATTGTTGTTGTCATTATGGTCAACTGAAAATTCTAAGAAAAATTACATTAAAAATATTTTTAATAAAAAATTATATTAAAGATTATATATATGTAAACGTATAGGTTCGAACCGTGGACTCTTGCTTGAATTTATGTACAAGTAATTATGTAATTAAATTTTATTTCACTTGTTAATTGATATATCTGAATGATTCATTTTTTTGTGAGCTTAATTGTAGTTTATATTACAATACTAAAAAAGATTTCAATGCTTGTTTATTTTCTGTGTGCTTTTATTTTAAAAGCTTCATTGTAGAGATTTAAAACAATTAAGTTTTATTTTACCTTGTGTAATGGAAAAAATTATAATTTACGAACGTTTCCAGAAAAATGGGTTTTCTCATCATTTGGAAAATGTAACCGTATACTTATTACTGCCCTTTATAAACAGTTTTTTAAAAATTATTTCTCCTATAAATTTTAAAAAATAAAAAATCATTTCTCCTACAATAAGTTACAATGCAGAGTTTCTGATATATCGCAATGTTTATACCCACTTTACTCCGTATCTAGAAAAACTATTCGACCAGAGTTTTATCCAAATTGGGGATATAAAAATTTTTCGATTTTTTGCAATTTTTTTAAGGGATACTCCTTTGAAATAATCGAGAAACACGCAAATAAAATTTTGGTTTGGAATTTGATGAAACTCGGTGGAAGGGGTAAAATTGATCCAAAAAGTACAAAAATCAGGTTTGTTTAATGATTGGATGCAGAGTTTCTGAGATATCGCAATATTTGGATCGACTTTAGTCCGTATCTCAAAAACTATTCGACCAGTCATCAAATGCACCCGATTTTTGTACTTTTTGGGTCAAAATTACCTTATATACTGAGTTTTATCGAAATTGGAGATAAAAAAAATTTTCGATTTTTTGCAATTTTTTTAAAGGGTACCCCTTTGAAAAAATCGAGAAAAACGCCAAAAATAATTTTGTTTCGGAATTTGATGAAACTTGGTCTATGGGGTAATTTTGATCCAAAAAGTACAAAAATCGGGTTAGTTTAATGATTGGATGCAGAGTTTCTGAGATATCGCAATATTTGGATCGATTTTAGTCCATATCTCAAAAACTATTCGACCAGTCATCAAATGCACGCGATTTTTGTAATTTTTGGGTCAAAATTACCTTATATACTGAGTTTTATCGAAATTGGAGATAGCAAAAATTTTTCGATTTTTTTGTAATTTTTTTAAGGGGTACCCCTTTGAAAAAATCGAGAAAAACGCCAAAAATAATTTTGTTTCGGAATTTGATGAAACTTGGTCTATGGGGTAATTTTGATCCAAAAAGTACAAAAATCGGGTTAGTTTAATGATTGGATGCAGAGTTTCTGAGATATCGCAATATTTGGATCGATTTTAGTCCATATCTCAAAAACTATTCGACCAGTCATCAAATGCACGCGATTTTTGTAATTTTTGGGTCAAAATTACCTTATATACTGAGTTTTATCGAAATTGGAGATAAAAAAAATTTTTCGATTTTTTGCAATTTTTTTAAGGGGTACCCCTTTGAAAAAATCGAGAAAAACGCCAAAAAAAATTTTGTTTCGGAATTTGATGAAACTTGGTTTATGGGGTAATTTTGATCCAAAAAGTATAAAAATCAGGTTAATTTAATGATTGGACCTATAGAAAGTTACAATATCAGCGAGTATCATGGGCAAATCTTCATTTAAAAAAGGTTAGTAGAGTTCCCCACCAACAAATTAAAATCCATAAAATTGTGAACAAAAAGGCTATAACGTGATAGTCTTTGTTTTAAAAAAGTCCAGCAAAGCGAGCGGTTATCTGCTTGTAAACTAAAAGATTGTCTAAATATTTTAAATAGTTTTTTATCACACTCTCTACATTTTTTGATATAGAAATATCCAATTGAAAAGGATAACTTATATGATTCATCATTTTTTCAGCCAACTTTGAACGATGTAAAATAATAATAAAAAGCCCAATGATCTAGGATTTTGTTTGTGATTTTTGGAAACTTTGTATATCAAAAAAATGTATTTATAAAGTTTTATTGAAATCCCTAGTATTATTCAATCCTTGCACATCTCTTTAATACTTTGACACAATTTATAATTATTTTTTTTGTAAACAAATTTAATTTTTTATATTTAAATACTTTCCAATGAAAGTGAAAATATTATGACGTAAATAAAATAGCATTTCCATCAATATATTTGAAGGAATGTATGTATATGTATAATTGTATATTCAAGCAAGCTGACCAGTGACATCATACAATCATTCTTGAACATTAACATATAACATATCCTATATGTGGACAACAGTATTAATAATGAGGACTCTGGACTCCATACATTACCCTATACCTTACCAGGAGCAGGAAGTAGGGAGCTATTCACATGTACATTTTAAAGTAAAGAAATGTTCGTAAGTATGTATGTATGTATGTATGTATATTTATAGTGATTTTCATTCAAAATGGGTGGATATGTGTAGTGATTTAGAGGCAACTCAGCTATCTCTATGTGTGTGTAGAGTAGGATGGGGTTAGAATAGTCAATGTACTTACTAGCCTTGTAGTAGTGTGAAAGTTTAATTTATAGTTACCAAGCACTGCATTGTCACGTCTTAGTATTGTATACATAACATACATACATATACATTATTATTGTTGTGTGTATATGTGTGTAGAGGAAAGGGTGGTAGAATTGAAATGGATCAGTGAGATATATAAGTTGGATAGTTTAAATTATTAAGCTTAGTGGTCAAGAAATTTAGAAATTATAATAAAAAATTGTGAGGAAAGATTAAGGCTACCAAACCAATCAGTTCTGGAGCTTGATCAAACTGACAAATTGGTCTTAAAGTTATTGAAAAGCTATCAATTGTCTATTCTGTCTTATAGCGTATGAATTGGACTTTGAAGTTATCAAAAAAATGTAAAAATTTAGCGCATTTGACAATTAGATGAGTATTTTTCGAGATAGCTCCGGAATTGTTCTAAAATAAATGATTTTTGTACTAGAAATAAGACGGTCCCTCAAACACTACTCACGCAATCGTTAAATTAATATGATTTTTGCTACTTTTAGGCTTGTCAAGTTTCATCAAATTCCGAAACAATAAATTTTGTATGATATTTTCGATTTTCCAAAGGAGTACCGCTTAAGAAATTGAACAAAAAACTGAAAAAACTGAAAAAGGTCTTGCATCCTTTTGACGATTCGAAAAGAAGTTTCTGAGATATCGACTAAAATTTTATACAAGGGATGATAATCCCGGAGAAATTTCTGTAGTCGATACCTCAAGAACTTGCCTTTTAATCGCAAAATCAGTTTTCCATTTTTACGCATTTATTGATTAACGAAATATCTCCAGAATAGATTCGAAATAAAAGCTTCTATTAGAGGATTTTATTCGAAATTTCTAAATCTATTGACCCTCTGTTCTTTTAATAGAACATTATTGTTGTTGCTTTATAATGTAACGAGTTTCATGAAATTCGTAAATTTTGAGTGACTTTTCCCTTGAGATGATTTTCTAGAAAAATTATTTCCCGTAAAATACAAAAATCACGTTCATTTGATGATGACTTGAATTTTTTGATTTGTCGATTAAAATCGTGTACTAAGGTCGATACCACTGAGCAATTTTAGTTAAAATCTCCGAAAATCGTACCATTTTAAAACGAACCAGATTTTCCTTTTTTTTCCCAAGAAACTTAAGATACAGTTTAATTATTTAACTGCCTTTTAGAAGAAAAAAACATTTATTTTCAGTAACGAAGCCTAGCAAAACGAAACGGAAAAATGTTTAACTCTGAATTTTCGAAGTTAAAAACATTAACATCCGATCAAATTTGCATATTCCTTAAACAACACACACAACTTACACAATTCACTCATACATTTGATACAAATAGTGTCCATTAGCATAGTAAAGCAAACACGATGGGCAAAGGGATGAAGTGCGGCCAAGAGGAGTACACGAAGTGAACACGGTGATGAGGCTGAGGCGATTGTAATACCAAAAGCTTGTGTTGATGAGGAATCTTCCTTCTCTGCTTCCTTCATCTCATACGTACAAGCAAGTAAGCAAGCAAACAAGCGTTATGTATGGACACATACACTGAACATTTGAATGGGTGGCCGATGGACAACACATACACCACCACCAACACCGACCCAACCCGTGAATGGAATGATGTTGAATTGAAATGGGGTGGTTTGAGGGTGTAAGTGATGGAATGGGTGGTTTGTGATATAGCAGGACACACAATAATATACATATATTTATAAAGAAGGACACATCATTGTTGCCTGGGATGTGTATTATATTAAGTATATATATATATATATATATATACAGGAGAGATGTTAGATGCGAGAACCAAGAGAAGGACTCTCTCTCTATATGGCTTTCCTTGTAATCGAGGAAATAAGGCATTTGACCAAGGAATCGACTCCACGAAATTAGATTTTTTATGGGTGCTGGATTGAAAAATATTTGTCGGAGTACTCCGGTCAGCTGCCTGATCGGGTAAAAAAATATTGAATTACGTATACTTAATAACTAAAAGTGCCTGGGTTGGTTGATATAATATGGATCTTTATTTTCTACCCAGTTACTTTCCTGACTGGGTTCATAGTAGTCGGGGTTACTATATTTAGCCACGGTGGGTGCCCGATCAAATTTATACACGATATTTTGCCGGGTTGGTTGCCTGGTTGGGTCAATAGTAATCGGGGTAGCTCGTTCAGCTGTTGCGGTTGCCTGTTCGGGCTCACGTACTCGGGTTCTCTTTATATACCCGGTGAATTGTCCCGGTTGAACTAAGATATTCGGGCTAGCGATACTAGTTACCTTGCAGGGTTTGCATAAGTTGGGGCAGTATAATCAGCCCAGGTCTGTCACCTTTCATGGCTCACGTCATCGGGCCTTCTTTTCATTCCCTGATCGGGCCCTGGTTGCAAGTCGGGCAGTAATCGGGCATTTTCTACCAGGGGTGTATTCAACAAAATCATATTCATACGATCTGTTTTTTGATTTACGCCCGTAAAATGGGACAGAAGTACTCTACTTCCGGACACAACATTCTCTTTAGAGGGCATTCATTAATTACGTAAGCATAATTTTGAAGATTTTTTATACCTCCTTCCTCTTCGAAGCAAGCATACATAATATTTCTCGAACAAACCAAAGCTCCTTTGTCTCATCTTAAGATTCAATTTAGTTTTTCCGAATAATTAATCGTTTTTAGAACAAGATCAGTTACACTAAAACTCACAGTTTGACGTAAATCAAAGATTTATAAGCGTGTGATAAAATGAAAGCCTTATTTTAGCCTCTATTTCAGCTATACATAAAAAAAAAACATACTTTTGAGCTTTGAGAATTTTTGCTTGAAAAAACACAAGTTCGAACATTTCACTCAGGCAAACATTTTCCACTAGATCCCATAAAAAGTGGGAGCTAGTTTCCACCTGGTGCAAAGTCAATTCCTGGGTCTGACATTTTTTCGATTTTATTACCTCTATTATTTCTGCTGCTTCAAAGCTGTAGGCATATTATTATTATTATCTCATGTGTTTGTGCTTTGGTTGTGCTTGCTTGTGGTGCTTTCTCTCTATGTTGTTATGTGTCGTTCAAAGCTCCATATACTTAGTTATTAAACTTTATGCATAATAATATATATAAATATAGATATGTGCTTTCCTATCTATAAATATTATGCGTGCAAGTTGAGCTTTTTTTTTTTAAATCACTGGTCACTAGAGAAAATGCATTAATTTTTTATCCTTATAAAAACAACTTGAGAGCAATTCCTAGAGTCCCATTACTAATGTGGCTACTCTGCTAGTTAAGCATGCTCGAAAATCTAAGCTAGATAAAACTGAAAGCGATGTTTTAATCTCCGAAAATATGATGTGGCTAAATTAGTCACAGAAAATATACTTATTCTTATTTTTCGATGCCCCTTCTAGGTGAGACTAAACGAAAAATTAAAGATTCTACTTGTGTTATTTCATATCTAAGAAATAAAAATCCCTGTCAATTGAGATTTGAAATTTATTTGAGATTTTGTGCAATAGGAAAACACCATTAAATATTTTAAATATTTTACGCCGTCATATCTGGTTTGGGTAAAAATACATAAACAAAAATGATGAACAGAAAAAAAAATACTAACCAGCTCGTCCAACGTATTGGACATTCTTTTCGACATCGATGTTCGAGTTTGTTTAGCTGAATGAAAGAGTGAAGACCATTTCCGCAAAAAATGTCACGGAAATAATAATCATTTAAACATATTTTATTTGTCATATTTTTACATATCATCAAATTTGATTTCCTATCAGCTTTGAATGTCCAGCGTATTTCCTTTTTCTATTTCGTAAAAATGTTTTTATGGAGATTCTCACGTTGTTCAAAAATATTCGCAATTTCAATATTGGATGTTGCGTTTGATTGCCTTGAAGTTGCAAATTTTGAAAGAAAGTTTTGCTACTTTGTATTAAAAATACACTTTTAGGGTAGCACAAGCTTAATTTGAACTTAAAAGTAGAAAATAATTTTTTAATCATAATGATTAACTCATAGATGACTAATTCAAAATATCAAGGATGATTCAGATTCTATCTCTCATCTTATAATATCTAAATTTACTATTAAAGTAACCCAGAGATATTCATTTCTCAATGAAGTCATGTGGAATTCATTTCAAATTTTTTGTAAGTAAAAATTGCCCTCGATAAAGAAAAAAAATGTGAAAATTAGAAATTTATTATGATCCAGCAAGGGAATCTCCTTAAATAGCTTTTAGTGAAATCCCTTTTAAATAAAACATTTAACAAAATGCAATCCAGAAGAATGGAGATGATTAGAAGATTTCGATAGCGTTTATAACCATATGATTATAAAGCTTTTAAAAGTATAAATAGTAACGATTAAATATGCGTAGGTTTGAGAAAAAAATAGATTTATTAGGATCGAAGGACGAAAATACGTATGGCGCAAGATAAAATAACCAAAATAAAAAATTTTCCCTATTTGTATTATGCTCGTTTGCTTAAAAATTTTCGGTGATTTCTTGATTACAATAAATTTTATTGGAATCTTAACATTGAAATTATAATAATCCCCTGTTACTTCGTACAAAGAAGTCAAGGGGGGATATTAAAGGATATTAAAAAGGATATTAAATTCATCTAACTTTCGTTCTTATTGATGGCTGTTAGATCGATAGGTTTTGAGGTATCAGCCCTTTTTATGCGATTTCAATCATTTTTCCGACATATAAATTTTCAAGTTGTAAATTGCATATGACTTTGTAGTTAAAAGAACCTTTTTGGAAGTAAAAAATGGATAAAAAAACTTAATAGATAAATTTATTATACATACATAAAAATTTAATCCATATTTCTCCTGGTCATGCTATAACTTGAGACCGGATGGAACAATTTCAGTAATTCTTTTTGTGATGTTAATCATTAACCAGGAGAAAGATATTTTGAAAGAAAAATTTAAGGAAGTTGAGCGGAACATAAGAAAATTTCAGTTCAAAATATTAATTGAATTAAATGGTGGAAACGCATATATATAATTGCAAGATATCACTTTAATATGTACAAATGTATTTATTTGCGCTCCCACCATATTTATCTAAAAAATGTGAACAGGTATTTGAATAGTATTCGCAACGTGCATGAGTTTTATTGGAAGTGTTTCCATGGTAACGATACACTACTTTAATTAAAGAATTGTATGGATGTATATGGATTGCATGAATGACTTACATTGAAAATTTAATATTATTGTCTCACAAATTTAATTAAATAATTATGATAATTTACATTTGAAAAATAATATTTGTGCAATTTAATTTCTTATTTTCACAATTTTTAATGCATTAAGTTTAATTAATTAGTGTTTTTCAATAATTTTAATTTGACATTTTCTACATAACATTAACATGGAAAGAATTGCAAATTAGTCTTAACAGCCTTCTTTAACGCCAAAATTTTTCACTGGAAACGTTGGCATCGATTTTATTGTCCCTACCATGACTATGTACACAACGAATAGGTATTTAAAAGTAGTTTAAAAGCTAATTTCCTTAAGTTACTAAGGTCTTAAAATTGAGAGGATCTAACGATCAGACTATTCGTACGTTTAGTCGATGTATTGAAAATTACACATCGAATTATTGTAAGGCTTATATTATGGGTATTTTTTTCATTTAATGATCATTTTCTTTGTAAAGATATACAACTAAGATATTTATAAAAGCATAAATAAATAGTAAATAAAAATAATCGTATTATTATTTTTTATGAATGAAGAAAGAAAAGTTTTATGAAGTGTATGTAAATCAATTAATATACTAATTCTGCCTTTTTTTTATATAATTTGTAAGATTCATAAACAATATTTAATTTTTTTTCTACTTAATTAAGAATTTGAAAAACAATAAATATCTTTCAAGTTAATTAGGTTTTATATACGTTTTTGTTTTTTATCTTGTTTACGATTTTACTACTAATACGTTTGTGTAGAAAAGTCGTCATACTTTTCAATTTCTTCGTGTTAAATTGCTATTTTTATTCTTTTTTAATATTCAATTAATTTATAATCAATTAAATTAATATTGAAATATATATAAAACAAAGTTAAACCATAGACTTTATTTTTGAAAACAATTAATAATTAATAAATTAATAAAATTAATTTTTTTTGTTTCATTTGATATGCAATTTAACGGGGAGTGTTCTTAGCTATGTTTCATGTGCGAGCTGAGAGTTTTGTATCCGAAATAACTAAAAAATTGGCGATGATCTTCAAAATCGATTCAGTTTGGAAAAGGCATGACATATAATTTTTACATATAAGTAATTACTATGGAAATGAATGGTTAAATAAACCTGGTTCAATTCATTTTGAAAAGGGAAATGGTAAAATAATTAGGTAATTCAAATCAATAATTCAAAAGAACAAACACAACTCAAATATTTCAATTTCAATTAAAATATTTCCAAAAATTTGTCCCAAAAAATGATAGCTCTCTAAGTATCCTTTTCATCTCATCTGATGTCCTTGACCATCACTTTGATATTGATTTAAGAAGGATTGTTATAAGTTTAAATTGTTTATCTGTGCGTTTGTGTGATATCGTAGCCCCTAAACGGTCGAATCGACTTGATTGAGAACATTTTATAGCTAAGTTTCCAAAAATCGGTTTACAAGAAATAAATCACATTTGTCGGGTGTTTTTAAAATTTTGTAAATTGACTTGTTTCTAGTATTTAGATGATTTTTAATAAATTTAATAATTAATTAATTGAAAATGAAAGTATATTTTTTATTTTACATAAAGGATAACTTTTTAAAGCTTTAGTTATACATTTTCGTTATCATACGTATTTATATATTATAGGCATATAATATAATGTATAATATATTTGTAATAGATATTATCAAATAGCCTTTACAAGTAGATATCATACTAATAATATATGAGTACATGTATAGGCCTTATTTTACGTTCGTGTTCGTTACCTGTGTAGTACCTGAGTGCTACTCACTAAATAATAATTTATCTTTTAAAACATAAATAATCAATTGGTTCTAATATTAATTAGTACTGAATGTATATAGATATACAGTATGTCGCATTTAAGATGAAGACACCCTCATATTTTCACAATCATACAAGGGTGCTGTATAGCATTTTTTAACTTTAAACTCGGCTACAAGTAGAACAAGTGAAATTTACAAAATTTAAAAAACCCCCGACAAATGCGATTTATTCCTTGTAAACCGATTTTTGGAAACTTTGCTAAAAAATGTTCTCAATCGAGTCGACCGCTTAGGGATTACGATGCCACTGAGAAACGTACAGACGCACAGATAAAGAGTTTATATTTATAACACTTCTTCTTAAGGATGTATGAGCATGGTAATGGGGGCAAAAATTTAAAAATAGATATTTTCAATTTTGATGATAAATTTATATTATTACTTGACAATATAAGACGAAAAGTAAGAATAAAATTTTTCGATATCTGGCTTAATTTTCAAAATATCGAAAATTGAAAATTTTGTTTAATTATTTAGCTTTCGATATTTCGAAAACCAAGATACATATCGAAAAATTTTATTCTTATTTTTCGTCTACATTCATGAAGTTATAACAAAATTCATCATCAAAGTTGAAAATAAGATAAAAATAATTTCAACCCTTAATCTACCCTGCTCTTACATCCCTTATATGGACGGTGACACTTAGTTTTTTTCTTTTCTAATTCATTACTTATATGTTTACTTTCTATTAAAAAGTTTTTTTTAAATTTGTTTTCATTCATTCCAAATGAAAATTATCAAAAACTTCCAAAATATGTCGTTTTTTGAGATTCCTCTATAAGAGAAATTCCTCCATTTTCTTAAAAATTTGCACGGATACCTAAGCTGAAATTTTAACCACATATTCTTTGAGTAAGTTAACGTTTCTAAGATGAAGGTAGAACTACGATGAAAACTTCAATATTAGTGAGTTATTTAGATATACGTTACCTGTGTATAAAGTATATATATATAAACTGTAGTATTTTCATTCATTTAATATTGCTTTGCTTATGGCAACTAAATTCATACTACAAACACAGTAAATCCTTTTTAAAGGACTGCTACTTACTACTTTATATTAGATACTATAGTGCCCACTATAGTGGTAGTCATTCAAATTTAAATATCCTTTTTATTACAATTTATATTAACAAGTCCTTCTTCAAATGAAAATATTTTATTTATTTGAAAATATCGTAGGTATAAGTAACGAAATCGTTATCACAAGCTGTCAATAACATCGTGAAATAAAAAAAAAACTTTTTAAAGATAAGCTTTTATTGTATTAAAAAGTAGAAAGTAATTATTTCTATAAATCACTCGTACAAAAGTATTTGTAAAAGCTTGATGTGCTTCAATCAAACAAAACGTATGTATTAAACGTAAAACTAAATTTGAAAAGTATGACCCAAATTTAGTAAAATTACATACTTGGTTTATCGAAATTGGATAAAAATTGAAAGCGATAGATTAATTGAATGCAATGGATAAAAATTGAATTCTGATTGGAATTTTTTTTAAAAACCCACTAATTTTGGACATTCTTTTCAGTTATGATGTCAGTTTTTCACTAGCTGCCACTTATGTGCTGAATTCCGGGGCCAGGACTCCATATTCTTGAAACCTTTTAGAGCTAGGGTAATTTTGACCACAAATTTGAAAAGTATGACCCTAATTTAGTAGGATAACATACTTGGTTTATCAAAATTGGATAAAAATTGAATGCGATAGAGAAAAATTAAATTTTTTGGATTCTGATGACGTCATTAAGTTCAAAAATTCGATTTTTTTGATAACACAGGCAAATTGGATCCGATCTTATTGGAATTTTTTATGAAACCCACTAATTTTGGGTCATTCTTTTCAGGTGTGATGCCAGTTTTTCGCTAGCTATCACATATGTGCTTAATTCCGGGACCAGGACTCCACATTCTTGAAACCTGTTAGAGCAAGGTTGATTTTGAGTGCAAATTTGAAAATTATGACCCAAATTTAGTAGAATTACATACTTGGTTTATCAAAATTGGATAAAAATGGGATGCGATAGAGCAAATTAAAGTTTTTGGTTTCTGGTGACGTCATAAAGTTGAAAATTTCGTCAGGTATCGAAAAATTGTATTCTTACTTTTCCTCTTATATTGTCAAATAATAACATAATTCATTATCCTATTGAATATCTATCTATCAAAATTCACTTTCTTAATGAACTTAAGGCATTTTTTTTTTTAAACTTGATGTTTATTTTGAGATCGATTCAGTTCTCGATTAGAGCAATAAGTAACTGTTACTGTAGTTTAAAGAATCATACATACCATGCTCATTACCAAATTAATATATAATTTAAAATAATTAAGACATACAGACACAATTTCAAATTTTAATAATTTAAAATTAATAATAATTTACAAAATAATGATTCTCATTTATCTTTTTCATCACATAACACATAACAGGCTAAAATTAAATATTAAATTATTATTATTAAAATTTGATATTATATATCATCATTAAATATATGTATAATACAAAATAAATAAATTTTGGTCAATATAATAATTTATTTCATCATATACATACATGTATAATATGAAATAAAAGCGAAAAGCTTTCATTTCATTTTATATAAGAGCTTTAAAATAATACTATATAAATAATTTTTGAAGTACAAACGTATTTATTTCAATAAGCTTCTGTACTTTATTGTAGTTGTATAAATCTTTGTGTACTATTAAATTCTAATAATTTTGAAGAAATTTATTATATTTATCACTACATATTATAAAACAAAGTCGCTTTTTCTGTCCATATGTCCCTATGTCCCTTTGTACGCTTAAATCTTTGAAACTACGCAACGGATTTTGATGCGTTTTTTTTTAATAGATAGAGTGATTCAAGAGGAAGGTTTTTATGTATAATACATCCATATTATAGTAGAGTAAGGGGTTGAAATAGGGGTTGAAAGGGATATGCTTCAAAAACTAAAAAAGTTGTGCATCAATTAAGCTCAAATATTGACACGATATACAACCAGCTTCAAAGATCTATTGTTTTTATCTACTTTTAACCTTCGGAGGGTAGAAAGGTGTAGCGAGAAAGTGGGAAGGAATTATCGAATATTTACAAATATACCTAAGTGGGGTATCAAATAAAAGAGCATGACGTGTACATTACAAAACTGTTATCCCACGCAAGGAAATGTGGAGGGAGGGGTGCAAGTGGGGATGTTGCCCAGCAAAGCGGGTAGTTCACAGCTAGTATTAATATATTTCTAGAATTTAATTTGTGTGTTAAATATTATTTTGGATACATCACATAATACTTCCATGATGTAGTGGGGGCTATGAGAAAATTAACAGGGCCGGATTTAAGGAGGACCACAGAAAAGCTTGTCAAAGTTATCCTTACTCGACATTGAAAGTGATATACTCCGGGAGCTCCGAGAGCAATTATG
Source organism: Chrysoperla carnea (assembly GCF_905475395.1). NCBI lineage: Eukaryota > Metazoa > Arthropoda > Insecta > Neuroptera > Chrysopidae > Chrysoperla > Chrysoperla carnea. The sequence continues at coordinate 6,613,229 of NC_058338.1, read as the reverse complement.
GATAAAAGGCTTTATTTTTTTTATATGAAGTTGTTGAACCTTAATCAATTCTGCAAATTTTAGGTGGAGTTGCCTAATTATTTAAATAAATGAACTTGACTTCAAAAGCAGACTTCTTTAACATTGGTCTTATGGTAAAACGCATTAGATGGATGATATGTTTTCATAGATTTCTCAAAAACTAGTCAGTGGATATGCATCTATAACAGAGGCCACCCACATCATTATTTTAATTTTCATTTATTTAAACTATATCCGAATAAATACAATTGAATTGATGATGCGGGTGGAGTCCTCGTTTTTATTCGTAAGCGACGATAGTGTGATTTCAATTTACCATCCGAATAATTATGATTGATCACACTGCTGCTGCCTGAATTCGAACTCACAACCACCCAGTCTCAGTAGTCAAACAGTTTAAGGCGATGGCGCCTTTACTGACTAAACCTGCAATGTTCGTTATAACACGTTGTAAGTCTTTAACCCACTTACGAAGTGAAAAAGATTAATTTGAATGTATAAAATTGTTGTCTTTAAACGCTTTAAATCATTCAAAGTCAGTTCAAATTGATTTGAATATAAAGTTTTGCAGTAAATTTTCGGCAATTATTTGACAACTACATTGCCCGAATACTTTTTTCCTCAATTCCTTACTTGCGACCATTCATTATGGCAAATTGATTAATAAACAAAAAAAAGTTAACGTTTATCTAAATATGTAAATTAGAAATAATTAGAAATATTTGTAAATTATAATTAAAATTTTAGACAGTTTTACTGTATTTTAAGTAAAATAGTTCATAATATAACAACATTAGCACAAATACACTATAATAGTGCGTACATATACATAGAAGAAAGTGTTGTACCTAGAATCAAAATTTGCATATATGTGATTTTTAAACGATGCATTAAAGTGATTGTAAATCTACAGTTTTGTAAAAAAGTTTTGGTTTATTGCACGGTACATACATATAAACCAAATACATGCTTTGTATTCAATTTTATTAAATATTGTGTGCAAGTGATGCTTATAAATTTGATAATATAGATATCGCTCTTCAATCATAAATACTCTAACTTTAGTCGTCTGTGTTCATCAAATGATGGATCTTTGATGAACTCATAATTAAATTAAAATTTTGTTTTTATATCATCGATAACCTTATATTTTTATGGTATTAGTATAAACTACAAATTTGTCTAAATATTTTAGATAGTTTTTTATCACACTCTCTAGATTTTTTGATATAGAAATATCCAATTGAAAAGGAGAACCTATATGATTCATCATTTTTTCAGCCAACTTTTAACGATAAAATAATTATTAAAAGCCCGATGACAATTTTTTTGTGATTTTTGGAAATTTTGTTACTCAAAAAAGTTTTATTGAAATCCCTAGTATTATCCAATCCTTGCATATCTCCTTAAGTATTATTACGATATATAGATGTCTACAAACTGCAGAATGATTCAAGGTACATTGTGTACTCTAGGTACAACATCTTACCCTATATGCGTAAAAGTAGATGATGGTTTGTTGTAAATGACTAAGAAGAACTGGCACGGGGTGGGAGGAGTACCTACGTGTGTATGATGATGAGGCAGCGGGAATGAGTATTTTGTTGTATATATATATATACATAGAAGTTGTTTGACAGGACAAGGCCGTTAGAATGAAGAGTAGAAAATGATATGAGGTTAAAAACGAACGATGGAATGAGGTTGAATGGATGAATGAGATGTAAGACCACCCTTAGAATTTCAACTCAGAACATCATATTTGGTTCTAAAGTTCTCCCATCATCCATTCATCCTCTCTTCCAACCACCATTGCTGGTTTGATGGTTGTATAGTGAGAGTAGTACACACGACTACTCACATCTATGTAGATGAGGTTCATTTTGAGGTTGATTGGTATGAGGTTACATCACCTTAAACCACCCCCAAGTGTACATACCCCCCTCCCCCTCTAACCATTATATGTGTATACACACGTATAAAATGTCCGTATGTATGTTTTATACGTACGTCAGTCTGTCCATCGTATGTCCGTTTTCTCTCTGCTGGTACGTCATGTTATCAATACAAATAAAGCCTCATTTACATTTACAAGACGTATCGCATCTCATATACTCCTCGTTCGTACAATATTTATTATTTAAATTTGGTTGTCAGTCTCCTTCACATGATTTAGACTTTGATATGGACTACCTTAAAAAATTAGATAAGATTCATGCAAAAGCTGCGTAGTCTAAATGAATTTTCACAACACTTTTATCACTCATGACTCTTTTATGACTCATTCTGTAGTTAACTTGAAAGTCTGTATTGTAATCTGGTAACGGTATCGCACACTGTGAGCTGTTTATACAGTCTAGCAAATTCTAGAACTGTCACGTATGTTCTATTGCTTATATTTTACTTGTATATGTTTTCTATCTTTGTTTAAGTAATATAAAACGATATTGTTTATTTGTTTTTAGAATCGGCTAGATTTAATTTATTTTTAAGATACGTAAGTGTGTGAACCGTTGAATGAATATATCGTCGGGTTGTTTATAACGACGGATTATTTATACTGTCGGATTAATTGTTAACACCACAACCTAAATAAATTGACTTAATATTATAGTTTTTTCTTGTTTAATAGTGATTTAAATGCTAGAATCTTTTACAAAGTTTTACAGTTGTTTTGTATCAATGTAAATTCGACTTCAGAATATATATATGTTATCGTTTCGATGTACACATAACATACATAGAATATATACTTACGTTTTAGATCTTATAACTAACTAACTATACATTCAGTTTCTATACATTACCTAGAAAATAGTCACTGGTAGTCACATAGAATCGAATATATTTTAAACATTTTGTGATTCTAAGTAGTATAACGTGAATGAACGACATTGAATATGAGAATGAAACGTGAACGAACGTAAATGTGAACACGCAGAGGTGGATTAAGAAATTTTACGCCGATAGAGAGTTTTAAAAATTAGTGCAACAGAAGGTTAGTACACCTGTCGGAAGTACACCATTTTTCGTCGGAAGCCTGTTAGATTATTGAAGGAATGTTTTGTACAAAATTTGTTAGTATTTAATTTATTTGTTAGGATATTTAATTTCAAGCATTGGTAACTTTTATTCTTTTAAAAGCGCTATATTCTTACATAATCGAGAAAGTAAAACCGAAAAAACAGTTTAATCAAGAAATTGACTGCTCGTTAGTTGATTTTTATGGAAAATGTTTGCCTGAGTGTACTCAAAAAAGTCATATACATGCGTACTTGCATTTTCGACTTACCCCCATAGGGTGAGACAGAAGTGCCTTACTTACACATTCAAACAAAATTCATAGAATTCGACACAAATTACCGATGGCATTTCCGGACACCTTTTCCTTATACCAAAAGGCTTGTTTTGACGTAGCCTGTCATTTCCTTGGCTATTTAGTTCACCCTGTATGTAAATTTGTACATATTCAACATTTATTCAACGTATTGACTGATTCTACGTACGTAGATACGTACTGTATAGTTTAGTAAAATAGTCGCAGCATTGTATGTGATAGTAGAGTAGTGTACTATCCATTCTATAGTATCGAATATAGTCAAGATATGGAATAGAATTAGGTGTTTTGAATATTACATTTTAGCTAGTTAAATTGAGTGATTCATTTGCTTACCTGCAGCATTCTTACTGAAGACTGTTTGAAATTTTGATAAAGCATAGATTTCTTCCATTTAATCATACTAATAAAAAATTTTGTGGTCTCCTCTAAATTGATTCTTCCATTTAATCATATCAATAAACAATTTTGTGGCCTCCCCTAAATTGAAACAAGAGAATTTAGAAGTCTTCTGGAAGGTATCTGCTACTCACTATAATTAGCCTGGATTTTGATTTATCGTAACTCTCAAACTTTTTGGTATCGGATATTCGAATCTCTTATGGTACCAGATCTGGCAACGTTTTTGAGAGTTTATTTTAAGACGAAACATTATTAGAACAATATCTGCCAATCTGTCAATTATAATTTATATTATTTCAAAGGGAATGATTAATTCTCCCTCCTAAAATTTTCAGAATTGATTTAGACTAAGCCCAACTTTATATTTTAAAAAATCAAGCTTTTTATCCAAAGTTGCCCTGGCGCTCGTACATTCTTAAGGATGTATGAGCATGGTAGTGGGGGCACAAATTTAAAAATAGATATTTTCAATTTTGATGATAAATTTATATTATTACTTGACGATATAAGACGAAAAGTAAGAATAAAATTTTTCGATATCTGGCTTAATTTTCAAAATATCGAAAATTGAAAATTTTTTTTAATTATTTAGCTTTCGTTATTTCGAAAACCAAGACACGTATCGAAAAATTTTATTCTTATTTTTCGTCTACATTCATGAAGTTATAACAAAATTCATCATCAAAGTTGAAAATAAGATAAAAATAATTTCAACCCTTAATCTACTCTGCTCTTACATCCCTTATATGGACGGTGACACTTAGTTTTTTTCTTTTCTAATTCATTGCTAATATGTTTACTTTCTATTAAAAAGTTTTTTTTTAATTTGTTTTCATTCATTCCAAATGAAAATTATCAAAAACTTCCAAAATATGTCGTTTTTTGAGATTCCTCCATAAGAGCCAATGTATTTTATATCGATTTTTAATGACTTTTTTCTTAAAAATTTGCACGGATACCTAAGCTGAAATTTTAACCACATATTCTTTGAGTAAAAGACTACCTACAAACAAATTTTGAGCCTTTAAATCAAACATTGTTGTCATGCTCATACATCCTTAAGAAAAGGAATATCTAAAATCTAGCAGTAATAAGAATACCTTTACAGATCCAACAAAATTAACTATCGCTATATATGGATAGAATGAATCACCTTGTACTTTTTAATGTATATTATTATTATATGTATAGTAGAATGTCTTCCTTGTCTTCTATTCTCATATGTATATGAGGCGATACAACGGACGACGACGTAACGATAGAGAAGAGATGGAGATGGAGATGTTTGGTTGGCTAGCTAGAGAAACTAGTGAGAGTCCATCGTATGCGTAGTGTAGTCAGTAGTGTACACGTACCTTACGAAAGAGAAAGTAAGTGAATGTTGTGTTGTGTAGATGATTCGAGAAGTCCAACCGAAAGCTGACTACTGAGCTGAGATCAATACCTTTACACACACCAACTAGTACTTCTTTCTCTTCTTAGCATACCACCAAGCCAATTCACCGGATGGCCCTTTCCAACAGCTTTGAGTCTTTTCTTTCGTAAGTATTAAGACCTCATGTTTTGCTCAAACCTCATCTTGCTCAAAAAGACGATTTCTGGATGATTTTGAGCAATTTGCCTTTCTTCTTTGTGTCTTGGTTACTTCTGTCATTTGGCGAGAATGTTTCTACAAAAAAAACAAAATATCCCTAGGTCATCCGACTTTTTATTATTATTTTATCGTTCAAAATTGGCTGAAAAATAATGAATCATATTGGTTATCCTTTTCAATTGGATATTTCTATATCAAAAAATCTAGAGAGTGTGATAAAAAACTATCTAAAATATTTAGACAATCTTGTAATTTATAATAATACCATAAAAATATAAGGTTGTCGATGATATAAAAACATAAATTTAATTTATTTATGAGTTCATCGAAGATCCATCATTTGACGAACATAGACGACTATTTGTTAGAGTATTGATGATTGAAGAGCTATATCTATATTATCAAATTTATAAGCATCACTTGCACACAATATATTATATATTTTTGTACTTGCGTGGTATTGTGAAGCTAAAAATAAGTCATAACCTGACTACAAAGCATGTATTTGGTTTATATGTATGTACCGTAGAATAATCCAAAACTTTTTTACAATACTGTAGGTTTACAATTACCTTAAAGCCGTCAGATTTTTTGTTTTTGTTTTTATTGATAAGTGACTCCCTATACACTATACACTTTCGACTCTGCATCCAAGTAGTGTATTTTACCTCTAACATCATCATCGACGGATACTGGATCCTAGTGTTGTTAGTATAGCCGTAGGTGGAAGCTCTACGTACGTACAATGGTCAGAGCTACTACACAATTACTTACTTACTTACTTGGGGAACATCCATAAATTACGTAACACATTTTAAGGGGGGGGGGGTATTTCAATTTGTTATGCATTGTTACGTTAAGGGGGGGTGTCAATCTAACATATGTTACGTAACAAAAATTTAATTATATTGCTTGGATTAAAAAATTAAAAAAAAATTTCTAATCATACTTTTATAATTATATTTAATTATTGAGATATAATTCAAATATTCGCGCCATGTACAGAAGCGCTGCTATTGGCATGATACCGCACTGCTGCTATATATACGCGCGAAGTCATTTGTTTTTCCTTGCTATAGAGATACGCAAAAATGTTCATCAACAACTGGACTTAATAATTCAACATTTGACTTTAATTTGCTTTATAAAAAATGACACCAAATATCGGGATTCTTTATCAAGATTTATTCAGAGCTTATAAAAAAGCTCATCCTACAATTTCTTCGCAGCAAGCACAACTTGAAACAAATAAAATTTGGAATGACTTTAAAAAAATTAAAAATAAAGATGAAATGAAAAACAAACAAACAGAAAACACTAAGACTAACAATACTTTATTTTGTATTCTTTTAGATTCTATGTATGATTAATAATAATGAATTTGATGACGTGGAATGGATAGATGTTGATGATATAGAGGAAGACGACAAAGAAACGACACCACTTCTTGAATTAGATAATTCAAAAATTCCTGTAATTGACTCGATAACCGACTAGTTCAAACCCAGTTGGGAAGATGATTTTGCTCAAAAAAAATGAACGTTAATTTTTCATATTACTTCTTTAATTAATAAACTAAATATGTAGCAATTGTTTTGTGCAATAAATTTAAATTTAAATAATTCAAGAACTTTTTCTGTTGAGACAAAATGATTATGTTACGTAACAAATCCTTCAGGGGTAGGGGGGTCTGGTAATTTGTTACGATCTGTTACATACCAGGGGAGGGGAGTCTAAAAAATCTTCAAAATGTGTTACGTAATTTATGGATGTCCCCTTGCTACTCACACTCACAATGCATGATGTACTGTACCCGTGTGTCTTGTGTGTTGTTATGAAATATTTACTTACATGTTCGGTTGACAAGTGATATTTATCATTTTTGTAATCATCGAAAATTATTTTTTTGAATTAATGTTTCTGGGTCCTAGGTCTTGATAACAATACTTAGACGGTTTTTTTTTTTTTGGTGTTGTTGTTGTGAAAATGTACATCACTTAGGAAGGGAATAGATATATCATCAGGGATATAGAGAAGGGGTTGATCATTTATAAACGAGTGTGTTTTATTCTTGACCTTTTACAAAGAAATTTATTCTTTATGTTTATGAAACTGTGATTGATGGGATGTTAGAATATATGCCATCATGCTGACCAGTACGTTTTGTTTTTGTCGTCCCCGTGTTAACCCGTAAGATCTATTTCGGAAAAATACACACGCTTTCTTGCCAAAAACTTAAATTAAATTTTAAACTGTCAAAAACGCGGACATCCAATTGGATGACGTAATATGGGTATCACACTATACGAAATAACACAAATAAGTTTGACAGATATATTCATAGACATCTGATGATAATAAATATAAATACTTATTATCTATGTATATATTATACTCAGCTGTCAACACTGAATTAACTGAAGGTCTATGACTCATACCGATATGACATCACAGCAGGGCTTACCCGTGTTTTAGATCACGTGATATACAGTTTAAAAATTACGATTTTTAATTTTAATATTTTAAAAGAAAAATGTGCTTTTATGACTCGAAATCAGAATATTTAAGTATATTTTTACATAAATTTTAACTTTTTTCAAATTTCATGATTTTTTTTTGACTAACGATAATACCCTATTATTTCCATTGCATGATATCATCAAAACAGGAATATTATTAATATAAAAAATCCATTACAGTTATAAATAATGAATTTATTTGTACAAAATTGAAAAGTAATATGTAAAAAATACATTAATTCGAATTTCTATGTTAAATTTCATCATTCCATCATTACTATCCCTTTTACACATATCTTCTCTTGAGAATTCAGAGAATTGAACCTCATGCATAAACACTAATGGACTGACTATATTCATACTTTACATACAGGAGCATCTTTGGCAACATGATTCCTAGTGGGTCATTTCACTCGAAAAGTTTTAGCATGGGTTTGCAGTCTATGAGTTTCGCAGAGTTTTCTGTTATAAAATTCTGTCAAGTATGAAGATAACGATGACAGCGTGAAATTCAAAGAGTTACATTCCGAACATTACGTTGTTGTCTAAATTCAATCAAAATTAAATATTTTAATTAATCATGTCAATTTATTTTTCGATTTGCCAATCAATCAAAAATGAAATCAATGAATACCTTAAAGAGTCCGTATATTCTATATGTGGCTATTGATCACCCTCTCATTTCATCTCTTTTATCCGCCTTTGGCAAATGTTCGATAATGTTGCTTATATATATATATAAACTCATTCCTATGATATTTTATATTTCCATGTTATAAAATCACCCACACACATATTCACATTCACTCCCATTCCATCGTTTTCCACCAATCTTTCTCCCCCAACTCCCATAAACACTACCATCGTCCAACATTTTCGTCGTTCGTCCACCAATATCTTACATGTGGTGTGTACTATACTCTGGTACGAATGTATATATATTTACCCAGGAATATTAATTTCCTGCGTGTGTATATTCCAGAATACCTCATATAGTTGTAAAATGAAGGCTAGCATACATACAAGTAGTAGCGAGCGTTAACAGCGTAAGTTGGGGGGGATGAGGTAGACACTATATATATATATGAGAAAGTCTTTGGACAAAATTCTCAATGTTGCCAAAATTATATTTACTAGATGACCATTACCACAGTTACATAAAGATCGGACAGGGATTGAACTTTGTTATTCAACAGGTAAGGTTCTTTCTTGTTTCCTAGTGTTCATACTGTAGATGACTGCATGGTAGTTGAAATACGTAGTGGGAAAGTGACATGAAAGAGCCACTTTGATTTACGCAGTAGTTTATGAACGAATGTTGAAGGAATTATCAGTTAGCAACACTGCTTAACTGTCACCCACAAACTTTTGACAGTTCACCAAAAACACACAGCGCTTCGGCAGCGTATTAAAGATTTCATCGTTAAAAAGTTTTTAAGTTCATTATACCATGTATATGAAATATGTCAATGTATACTTAGTTTAGTCCCGAAATTTGGGTATAGGTGTTCATAAAATCACCTGTCTGTCTGGTTGTCTGTCTGTCTGTCTGTCTGTCTGCCTGTCTGTCGTCTACAGTCTGTCTGTCTGTCTGCCTGTCTGTCGTCTACAGTCTGTCTGTCTGTCTGTCTGTCTGTCGTCTACAGTCTGTCTGTCTGTCCGTCTGTCACCACGATTACTCAAAAATGAAAAGAGATATCAAGCTGAAATTTGTGGAAAAGTGAGGTCGAGCTCGTAAATGAACAACATAGGTCAATTGGGTCTTGGGTCCGTAGGACCCCATCTTGTAAACCGTTAAAGATAGAACAAAAGTTTAAATATAAAAAATAAACAACTCTTGATTGAAACATTTTTTCGTAAACATCACTGTTTACCCGCGAGAGCGCAAATTTTATAGTATGGTTCATATGTGTGACATGTATGTATGTGTAATGTGACAGAGTAATCAACACTGTCTATACATGGTATGTCAACACTTAACTCAATCAATTGTTTGTTTTCCCTTGTTTGAACATAAATTTTGGACAAAAAATTCAAATTGACAGATTGTAAAATGAGGGTAGGTAACTTGTATGTCGGATTTTTGTTTCTATTGCACTTTTAAGGTTTTACCTCCCAACCAGTAAACAAATCATAACTTTCGATAAGAAGCATAGTTGTTTATTTTTATCTAAAAAACAAGATAGACTTCTTAAATCATTCATAAATACTCATCACATTTTTTTCTTCAAATTAAATAAAACTAGTGATGGGTAATTAAGAATGATTTCTAAAAATCAAAACAAATAGTAAATATCAAATAATTATTTATTAAGGACCAATGTAAATATATTTGGCAACATTGTTACAATGTAAATAAAACACGAATGCAAATTCGCTCTTTTACATATGAGATTTTACAAGCATACACATACAGAACGGCAAAACGGCTAAAGTATGTAGTATATAGTATTATAATATGTTCTATTCTCGTACGTTGTACGTTCGAGAATATATTCGAAGAGATAGATATGAGAAGAGAGTACAAGTACGATGTCGTATTTAAAAAGAGGACTATGAAGGACTAATAATATCTCTACGACTATACGGACTATAATACAAGTATATATACTATATATACTAGAATTCGAATATGATTCTATTTTAGAATATGAGAGGGTGGACCAAATGTTATTGGTCCATAACATTTTACAATATTATATGATAGTAATAGTGATTGTATACAATGGCTAGTTTAAGTATGTGAAAGGATATTCGAGTCCTTTTTTAATTAGTAATTGTATATATATAGTTTACTAAATTATTTTGAAACGTTATTCAAAAATTAATAAATTTTTGAATAAAATCAGAAGTAAACAAAAAATTCCTTGAAAAAATCTAGCCCCTTTAAAGATTAATTTAATGATTGGATGCAGAGTTTCTGAGATATCGCAACATTTGTGTCGATTTTAGTCCATATCTCAAAAACTATCAGACCAGTCAACAAATAAACCCGATTTTTGAACTTTTTGGTCAAAATTACCTTATATACTAAGTTTTATCGAAATTGGAGCCAAGAAAAATTTTTCGATTTTTTGCAATTTTTTTAAGGGGTACCCCTTTGAAAAAATCGAGAAAAACGCCAAAAAATATTTCTTTTGGAATTTGATGAAACTCGGTTTATGGGGTAATTTTGATCCAAAAAGTATAAAAATCCGGTTAATTTAATGATTGGATGTAGAGTTTCTGAGATATCGCAATATTTGGGTCGATTTTAGTCCATATCTCAAAAACTATCAGACCAGTCAACAAATACACCCGATTTTTGAACTTTTTGGGTCAAAATTACCTTATATACTAAGTTTTATCAAAATTGGAGCCAAGAAAAATTTTTCGATTTTTTGCAATTTTTTTAAGGGGTACCCCTTTGAAAAAATCGAGAAAAACGCAAAAAAATATTTTGTTTTGGAATTTGATGAAACTCGGTGGATGGGGTAATTTTGGTCCAAAAAGTATAAAAATCAGATTAATTTAATCATTGGATGTAGAGTTTCTGAGATATCGCAATATTTGGGTCGATTTTAGTCCATATCTCAAAAACTATCAGACCAGTCAACAAATAAACCCGATTTTTGAACTTTGTGGGTCAAAATTACTTTATATACTAAGTTTCATCGAAATTGGAGCCAAGAAAAATTTTTCGATTTTTTGCAATTTTTTTAAGGGGTACCCCTTTGAAAAAATCGGGAAAAACGCAAAAAAATATTTTGTTTTGAAATTTGATGAAACTCGGTTTATGGGGTAATTTTGATCCAAAATGTATGGGAAATTGAAGATAGTTACAATGTCAGCGAGTATCATGGTCGAGGATCAAAAGTTTGAGGATCCACCAAAATATTAAAATCCATAAAATTTTGAACAAAAGGGAGGATAAGTGAAAGCTATAACGTGATAGTCTTTGTTTTAAAAAGGAGAAATTGCGCAGACAAGTATCTGCTTGTCATTCATAAATACTCATCACATTTTTTATGAGTATTTATGAGACTCTAATTGTCGTCTATAATTCTGAAAGTTTTTCTTCCAAGGACTTCAAATTTGTCGGGAACATTTCTTTATAAGTTGTAGTATCCGAAAAAAAAATCGATAATCAGACCCAAATAAATCTTTATATTAACTTCGCAGCTCTTTTGACAAGCCCTTCGTACAAGCAGATGAGTAACCATTAGCGGGTGCGTAACCAGTTAAATCCATTAGAGGAGGTACAGATGTTTAATTTAAGTCATTTCATCTAGAATGAATCACCCTGTAAAAATATCCCATATATATATTGAATTACTTGAAGAGATAAACAGTTGAGTTGAACTCATAGATGTATAGATATAGATAGATAGTTGATTGAATCGAAAATTCCGGTCGCATTTCCTTTCGAAAAGAAAACATTTCATATCTTTATACGTAATACGTTAGATATATATATATATACGTTGCGTTGTTAGTTGATATGGTCCTGTTTGATCGTGCGTATGTGCGAGCATGTTTTTAGTTTAAGCATTTTGTTATATTCTATGCATGTGCTATTATATTACTGTATGTAAGATCATCGAATTAAGAATATAAGAGGAAATACATTTCTAAAAAAAAATCGTATCAAGTCCTGTAAAATTCAATGAACATATAATTTGTTACGTTGGTAGAATCATAATGAACCAACTATCAAATGACAAAATGTGAAATTTTGTCCTCTGGTCCCGGAATTAAGCACATAAATGATAGCTAGCGAAAAATTGATCACAGCTGAAAAGAATGATTCAAAATTAGTGGGTTTCAAAAAAAATTCCAATAAGATCGGATCAAATTTGCCTGGGTTATGAAAAAAATCGAATTTTTTAACTTCATGACGTCATCAGAATCCAAAAAATTAAATTTTGCTTTATCATATCCAAATTTTATCCTATTTTGATCTATATTCATCAAAGGTTTATCTAACTTTGATAAATCAAGTATGTAATCCTACTAAATTTGGGTCAAACTTTTCAAATTTGTGATCAAAATTAACCTAGCTCTAATTGCTTTCAAGAATGTGGAGTCCTGGTCCCGGAAAAATTGTTAGTTTTTTATGAAGATCATCATCAATTTTCTAATTTAAAATGTCATTTCAATATAATTTCTTATATTCAAAAATATATTCAATATGCTATGTTTATTCAATCTGATGTCAGCGCGAGATGACCCCCATCAAACTCTGCAACTTTTGTTCAAGTTATTTTTTGATTGGTTAACTACAAAACCAGATGTTAGCAATAATAGATTAAAATAGTTCACCTTTTTAGGTATTGAGTCCTGAATTTTAGTTAATTTTTGGTAATTAACTATTTATTAAAGATAAATAATACTCTTTAGGTTCTACCCTGTATATAAAATAAAAATTTATTATTTCCATGTTTTTTCTTTGCATATTCTTACTTTCATGATTGGTAAACTTACCTAATAATGCTTGATAATAAAATGTTGTTCGTTCGCTGATGAATGTAGATCAAGACCAGAATCATGGATGGATTGTTGATCCAACAATCCATATATAATATAATGTAACTGTGTGGAATTGTAGGTTACATAAGTTGAAAGTTTTTTGTTGTTTTACTAAAAATTAAATATAACAAAATAAAACATTTCGTTAGAATAAATAAATACAAAATTTTGTTTTTTGTTTATCAAATTTTATGTACATTCATTTAGTTAGGTATTTACTAACTAAAATATACCGAAATTTTTGAAATGTAAAGTCGAAATTAGGTATATATTTGTTCTTTCTTCATGGAAATATATATTATATAGAAATAATTTTAGATAGCAAAGTACAAAATAGCTTTTAAGCGCTTTGGACAACCTTTACGTACATTTTCTTAATTATTCTGTCTTATCAAAATTGAATAAAAAGTTGTCTTATAAGCTTTTAACTATGATTTAAAAATTTTACCCTTTGAAAAATTGAGATGTTTTTATTCGTTGTGTGCGTAGTTATAGTAGGGATAATAAAATCGATGCCAGCGCTTTCAGTGAAAAATTTTGGCATTAAAGGAGGCTGTTATGACTAATTTGCAATTCTTTACATGTTAATATTATAGAAAATGTCAAATTAAAATTATTGAAAAACACGAATTAATTAAACTTAATGCATTAAAAATTGTGAAAATAAGAAATCAAATTGCAAAAATATTATTTTTCAAATGTAAATTATCATAATTATTTATTTAAATTTGTGTGACAATAATATTAAATTTTCAATGTAAATCATAAATGCAATCCATACAATTATATATGCATCCATACAATTCTATATTTAAAGTATTGTATCGTTACCATGGAAACGCCTCCCAAAAAACACACACGGTGCGTCGGTTTGCGAGTATGGCTATTCGGCCTTGCCTAATTTACGAGATATTTCATATTTAGAAAACTTCCTTAACGACCTTAATATATCTAACATGTTCATAGCAACAAGGCCCCCTCAAATACTAAATGATTTGTAAAGTGAATTATGCAAATTACTTAAAAGTCATGTGACAGATGTTTTTTTTTTGGTATGATTATCTAAAATTATATTTAAAGATCACGAAACAAGTGATTGAAATCGATGCAATTTTAATGTTGAAAATTCTTTGTCTATCCGATGTGCAAGGTGTGAATAATTTTTAAACCGGAAAAACAAAATATACAACTAACTCTCCAGGAAGTTATCCGAAATGTAACAGCCTTAAAATTGATGAATATTTCTATCAAAGCATCAAACCATCAAAGAAGCAAATATTTCCTTTTTTTTTTTCGTCTTGATAGGACCAATAGAACCGGAGATATGGTTCAAATTTTAAACAAAAATGATAAAGCATAAGATCGGTGCGAAGCGCTTGGTTTGAAACGACCGTAGATTGGCCAATAAATAATATTTTCGAACTTTAGGGTACTCATTTTAAAGGTAATAGTCTATATTTTAATGTTTTAATAATAATACGTTTTATGAAATAGGAATGAAGCTAAAACGATTGTAAGTGTTAGGTTTTATCATTTTTCCGACCCACTATTAGTTTATAAGTCGAAAGCGAGCCCTTAACGAAAGAAAATCCCGCATAATTATATATGAGAAAATTGTAAATTTGTTCTAGTTTAAGAATCTTTTTGTAGGCACTTAGCAAATACACTATTCCGTTCGAGCTATCAAGTTGGTCAATGTTTTGTTTACATATTTGAAATGTCGAATTGTCTCATAAAAAATTGAAAAAATCTTAGGCAGAAAAAGTTCACTAATCATTAATTATTCATTCATTGTAAGGAACTATTTTTCAAACAACGATTGTTCACATAAACGTATTCACGTTTTTTGCAGTTTCTTTTACAAAAAAGCTCAAAAATGCTACCTTTATACTTAAACTTGCATCTTATTTCTGAGAAAGATGCAATAAATTCAACAGGTTTTCTAACTTTGTGTACTTAAATTTAAAATTTGAAAAAAAAAATTAAAATAATCAAAAATATAGTTAAGTTTCATACATGAAATACATTTCACATCACATCAAAATCAAGATTTTTCGACTAAGATCTCTTAAAGATCAGAATCAATATACCAATCATACAATCAATTCATTTTGACGCTAACTATAAAGATAATAAAATATTACTATAAAATTAGATTTAAATTATGTTGCATATAAAATATATATATATACAAAATATGGCTCCAACAACAACATTAACTTTTAACATAAAACTAACTACCCTTAAGGCATGCAACAAACATACACATAAAATATAAATTTTTGGCTTCACTACACCAAACATTAAATTATTATTTTTATAAATAAAAGAGATTCAATTTCAAGGTCTTATAACTTGGTTTTATTCTTCTTGTTTTTTTTTTTTTTTTAAATGTATTTAACTATTTTAGAATTTATTTATTATACTTTTGATGATAGATCTACCATTTCAGTTTTTGAAACTATGATAAACTTTTGGAAATTGCTAAAGAGCTAATTGTAGAAATACCCTCTATAAAAAGTAAAGTTGAATGTCAGTGCTTGGATTAATTTCAATAAACTCGAAAAGTTTATTAAAAGTTAATTTGTTTATTAAAAGTTAATTAGGTACTTGTTTATTAAAAGTTAATTTGCGAAATTTTCGAAAGTTTTTTGAGAATCTTTCACAAGATTACTATGAAACTATCTGCAAATTTTCATCTGTTTATTATTTATAGTTTTAAAGAACACCTATATAAAAATTTTATTCGTAGTATCAATATTTTTAAGCGTTACAAACTTAGAACGAAACTTAGTATACCATGATATATATTTCGTATATATACAGGGTATAAAAAATGGAAAAAAACCTACAGATTTATACGAGTTCTAAGAATTTAAGGAATTTGAAACATTTGAAGTTATAAATATGGTGGAAGCGCAAATAAATGTATGATACTTAATAAAAGTGGATATGTTATGTAATTTATCTGCGTTTACACCATTTTTAACAAGATTTTATTAACTATGTATCTATATATAACGGAATCTTTGAACGTGATTTTCTCCCAATTTAGAACCTTAGATCGAGTTGAAACTTCACAAGGATCAATGACAGTACAATAATTTAATAATTTTGTCCAATTGTCCTAATCGGGATCTTCAGGATTAACGATTTTTTCCATATCGAAAAACACGGTTGTGTCGAAAATTATTTCTTTAAGTTCAAAACAGATAGAAGTGATTAAGAAATAAATCATTTTATCATAAAAAAGCGTGGGGTGCTTTTTAAGATATTTTATAATGACTTTACTTTTACCAATATCTATATAATTTTTTTTTTAATTATAGAAACTATTTTCTACTGTTTTACTGCTTCAACTAAAAATTGTCCTAGAAACTAGACCGATGGAGTAAAATTTCCATATTTTTTGTCTGTTTTTTAAAGATTGATAAAACTTACTAATAAAAAAATTGAGATTATCTTTAGTTGACTCGAAAAAAAAATCTGGTTCAATTTGCGATTAAGTTTCTCTAGAATATCACTCTCTCCGTATTCTATTATGGATATCCGTATTCTATTGATGAAATTTCCAATTTTTGTATTCTTTAGATCAAAATAACTCCAGAAAATGATTATCGATAAGTTTTTTAATCGAAAAGACGATATTTCATTAAATACTGATATTTCATATTTCTGGGTCAAAATAACTTAGACAAAAATTTAATGAAAGATGTCCAACGCCCGTCGAATATTTTAAAGTTAGTACTTGATATAATATAACAATTTTTTCTAAAGATCTATCATTTTCCCAAAAAAAAAAACTCAGTTTAGTAGATTCCAAAACTATTTCATTGTATCGGCAGATCTATAAAGAACAATAATTTGATGCACCTTTCAAAATGCAGATAAAAATCATCTATCTTTGTACAAGAAGTGAGATAGATCTCTTAATGTTTTTTGGTAAAGTTGCATGCGTTGATGCATCATGTTCTTGCATCTTTTTCTATTTCTTCTTTCAATAACTATAAGTTTCTTTTGTTACAAGCCGTTATTTCATCCCCTTGTGTATGTTGTGTACCCTTCTACACCCCTTACATATCTACCCTATACATATATCATCTATCTCATTCACACATAATGATCTTAACTGAAACATAAAATTTCTCATCCCCTTCATAAACAGAACACACAAACGCACAAAATCTTATTTTCAAATTTCTTTTCTGTGTACAACAAATCTATATTTATAGAGAGCGGCAAATGGATTTTATTAGGACCCAAAAATATTATTAATTAGGACCCAAATTATTACATTTATTACTTTTACAAATATTTTTTAGAGTAAAAGTAAATAAATATTAGTAAATATACTTTCTTTTGACAAAGCGTCGAGACCGACTTAATAAAATTTTTATTGCATGGTTGACAATATTTAGTCCTTTAGGGATTTTTTAAAAACCCTTAAATTGGCATGTTCAAAGAGTTTTATTGCCAAAAAAAAGGTTGTGTTGAAAACATGAAACCTTCAAATGTGTGTGTAAAGTGGCTGTCTTTTGATTATTTTACCACAAAAATGATAAGCAAACGAAACTAAAATGTAAAATAAAATAACTTGAGCAAAAGTTGCTGAGTTTGATGGCCAACTAGTTGTGAAATCAGATTGGACCTAGTTCTTTGTGTTTCTTTAATAGCCAATTTAGATCCGAAACGGCAAGAGGTAGGAAAATACTTTAAATTAGAAAGTTGATCCTCACAAAAAAACTAACATTCTTCATCTTAATCATTTTTTCGAAAATCGTCCGCTTTCGAAGGAAATGCGACTTAAAAGTATATCGTCATTGCAGTTAAGCTTAAAGTTTAGCGATAATTGTAGGTCAAAGTCATGGACACAGGACAATGTCCTCTATTGTCCTTGGAAACTTTTACTTAAAGGATTTTTTCGTGCTTTTTTTCAATTAAATTCAATAATGACATATTTTCAAGTCGCAATTCCTCCAAAATCTGATGATTTTCGAAAAAATGTTATTTTTTTATCAGGATCAAGTGTTATTCTATCTCTTATCGCTTATAATCTAAATTTGCTATTATAGAAATTCGAAGAACAGATCCAACTTGGTGTCAGAATATTATGTCCTCCATTTAACTTTTGTTAAAGCTATTTTTTGATTGGTTAACTATGTAAAACGAGCAATTAGCCTTTATAGATTCAAATGACCCATTCTGTATTAATAATCGCGTACTTTCCCAATTGAATGAAAATTTCCTTTCCAAATTACCAAAAGTAAATTGGCCTATAAAAACTTTGACTAATAAAACACCAAAAAATAGTACAAAATTTAACTAAGACAACCTTGCTTGTGTAATAAATGACCTTGTCGAAAACTAGACAACGAGGCGATAAAAATTTTGTTTAAATTAAATTTAAAATACAAAAAAATAATTAATAATTAATAATAATAAAAAAAAAACAATATTCTTGACGTCTACAAACAAATAAATACAAGTTGTTTATACAAATTAATTGAAGTTTTGATTAACTTGATTTCATTTCAAATCAAATCAGTCTGGTCTAGTCTGGCTTTTTTAGTTTTTATTTTTATTACATAATCAAGATTTTTGGAATTGTGTGACTTAGACATGTGAAAAAAAATTTGTTGATTTACTTCCAAAAAAAAAATTTAGTATACAACCCGGAAATCCTACGAATATCTTCTTAAGATAGGATAATTACTAGAAGTGACATTCGTCTTTCTTTAAAGTGCATTGCGAATGAAAAATTCGGGCTTTTTGATTACCAAACACCAAATTTGTGCTGTTTTCGATAACTTTTCATAAAATTAACAGTTTTCAAGAAATTTTTACATATTTTATTGAAAAATGAAAATTTGTATCTCTACGGAAGCTTGCAAAGTGAAGCTCCTCGTAAAAAAGTATCAAAGTCTAGGAGAATCAGTTAATGTGATATATATAAATTTTTCATGAGCATTTTGATTCCAACGCTTGATCTCGGGTTAACACGCAAAAAATGCGATTATCTGGTAGAGGTTTTGCTGAAACATGCAGTTCCTGAGGAATTCAGTGAAGAAATTGGAATGTTACCTGATATGCTGTGAATATAACGGGGATATAACGGGGACGACCCCCGTTATAATTTTCAGAATTGATTTAATTTTCAGATTTAGTACAAAATCCTTTTATCCAAAATTGCCCTGGTATTTTTTATCAAAATTTTTACTTGCGTTAATTTTTGGACTCCTTTTATAGATAAGTTCGCTAGGATCTTGGAATAATCAGTCCTTACAAGTTGAATTTCTATATATTCCAGAATTTTACCGCTTTATAAAAATAATGAATCAAACAATTTGATATGAGTTCTGAATAATCTTTCTTTCTACACCGTTCTTACATTGTGCATCCATCGCATCGTATACAATAAGTAAAAGTTAAACTTTTAGTTTGAAGAAGAGAAGTAAATAAGTTTGACTCCATACTACGTATGCACGGAGTACGGACGGAGGACGTCTTCTTCATCATCATCAAGGGATTCTTTTATCTTCGTTATATATTTTATTATACCAAAAAACCACTATACACAGATGAGAGTTAGGGCATATGGTTGATAATATACCCCCGCCACTCGCTAGCTAGACTTACTACACATTTATATATTATTCTCTTTACTTTCCTTCTTAAAGAAGAGTTCACTAAGTATATATGTGAGTGTTATGTATGTATATGTATGTCTTCTTCATGGCATAGATATCTTAACGAAAAATGTAATGTCTAGGTCAGGGATGCCATCGAACACCACCACCTCAAAACATCTTTACTCTTTCTTATTTCTCTCCCATCCCATCGCATCGTGCAACGCACGGTAGCATCTCGCCACTTTACGACGCTCGTTCGCTTTACTTCACAAATGAATCTTTTTCTTCGTCTCCACGCGCATTTATATATATTTTCAATTAAAAAAAAGAACAGATATCAGATATAAATGAATTTCTTACATTTATCTCGATATTTAGTTAAGATATGAATCCTTTTTTTTTCGAGTAAGGACTCGAACCTTTTTTTTTGTACAAAGATTCATTTTTAATTTTTTTTTTTTTTATATTTATAAATAAATGCAAATCGCATGTAAAATTTATTTATACAAAACTTTATTATTATTAAAAAAATAAATAATTCAAAATAGATCATGCAATAAACTAGTCAAATTATTTTGTTGCAAAAAAAAAAAACAGAAAAAAACATGCAATCTCATGTAATTTTGTGTGCATAATTATTTATTTATTATTCACCTAAAAACTAATAGCACACAGAAAACAATTCGTCACGAGCAGGAGCTGCGTAAACCAGGTGAATTTTCTTTGATGAAATTGTTTAGTAAATAAAAATATCATTTATTTTGAAATCCAAATAATTCACTCTTTTTTTTAATTAACGAAGGTCTTGGTCCCAGAATTATGCAAATAAGTGATAGCTAGCGAGAAATTGACATCACAGCTGAAAAGAATGACCCAAAATTAGTGGGTTTCAAAAAAAATTCCAATAAGATCGGATCAAATTTGCCTGTGTTATCAAAAATATTGAATTTTTGAACTTAATGACGTCATCAGAATCCAAAAAATTTAATTTTGCTCTATCCTAACCAAATTTTATCCAATTTTGATCAACCAAGTATGTAATCCTACTAAATTTCGGGCATACTTTTCAAATTTGTGATCAAAATTAGCCTAGCTCTAATCGGTTTAATGAATTTGGAGTCCTGATACCGGAATTAATTAGACAAGTGATAGCTAGCGTAAAATTAGCATCACTGCGATAAGTAACATAGTTCCAATTATTCGTATGTGACATATACTAAAGAAAAATTACCACTAACAGGTGTTCTCAATGAATTCCCACAAAAATTTTAGTTTTTAATTTTTAATCCATGATATCATGACAATTCATAGAGGGGGAAAAACTGTCCAAAATCTAAATTTCAATTTATATTTTACGAAAGATTGATAGAACTCCATAAAAATAATGAAATTTCTGTCATTAGATTAGATACGCTTTTTTTGATTTGAAGAGAAAAAAAAATTAAAATAGATTTATTTTTTTGGCAAAAAGTACAGGTCGGACGGAGGGGCGTTTAGAGATGATCTAAAAGAACACAGAGATCAAATGTCTAAATAAAAAGTGGCGCCTGTATGACTTATATACTTTTTGTATAATACCTTAATATTAATTTTGTTTTACATAGTTCAGGTACAGCTGTGGTAATATATTCCTAAAATAAGGTCCTTTTTTTTTAAAAAAAAAGAAATAATAATCAGAATCCTTCTATCTATGGTTTATATTTACACTTGATTACACTTGATGTTCAGTAGCATTTATATTATATACAAAGTGTTTTAGATAGGTCCTTAGCCAGCCAGATGAATGAATTGGGTATCTAATCTGAATGGCACTAGAATTCCTCCAAAAAACTTTTATATCCTAATCCAATAATTCTCTTTCACGTTTATTTCGAAAAATAACGATGAAGCTATTGTTTTTATACCTACGCCAATTGAATCTTGGAATTATTTATATCTATATATACAGTGTGTCACATTTAAGATGAAGACACCCTCATATTTTCGTTATTTATAGGAATATCGGAGGTAGTTTATTGAAATCTTTGAATATACAGTAGAATCTCGATAACTTAAACCTCGGTAACATAAAAACCTCTGTTACTTCAAAAATTACTATGTTTCCTTCCCATCAGAGCCCAAAACCTCTATAACTTAAAATACGCAACCTCTATAACTTAAATAAATAATTTCTGTATAGGCCCTCAGTAACTACATAGAAACATGTACATACCTCTATATTAACTAGGGAACATAGAAACATGTACATACCTCTATATTAACCTTTACCTAACATAGACACTTGATAACTTAAAACCTCTATAACTTAAAATATTTTGTGTTTCCCTTGGACTTTAAATTATCTAGATTCTACTGTATAAACAATATTAAATTATCAATTTGTCCAGTTTTTACATTCCGTAGCACACTAGTTAAAATTAACTTTTTTACAGTGTTATGGAATGTAAAAACTGGATAAATTGATAATTTAATAGTGTAATGTATTCAAATATTTCAATTTTGAGTACAGACTAAAATAATGACAAAATATTAAGAACCGGCTCTATTTGTCAATTGATGTGTAAATTGAATTTTCGACCTTTTTCGAATACGTTTAAGTTAATTAATTAATCCATATAAAATTTATTAAGCACTTTCAGTAGACACAAATGCCGCTCATACATTATTTTAAATGAGATAAATTGAAAATATTATGGGCCTAGCTAAACTATAGAATTACAAATTTTTTTTCATAAGCAATAAAAATTGGTTTTCATAAAAAAATGCAATATATTTCCTTCAGAAAAAATTCTTCTTTAATAACCTATTGAACGATTCCTGCAATCAAAACCTGTGAACGCGGCAGTTCCTTATTCGCGAGGCTAAATTGACGTTCCCGACTCATCGTTGAACGCAGATAGGTTTTAATTATTTTCGGTTTGCTGAAATATTTAGTTTAAAGCTGTACTAGTATTAGGAAACGCTTCTTGCAAGTTACTTCGAGTTTTCATTAATTTCGATTACCCTTTTAACGCGTCAAGTTCTTGGCAAAAATCAACTGTATTCAAGTCTTTTAAATATTTTTGTAGTAGATTGGCTCATTTATCCGCTGATCTTTGGATCCAACATGGGATTTGATCATAAATCAACATAAGATACGTTCAAAAACCAGCAAGGTGGGCTTTTTGAAATCGTTCTTTTTTTCAATCAGATTCATGATTTCCGGGGGAAAGGCACCGATTTGGTCTCCTCCCTAGATCCAGGGCTGACGTTCGTGTCATCTGTATAAGAAAATTCAACCATACCCATGTATAGTCCATATATTTTTGCTAAGCGATTTATAATTACTATCCATGAATGTTCGATGTTCATATAAAAAAACAAGATCAAACAACTAAAAATTAACCCAAATTATATATTCAATTCAATTCAGACGTCCCTCAAATTTATAGCAACGATTGATAAATACTTTAGCGTGTCACACAAAAAAAAAAAGGTCAGCAAAACCAAAAAGGTGGTTTCTCATACATCATCAAAGATTATAACTTTCACAAAAAATCCTTTTTGAGAAAGTGTTGATTACGTAAGAATAAAAGGTCTAATTCAAGAAAGATTTAAAAAAAAAACTAAGTTTGCATAAATTAAAAGAATTTTTTGATAAATTTTTGTTGTAAAGTAAATTAAATTTATTTTTGATTCTTTCTTCTTTTTTTTTTGAAAATAATTTTTAAACACCACACATTTTTGTGAAACTTTTATACTTTATTAGCAACCTTCTATTCAAAAAAAAATCTAAAATACAAAAAGAGGGAGGGTTCTGCTATAGCAGGTAAAAAAAAAAAAGAATTTCTTTTAAGATACTTAAATAATAAACAGTTAGATATAAGTACAACACTATTCAAAAAAGATGCTGAATTCACTAAAAACACCACAGCAGCAGCTCGTCGTATTCAAGAATTGTGAGAAACATGTGAACATGTGAGTTTTTGAAATATATTGAAGAGAAAACACCACATGAGAAATTTTGAAATTCTATTCAACAAATTTAAAATTTATGATGTCATACATGCGTTTGAGTTAAATTAGTATAAATTTTTTAAGAGAAAATCATCGTAAAAAATTTGAAATTATTGTTTTTAGCTTACACAACTCACATCAAAATGAATTTAAGATTGTATGGGGAACAGATTCCCAAAATTATACTAAATTTATAATATTTAATTTAAAATATAGAAAAAAACTGATTAATAATACAATGAATAAGCCGGAAAAAAGTGTCGAAAATGGAAAATGAAATGAAACTTTTTGGAACGTGTTTATAGGACCTCAAGGAACATTCAACCAACTTAGCCTAGTGAGAATGGGACATATAGTTCCAGCGGGAGGCATATGTCCCCTGAAATGCTTATTTTGGTTTATAATTGTTATATAGTAGGTATTTTTGGTGACAGAACATAAATCCGATGCCCGAAAACACTAATTTTGTCACGTATTCCAAAAGTCATGCCAATTTTGATCCAAAATCCTGCTTTTTAGCATAAAAACGGAAAAACTAAGTATTTATCGTCCAAAATATTATCTATTAGGTATTTGAGGTCGTTGATTAAGAATCTGATGCCAGATTAACGAATTCTGTCACGTGTTCCGAAAATTTTTTGCACAATAATTTCATTGTTCCGCATAAAAACGGCAAACTAAGTATTTATCGTCCCAACGTTTGTCTAGGAGGAATTTTTGGCCGCTGATTACGAATCTGATGTAAGATTAACGAATTCTGTCACGTCTACCGAAAATCGTGTCATTTTTAATCAAGGATTTCATTTTTTAGTTACCGTTTGTAGCAAAAAAGCTAAAGTCTTTTGCAATAATGGCACTATTTTCGGAATACGTGAAATAAGTCGTTAATCTGATATCAGATTCGAAACTAGCGACCAAAACTACCTCCTACATAATAGTTTGGACGATAAATACTTAGTTTTCCGTTTTTTTATGCCAAAAGTGGAATTTCGGGTCCAAAATTCCATGATTTTTGGAATACGCAACAGAATCTTGTAATATATGACATCGGATTTGTAGATTTTCAGCGACCTAGAAAAATTATTCATGCTCAATAACGGATTTTATTGAATCTAAAATACATTTCCGATGGAGAGATATGGTTCCGGATATGAGTGTTTGAATCAATTCATGAAAAAAATAAAATCACAAATTGATCTGAAAGATCACTTGAACAAAATCCGATCAATGAAAAGACAGAATTTTTAATAAGGACACATAAAAACGAAGGAAATAAGAAACGCAGGTATATAAAAATCTTTAATAAACTTGAATACATATGAAGAGTTAATTTTTGAAAATAACACCTGTGTTCCGGAAGCTACGGATCTCAGAAATATAAAACTATAGTATTCGATAGATGTTTCATCAAATAAATTGGGGGAACTATGATTTCATACTTTTACAAAAATACACAGGTTTTGTGATATTCGAACTAATTAATTTGGAAAGATTAATATTTTCGATATTTTAATGGTTTATAGTTTTCAAAATACTGAAGACTAGGATTGTCACCTTAAAGTTTCGGAAAGTCGGGAGATAGTGAATTTATTGACGCCAGTCAAATCCTATTTTAAAATCGCAGCTGCTTTTTTTATTATGTTATTTGGGTCACTTAAGAGAAGTTGAAACTACGTTTTGCAAGCAAAAAAAAATTGGGCTTCAAATTTTCGGACTTTTTACATTTAAACTTAATGGTTTAAAAAAAATTCAAAATTTTAACATTTCTGAAAACCATGTAAATTTTTCAAGCATCATATCTCATAAGCTTTTGGACATAGAGAGCTGTGCGTTGGCTTCAATTGTTTCAAATTTATTATACTTTCAAAATGACAATAGCAACTAATGTCAAAAGCTCATAGTTTTTAAATTGAACTGCAAAAACTGAAATAAGTCCCGAAATTTTGTAGTTTTTCACGAATTACGCAGGTAGCACAAAATTTTTTGTGCTTGGAAAATGCAGTTTCCCACTTCTTTAAGGGGTCGAAATAATAAACCAAAAAAGCAGCTTTACTTCGCGTTTTGCGATTTTTCCAAAATATATGAATACAAAACAAATAAAAGCTGCCCAAAAGCATTACAAAGCTCCTACCCAAGAGCATTACAAAGCTGACAGTTGTGGCTGATTGGAAAAATTAAACGAATTTTCGACACGTGAACCAAATGAAAGTCTCGGATATTTTCCATGACAGTGCTTTTTTCAAGCTTTTCTGAACTATAATACGATCTATGCAGGTATTTGGACAAAAACTAAAAACTTCAATTTCAAAAGTTTCTCTACTCAAGAAACTTTTAAAAGCTGCCTATGCATGCAATCGATCATTTGATTAATTTAATCATCGGGGAAATTAAATTCAAAATTTGGTGCAATTAATTTCGAATCCAAATCCTCGAAAGACACATCACAATGACTTCCGTATACTAATATACAAATGCAAATCGAATTAAACAAATTAAAACAACGTGTGCTATTATTTATTAAGATTCTTTTTTTTTTTATACAAATTAAAATTTAACAACAACATCAAAAAAAAAAACGGCAACATGTCAATGCACTTTGATGTTAGTTTTTTAACATTCAGCCGACAGACAGGCAGACTGAATGACTGACTGACTAAATGACTGACTGGCAAAACCGCGGCTGCATTGAGAGTTGCACATATACATAATCATAATAATAATAATAATATGGCGAAGAATGGAAATGGAGGTCATTGGATGGATGTAGTTTGGGAGGTGAGTCACCATCATCAAACAAACATATCATTATTCTAAAAAAAAAAAAAATTAAATAAGCAAGCCGTGATTAATATAATCATTTGAGGTCAGACTAATCACTTTCTGAATTGAATAAATCACGGTGTAGTCGTTGATAAAGGAACCTATGTACGTTCAGTATGAGAAATAACTTTCGATCAAACATTCTAGTTTCTGGCCGTCAAATTCTACAATAAAATGTCAGTAAAATTCTACAATAAAATCGCAAAACGCGGTATAAAGCTGCTTTTTTGGTATGTTATTTGGATACCTTAGGGGAGTGTGAAACTACGTTTTGCAAGCTAAAGAAAGTTGTGCTCAAAATTTTCGGACTTTCAGTTTTATATCTATTACGCAGATAGCAAAACTTGCTTGCAAGACATAGTTTCACACTCCCCTAAATGGTCCAAATTTACATCGCCTTTGCTAGTTGAAGCTACCTGCAAATTTCAATCTGCCATATTTTTGAGGAAAATAGACAAAAACACAAAGTTTTGCCCTAATTTGCCCCCTCACGAGAAATCAATGGTGTTTACGAAAAATTGTTTCAAACAAAAGTTGTTTATTTTCTTATAAGGAATATTTTTTACATTGAAACTTTTGTTCTATCTATAACGGTTTAACTTAAGCAAAATTTTAACATTTCTGAAAACCATGTAAATTTTACCAAAAAAAGAAACATTTCTAATAAACCGTACAGAAAATCAACTTAAAATTATGTAGAGGTTATGTTTTACAAATAGAATATCGCGAAATATTTGACGCATACGCAGAACGCGTAAGTATATCTCTCACCACTGAACTAAAGATTACCGAACGGTTGACGCGAGTGCTGACGGACTTCTGCTTAGAATGGAATGACGGCTCCAAATAATTATTTTTGGTAACCTTGTTGGTCGCCTAGGTACTTGGCCAGAGTGCCTAGTATAAAAGAAGGGTCTGGGACAGAGCCAACTACAGTAGACTCGCAGTAATCCGGGCCCTGTCTAATCTGGCACCCCTCGTAATCCGACATAACTATAACGGTAATAACAATGCAGATTTATTATAAATACATGAATTCTTCGTGGCAGAAATTAGAAAATGATTGAAATCTTATCACTTTGAAATGAAATTTATCGGAATACAAGGTATTCTTTCCGGGCTACAGTGGGTTTGTACTCTATAGTGTAACAAATTCGATAATTCGACACTGCTTTGCAAAACGTTTTTCGGATTACCACGGTTCCACTGTATTATTGTAAAAATGTTTTGGTTGATTTCTAGTTGAAAACCACCAACTTTCTATCCAGACAATTGAATAAAACAACATCGTTCAGATTGAACATGAACTAGTGTGATGTAAAGACCTTGAATCATCACACGGTTAATTAGTTAAATTCTCAAATGATGCAAACAAACACCTAATAAACTTCACGATCATCCAATCCAAACTTTATGTGCGCTTTTGTTTGTTTGTTTGCAATCTTGCATGCCATGCAGCGCGGCGGTTAGCGCAACGCGATGTGCGGCATGTAACAACTTTAACAAATAAAATTCAATCAAGAAACCACTAAATTTTTTGGACTTTTTTGTTTTCGGTTCAAACTTTTAGAAACTATTAAAAATATAATTTATAATAAATATGAGATTAGTCAATGGTTTATTGGTTTCTTCGGTTCATTAATCAAGAATATTTTTTTACGATTTTTACTGTTTTACTCAAACAGTGACCAAAATCCACAAATATTTAAAAGTTATTAGGTACCAAGTTTAAAAACACACCCTGTATATGTCCAATGAGAGAAAATGCTCCACATCGAATCGGAAGCTTATTTACCACGCGGCAGAGTTAGTTAGAGTTAGAGTTCATGGATTTTTTTACGTGCCATTTCCTAGAACAATATGGCTTCTGATGTGGGAGTTATTAGGTGAGATTCCGTAAGATGATTACAGTATATTTCTATACCATGTATATGAAATATATCAAGGTATACTAAGTTTAGTCCCAAGTTTGTTACGCTTAAAAATATTGATGCTATGAGCAAAATTTTGGTATAGGTGTTCATAAAATCACCTAATTAGTTCATTTCCGGTTATCTGTACGTCTGTCTGTCGTCTGTCATCACGATTACTCAAAAACGAAAAGAGATATCAAGCTGAAATTTTTCTCTCTAACATACCGAAAAATTCGTTTTTCGAAACAGATATGTTTTTATCAAAACTATCATGATTTGATTTTGCAAGGAAAACTTGCAATTTTTCGCCTTTTACAAGTTTTATTCATTCGATAAAACGCTAATAAGCCTCCCATTGAAGGTCTCCTAGTGTTTTTAACCCTCTCTTTTAATAAGACCGATAATTAAGAATGTTTTCCCTTTAATTTACCAATTTTTCTTATTTTTAATATTTTAAAAGAACTTAATAAGTATATTTTCTTAATAATTAATTAAATACAAAATAATTAAATTACTTTTGTATAATTAATTTATAGAAAAAAATTTTTTTTTATAAAAACAATATTACAAAAAATATTTTTACTTTACTTTGAATATTCGTTGACCCTTAACTGACAACGCGCATATTGAAACACAATTGACTATAAGGTATTAAGAGACTATGAATGTGTGAGAAATTATACTTGATACGCAATAAAGCCAGGATATTTCTGATCAAGAATATCATGGATGTTAATTAAGTATTCCTGAAAAAGAAAACCGGCAGTAATCCTGAATAATCACGTCTATGTATGATTCGTTTTCTTTTCGAGGTAAATAACGCATATTTGCCAAAAATGATATGTGCTTTGAACAATATATTATAAAGCGGTTAAAACAGGCGCGAATCCATCCCTCAAAAAAAGGTTATGGTCACAACCACCCGAAAATCGACCATAGTGGCGATATAGTGCATTCCTACAAAGGAGTATCTTTTTAACTTGACATACTTAAAGCTCCAAAAATAAGTTTACGGGTATTGAATTCAATCTAAGTTTTTCGTTTCAATCAAAACTTTCGTCTCATGAGAGAGGAGAGTGTGGCATAGGACCATCGTGTCCACAATAGTGGATCTGCACTTGGGTTTAAGTACTCTGGAAATATTTGCTTGACTCTCAACGTTTGAATTACAAGTTACATGCCAACACGTTTTAATTACAACGTTTAAAAATTATTTCAGTCGACACTCGCCCGCAGTTTAGAGTTAAATATATTTAAAAAATGTTATTATAATAAAACGAGTTCAATTTTCGATGTAAATATTATTAAAAGAATCAGAATCAATAGATTGCGTAATAATAATAATTTTTGTAAAAGTATGCTATAAATAAAACATAAAATATTCTGGAATTGTATTATTTTAAAATACAAAAGGACATTTATGGAGTAGTTTTTAGGGGAAAAGGTTAATTGTTTCTGGGTATTTATGGAAATTAGTTATTCGAATTAGCTTTAAATTTTGGGTTCCAATTATATTTTTCGGGAAAATGTAATAATTGACCATAATTGGACGCTAAAACCATATGGACGTTAAAACTGTTAGCACAGAGCTTTCCTGGATATCAAAAGTGGGCATCCGTCCGTTATCATTAAGATTTCGGAGACAAGATCTAATTATTTTTATAACATAACGAAATAAGAATAAGTTTGAAATATTGAGCTAAATAAAAAATAAAAATATAATTGCAATTAATCATATATTTATGGAAGTCGCTTGATTCTTTTGAATTTTATTTATCTCATCATTTAATTTAAAAATTTTTCAATAAAAAACAAAAGCTAAAATTATTTTTTTAAATAATCTTAAAAGCGCACTTGTATTAGTTCAACTTTCAAAATTTAAATATCTTTTTCTTTTCAATATACAAAAGTTTCAAAAAAAAATAATATTCTCATTTTTGTTTCAAAAAAAAAAACTAAAAACCAAAAAAAAACAGAAAAAAATTGACAGTTGTATATATTTAATAAATTCTAAGAAAAAACAAAAACATATAAATGACCTTTAAAATTGATTGCTTTGCATTAGCAGCTTCGCAAAAGTACAAACAAAAACACACATAGCCAAGCAAAACAAAACGAAAAACATCATTAAAAATTGTATTCGAACAAGTGAGATGGACATAATGGAAGAAGGAAAGAGAGATGTAAAACAGTTTTTGATTATATTTTTTTGAAAAATAATGCACAAAATATACACCATCTCACTCGAACCAATAAGAATACAGTAATATGAATTTATATAATACGATTGGTTTAGAACGAAGAGGGTGTCCGTGTCCTTACATGTGTGTGTATCAGTTGTGTGCGAAACACAACGTCTACATCTCTTTCTTGGACCACAATTTCGGCATATACTCAAGTATCTCAGACAACAGTCGCTAGTCGACATTCAAACCATATACACAGCTTCTAGAGATATACCGAACTACCGGTGAGAAGTGTAGTCCAAGTCCAGTCACTTAACAAGTAACTACAAGTTAACAGGACAATACACACCAACAGTCACAGTCATCCGTGTGTTCAGTGGTAACAGTGTTGGTCGAAGAACGTGAACGTGTACACATAGTTTACAAAGTGAACATATACAGAGAGATCACACAGAGCTTTGCAGAGCGTCACACCAACAGTGAAGTGTGCAATAAACATTTGACGAACGCGTTCATATTTCCGTGCAGTTAAAAAGAATAAAAAGTTTTTTTTTGTCTAAAGTGTGTGGTGATAGAGAATGATGTGTGGTTATGATACAATCAAACGTGTATACATTCATAGTGCACATCGCTTTTAAAACTTGCAATTGGTTCACCTAGTAAACTATATTATTTTTTTAAATTTAAATTTCGCGCGTAGTGTTTTCAAGTGCGTTATTTGATTAATTAAAGCTCGCTCATGAAAATTCACGTACATCGACGTGTTTACACAGTTTATAGTTAATTTATTTTAAGACTTTTTTTTTGAAGTTGAAATCAACGAAATTAATCATGGGCTAAAAACTCTTTTTTTTATAAAAAAACGTACATTTTTTATTTTAATTTAATTTTTTGTTGTTGATTTAAAAAAAATTTTCGAAATGATTTTATAATGATAAATAAACGACGTGGTAACGAATTTTTTATTAAATTTTTTTATTTTGAACATTATTTATAAAAATTTGAGTGAATATTTATTATGGCAAGTAATAACGGACCGATTTATCAACAATCACAACAACAGCAGCAGCAACAACAAAGGACCACACAATATCATTGTAAAGAATGCGGTGTTTATTTTGATTCGGCACAATCATTGGATGTACATTTACAATATCATAAGGAGAATTTGTTAACGAAATGGGCAAATCAAGCGGCGAATCAACAACAATCTGGCGGGGAAGAGGCGAATAATAATAAAATAAAACGTGAATTAATTACATCGTCGGTGGCACAAGCGGCCGCAGATTCAAGTGATAATACAATTGTAAGTAGTAATAATAAAAATCCTCCAGATAGTCCTAGTGGTGCTGGGGGTGCAGGTAACAGTGGTCATCCAGCAACACCACAAAGTTACCATAGTGCACCATCCCCATATCAAAATGAACCCACAAATTTTTCACCAAATTTTCATCAATTTCATATCAAAACTGAAGGTGGTGGTGCAGGGGGTCCAAATGATGGACTAACACCACCAACAATGCTAGCATCACCATTTCATCCACATTATCAAAATTTACAACAATACCCCCCACCACCACCTGATCAAACGCAATATTTTGATCAATTATATGCGCAAGATTATTTAAATAATAAAGCCCCAACAAATAATTATCATCGTTATCAACCATATCAGAATCCAAATGCTCAAGTTACATCATCTTCGAATAATCATAGTCCAGTTGGGGGTATCGGTAGTACGGGTCCATACGGGGGTGTGGGAACAACTAACTCACAACCGACACCGTCGCCAAGTCCAAAACAATGCGATAAATGTGGTTTCGTATGTGAAACAGCAGGACAATTAATTGAACATTTACAAATAGCTCATCCAAATACACCATTTCCAAATCAATTTCAATTCCCGCCGACGAACGGGGGACCAAAAGTGAAAAAAGAGGATGGCGAACCGCAAGCGGAAATCTTAGATTTAGATTCGCAAAAAGTGCATGTGTATCAAACACCCGAGGAACAGGAACAAGATGCTTTGAAGCGACAACAGCAAGCTGAATTAGCAGCTATGGCGGGTGCAGGCGGTGGACATCATAATCCACATTCTGTGTCAGCCATGTTATCAACATGGCCACCACCGTCGCATCATCAAAAAATGATGTTTCATCCGCATCCACATACAACTTACGATGAAACTTCCAAAATGTACAACGGAATGGGTGGGGGTAACGAAGAGCATAAAATGTTTGATCAACAACCGAAATTATTTCAACCCCATCAAATCACAAATAATGATTATCATCATCAAAATGTGAGCACAACAACACACCATGATAATATATTGGGTGGAGGTGCAGGCGGGGGAGGTGGACCTGGACCGGGACCAGGAGGTCCTGGTTATCGCCCTTACGAACATATACCCGTGCAACCATCACCACCGATAATATCTTCGACACAAATTGTTTCTAATCAACAATCAAATTTACCAACACCGATTACAACAAAAGGTGGTGCAAATTGGAAATCAAATGAAGCGCGTCGTCCAAAAACTTATAATTGTTCCGCGTGTAATAAATGGTTTACTAGTTCGGGACATTTAAAACGACATTACAATACGACGTTGCATAAGAATGCTGTCAAATCATCTGGGCAACCAGATCCAGCGACGCTACCTATCAGTGCACACCATCACCCGACGCGAGATCCAAATCACCATTCAAATCGACAGAAGCAACAACAGCAGCAGCAACAACAACAACATGATGTCAATTCTCAATCACCTGGGGGTGCAACGATGATGGGTGGCGGTGGCCATTTAGGCCCACCATCACAACCTCCAACAACCACAAGCGGTGGTGGTTCGGGTGATGATACAAACAGTGATGACATTGGCAGCGGAGCATACGATTCGCGAGGTCAACATCCGGGTTTATTACAACAACCTCCTAGTGGACCATACGATAGGCATCCGCCGAATATCTCACAAAATTCCCTTAGTCCAAATTTAACAAATTTATCATCAGGGAGTCCCCCAAACGGGGAAGCAGGTCCCTCAGCCATCAACGAACTTTCGAGGGGCCTGCAACTACAACAATCATCGACAACTTCCACCCCCATCACCCACAATATCCCACATCAACTTTCTCACCTCTCACCGCAACACCACCATTCCACCAATATACATCCGCAAATTTCGCCCACCACAACGACACATCATCCCCATCAATTGCTGCCCCCTTTCAACATAATAAACCAGCCTATGATGGATATCATGCCCACATCGGGGGGTCACCAAGTAATGGGGACATCATCCAGCACCCCACATCACAGTCCATCAATTTTCCATCATCCGGGACATCAAATCACGAACTACCCAAACGAGTTGTCCCCCCACGTTACACACCCAACTATGGTGGTTATCAACAGCAACACTCTACCGCAGCAACAGCTTCCGGTTTCAACCACCACCAGCCACAATTCTATTGGTGAATACCAACAGCAAGATTTTACAAACATGATTTGTAACACCAACGCAACGTCATCAAGCCAAGAAAATAATTGTGGACCATTACCTAGTTTTGCACAATTTGCAATGCTAAGTGGTGTTCAACCATTGAATCAATTAGGTGTACAAATCATTAATAGTAACGTGGGGGGGCCGAGTTCGGTAACGGACTCGTCATCACAAACATCATCTTATCATATATCAACAACAAATGATAACACGAATGAACATAATAACGATCATGAAGAATCCGAATTTATTTTACCCGATTTAATTGATGAAAATACCAAAATTAGCAGTACCGATCAAACACCACCAAACAATAATAATTATCAGCATATTATTTATCGTTCATCACCAATCGATCATCATTTTTATCAACAGAATCAACAGATAACAGTGTTACAACCAATCGATCAAAATACATATAATTTTGGTGATAAATTCAGTGATAAATTATTAATATTATCACCAAATAATAACAATTATAATCAAAATTTTATCGATTATAATCAACATCAAACGATGATCAACGATAAAGATTTATCATCATCGTCATTATCACCATTATCACCACCAAATTTATCGATAAAGCGTGAAGAGATTGAGAATGAAACAAGTAGTCCATTAATTACATCAACTGGTAGTCCGTTAAATATCAAACGGATGGAGAGTAAACGGGGCAGCGGCGGGGGTGCAGCGTTAAATGGCGCAGCCGGTAGTGGTGTACATAAATGTATAGATTGTGATAAAATATTTAACAAAGCATGCTATTTAACGCAGCATAATAAAACATTCCACTCAGGTGATAAACCATTCAAGTGTGGCCGTTGTGGAAAACGATTTTCCGATAACACAAACTATAATATCCATTTAAAAAAGCATGCGGGTGATAAACCGCATAAATGTGAACAATGCCCGAAGCAATTTAATCATAAAACCGATTTACGACGGCATATGTGTTTACATTCCGGTTATAAACCGTACGCGTGTGATACATGCGGCAAAGGTTTTATCCGGAAGGATCATATGGTCAAACATTGTGATACGCATACGAGGAAAACTTCCAAATTACAACAGCAACAGCAATTACAAACGCAACAACAACAATCACAGATTCAATCGCAATCACAGCAAACGCAAGACGATCGGAAATTCGATACGACGGCTCAAACACAAAGTCATATTAATTCGAATAATGGTGGGAACACTGGTAATTTTTAAAAAATAAATTATTCCGTTTTACCTCGAAATTCGGTTTCATTTGTTTCTTCGGTTTGTTTTTTACGAAGTACTAATAAAAAAACTTGCTATAGTTCAATCGCTTTACAGAGGTCACTTTTAACTGTAAATTTGAAACTATGTTCAATCGTTTTCGATTTGCGTCTTTCATTTTTAAACATCGGGTTGGAAAGATGAGAAAGTCATAAAATTCTAAAACATCATGATGTTTAATTTCAATAATTTTTGGGGGAAAATTAGTTTTTTGCTTTATCGCGAGGGTTGGATTATTTTTAAACAATACATTTTTCGAAAAAAATTTTCTAATAAAAGTTGTTCCTTTCTATGTAAGGAACATTGTTTGTGCGTGAAATATTTCTGTATCTCTTGTAGTTTTCAAGATATCGAGTTACTAGACATACCAGATGGGAAAATATATTGGTTTAAACTTGTTCAATTCTTTTCGAAATTACAAATAATTCAGAAAAATATTTCAAATAAAAGTTGATCCTTTTGATATAAAGAACATTTTTTGTGCGTACAATTTTTATGTACCTTTACCAGACATGAATTATTTTTCCAAAAATGCATTTTCGCACAGTTTAAAAATCGAAAAACATTATAGTTTCAAAAATCAAAGTAATATTTATACCGGTTTGCCATAGTTGTGCCAAAATAAAATTAATCTTCAATAAAAACGTACTTGTGTTTTCTGACCTCTGTAAAATGAATCAACAGTAGCGCCACTAGTGACAAAAGTTTACACTGCCATCCATATCATTACAAAATAAAAAAAACGAAAGCGCTCACAATATAACTCAGTTAATTTTACTTAAAACGTACACAAAACGTTTTTAAGTAAAATCATGCAATTTAATTACCTCAATAATACTCAGATTAATAAAAAAAAATAAACTTAAATTCAGGAGAAAAAACTATTTTAAATAATTATAGAAATATATCAAAATGTACAAAATAAAAAAACTATTTGAAAATAATAATTTTATTATAGCTTATTAATTATTGATCATTAATGATTTTTTGAATAATTAATTAATTAATTGATTAATATAAATATAGACAAATTATTAATTATAGTAATTATTATATATTATAAATAGTAAAAAGAACAATTGTAAAAAAATCTCTTACAAAAATTTTAAAAATAATTTAGGTCTCAGTTAGTTTTATAAAACAGAAACGAAACAAATTACTTGACTCCAAGGACAAATATATTTTACAGGAAATACTTTGAACATTTTTAGAAGCGCAATTTAAAGACAAAAAAAAAAAAAAACATTATATACCGAATTATTCAACTTAAAAATTGTTCAAAGTGAACATCCTGTATAAATGTATGAAAAAAAAATACTTAATTTTTTTTTTCTATAGAAATTATTTATCGTATATTTTTTTTGAATTTTGTTTTAAACAATTTTAATCGTGGAATTTATCGTTATCGAATTCTTTATCGTGTTTTAATAGATTGGTATTTATAAGAAACACTTTTATACCGGGTGTTTAAAAATTCGAATTATCGATTTAATGTGTGCCAAATGAATTAGAGAATAAAAACTTTTGGAAAAGAAAATGAATAATTTTTTATTTGAAATAAATTTTTATTGGAGCTGTCCATAAAATAAATACGTCACAAGAGGAGCAAGTCGCGCAGTCGAAAGGGGAACATATTAAATACAGTTTTATTTCAAAAAAAATGAAAAATTCTTTGTTATTAATGGAAGCTCAAAGGAAATATCGGTGCAAAGTATTTTATGGACAGCTTCCTATTAATTTTTTTCGAAATTGATCGTTTTTAAATCGAATATGTCTCGAATCAAAGGTTATTCGTTTTCCATTGACACAAAATAATGATTTTCTATTAATTTCTCGTGGTTAAACTTCTACTACCAAATGATTTCGCAGAAAAAAACTTCATTTGCTTTATGATTTTCAACTTTTTATCATTGACACCCCGGTATACTTTTTTAACGTTCTATTTTATCTATGTCTTGAATGTTTTGAATTAAATTGTTTAAAACAGGGAAAAAAATATTGGAATTAATTTTTAAAGAAAAGAAAAACTAATTTGTTAATTTTTAGATGTTAAGTAAAAAAAAAAAAATAACAGAAATTTTTGATATCCATTAACGAGACAAGTGAAAATAAATGCAATAATTTCCAATAAATAAAATAATTTTAATAATCGAATGGGATATTTTATGTGTTAAAAAAAATAAAAATTTAAATTAAAAAAATAGGATTTAATAAGAATTATTAAGTACCTGGTTGTAAACTTAAAATACAATGTTTTATCTCAATAATTAAAACTAACTAAACCAATATTCAGGGAATTTTGAAAAAAAAAAAAATAAATTTTGTGATTTTAAAACCATTTTTTTTTCTCAATTATTTATTGTTTATACTTATTTTTTTGTTAAGTTTTTCCAGGGGTTATGTTAACTATTTAATTCAGTAAGGAAGTATTCATCGAGAATTGCGTTTAATCGATATTTCAGTGAAAGTATTTATCGTTTGGACGAACCTAAAAAATTTTCGCCATAATGAAGCCACCTTCGTTGTATTCCAACTTTGGCTAAAACGTACGGGGGACAAAAAGGCGCTTCACCACAAAGTATGATGACGACATCTTGAAGTTAATTGAAGTTAATCGTTCCACTTCTGGATATCGATTGAACGCAAATCTAGCCACTTTTTTCGATGATATTACTGTATTATAATTTTTGCGTTGGTTACCAAAAAAAATGAAATGAAAAGTGAAAGATTTTTTGTTAAGTAAGTTATTAAAAATCGATTTTCCTGTGTACATTTTTTCCTCAATTTAAATCGTAAGGACAGGGTGAAATTTTTACCAATAATTTATTTTAAGCTTTTTTTTTTTAATTTTAAATTCATTAAATGTTAAATTCCAATATGTTTTCTGAATTTAACATTTAATGAACTAATTAATTTTTTTCGACGGCAATATGATGAGGTTTCGATATATCGTGTGTAAATAATTTTTTTGGCCATATTATTATTATATTTGACGATATGTGACATGTGTGTCATAAATGGACTTGTTTTTGTTATTTAAAAACCAATAAAATTGTGTGTTAAAAAACCATTTTATTAAATTTTTGTTGATAAAATAAAAAAAAAAACGTTTAATTTTTATGAGGTTAAAGTTTTTTATCATAAATTTTTTCTTTAGGTCTGTTTTCAAGTGTGTATTTTTTTTTTGAGTTGTCGCAAAAATGTGTTGAGTGTTTCAAAAAAAAATGAGTGTCTCAGATTAATTTTTTTTGAGTGTGCAATAAAAGATCTCATTTATTTAAAAAAAAAATCATTGATATCATTTGAATCACTCGAGATGGGTAAACGAGTGGAGTTGGATCATTAAGGACTCCCTTGACTTTGTAGGTTTTAATTCATCATTTGAACGCGATCTTTGATAACTTAATCTGGACACGACCAAAAAAAAACTCTCTTACAGGTCTTTTTGACCTGTTTTTTCTTTACTTACAAAATCAATTCCATGAAAACAAACTTCGAATCGAAGTCAGGATCAATGATTCAAGTCAACTCGGATATCACTAGAATCTTTTCAATATTTGAATGAATTTTACTAAAAAAATTAAAATTAGGATCCTTTTTCTTATCCCAATTCCAAAAAAAAAAGAAGTTGAATGTGAATGTGTTATTTATCTCATAAGTTGTTTCGAATGATTGAAAGGTTAAAATGTTTGAAGTCAGTAGTGAAATATTAAAAACAGATCACAATTGTATTTTACGTGTGTGGTATATATACAGTGTGCATATATTTTAAAACCCTCCTTTTGAAAATAAAAAAAAAACATTCCTTGATTTACCTCAAAATAAAACAAACAAAAATTACGATTTACAAATTTACAAATTTAATCGCAATCAAAACGCAATGAAAAAAAATAACAAGACAAGTACAAAAATTAAATAAAAAAACAGAATTTTTAGAAAAAAATTTTAATATTTGTATGATATTTTTAATTTGTTATTTAAGACTGATGTATTTAATTATTATTATTATTATTATTAATTATTAATTTTTGCATAATAAAACAAAAAATATTCCTATTAATTATTAAATAAATAAAAAAATATTTTAATTTTTTTTTATAATTTTTTTTTTCGTCAAATTTTTAACTTTGTGTATAAAATAAATCCTTTTTTTTTTATTGATTAATTTTATTGTCAAAAATCAATAAT
The DNA here is from genome assembly GCF_905475395.1 of Chrysoperla carnea. NCBI lineage: Eukaryota > Metazoa > Arthropoda > Insecta > Neuroptera > Chrysopidae > Chrysoperla > Chrysoperla carnea. Next base: position 6,573,345 of record NC_058338.1, on the reverse strand, counting down.
TGTTTCCTTTTTTTTTCTAAGTTACTTTAAATCGAGTATTCGATGACATATTTTTTTTTTTGTTAAAAATTCTCAAAAAATTAAAAATAATTATTGTACAAAAATAATTTTCTGGTTTTTCATTTTCCTCCAGTATTTTTTATTTCAGATTATATTTTTTTTAAATGAGATTTTACAAAATAAAAGGTAAGTTTCTGAAAGAAAGTTAGGTATGTCAACCTAGGTCACAGTCCTGCGACCTTCGACTGTAATTTAGTCAGTTATTTTAGGACGGCAAGTCTAAACGACAAATTTTATGATTTTTCGACTTAATGGAATTTTATTGTAACCTTCAAAAATTGAACATTTTGCGATGATATACAAAAAATTTGCTTAGTTTTTGCGATTTTTATATTCGAAACTTCTTTCTACCAATTTTCACGGAATTTTTCTTTTTTAAGTTAAAATTCGTTATCAGCGTGCTAAAAAATATGTAAAACAATATAAAAATCGCAATATAAATCTTATCAAAAAAAAAAAAATGGGAATTTTATCAGCGTAAGCTTAACATCCGGGGAATATTTTGCCACAGGAATTTTTTGAATTCGATCAAGACTCATCCAAATTTTTAAATTGACCATTGACCATTTTTAGCCTTTTTTCCAAAAAATCGCGTTTAAGAAGTTTAAGAAGTATTTTATTTTACTCTTAAAATTAATTTGTTTATAACAATTAAGAGCCCACTCGCGTTTTTTTTACCAATTGACTCCTTTTGGTTAAAGGTTTACGACAAGTAAAAAAATGTCGCATTCACATTTTGACTGATTGATTTATCAGTCATTTTCATTTCAACGTACTTTTCCAGGGTTTTGCCGCTTACCTACACGTATAATCCAAAATTTGAATAATAACATCAGCCATATATTTCATTTATACAAATTTTATCCCACGCATATTATACAAGACACACACATGTTTTTACAAAAAAAACACAAAATTTGCATTAATTTTGTTTTTCAAAAAATTAAAAATCACAAAATATATGACAGGCGACACCTTTCGATTCTAAACAAAATACAATACAAACATATTGAAAACAAATAGTCAAAAATATTCACCAGGTGAAAATATAAAAAAAATACCTACAATAAAAGATGAATATTACAAAAATATAAAAGAATAAAATTTATTTATATAAATCATTTTACTGTAATATGTATTACAGTAAAACTACTGTATGTGTGTGTTTATACTTGGTTCTAAAATAGGCGTTAGGTACATGGAACATGGATTTCCCGGGAGTTTGGAAGAGTGATTTTATAGATTTTGAGGTGTTCTTTTCAATTTTCCACTTTACTTCCCCTCGTATCTTTGCGATTTTCGCTAAAGACCATTTTTTGCAATATTTCGAAAACTCTGTATCCAAAGCTGTTAAGACTTTTTCAGCTTGTTGTCAGTACCTAAATAAAGTAAATTGGAAATTGCTGCAAGCATTAATTTTGGTTTTCGTGGTAAATTCATCATGTTTTGTGCTGAATAAAACATAAAAAGAAGGTACCAGAAACTTTGTTTTTATTATACCTCCGTGAATTTTCGTGTAAATGACTTGAAATTTTTCTCATTTTCAAGGTTTTTTCCATAACTTTTAAAAGTGTACAATATACTGTTTTAAAATTATATTATTATTATATTATAAATACTCCAATCAAAATATATAAATCTTTTACTTAATCTATTCAATTTGTGGCGCTCGTACGCCAAAACTATTGATTTTACGAAATAAATCGTCAAGACATAAATTGTAGGAAATTTTATGAAGTTTAATTTTGTATGGATATATTTTCTTCGTAAAATGACTCAAAAAGGAGTTATTGTCAAAAAAAATACTTTTCGACGGATTTGTCCAATATAGAGGCCTGAGTGGAGCAAATATGCAAGATAGCAAAGTGGAAATTCGAAAAGAGGACCTCACAATCTATAAAAATCACCCATTTTCAAAACTCCTGGAAAACTTTCTAGTTAAAACTACCCGATGACTATACTTTATAGATGGAATACCCAATGACTCGAAAAGGAGATATTGTCAAAAAACTGATATTCGCCGTCATTTGTTCAATATATCGGCGTGATCGGCAATGATGCAAAGTAGCAAAGTGGAAATTCGAAAAGAGGACCTGACAGTCTATAAAAATCACCCATTTTCTAAACTCCTGGAAAACTTTCTAGTTAAAACTACCCGATGACTATACTATATAGATAGAATACCAATCAATTCATTTTTAAAAGTATAGTTATATGTGTGTAAAGGATAAACGAGAGAAAAGGGATGTAATCATCAAACTGAATGGGATGTTTAGGGTGGATTTATATAGGAAGCGATATAAAGAAGTTCCCATGAACAGATATATTTATTATACATATATATAGGGTGTCCATGGTGTATTGTTATTTTTTTTTTATGTCTTTTCACCCCTTCACAATATTTTAATGTTCAAGGAAGTTTTATCAGACATACAAGAGATGAAACATTTAAATATTGCAGGTGAGGTGATTTTTTTCTGCATACCTATTTGTTTGTCATCGAAAATTACGTATCGAAAATCTATAACAAAATATAATTTGCTATTAAGATTGATCTGACAGTACAGTAAATTTTTCTAGAGTTTTTTAAACTCTTACCTTTTAGAATCTGCAATTTAAAAAAAAAATTATCGACTACTAAAAGTTCCTGTCTAATCCAGCACCCCTGGTAATCCAACATAACTATAATCTTAATTAGAATTCAGATTAATTATAAATTACAGGAGGTCTGCGGCAATACCATATAGTCCGTCAAGTTCGATAATTCGACACCACCTTGCAAAACGTTTGTCGGATTACCGCAGGTCCACTGTATGTTTTAATAAAATTTGAATATACAGTAAACGCACTGTATAATTTTACCATACTGAATAAAGACACACTCACAGGTTTTTTCATTTTGAATAAATTCATTTAATTCGGAATCAAATATTGAATACCTATTGAATACATTATAACATTACATTACATTATATTTATTTAACTGGTACACAGTGTACTTTACTTACTTCATATATTTATCTATAATTTAATATAGTATACACCTGGAACTTATTTGTATCCCATACAGGAATAATACAGTGTGGTACATACGCTTTCCTTAAATTTTATTTTTCTTCCAGTTATTTTTTTTAACTGCATACTCTGATTAGAATGTTTGAATTTCATTGCAAAAAATAGATAATTGTTCCCTTCCCTGCGACAAAACCTACTTCAATTTATTACAAAATTGAATTCTTACAGAATTTAATAATTTGAATGCAATAACAAGATCCCTACTTTTCAAAAAGTTACGTTGAAGTGAGTTTCAAGCCAAAACAGACCTTGAGAACTTATCATTCAATTGCAAAACGAACCCGATTTCCAATTCTAATTATTTATTAATCTGAATAATTATGAACCCAATAAAAATAGAAAGCATAAAAATCTATTTGACAAAAAGATGAGCATTTTTTGAGATATCTCCAGAATCGTTCCGAATTAAAAAAAGGTTTTTGTACTAGATTTCATCAAAACATTAAATAAATCTAATTTTTTTATTTTTTGGATCTAAATAGCCCCATTTTTCAAGTATACTATATTCCAAATCACTATGTTTTTTTGAGATTTTCATGATTTTTTCATCAAAACTAGAAATCCGAGTTTAAGTTTAAGAAAATTTAAAAAATTTATTTGTGTCTGATTTGGATAAAGTCATTTTTAGAGTAATTTTCAGCCAGAAGAAACTAACATTTTTCGGGTCAAATCTTACAACTGAATTTTAAAGCCACTATCCTCAACTGATTGAGCTGAAATTTTGCCGTTTAGTTATGACAATGCATGGTTAGCTAAGTGAAGACATTCTAAATCCAATATGTCAGACTATCTATTTTTTATACATTCCGATGATATGGTTATTAAATGAATCGTTTTGCTAAGAAGAATTCGAATAAAATGTGTAAATCGGATGATAATGCCTACAAATTTATGGAGTAAGTAGGTATGACTTGATTTTTCCCATCGCTTTCACCATATTTGATATACATACGTTTCTTGAAACGCTTTGCTCTTAAATTATTCTCATTGGTGCCATTGGTTGGTTTTCTCATTGATGCCATTGTCAGAATTGGACCAAATTAAAATAGGATCACACGGAAAGCACCAGCTTTCAAATAGAATAAGAATCATCAAAAACAGTTCATCCATCCAAAAATTCTGAGGTAACCTTCCTTTTTTGTTTGAAGTTGGTTAAAAAACTTGTCCTTTAAGGATGTATGAGCATGACAACAATGTTTGATTTAAAGGCTCAAAATTTGTTTGTAGGTAGTCTTTTACTCAAAGAATTTGTGGTTAAAATTTTAGCTTAGGTATCCGTGCAAATTTTTAAGAAAAAAGTCATTAAAAATCGATATAAAATACATTGGCTCTTATGGAGGAATCTCAAAAAACGACATATTTTGGAAGTTTTTGATAATTTTCATTTGGAATGAATGAAAACAAATTTAAAAAAAACTTTTTAATAGAAAGTAAACATATTAGCAATGAATTAGAAAAGAAAAAAACTAAGTGTCACCGTCCATATAAGGGATGTAAGAGCAGGGTAGATTAAGGGTTGAAATTATTTTTATCTTATTTTCAACTTTGATGATGAATTTTGTTATAACTTCATGAATGTAGACGAAAAGTAAGAATAAAATTTTTCGATATGTGTCTTGGTTTTCGAAATATCGAAAGCTAAATAATTAAACAAAATTGTCAATTTTCGATATTTTGAAAATTAAGCCAGATATCGAAAAATTGTATTCTTACTTTTCGTCTTATATCGTCAAGTAATAATATAAATTTATCATCAAAATTGAAAATATCTATTTTTAAATTTGTGCCCCCACTACCATGCTCATACATCCTTAACGGATATTTTTTCACAAAGAATTTTTCTTGAAAATCTGTATTATGAATGTGGTGGTGACACCCTGTAGGATGTTTATTTAGTACCACAATGCACTTTAATGTATAAAAGTATATGCATGTGCATTTATACAAATAACTATATATTATGTATAGATATTAAATGAATGATAAATCTATTATTTACTGTTTTGGAAGATGAAAATAGTAAAGAGAGAAGAGTTCTCACACTACTCAATAGGATCTGGATCCTGTACGTAGATCTTTATACACAGATCTACTACATATCGTATAAAATATAATATAAAAAAAAAATAATAATATAAATAAAGAAATATAATATAATAATGATAAAAGGTGAAATGATCTATTACTTTCATCCATACAATTTTTATTATATTCTTATATTTTGTGATCTGTTCCCAAGGGGTAACTAACATATCTTTACATTTATACGTGGTACGTATTTATTTTATTAGAGTTATAGATGGTGCATCTAACATTTTGACCTCATTATGATTACTTATTATAATGCTTTTGGATTTATTGAATATTGATTCTATGTATTATTGGAAAATTTTTTGTCGATATATTAAAAATTTATACATAGACAAGGGAATCAATTTTTCAGATCTGTGTGACTGTCGCAAAATTTCAAATTGATATTCCTACAAATAACGAAAATAAGAGGATGTCTTAATCTTAGATGCGATCGACTGTATGTTATTGGTGAAAAATTACATTATGAAAACAACTTATCCTTTTTTCAGAATAAAAATATGGTTTCTATGGCTTCGCAAAACGTAAAATAATCATTTGAGTTTTCAAAATCTCGCTTTGCTTTCTAGACTAAAATTTTTTTGGAACTATGCTCCTTTTCGTACGTTATCGTTCTGATTTGTTTGCAGGTTGGGAGGCAAAGGCAAAAAAATTGTAACAAAAAAAAAAAAACGACCCCAAAAACTGACCATTTTCACCTAGACCACCTAGGAATCTAAAACTTTTTCAATCGATTTTGCTTGTCCTGGATTTTGAGAATATGTAAAAATATTTTTATACTTCGCAATTTGAATTTTTGTCAAAATTGTATGTTGTTTATTTAAAAAAATGAGTTGTGAAAGTGATTATCAGAAGTTAAAGATAATAGAGATCAATAAGTACGAGGATATTATATGTTATGTCATAATAAATATCCTGCTCAAACCAAGTGTAATGTATTCACTTATTAGGTTAACTCCTAATCAGGAGTAATTATTAAAATTGTATTTGACTTTTAAAATTAATACCTTAAAATTTCAGAACAATATCTTGTAAAATTAAAAGTATAGTAAAAGTAAAGTATTTATAATGTACGAATCGAAAGGAACATGGTTCCTACCAGGTATTCAACGACACTTCTCGGTTTTTTTTATTTAATTCTAGTGTACAATACCTGTGAAACAAAAGTACACACCTTCCCCGATTGGTTCTTTAACGGTGATAATTACGACAGCTGAGATTGCAACTGAAATTCTAGAATCCTCTTATCAAAAATCCAAAAAATTTACCACTCAAATGTAATTAAGATAGCAAAGTATGTACTTGCTCCTAGAAGGATGTGAGCAATCGACTTGGTTTCCGATGAAATTCACTGTTTCAAAGCACCTGTAAATTCCATCCACAATGTCATCAAAAGATAGGTTTCATCTTTAAACGTAAGGAAATTACAAATTTTTCTAATTTACAGTGATTGGGAGGGGATTGGCATATCATTCATGTGTAGTGTCGTTTTGGAAGTTTTGACCAGAGTCCTAATTTATTTTAAAGTAAATTTAATATTTGTTTTAAATTAAATTTCCACACCATTTCCCAACATTCTCATTATTTATTTATTCCTTCGGCATAATTCCTATCTTGTATAGATATTTCTAGGCGCGGTAAGGATCGCTGTGAAAGAAATATTTCGATATTTAGATGTTTTTTAAATTGGTAGATTAAGTTCCTATGATAAGATGTGTTAAGATTTGGATCATCGTACCCTTCTTATTCGATTATTATTAATAGGGTAATTCCATCGAGTTAATTACAATTGAATTCTGAGAAGTTCTTGTATAGTGAATCTATGAAGTTCTTCTGCTAATATTTGTATAAATGAGAGTATCATACAAATATCAACGACAATTTTTGTCCAAATAAAGAAAAAACTGTTGCAAAAAAAAAAAAAATACTTAATAATAATTTTCAAAAAACCATTATTTATAGTTTGAAACACATAAAATTAAACCATATATAAAAAACAGAAATACACATCAAAGACTAAAATAAAAAAACAAACCCCTTCTTTAAGCATTTCAATTGATTTGTTGTTGAACACAAATTACAGACCTAGCTCTAAAAAAAAAAACTGTAACAATTTTATTGTCAAAAGATTTTAAAAAGGCGTTGAATAAAAAAAAAATCAGCAAAGTAATAATGCACAGCATCCGAGTCGAGAGAAAATGAAAAGTTAAATTAAATAATGAATGAATTACATATAAATACATACAATGGTATGGAGTTTTCAAAAAACCACTCACCATCATCGACTCTCGGTGTAATTGAAGGTGTCTGCCCCCGTGTGATTACCTTTAAAAAACTACCCCTTATGTACCTATAATTTACTCGTATGGTGGTTTTTTTAAAATATATTTGTGTGGTTTTATTTTTTTTATTCACTGTAGGTGTAAACCGCTAAAAAGGGTAATACACATGATATTTTACGGGTCTAATAATAACGGTATATAAATGGGACATGTAGGGGGTAGTTTTATTTTATTTTTTAAATATAAATACCACTCTATTTGTGACGATTTAATAATAATAATAATTGTGACATTAAAATATTGAAAATTATAGATTTATTTATGTTATTAGTATTGACATTTAAATAACCAAATCAATCAATTTTTGATTTCTTTATTATAAAAGAATACTATAGTTCGACCCGGGTGAAATTCCGCAGTACAGTACTCGTGGATTAAAATAAACTGGAGAAATAATATATAAGTGATAAATATCAACTCTTCTTATTTATAGGCAATTTTATTACAGATATGATATACAAATTACATACTGAACAAAATTAAATCTTAACATTATATATAGCACGTATTGCGTTAAAAACGATTTCAGCCTCTTAGCGATAACAGTAAGACTCCTTCTTTTTACCCAAAGTAACGTTCATTTACACTTCCATACCACAAAATCACATCAAGCTGTTAGCTTTTGTGGCTGTAAACAAGATTAATGAACACTACAAAGCGGTGATTAGGCTTATTCATGAGACTATTTAATCAAAATATTTTTCAGGAAATAATGAATCTAACAGAACAAAGAAATTGCACCTTTTAAAGTTAAAAAACGCAAGATAAATCTCTCTATCTATCGAAGGATAGGGCCACCCGCCCACGTCATTGATGTTTTCGGCGTATTTTTTCTGCTAAATCAGAAAATCAAGGTCGTTTTTTCGAAATATGGTGTACATAGTAACTTTTTGTAGGTCCAAAAATTCTGGAAAAAACCGAGAAAATAGCTTTTTTTCACACATTTTCGCTTATATTTCGGGTTCTACTAAAAGTAGGAAACTCTACGGCATCTCATTTTCATGCTAAAAGTCTAAACATTCTTTTTAGAATTGGTATTTGGCAATTGGGATTATCACGTCCCGATTTGGTTGAAAATCGAATGAGATTAATATTAAGAGGTTGCGCCTAAGGACATTCGTTTAAATTTAAACTTTAAAGAATATGTTTTAACTCATAAAAAATATACAATAAATAGATAAATAAATAATAATTAATACTTATTTATAATAATTTCTACATATTTTTATCCATAAAATTATTTATTTTTACATGCAATTGTAAAAATTTATAAAGTGCAGAAGGGTAAGTAATAAGTAATAACCGAGGGTTAAAAAGTAAATAAAATTTTTATATTTATTATAAATAATAAAGTTTTTTTTTTTTTTTGTTAGTACAGAATAATATTTATTATTATCCTTTGAGAATGTTTATTTTACCGACAATTTATTGTAAAAATTGTACTTATTTATTTATTAAATTTATTTTAATATTTTTAAAAGTGTCATAAAATTCCAAACGCTGTAGGAGGTATTCAAATTTTGGGAGAAGAGTTGCGAATTGTAATGTTTATTTTTGAATATTGTAATTTTTTTAGAAATTATATGATATTTCTCAAAAAAAATACATTATGTTGAAAAACTAGATGCCGGGATTTTTAAGAGGGGACCAAAGTCGTCAGTTTCCGCAGGTATCCAGACAAACGGATAACAGTTGCCCAGATTTTGATAAAAAAAATAAACCTTAATTAATAAGTCGAAAAGAGATACTTGAAAATTTTGAAAATGGTCTGGAAAAGTAGTGGCTGATTTGATCGTGATGCCGCCGCGCTGTAGGCCTATGACATCGAAAGGCGCCTTTTTTTGTAAGGAATGCATCGTTTTATTTTAGTTTCAGGGGTCTAAGCGTAAATCCAACACTGTGGAAAACCCTATGGTAATGATTAAAAAAGTTTATCGTAAACGGTTACTTCGGTCCTAAAAGATTTTTGCCTTTAATTAGCGAAGTTTGACAACTGTTTAATTAACCACATTTGGTTAAATTGAGCAAACTTAAAACTTAAAATTTATTAATTAGAAAAACTTCTCCAAAATATTGTTCTGTGAATGGAATTTCATGTGTGAACTCGTTAAATATGTTAAACAAGCAAGGTCTAGGGTGAACTAATTTTAGCAAGAAACATGGGGCTCTTGATTGATTGGTGACAACCGTTCAAGGAATCGAAAAAATCGTTCAAAACTTTCGGGGATGATTGTTTTGCTCCAATCCACGTGGCTTGAGTTGTTCCGATTGACAAGAATCATATGCGATGAGCTTTGGTTCGTTTGGATTCCCGAAATTCCCAAAACTAGATTTGCCACATATTATACTATAAATTTCGACACTCATTTAAAAATTCTACACTCAGACCAGGAGATTATTTTCAAAATCGGAAAGAAAGGATATTCTCATTGGCTAGCTTCGCCTTGACTATCTGTAGCTTTTATTTAAACCAAATTAAGAAATTAAAAATAAATTCAAAAATTTATATTTTTTTAAAAATAATCAAAGAATTTTTCCCACTCGAATTATAAAAAAAATAACGTAATAAATAAATTGTAGTAAAAATTTGCAAATAATAATACAATTTTTTTCATCCAAAAACATATAAATAAATAAATAAAAAAACAAAAGTAGATTGACCACTTTATTTATAATAAAAAAGTTTTAGTCTACTGACCAATATACGTATTTTTTTTAAGACTAACAAAGCACGTTGCGCGGCGCAGACTGTGTTTGTTTGTGAGAAGAAGAAGTGCAACACGACGAACAATGAATGGATTGAACTGATGTTGTAGAAATAGAAGGTGAACAACACTTTTAAAATGAGACCCTGACATTGAATATTCATTCGCTAAATCATTTATTTTTATGGTTTGATTAATATTTTAATTGTTTTCAGCTCGAAAATTGAAAAACTATTCATCTCTATACACGGCAAGAAATTTTTTGTGGATATCGCTATGTCAGTATCGGTTTGAACGCCATACTATACTGTGATGAAACTGTGGGAGGTTGCGGGTTCGAGTCCAAGCAATTACTTATGCTAACAAAGATATTATAGTAGTTATCTTTCTCTATAAGATACCAGGACTGTAGTAAACGCCATTCAATTTTGGCGTACAATCTTTGGATAGTCAGGATAGTTTGGATAATCACTCATTTATCGAGAATCGATTTTATTTTTAAACTTCTGAGAACCCGTGAAACAAGCTTTTACATAAGAACAACTACTACTACTCTTTCTCTATAAGATACCAGGACTGTAGTAAACGCCATTCAATTTTGGCGTACAATCTTTGGATAGTCAGGATAGTTTGGATAATCACTCATTTATCGAGAATCGATTTTATTTTTAAACTTCTGAGAACCCGTGAAACAAGCTTTTACATAAGAACAACTAGGCAAATAGTTTTATCTTTAAAAAATTCAAAACATTGCTAGAAATGCTTTCCAGTAATGATTGGTGTTTCTTTGAATCGCTTAGTTTTCCCAGTCAATGCAATTATCTCCGATAAAGTCGTTATATTACTACTATCCCAATTTATTCGTCCAAATGAGCGAACAATTCTCATCATTATGGAAAAGTTCGAAGAAACTGTAAGCATTGATAATAGGGTAAGGCGTGTGTACCTATTATCGTTGCGTCAATCCTAGAGTACGTCTGTTATACCAAAGAAATCTGCAACTACGGAGCACCTAACATCTGCCAAGTTATATAGGCGCAATAACACCCCGATACTTGCAAAAAATCTTAGAGAATCTGAACAAAATCTCGACCGAATAAACTGATATGGTCTGCAGAAATTCGGAAAAATAGGTATTCCTCGATCAGGCATCAGTTTTATTTGTTCTCCGAAGAAATTTTAGGAGCCACAGGCTGGTGGCGCAATGAATTTGCCGGATACTTTCCAAATAGCACCATTAATCTAAGGAAATTATGCTATAAAATTGGAAAATAATTTCCAGAAATGAACGCAAACCTTATTTTATGAATTAAAAATATTAGTCTTATTGGTCTTACTTCTAAAAGTAATATCCACTGCAACTTGTTTATTTTTTATTTTAATATTTTAAAATAATTAATTTGTTGTAAATAAATTAATGACTTGGTATGTGTGCAGACTTTTCTAAATCAATTCTAAGATTTCTGTATGTACTTCCATGCTTATGTCGTAGTCCAAAGATTATTATTCATACGAAGAAATAAATGGAATATGTTGTTTAAAATATTGTTTAGGCATTTCCTTTTTGTAATAAAAAAGTTTCCAAGAATAATATATTCTTGAAAGGTGACTGACTCTTCTTTCTTAGTTTGTACAAAGTATGTTTTATCTTAAGGCAAAATATATTCGATTAGTTTTCTATGAATTAAATTGAAATTTTCCATATTAATTGTATATCAGAAAAATTTCCTTCAAAAGTCGATTGACCCGAAAGGCGATTATGTATGCTCAGGAAATAGCTTTGCAACCTGGTAAAAGCCGTAAACTTAAAATATTAATATGGACAAAATGAAAAAAATGTCGTGAATGAAGTTTAAAAAGTTTTTGATAAATTTTGCGTGTATAAATTCGATAAGCGACGGGTATGACTCTCTCGATCAGACTCGCTGACTAACTTTGCAAAAAAAACATATTGTTGTTTTTTTGTATTATTTGAATAGTCCAGGAGAAGATGGCGTAATCTTAAAGGAATTTTGTTTAATTTAAAAAAAAAAAAGAAACGATTTCAGTTATATTAGTATAACTTGGCCTCATTTTTCGACCAAAAATTCAAATTCACGGATCCAAGTTACGATTTAGGTAAGTCTAGCAAAACTTCGTATTTAAATATGAATAGCTTTTATTCGGACAATTAAGGTACAAAGGACATGTTTGGGAAAGTGGTATCTAGTTTGAATATCATTAAGGCTACCGATTCTACAAAGAGAAAACACGCTATTAACAAACGATACCGTTATTTTGAGGTAAGACTTAAAATTAACTTGTTCCTTCCTAAATTAGCATTATCTATCGAACTAATTAAAGACTACAGAAGTATTTCACCATCAGTCACTAGATCCTACAATTTAAACCGTTCAATTATTAATTCGACCTTCGATTTCTTCGAACTTCGAATCATTTCGACCATCGATTTTTTATACTCGTCAAATTGGTCCCTGGGAAATTCATCTTTTGTGATACCGACCTCAATCTTTTCGCTCCTGGTTGTACCTCTTCCTGAACTATTCTCAATATGCAAAAAAAGCACAAATGATTGAAAATCCAGGCATTCTAGGCCTTTAATGGAGTCAAGCTAGCATGAATCTGTCGGTTGTTTGACTCTTGCGTTAACTCTGTTATTGAAATACCCAGCTGTTCTATAGATTGATCATGGCTCTAATGGATCAAGCTAGCACGAGGATTAACTTTGTGATTGAAGTATGAAAACGTTCTACGGGTGGACATATCAAGGCATTCGAGTTGGCTGTTGACTGTACGGGCTCTGGTGTTCTCTTTCGAGGGATATCTTTTCTGAGGATAGGCTACTCAAGAACAAAATGATTGTAGGATGAAATGACCGGAGGATGAATTTCCGAAGAAACAATGTCCAGAGGATGAAATGGCTCGGACAAAATGGCTGGGATGAAATTTATGAGGATAAATCAACATGGAACCTAAAATATGTATGCCATATGACTAATCATTCATAATTAAGCAAAAACTGCTACCAAAAGCAAACTCCCGGGGGTAATATCTGCTTGATTTCCTAAAAAATTTGACATCGACATTCATGAAACGGAAGCAAACTTGGAACAATTATCATTTACCTTTTTTTCCATTCTGATTACGCCGATTAAACTCAGCTTAAAATGCACTAAAAAAAATGAAATAGCGAGTTCTGTTTTTGTTTTTATTCATTTTTTTCAGAGCTCGATTAAGAGTTAGAGGTGATATGCTTGCTTTGGTTCGCTATAGCAGTGACTAGTGGTGAGTATAGTAGGGTCATGTATAACTGCTTGTTCAAGGACAAGGTTAAATGAAACTGCTGTATATAAAATTATTATTTGATTCAAAACAGTTCCACATCCAAAAAAATACGACTATAAATGATTTCACAAAACTTTATTTTTATAACTTTACGCTTGATATGCTTCCTTGCTTGATTTATTAGGTACAAAATAGAATGACGATCATATGTAGGTATTTGCGGAAATGGCTGCAATTTGGCTGCAGATACTGTAAATATTATCAGATACTTTTTGAGTATCTGTCCCTATACCATATCGGCATTGTAATAAACGCCATGCATTTCTAACCAAGAATTTTGGATTACAAGTGAAATTTACAAAATTTAAAAAACCCTCGACAAATGCGATTTATTCCTTGTAAACCGATTTTTGGAAACGTTGCTATAAAATGTTCTCCATCGAGTCGGTTCGACCCTTTTAGGGGCTACGATGTCACTGAAAAACACACAGACGCACAGATAAACACTTTAAACTTATAACACTCCTTTTTAAATCAATATCAAAGTGATGGTCAAGGACATCAGATGAGATGAAAAGGATACTTAGAGAGCTATCATTTTTTGGGACAAATTTTTGGAAATATTTTAATTGAAATTGAAATATTTGAGTTGACTTTGTATTTTTGAATTATTGTTTAAAATTACCTAATTATTTGACCATTTCATTTTTCGATATGAATTGAGTCAGGTTTATTTGACCATTCATTTCCATGGTAATTATTTATAAAATTATGTCATGCCTTTTCCAAACTGAACCAATTTTGAAAATCATCGCCAATTTTTTAGTTTTTTCGGGTACGGAAACCTAAGCTCTGCGTTACATTTCCTTTCAAAGAAAACCAAAAAAAATTAAGATCGATTCATCCGTTCAGGTGCTACGATGCCACAGACAGGCACACAAACATAGCGGTCAAACTTATAACAACCCTTTTTTTAGTTCGGGGGTTAAAAAGGAAGTTTCAATGAGATTTTAAGGGGGAGTTTTTTCGTGACTTTGATTACAATACTTTAATTTTTTTTAAAATAAAGTACAAAAGCACACGACGCCATGCTACAGCACATTCATTACAAGAAAAACTTATTAGAATGCTTCAACCTATAATTATTTGATTATTATTTTAGTATTTTGCAACAACAACATATATTTTTATATTCACACACCACTCAATTATAAATTTTTTTAAATAATATTTTTAAACTAATATTGATTATTATCTGTGGTTTAATATTTAGTGAAGTGACGCCATCATTTATATTAGGATGCCGTTGCACTATATCTTATATGTCTGCAACTAAATATCTTTTATAATTATATATAGTTAAACATATAATCTACCTATATAAGTAAATAGTTTTTTAATTATGATAAATTATTTTATAGTTGGTTGTATAGAATCTATAGTAAGTCGTATAATTGATTGATATCAGACTTGATCGATGATTAATAAAAATTTTTTTATCCGAAATTAATTTAGTTTTATTTTTTTTTTTAAATATTTAATTGTATGTAGGTGGTCGTACTTTTTGTAATACTGGTCATACTGCTTGTAATCATGCGTAATAAATAGAAATATACAGGATGATTATTTACTATTCAACTCGGTATATAACGTGCCATACAAAAACCGTGCCAAATTGTAATATAATTTTGTATTCCAATCGAAATTGGGCAGGTAACCATGGATTTAATAAATTTGATCGGGTATTGTTAGTTTTTCAGCTTTGAAATAATTCAAATTTTGTTAAAATTAAAAACTATTTTAACCCAAAAGTTCACATGAATGCTTTGTAGCTTTGGTGGCAGATTTTTTAGTTTATCGTAAATTTTCGAGATCATCGCCGACGATAAATAAAATAAATCTGAAAGTGTAGCATAAAATAATTATTTCTTTTATTAAAAAAAACTGAAAATGCATGATTACGTAATATTAAAAATTTAGAAATTTTAAGAATTTTCAACAAAAATTACACATAAAATTTAAAAAAAAATGTCCGACGCACGAATGGTCTTTACTTCTTAAGTGTTGTATAGTGTGCTGTGTGCCTCATGTTATTGTCAGTTTCAAACAATAGATGCTTTGTCTGTTATACGTACTATGTAGGATAGTTTATATATAAAAACTCGAAGGCGTTCGATGTACGTTGGATGAGTATCTATGTTGTCATCCTTTATCGGTGGATAAAAACTAACTGAGCCATGTGTCCGTCAGGTTATTGTCAGTTTCAAGCAATAGATGCTTTGTCGACAGCACACAAGTATAAAAGTTATACCTATAATATAAGTGAAAGGTGTCTACGATAAGTTCCGCACTAAAAGCGTAACGAGATCCAAGTTCTAACAGAATCTATCCTAAAAATTTGATTCGCAAGTCTCAAATATTGCCATATACACATTTTTTTGAGAAAGTCCTTTAATATACACTTATACTTATAAAAAATACACTTAATACTTTGTAAACTGATTTTTCAATAAATGTGTATTTCAATAGAACACCCCATATATATAAAATATCAATTTTATGGTATTAATCATATAAATCTTAATAAACATATTTTAAAAAAATGAATAAATAAATAAAACCTCGGACGTGGATGAACAACTTGATAAAACGGAAATACATAACATTGTTTTATAGATCAATCATCAAAGTTTGCGATCCGCATTCGACAACGCACATACGTACATACACAGACAAGGTGCCTATAATCAGGTGCCAAGGTAATTGAAGGAGGAACTAGTTAATTTCTTACAAATAAATTCAATTTTCGCTGTATGGAAATACCCAGCATGTATCTATGTATATTATCACCACTAAATGATCTTGAATATGAATTATTTCTATAATTTTCTACGAAATTTCCGGTAGATACGCATATATTCATGTATAATATTCCCAAGCGTAAGAAGCTGAAAACGATTAGTCACGATTTTTTTGGAACACAGATAAATGAATCTAATTTTTTAAAGGCTCATTCAAGTAACTAAGAATTAATATAAATCTGCCAATCTTTGTTGAATTTATCTCGGCCGGGATTCTCGCCCGGCACCACACTCTGAAGGGAGTGTTGTGGTGTGGGGGGGGGGGGGTAGCATTGAGTTTTGAACGGAATGACGTATGTACCCATTTTTTTCTGAATATGAAGGAAAAGTTAAAATTGCTTAAATTGATTGAACTATACATTAGTGAGATCAAAAATTAAGAATTGTATCATCAGGGAAAGTTATTTTTTGATTGGTTCACTTCTCAGTCTATCTAACGTCAAAGGTAGCACAGGACTGCCGTACGTCCTTAAATGAGCTGGCGGAACAAATGAATGTAAACCTGATATGGGTCCGGGACACACAGACATTCCACGAAATTGCGAAGCCGACTAGCTTGCTAGAAATGGCACAATGTTGCCATACACAAGCATCAATAAATATCCGGGAGTTCCATTTGCGAACTGCAAGTTGCTCCTCAAAGAGGATAACTTAAAAAAGACCAATGTTTTATGGAGGGAGAAACATACTTGTGGTACTACAAGACAGATATGGTCTGAGTACAATCGTTCCGAAGATCTTATATCACTTCCAAGGGCCTCTACTCGCAAAGTTGTTGCGGCTATTACAGGACACTGGTTCGGCGGTAGGTATGCTGAAAGCCTGGACCTGGCAGTGTATCACGACTACTGCAGGAGCTGTCACAGTGGTGACGAGGAGGAGACAATGTCTCATCTTCTCTGTCACTGCTCAGCTCTTGTCATGAGAAGATGGACTTACTCGAGCCAGCCTCTCTTTGACGACCTCTCGGACCTGGAGTCCGTCGACGTCAAAGCTCTCCTGCTGTTCTTAAACAGCTCCAAATGGTTCATGGAGTAGTGGCCAGGAATGGACCAACCCTTTTTCGGTATCACAACGGATCCTATGGTCTAAGTGTGTCCCATCCCAGGACAGCCACTCTAACCTAACCTAACCATTGGTTAACTTCAAAACGAGCTATTAGCTACAATGGATTAAAATGATCTACCCTGTATATAGCCTATTAAAATTGTGCATTGGGAAGTCATCAATACACAAATATTAGCCATTTTGCCTTAAAATTGATATCATTAATACATATTTTCGATCGATTTATTAATTAAACTCAGTTTTAAAATATATGTTTCCAAAAAAAACAAATATTTTTAGTATTTGACAGAAAATAATAGAAATGAATTCTCAAACACATTTTTATATGAAACCGAAGTATAAAGTAATAATTCAGCAACAGGTTTTCATTTAAAAAGTTTCACAAACACCCGCTGCTGTTGTGTTGCTATTCCATCCACCACCAGAGAGTGAACAGATGGTTTATTATTATTATTATGATGATTATTAAGGGTTGTTTGTTGCAAGGATAATGTTGTATAAGAAATATCTGTACTTACTTACATGTTAAGGATAAGGAAAGAAAAGGATCTAGTGTTTCAAAACGTTATGTATGTTACATGAGATCTTGTTGCACAGGCATCTACAGTAGAGTGGATGGTGGAGTACAGTTTTAACATCTTATAAAAAAAAAAAAATAATAATATGGGAAAAAATGTGGATAACCTGTTTTTAATTAACATTAATAATTGTTATATTTATTAATTAATGTAGATAGATAGGACTGGTACTTGTGTGTCAATGATCAAATTCATTCGCTCATTCTTTAAATATGTACAGGCTGTACAAAAAATTCTAAGACACACTTATGATTCAATTAGAGCTAATATCTCGTTTTGTAATTAACCAATCAAAAAATAACTTGGCAGTACATAGTCGGTGTGGTACTGAAGTCGTGGGAGTGCGACCCTTGTAGTCCACGTGACTAACTTCCTAGAGGGAAGAAAAAGCCAATTACTTAAAAAAGGGTCTTGTTAACATTTATAGATCATGTTTCGAACATTTTTTGCTGCTTATGCTGAAACGATCATTATTTCCATAGATAAATGATGAGTTTCATCCACTTTTCAGATTCTGTTTATCGAGTGTTTTCCATTTTTTTTATTACCATTGAAAAACGGCTCAACCAATTCTGCTGAAAACTCTTTCAGTTCTTAATTACGCGATTACGCGTCGAATAAGCTCTTTAATACGAACATACGCACATGCGTACAAACACACACACAGACATTACATTGAAAAGGTTTGATATGGATTTTAAGGCCTTGAAACCGCGGAAATATGTAAAACTGGAGATTTTCAAAAACGGCCTCATTCCATTAACTTCCTCTGAGAAGTTAAAAATTGTAGAGTTTGATGGGAGACATCAAGTTTGGTTTACAAACCATTAAATGTCATTTCTTTATCTTCCGATTTTTTTGAACGTGACAAATCTAATTCTTTCTGTGCATTGAAATCAGGGAAAATTACAGGAAAAAGTAAATGTTTAACCAAAAATTGAACATCACATTCATCGATAGCCTTTATAAAAAAACACTAGCAAACCATCAACATTATAGTTATAGTTTTTATACACCATGGAATATACGTAAGCACTCTTGGATCGTAAGAATGACCTTGGTAAGGTAGTTAAGAGCAAGCCACGAAGAGATGGATGAAAGATGTGAGCCTGTTTGTGAGTTGTGTGTGAGGGATGAAATAGATTTTTATGTATAATAATAGTAATAAATATATAAAAGGACAATCTAATACAATTATTTAAAGGATAAAATGAAATAGGAATATGTTTTCTCTAAAATTTATTTTTAAAAACGTTCTACATATGTTTTTACGTAGATCTGAGTATGTATGTATGCATGTGAGTGTGTGTGTGTGTACAGTTGATCAAATACCAAAAAAAAATCCACCTAAAATTTAAATCCAAAAACATCATGCACATATATCACTTCCATTAAAACTATTTCTCAAAATATTTCAATTTATCTACAACTAGCTGTGAACTACCCGCTTTGCTGGGCAACATCCCCACTTGCACCCCTCCCTCCACATTTCCTTGCGTGGGATAACAGTTTTGTAATGTACACGTCATGCTCTTTTATTTGATACCCCACTTAGGTATATTTGTAAATATTCGATAATTCCTTCCCACTTTCTCGCTACACCTTTCTACCCTCCGAAGGTTAAAAGTAGATAAAAACAATAGATCTTTGAAGCTGGTTGTATATCGTGTCAATATTTCAGCTTAATCGATGCACAACTTTTTTAGTTTTTGAAGCATATCCCTTTCAACCCCTATTTCAACCCCTTACTATAATATAGATATATTATACATAAAAACCTTCCTCTTGAATCACTCTATCTATTAAAAAAAACCGCATCAAAATCCGTTGCGTAGTTTCAAAGATTTAAGCATACAAAGGGACATAGGGACATAGGGACAGAGAAAGTGACTTTGTTTTATACTATGTATTGATATGACGCTTTATTTTATTCGCACTCAGGTATAGAGAAGTTCTTAGTCCATATAAGGGACCGGGATTCCAATCCAGACCAAACTAATGTCAGTTGTTGAGATTTCTTCAAAAAAACACTTCTTGCGGGTGGAATCGGTTACTTCGTTCTTATCCAAGCGACGACAATGTGATCAATTCTACCGCCCACAGTAATTATAATTTGTTCACACTGCCGCTGCCTGGATTCGAACCCACAACCTCTCAGTAAGCCTGTGATTAAGATAGCTCAAAAACGAAAAGAGATATCAAGCTGAAATTTTTATAGCGTGTTGAGGTCGTAGAATCAATCTTGTATGCCATTACAGACTTACTCTGACTTCTATTACTGAGAGTCTCTAATGCCTGTACCCCTATGAATCACAATTCGGCATGTGCTATGGAGATAAATTATGCTTTACCATGTTAACTTAATATTTTGAATATTAATAAGAAATCTCTCTAAGTGAAACAGATCTCATTCTGTACCTCTGTAAGCTAGAAACGAATTAGTGAAAAACCTCTATAAGCGAAAAAAAATATTTACGGTCCCTTCAACTCTCTCTTAACCAACGTTTGACTATATTATATCCTAAGATAACAATTTGAGATTTTGAGTATTTTTTGAATTTGTATTAAATCCAAAAACATCACATATCTCGTATACATTACAAACATTTTGGAAGTTCCAAAAATAAAAATGTATTTAAAGTTGTTCTTGTGTTGTGAGAGAACCTTATATTCACCTTCTATTCTAAATGATTACTTTATGAACGAATGAATACTATTTTATATTTATTTATATATATTTTTTTATATTTAATTTTATTTTTAGAAAAATAATAAAAAAAAAAATAAATAAATGTAGTTAGTAATAAGATAGCGCCATTGTTTTTAATTTCTCATTTATTTCATTCAATTAATCTTTATAATTCAAATCCTTATAGAGCCAAAAATACCAACTAGAAATATGGCAATATTTCTTTGGCGAAGTGATTAATTTTGTTCATGAAACCCTCAAGTTAATTTTTGGTAGTAAACAGCCAATATTGTGTATCGTTATTACGAAAAATAAATGGGTTCATCTCTTTTTACTGAAATATCTCTGTAAAAAGTATGTGATTAATTGCAAACTTGTCTTTGAGTTCAGAATAATTAAAAGCTTCCTGGCTATTGGCTTAATAAACTATAAATTCATTACCAGAAGACATAAAGTACACCTTTTCGCTACAAATATCATTGTTCGCAGTCAAAGCCAAGCAGAAAGTACACCTTTACGTTGCAACTATATGCAGAAGGAAGCCTTTACGAATGAAATTTCATGAAATTGAAACATAATAGTCAGCAAAAGTAAAGTGCCCTTGATCGAGATAATCTTAATAAATGGGACAATAAAAAAGTATTAATTCAAGAAAAATAAAATGAATCGCAAATTATATAGTACTAGCTGTGAACTACCCGCTTTGCTGGGCAACATCCCCACTTGCACCCCTCCCTCCACATTTCCTTGCGTGGGATAACAGTTTTGTAATGTACACGTCATGCTCTTTTATTTGATACCCCACTTAGGTATATTTGTAAATATTCGATAATTCCTTCCCACTTTCTCGCTACACCTTTCTACCCTCCGAAGGTTAAAAGTAGATAAAAATAATAGATCTTTGAAGCTGGTTGTATATCGTGTCAATATTTGAGCTTAATCGATGCACAACTTTTTTAGTTTTTGAAGCATATCCCTTTCAACCCCTATTTCAACCCCTTACTCTACTATAATATGGATGTATTATACATAAAAACCTTCCTCTTGAATCACTCTATCTATTAAAAAAAACCGCATCAAAATCCGTTGCGTAGTTTCAAAGATTTAAGCGTACATAGGGACATAGGAACATAGGGACAGAGAAAGCGACTTTGTTTTTTACTATGTATTGATGTATTATATGGGAATATTAGCTATGTGTGTGTGTGACATGTATGTACGTGTAGGTATGTAAGAGTGACTATCTTCCTTTACTTACATGACATTTACTTACATCAAAAAAGATAAAATGCAATTTATATAATAAAATTATGGTAGAAGCGCTGAGTACATTATATTTATTAACATGTTGATATCTTTAATGTATTGACTTGCGCTTCCACCAAAAAAGTTAAACAAATAGTTAAAAGTGTTCCAATTAAAACTAAATTAAAGGTTTTTTATTCAAAATAATTAAGACATTTTTAGTTCTAGGAAAACTTTGTGTAGAGTATGAATTATAATTTCTATAATAAAATATTTTTCATAATTTAAATTCTTAAATCAAAGATAAAGATCTAACCAGGTATGACGATGACATTCTTGTTGAAATAATTTAATATAACACCAAATGCATACAATAAACTACAGTAGAATTCCTTCAAAATGATTGTATTTTTATTTCCCTATTAAGTGGGGATGAAATACGTCTGGTATTTACTGTGTTTATTAGTTCGAATTTCTGAAAAAAAACTGTGAAAATTACTGATTTAAAATTATAAAGTCAATGAATTATAATAGCTACCAGATTTTATCGCGCCAGATTTAAAAAAAAAAAAAAAAAAAACGTTATCAATTCTTTTGAGACTGTAGTTTTAATGTATTTCGATATCATATCGATTCTCCGTACGGTTTATGAGAAATTGACTATCAAAGTCAGTGTTTTTGTCCAAAAAAAAAGGGCACATTGCTCATAAACCGACCGAATCGATATGTCTTTTTCACAAAAGACGTATTTAAAAAGGTTAATTAATTGGTAAAAAATTTAATAATTTTTGGTATCTTTTTCATTTTTAGTCTTTATGCTATTAACCATGCACGCGTTTTACCATTGTAGTGTCTGTGTGTTTGTCTGTCTGTGGGATTGAAGGATTTTAATTTTTTCATTTCTTTTGAAAGCTAATTTAACGGAGAGTCTTCTTAGCTATCTTTCAAGTGGGTGCTTAGAGTTCCGTTTTAGAAAAAATTAAAAAATTGGCGATGATATTCAAAATCGATTCAGTTTATAAAAGGCATGACGTATAACTTTAACGTATAACTAATTACTATGTAAATGAATGGTCAAATAAACCTGCCTCAATTCATTTTGAAAAGTGCAATGGTAAAATAATTAGGTAATTCAAAATAATAATTCAAAAGAAGAAAGTCAACTAAAATATTTCAATTTCAATTAAAATTTGTCCCAAAATTTGTCCCAAAAAATGATAGCTCTCTAAGTATCCTTTTCATTTCATCTGAAGAAGGAGTGTGATAAGTTTAAAGTGTTTATCTGTACGTCTGTGTTTTTCTCAGTGGCATCGTAGCCCCTAAACGGTCGAACCGCCTTGATTGAGAACATTTTATATAAGTTTCCAAAAATCAGTTTACAAGGAATAAATCGCATTTGACGGGGATTTTTTAAATTTATACAGAAGGCATATTAAATACTTATTAATTGACACACAAAATTTCAGTTTTTTTGGTAACTCTTTCGTTTTGGTATTGAAACACCTTAAGATACTGAAAGCTAAAAGTACTACAGTGTTGGCACCATATTAAAGTATTTTTGCCATCAAAACAGAAATATCCTTTTCCAATTTATGGTAAACTTTTTGCATGGAATCACCTATCGAACTACGAATGAATATTAAGTCTTTTTAAACAAATTCTACTGTAGTTACATTTATCCCCTAATTAATTGTATAAGAATTAAAGTGAATTAACTCGTGTCTTTGATTGAAACATTTAATAGTAGATCGTTTTGTTTGTAAAGTCTGTTATCATAATGTTATCAACAGTTTGTTTGTCTGTAATAAAACTCTCATTTAGTTATAAATATAACACAATAAATGGAACAACACTATCACACAGATCTGCGAATAGAGCTAGATGTTGATGTTGTAACAGAAGAATGGATCAGAAGAAAAACTTTTTGTTGAATGAGGATAAGAGGACGACATTCTTAACTGATTGTTTGAATGAATCTAATATTGTATAAGAAAAGAATATAAAGACGTCACGTAGCTGTTGTGTGTAGCACTGTTAGTTGTAGACCTAGACAGTGGAGTCAATAAACATTTTTCTTATTTGTAGGTAAATATTGAGTGTACCGGGAACTTATCTAGGGGATAATACAATAGAAACAAATTAATTAATTAGAAAGTGGCTGATGAATAAAAAGAAAAAGAATTAGTCTTTTCGCGGGATATGGAGTTTAGTCGTAGGAAGTAAAATCGAGGTAAGTAGACGCAGTGTTTTCTGAAGATATTTAGGTCGAATGTGTTGCGTCGATTTTATAAAAACAAAAGTTATTGGCAATTTAATTATTTAAACCTTCAGAAAGCACTTCAACTTGCCGCACTTACAACTTTCAACTTGCCACAATTACCGGTAATTATCTCCATAATTATCAGAAATAGAGCACAGCAGACGACATTTTTTAAGGACATTTTGAAATCTGCACAAGTTTTCTTAACAACTTTATCTGAGTAATGAACCCGGATAAATAAGTTCAAATAGTTTCAATTCTAAAGCACAATATGATTTTTTATGGGGTTCAAAGACTCAAAATGTTTGTATGAGTGTATAAATCAAAGTCATATGGATTAGAAAGTGTGCTGTTAAGTACTTTTTGTCCAGTGGCAATTTTTCCTGAAACTCAACGTTTTGGAGATAAAAATAAATGAAATAAAAATTTAAAACAAAAAATTTAGAAAATTTGTAGAATGTTTTCTATATGAAGCGTTTACCTCTTCAAAACCGAAAATTTTATGAGAATAAGAATCTAGTAAAATTCGATTGAAGCTTTTGAACTTAAATAACAAAAGACAAAAAATGAATTACTGTTCTTATATTATTTAAAAATTTATGAATTAAATAAAGCTAATAAGAAAGCAGTTAAATGTTGAATAAAAGAGCTTTCACTTTACTCAACCTTTACACAGCGCTCTCATCAAAATTTCGTTATTTCTTATCTAAATTTTTACTCAGATGAATGTTATAAAATTATATTATCATCAATATTTGAAGCAACATCATTCATTTTTCCACAAAGTCTAGGCAATGTATTCGTTGAAATGTATTAACAGTTGCATATACCTATATAATTATTAATCACTTTATTGAACGAACTGTATTGACGTTTATACTAAAATAAAAATAACAAATTAAATTTAGTTAAAGAATCGATTTTTCCATTCGCACCTTATATTATTACACTCATTTATAATAATCATAACATTATTATTATTATCCTTATGCGTCTGTCTGTGATCTCATTACAAAGTTTCTACTTTTTTTTTTTTTTCTTTTGTAAGGAGTGAAAGTATTACCTAACTACGTACACAATATAAAGATAATAATAATGTGAAAGAAAAGAAATGAGGAAAGAAAACTGTGTTTATAAAACTAACACACAAACACAGTGTTGTGACTGCGTGTTGTCGACCTCATGGTGATGGTGTATGATGATGGGTGCACAACACACCCATCATACTACTTACTTACTATATACTAGCTGCTACCATTATTACACCACCGCATCATCGCATATCAACCCTCTGAGAACAGAAGGTCGTCCTTATGTACCCTTATTATACCAAAATCTTATCGTTTTACGGAAAAATATGTGTGTATGGTTTACAATTGATGTTTGTCAAATGACGCATGTTTATGAAAATTACGAGAAAATTATAATCAATTAGATCTCTAGCAGAAAAGACCGTTTCTAGTATTATGATTACAAAACTAATAAGATGATTTCAAAATACCATCAACAATTTATTATCTTTTGGAGAAAGCGCTAGGAAGACCATGTGATTTGTATATACATATTGTTAATTTGACTTCCATGCGTTCCCACCATAAAATACTAATAAGTCGTTCAATAGAGTTCATAATCAGCTTCCCAAATTCGCAGTTTTCAATGTTTAGGGAGGACAAGGGTCCGAAAAATCGATTTGTTTACTTTCTGATACTTCAACTTAAGAAATATTATCGGAAAATTTGAAGTAATTAGGAGCAAAACTTCTGCAAAAAAACCTAATTTTTCACGGTTTTTTCCGATTTTTGGTTACTCGAGGTTACTAACTTGGATTATTCATTGGGCCAACATCATTAACAAGTCTGCAAAAAATCAGAACTACCCGATTTGATGTAAGCTACTCCGTACTTTCAGACAACAAGGTTACCGTATTACAAGAAGAGTTCTCTTTAATTCTCTTATAAAAATAAACTCTCCGTCAAAAACTGTACCGCTTAAGAAAAAATAGATAATATTAACATTAAATTTTGTTTATTATGTAATTTGTATAACGTATATGTAATAAAGTTGCCTATAAAATAAAAACGTACGGATCGATCTGGTAAAAATTATAAAGTCTTGATGATGACATAATTGTATTTAAGGATGTATGAACATGGTACTGGGGGCACAAATTTAAAAATAGATATTTTCAATTTTGATGATATATTTATATTATTACTTGACGATATAAGACGAAAAGTAAGAATACAATTTTTCGATATCTGGCTTAATTTTCAAAATATCGAAAATTGAAAATTTTGTTTAATTATTTAGCTTTCGATATTTCGAAAACCAAGACACATATCGAAAAATTGTATTCTTATTTTTCGTCTACATTCATGAAGTTATAACAAAATTCATCATCAAAGTTGAAAATAAGATAAAAATAATTTCAACTCTTAATCTACCCTGTTCTTACATCCCTTCTATGGACGGTGACACTTAGTTTTTTTTCTTTTCTAATTCATTGCTAATATGTTTACTTTCTATTAAAAAGTTTTTTTTTTAATTTGTTTTCATTCATTCCAAATGAAAATTATCAAAAACTTCCAAAATATGTCGTTTTTTGAGATTCCTCCATAAGAGCCAATGTATTTTATATCGATTTTCAATTACTTTTTTCTTAAAAATTTGCACGGTTACCTAAGCTGAAATTTTAACCACATATTCTTTGAGTAAAAGACTACCTACAAACAAATTTTGAGCCTTTAAATCAAACATTGTTGTCATGCTCATACATCCTTAAGTCGAAAAATTTGTAAATATAGTAAAAAGTTGAAATTGAATACTTGTAAACAGTACTTTACAAAAAGATCAGATCTCATACACACACACACAAGTCAGTCAGACAGACAGACAGACGCGGTTGTTATTTATGTTTTCTTGAGTCAAGAAGTACTTTATCTTCGTCCATGAACAGTAGCAGCGTAAAACGTAACCGTATGGAATGCTTTATATATATTGTATTCATTTATCCATCTCTGATTCTCAGAGTGAGTTGAGTTCAAGAAGAAGGTGTACGGTATCGTACCCTTTTATATAACGATAACCGCGTGCTCTTGATTACGACCCCGACTACGATATATTATTATATATAGTCAAGTCCCTGACCTATCCTAACTTTCACAAACCCATTTTTTTTGTATTCATTTTACTTGTTATTATTATTATTATTATTTTGTTTGTAATAAATAAGGTAGTTGGTGTAATCCATAGTTCATTCATAAAATTCTACCAGATTCTAAAAATTTGTTGCTTTTCCTTAAAATTACATTAATTAGAATCGTAGATTTTGGTCTTGTGCATTCGGTCTTGGCCCCAGTCATTCTCTCGGGCACCCTGCGGCTTTACTCTTGGTAGGAGTTAGTATTTTTCCTGCTCGGAAAATCTTGGTCATGATCTTGCATGCTTGATTCTTACTTAATCATAAATTATAGCTTACTTACATGCACTTTTCTTTGATCAAGAACTCTATAAACTATGTATATTCTTTTAGGAAGAAGAAAACATATTAATAGCTAGATAAAAATGAAGATACAACTATAAAAATATATAATATATTGTGTGTAAGTGATGTTTATAAATTTGATAATATAGATATCGCTCTTCAATCATCAATACTCTAACTATAGTCGTCTCTGTTCATGAAATGATGGATCTTCGATGAACTCATAATTAAACTAAAATTTTGTTTTTACATCATCGATAATCTTATATTTTTATGGTATTATTATAAACTACAAGATTGTTTAAATATTTTAGATAGTTTTTTATCACACTCTCTAGATTTTTTGATATAGAAATATCCAATTGAAAAGGATAATCTATATGATTCATCATTTTTTCAGCCAACTTTATTAAAAAGCCCGATGACCCGATTATTTTTTGTTAATAAAAAAATAATAAACACAAAAATCACTGGTAAAATCATCTAAATCAAGAAATTCAAGACACGCTACATGATGCGGGATCATTTTACCTATTTCTACTTTTTCCACGTAACGGCATAGAGAATTTTGTATTAAAATTTCCCAGATGATTTTATTTTCTAGAAAATGTCCTTAAAGAATAATATCATAATTTAATTTTATCAAATTCTCATAATAAACATTATTGTTAAATCATTAAGGATCTCACAGCTTCGTTTCTTCCAGTTCTCAGACTGTTTCAGATGAGAGAAAGTACACAAAGATATTATCAAAATTTAATTAATAAAAATTTGATACACATTATTAAGACAACAGATGTACATTATAGTAATTTGACACATCCGGTACAACTAACGCTAAAAACAAAAAAAGGCATAAAAGGATTGTGAGGATAGTTAGTTAATACGTCCTATATAGTCTTCTTGTACCATTGATAAAAACGAAGATAGAAATAATAGACTTCCGCTAAAAATATATATTGATGAATGTTTTTTTGTGTTCTAATTTTATACAAAGTATTCGAATGATAAACGCTTTTGATCCAAGAAGAATCGATCGTTGTTGAAAGTAAAAACCGCAAACATGATTATAGAAATTAAATGAAATTTTAAAAAAATTGTTGGTTAACTTATTTTGAATAAGGACTATGAAATCCAAGCAGTTTTTATGGATGGTTGGAAAATGGATGCAAATTTGAACTTTTCTTAAGCATTTTTTGAATAAATAATAATTGTATACGTTTAATGCTTGTTTCACTTACGGATTTAATAACAAATTTTACACGACAAGTATGGTTGAAATTGAAATTGTTTCTTCGTAAACGATTTCAGGTGGCATTTCAAAAACTTCAACCGCGTTCAACCGTTAAAGTGGCCCGATTTTTGTAATTTTTGAGTCAACATTATTTTAGAAAAATTATTTTAATCCAAATCTGAACCAAAAAACTTTCCCGATTTTTTGCAATTTTTTTAAGGAAAACATTTTTATCACTGTTACTTGGCAAAACTTGGTTTGTAGGGTAATTTTGACCCAAAAAAAAAACAAAAAAACAAAAATCGGGGTCATTTAACGATTAGATGGGTAGTATTTGAGATATCATCAAAATTCAGTACGCAGTAAGCTTTTATTCGGAGTGATTCTGGTAATATTTCGAAAGACACTATCCTAATCCTTAAATTATCTGGCCTATTAGGCAAATCATATGACCTATTGGCCCGTACCCATACGGCCTATTGGGTTAATCAATCGATATATTAGCTCTGATAAAAATGTTAGACTGACATAAAACGCTTTGGGGGCGCTCAAACATAATTAATTCTCGAAGTGGACAGTAGACGAAATAAGTTAGAGAACCTCTGCCCAAAATAATCCAAGATATCGAAAATTTGTTGGAATTTGGTTTATTAAGACCAGTTTCCGCCCAGAATCGACTGATGAAATGACCGATGAAAGGATTAGACTTTTCTATATTTTGCTTTGTACCTACTTGCTTACTTTTTCTTAAAGGTTCGTTTATTAGGTACATAATTATAAATTAAACCAAATACCATGTATTCTGATAATGGGTAGATGGGTATACTCTATAATGGTTTTTGGTGTATAGTACTATATACATATACATGGGTTGTAATCATACAAATATATATATATATATAACATATATAGTAATCCTTTTGTGCGGTTTAGTGGGTTAAACAAACTTATAATCGGAATAAAAGTTACGCGAAGTGTTTTGTGGGTTTGTTTGAAAGACGAACACCATCTACAGAGAGCTATGCTATCTTGTAGTATATAGTGTACCCACCACTGACATAGCTGGTGCTTGCTGTGGTGTGCGTTTAGTTATATTTATCGTCTTGTGTTTCTTCTTCTTAAGACACATTCCCCATCCGTTATGATAGGTCAGGATTGTCTAAAGAACTGTGTTTTATAAGAGGTTGTTCTGTATATACAAACCTTTATATATATATACAAAAGTTATCACATAACTCTCTTTCTCAGCTGATGTTTATTTGTGGTGTTATTATTAGGTTACTTTTCATACTTAATGTCCCACCTCTACCCTACACATTATTATTACAAAAATATAATATTAATAACTTAAGAAAATGCAACTTATTTATTATCAAATATTGAACTTAATCGAGGTATCGAACTTGAAGTTAGATTTAAGAAGAAAAGATACTTTATAGTACAAGAAACGGTATAAGGTCGATCTTCACCTAGGTATCTGATAACCAGATGAGACGAAGTTTTTATGAAATTTTATTGATTTTTAATCATGCCTACGTCAACCTCATCACGAAGTTGACCGTTTCATATTGAAATAAAGTAAGAATACTTTAAAACGATTTCCTAACGATACAGCTAAATATTTGTATTTACAATATAATGGGATTGAATTTCAATATGAATCCATGGATACAAAATCACTGAAGTTAAATAAACCAAATCATTATTTCTAAGACAGAGATTGATTTTAGTTTAAAGTCATGCATTTTATTGATGGAAAATTAAATTGTACTTAGTTGGAATATAAAATCGGGTAAATAAAGCTAATAGAGGATTTAGTTATTGTGATCGCATATCTATCATGTCTAGTCCATATGTGGTTGAGCCAACTACATGAAGATTGTTGTTACTAACTTACAGAGATTTTGAAATAAACTTATTGATCATTTTTATAATATAAACCATATTTTTTGGAAGATATAACAAGCATCGGTGTTCACGGCTACTTTTAATTAGATTAATTTTAACCATTTTTTCCATAAACCATTTTTTTCAAGCAAACCAATAACATTATTTTCGTAATTACATTATCTTTCTTCTGATAGACACCAATTTCGATTGGTTAACAGATCAGTGTAGATATGTTCATTCCATATGAACAGGTAAGCCGATATAGGTAACCACATCGATCTGAAAACCAATCGAAATTGGTATCAGAATTTAATTACGAAAATAATGGAGAATTTAATTCCTTAGCATCGCTAATTTTCAGGAACATTTGTTATATTTATCGCAATATCCTTAATATTCAATCGTATATTAGAGAATCTTCGACTTTCAACAACTGTTTTTTTTTCTAGGAATACATATAATTAACTTAAGAAAAAAGAAATATTTAATAGCTTTGTAAAAGAACAAAACTAACTTACCTTCTCAGAATAATGTCCATTCAATTTGATCAATTCGAAATGTTTATTATATGTTTTTAATTTACAATCTGTTACAGAAATTCGAATCAAAATATATTTTTAATAAAAATAATTTAACAATTTCATAAAATATTAAGAGTATTCAATAAAATAGTTTAAATTTAATTATAAACATTTTCATAACTTTAAACTTTAATAAAATACATATTTACCCAAATTAATATATAAATAAACAATTAATAATAATAAATATATATAATATATAAGTAAATATAAAAAATTTCGTAACCTTTGAACTTCAATAAAATACGTATTTCTTCAAGTAAATAAATAAGATATATTGCTCGATAAAAAACAATTTCGAGCAATGAAAGTAACATAACTTTAAAGTATCTTTGACTATTTTAGAATAAATATCTGCTCAACTAATAGTCATTACTCTATTATAAAATAAATTTTTTACTTGATATCACCAAAACTATTTTAATAAATTTTTACAAAACTTAGAAATAGAGGTTTTGTAGAAATTGCTTTTCCAAAATAAGCAGCCGAGCGAATCATAGCAATCCCTCCTTTGTCACTTAAGTTTGATTTTTATTAACGGATGTAAGACAACTATATTTGATTTAAAGACTCAAAAATATATTTACATGTAGACTTTTGACCTTAGAATTAGTGGTTAAAATTTCAGCTTAGGTATCCATGCAAATTTTTAATGAAAACATCAATGAAAATCGTTATAAAATACATTGATCTCTCTTATGGAAAAATCTTAAAAAACGACATATTTTGAAAGTTTTTGATAATTTTCACTTGGAACGAATGAAAAAAATTAAAAAAAAAAAGTTTAGATAGAAGGTAACATATTAGCAATGACATAGAAACTGAAAAACCAAGTGTCTACATCCATATTATACCTTTCTTGAATTTAGACGAAATATTAGAATAAAATTTTTCGTTATCTGCCTTAGTTTTCGAAATATCGAAAGATGAATAATTAAAGAAAATTTTCATTTTTCAATATTTTGAAAATTACGCCAGATATCGAAAAATTTTATTCTTACTTTTCGTCTTATGTCGTCAAATTAAAACATAATTCACTACCAAAATTGAAAAAATATATTTGTTTAATTTGTTTACAGCTTGATATCTCTTTTCGTTTTTGAGTTATCGTGTTGACAGATGGACAGACGGACAGCCAAAAATGCTTTAATTAGGTGATATTATAAACACCTTTATCAAAATTTGTTCGTAGAATCAATATTTTTAAGCGTTATAAACTTGTGACTAAAATTAGTATACTTTGATAAATTTCATATATACATGGTATAACAATGTGCTTTTTTCCATGGCTTTAGGTTAGTTTAGGGTGGAGTGGCTGTCCTGGGGTGGGACACACTTAGACCTTAGACTCCGTTGTGATACCGAAAAGGGCTGGCCCATCCCCGGCTTCTACTCCATGAACCATTTGGAGCTGTTTAAGAATAGCAGAAGAGCTTTGACGTCGACGGACTTTAGGTCGGAGAGGTTGCTAAAAAAAGCTGGCTCAAGTAAGTCCATCTCCTCATGACAAGAGCTGGGCAGTGACAAAGAAGATGAGACATTGTCTCCTGCTAATCTCCACCGTGACAGCTCCTGCAGTAGTCGTGGTACACTGACAGGCCCAGGCGTTATTTAATTAGTATACTTTGATAAATTTCATTTATACATGGTATAAAAATGTGCTTTTTTTCCATGGCTTTAGTCTATTAAATCTATTAATTAGAAAAAATTGAACTTAAAGGTTTTCTACTTTTCGACGGCTTGCTCTTGGTCTATTTGCTAACCACCTTACGTTACAGCATTATTACGTAAATTTAATTCCAATTTTAAACATGTTACATTTAATTTACATGGTTTATTATTTACAAAATTCCGTTTTCGACTATTATTATTCCCGGATTGTTTTTGTCGATGTTTTGATTTATCTTGTCTTGGTGAAGAATTTTTCGATTTCGTATCATTCTCAATCTGTAATGATGGTATATTCGAGGTTCGTACATCAACTCGTATAATTTGCGTTGTTTCTGGACTTGGTGTTCGTTGAAAACGATTCGGTAATGATATTAAAATGTTATTTTTTTGTGACGAATCATTTTGTTCATCGTCAATCGAAGACAATGTTATTTCCTCCTTATCAGTTTTACGTATTTTTTTGTCATACGATTTCCGGTTGTATGATGATGTTGTTTTCATCAAATCTTCATCATCGTCTAAATGATCTTTTTTTAAATTTAATGATTCAACAAGAATATTTGTAATTATTGTTGAATCACATGAATCGGGACTTTTTGCTCGTTCTAGAAAATCAGAATTTTCAATGTTTTTGTTTTCTTCAATTTTTGATGTTTTCGTAATTTCTTCGTCAGTGGTGGTGGTAATTGATGGTGATTTTTCATTGATTTTAGTTGTTTTACTTGAATGTTTTCGCCAAAATCGTGTTGGTTGTGTATTTGGACGTTTGTTTGTCCACGATTGGTGTAAATTTTCTTTATTATTTGATATATGATTTGGTAATTTTAGATTAACGATTTTTATTTTTGTTGGTGTTACAAAAACGATTTGTGAATTATCGATGGAATTATTTGATCTGAAAATTGTAATTTTGATAAATAAAATTTTTTTTTGATGGGGCCAATAAAGAGAGCACGATTTTTTTACATATTCTTATTTTAAAACTAAAAATGATATATTTTTCAAAAAATTTGCTTGAATTGCTTTACCAAAAATAATCAAAAACTTTTTGATTACCAAATTTGATCTAACTTTGTTAAAAATATAGTCTTTGGACAAAAATCATCCAAAGACACAGAAAATACCTGTTTAATTTTCCGATTGCAAAAGAAATTTTTTCAATATCTCTAACTATCTCTGACACTAGCGATTTTAAATCGAGAAGTGTCAATTTTGATTGGAAAGCGATTATCTTGGTCCACAAATTCGTATTTCAAGAAAAATAAGCTTTCGAGTGGTCTTAAAAAGTTTGTTGAAAACAATTTTTAAAATTTTGCCCCGCTTCTAAACTTTATATAAAATTTATCGATAACATTTATCACCATTTCCGCCCTGCGTGTAAAGCAGCAAGGGATGATAAAAATTTGAGCAATATATTTCAAAACTAGAAAATACAAGTTTTCAAACGAACTATATTTGGTCCAAATTCGATGATTTTTCGCTGAGATACAGTTGTTTATGTAAAATTTTGTGTTAAAAAAATTTTCTTTAATACTTTGGTTCAGTACAATTTTCACTTCGATAATTGCAGGTCCATTCATTTTCGTTATAACCGATTTGTATTTTATTGGTTTAAGCAGGAAATAAGCGTCTGTTATTTAAAATTGTATTTTTATATTTTTCATTTAAGTTTAATTAGAAAATTTTATTGCATGTGATATCGACGGACCGATGATATTGATGATGATAATGAAAGAAAGACGAACTAGAAACTTCTATTGCATGTAAAATTGACGGACGGTAATTAAAAAATGAACTAGCTCAACGAAAAGTGCATATAAACAAAGTATTAAAAGGAAATTAATTTCAATCAAGAGTTAGAATTACCTGTGTGTTAATAAATCAGTTCGTAATACAATACTCGAATCCTTTTTAATGCATTCATGTTTGTTATATGCTGCTTTTATGTTGACAGTTTCTAATTGTCTATCATGCAATTTTATTCGATTACCTTGCATAACAACAATAACAACCACATACACAAGTTAGACGAAGGAAATTGATGACTATAAAGCTAGAAAATAATAATTGGAAAATTATTAAACAATATATTATGTTTTCGAAATATTAAGCTTTTTCTAAGTGCATATTTTTTGTCTACAGTCTAAGAAAACGTTTTGAAAACTTTTATGTGTTTTTGAAGATTTTGATGGATGTTCTCAGAAGCAGGACTGAAAGTAAAGCAGAAAAGGTCATGGGGGAAAAACCAAATATAGGGAGCCCCATCAAAAAATCATTCGTTATAATAATATAATCCAGTAACCTTGTCACCAGAAAGTACAGTGCGTCAAATTCGGTAGTTCGGATTTTTGCAAAACCGTGAAAATTTTGTTTTTTTTTCTTTAGATTTTGGTGATTATAACCCTAAAAGACTAGTTTTTTGATAGAACCTTTTCAGATAGAACGGATCTCCGTTCAGTTTTTTAAAAGCTGCTCCTTTCAGCTTATTTTGTAAAACCTATTTTAAAAATTATTCAAAAACTAAACTATGGAGTGTTTTTCACTATACAAGTGAAATTTACAAAACAAAATTGAAAAAACTAAACTCGCGCTTGAAACATATCTAAGAACACTATCCATTAAATTTGATTTTTCCTTAAGGCCTTCTAAAAAGTGAATCAATTGTGAAGGTCATCTCCTATTTTTTAGTTATTTCGCTCTTCATCTTTTTATTCGCTACGATGCCGCAAACAGGCAGACAGATACACATGCATAGTGGTCAAAGTTATAACACTCCTTTTTGGGTGAGGAGTTAAAAAATAGGGGGATTTTCACCAAATATTTGGAGAAATAACTAAGTTAGTATTGCTTTTACAGGAAAGAAAATCAAACAATGCCTTTCTTTTTTATAAGCCTCATTTTGTGTCGTCATATTTTTACGATCAATTATACATCTTTCTAGTTATTTGCTAAGAAGAACATCTAAAAATAGGATATATCAAAAAATATGATTTTGTGAGAAACATAAATATTTTAATATTTTCAACAAATTTTATGGTAAAGTTTATGATTTTTGAATTCTGTACTATTTTAAACCTTTAATCAAAAGGCTTGCACAAATTTTTACTTTAAACTCAAACTTTACAGTACTAGAGTAGCATTTTCTTTCGCCAACGAGACGCTATTAAAATAACTGTTTAAAACTTTAAATATAAAGCTATCAAAATGAAACTTTAAAACTTTGGCTAATTAATTTTTAATGAAACCACGAAGTGGTATAATATTTAATTATTCGAACATATAAATAAATAATTTTAAACCAATTTAAAACTAAATATTTAAACAAGTGAAAACAAACAATTGACTGAGTTAACTGTTGAAATACCATGCATAGTCAGTTTTGATTTCTTTATCACATTACACATACAAACATGTGACACATACATAACTGATAATCAAGTATAATACATATTATAAAATTTTCGCCTAATTGGCGCCCTCACGGGTAAACAGTGATGTTTACGAAAAAATGTTTCAAACAAAAGTTGTTTAATTTTTGATAAGGAATAATTTTTTATATTTAAACTTTTGTTCTATCTCTAACGGTTTACAAGATGGGTCTTACGGACCCAAGACCCAATTGACCTATGATGCTCATTTACGAACTTGACCTCACTTTTTACGTCCTGAGTACGCTGTAAAGATTTCAGCTCGATATCTTTTTTCGTTTGTGAGTTATCGTGTCCACAGACGGAGGGACGGACGGACGGACAACCGGAAATGGACTAATTAGGTGATTTTATGAAAACCTATGACAAAATTTTTTTCCTAGCATCATTATTTTTAAGCGTTACAAACTTGGGACTAAACTTAATATACTATTTCATATATACATGGTATAAAAAACGTTAAACGTTCGTATGGTAATTATATTGATTTAAAATATATCTAATAATTTATAACATGTAGAATGTAGATAGATGTACTGCTGATATATAAAAGACACAACAATGCTATATCAGAGAAAACAAACGCACCAGTAACAAAAGTACACCATTAATAATAATATAAAATTTTAATCATTTTTTTAAATATAAATTTAGCAACCAAAAATAAATACAAATACAAGCAAAAAAATTAACTTCTCTGCAGGAAAGAACAATGCATCTTCATGTACGTGGTTACATACCTTTTTCCCTGAAATTATTCTTACGAATCCGTTGTAAAAAAAACTGGTAAACCTACAACAGTATTGTAAAAAAGTTTTGGTTTATTGCACGGTACATACATATAAACCAAATTGCTTTGCAGTAAAGTAATTTTTACAATACCACGCAACTACAAAAACATATAATATATTGTGTGCAAGTGATGTTTATAAATTTGATAATATAGATATCGCTCTTCAATCATCAATACTCTAACTATAGTCGTCTCTGTTCATCAAATGATGGATTTTCGATGAACTCGATAATTAAATTAAAATTTTGTTTTTATATCATCGACAAACTTAAATTTTTATGGTATTTTTATAAACTACAAGATTGTTTAAATATTTTAGATAGTTTTTTTATCACACTCTCTAGATTTTTTGATATAGAAATATCCAATTGAAAAGGATAATCTATATGATTCATCATTTTTTCAGCCAACTTTGAACGATAAAATAATTATAAAAACCCCGACGACCTAGGAATTTTTTGTGATTTTTGCAAACTTTGTTAATCAAAAATTTATTAAGTTTTATTAATGACCCAAAATTGATGAACGCGTCCTTTAAATTGTAAATTCTAATTTATAAATATTATAATAAGTATAACTACGATCATCATCCTACAAACACACAAATTATTTTTTTTTAGTGACTAAAATATTCAATTTGATTGAAGAATAACAAACAATTCCCATTATATAGGGGTGGTATTGGATGGGTTGATAATCTAAGAGGGATGGTTGGAGGGATGAATAAATGTGACAGTTTTACTCTGGTGTGTTTGCTGTGCGGTATAGTGTATGGATATTTCACTCTTAAATTATAGATGGGGACATTTAAACACTATTAATATTTAATGATATGAAACTTACCAAAAATATACACACACCACCAGCCTGGCAGGCAGGCACACAGCATTCACCAGTCAGAGATGTTGACCCACAAAATAGAATATTATTTTCTCATTTATAAATTATTAGTAAAGAGCTAGAAAAGTACAGAGTGGAAGGAGAGAGAGATTAGTTCGGATACATAGGTGAGCAGCGAAACATCAAAAAAATGTCTATAAAGTGACTAATCGTTAGCGAATGTGTTATTTTTGAATTAAGTAAAATAATGACCCACTAATTTTGGGTCATTTTCGGCTGTGCTTAATTCCGGGACCAGGATCCCACATTCTTGAAACCTGTTAGACCTAGGTTAATTTTGACCAGAAATTTGAAAAGTATGACCCAAATTTAGTAGGATTACATACTTGGTTTATCAAAATTGGATAACATTTGGATGTGATAGAGCAAAATAAAATTTTTGGATTCTGATGACGTCATAAAGTTAAAAAATCGATTTTTTTGATAACACAGGCAAATTTGATCTAATCTTATTGGAATTTTTTTTGAAACCCACTAATTTTGGGTCATTCTTTTTAGCTGTAATGTCAATTTTTCTCTAGCTATCACTTATATGCTCAATTCCTGGAGAGGACCCCGCATTCTTGAAACCTATTAGAGCTAGGTTAATTTGGATCACAAATTTGAAAAGTATGACCCAAATTTAGTAGGATTACATACTTGGTTTATCAAAATTGGATAAAATTTGAATGTGATGCAAAATTATATTTTTTGGGTTCTAATGACGTCAGAAAGTTAAAAAATTTATTTTTTTTGATAATACAGAAGAAAAAAAACACAAAAACAAAAGCAAATCTGAGTAAAAAGGTAAACACTACATTTATAATATACGAAGATACGATAGGAATATAGTTCCAACCGGGTGTCCCACGACACCTTTATTTTTTGACTAAATGGTTAACTAGACTAAATTTTCCTCTTGAAAAAAAAAATGCAAACTTAACTCAGGAATAGAGTAATTTTGAAAATTTCCAATTCGCTAATGATATGTCACTGAGTGTTCAAAATATAGTAAAAATTCACTCACCTACGTAGGAGACAGTAGCTCACAGCTCAAAACGTACAAGTCACTATAAATTCATACTATAACACGTGGGTTCACTTTTACTTATTAAAAATGTATTTTGACTCCTCTGCCTACAACGCAACGACCGACCAGACCACTCTCTTCTGCTGAATGTTATTACATTTGTAACTATGTAACTAGTAGCTTGCTATGTTAGCAAAAAGCTACTACTCTACTAGTAATATAAGTGACTAAAAGTTAGTAAAAGTAACATGATCGTTGTATATGTTTACTAAGAGCTAAACTAAGCAAGCAGCTCATCATGTAACAACTATACTTTCTAACATCTAACTCCTTTCTAGTTTATAGTGTTGTACCTTCTGAATGAATGAATGTATTTACTTCTAACACATCTAAAATAATAATATTATCATGTTTATTTCATATGCCTGAGCTGTTTGTTTGCTTGCTTGCCTGCTGCCCGTCTCGTGACTTCTATAATCGTCGACAATTCCACTGAGTAGATAATAATATCTGTTTATTCGATAACATGTCATTCATGTTTATGTGGCGTACAAAAAGAATTTATACAAAAACAAGTGAAAACAAACAATTGACTGAGTTAATTATTGAAATACATGTATAGATATGTGTTGATTACACTGTCACATAACACATATATACATGTCACACATACACATAGCTGATATTCCCTTATAATACATACTGTTCAATTTGAACCTAATTTGCGACCTCACAGGTAAACAGTGATGTTATTGAAAAAATGTTTGAAACAAAAGTTGTTGATTTTTTATAAGAAACATTTTTTCTACTTAAACTTTTGTTCTATCTCTAACGGTTTACAAGATGTGTCCTACGGACCAAAGACCCAATTGACGATCTGTTTCTCATTTACGAATTCGACCTCACTTTTTACGTCCTCAGCACGCTATAAAATTTCAGCTTGATATCTTTTTTCGTTTTTGAGATATCGTGCTTACAGATGGATAGGCGGACAGACGGACAGTCTGTCAATTAGTTGATTTTAGGAACAACTATCCCAAAATTTTGCAAGTAGCATCAATATTTTTAAGCGTTACAAACTTGGTACTAAAGTTAGTATACCTTGATATATTTCATATGTACATGGTATAGAAATTTGAGTGGGGTCCAGGGCAGAAATAAGATTTGGGTTGGGTTGGGTTGGGTTAGATATATAGCTCAGACCCTCAATCGGCCAAAAAACCTTCTTTGAAGTAAACACTTTGTGACCATGGAAGATGGATTCTTGTTATCTAAAACAAAAATTTTTTCGGTAAATGCGTTATATAATCGATCCAAATTCGTTCCTCGTGAGTTTTTTGGATCGCTGAGCGTGAACAGCACAACAGAATTTATCTCCGAGGTACCTGGGGACCTCAAAAACCCTCGGGTACGACTTTCGACGGATTATATAACGAATTATCCGAAAATTCCAGGAGACGACAACTATATCTTTCCTATTCCATTGCTTAATGAATATACACGTATGTACACTCCCACTCTCGTGAGATTTACTATGCGAAAGTATGAATCAAAGGCACGGTATAACAAAAAGTGTTATAAAATCTTCCTGAATCATTCTGTAACCATTGAATATAATTTTATCTATAAATATTATTTCATAAAGTTCGTACCTTTTTATATTGTGAAATTTTCTACACGGCAGCAGAAAGTTAGTAGTTTTTTTTTTCATCGTTGATAATATGTTTACCATAACTAACCAATAATAATTTCATTTTCATATCTAAATATCTATACACAGAGCAGCTATATGGAATCATAACCATTTATTCTCAAACAAACTACAAAAACTTGGCTTTGCAAAACAACAGTTATCAAAAAATAATAAATACTAAAAAAGTTTTTAATTTCTAAAATAAATATTATTCTTATAAAATTGCATTATACAATAAATATTGCTTTTTTTGTTGTTGCAATTTTCTATATAAATGTATGTGCAATGTGGCAAATAACCTAGTTTAAACAACTAGAATACACGTAGAAAATGAAAAATTGTTGTTCGAAACTTTTTATTACACCTAAATGTTATAAGTTCTTAACTTTCTGATAAAATCGTTTATTGCGGAAATCGTAATCAGTACTTATTTTAATACACTTTTTTTTTAAATCTATGCGTTTAAATATGGCGTGATCAAATTTCAGTTTTCTATGTTTCTATGTAAATTAGTATGCGTAAAGTTCAGCCAAGAATAAGCCATTGAATTTCTACTAGTACAGTTTTCTTAAGAGCCGCGTCTGTATCAACAAACTTGCAATGTTGCAGCTAACATCCGCCAGGTTTTATCCGAAATAAACCCTTAAAACTTGAGAAAAGTCATGGAAAAATTTACCATCCTTTTACCAAAAGTATGATTTTGTGTAGTTGGGCCAAGTTTAAGAAATTGAAAATTGAAAAGGAGCTTGGAGACAATAACACAATGTGGTTTTTCTCGATTAATATGAGTAAATTAGAAGTGTTTATCACAAGCAAAGTTTTAGAAAATAAATTGTTATTATAAATAATCATTTATAATAATAAGATATACAGTTCACAAATTAATTAATTGTAAAACTGTTTTATTTTTTTAATGATTTTAACGCCATCAATCAAATCAGGAATCTCTTGGGTTAGCACCAAAGAATTGTACTCACCTTGGCTTGTCAATATAAGTTTACGCATTTTAAGACAACCGAAAACCTTGATCTATTTTTCCATTATATTGACAAAATACGAAGAACCACAAAAACCACCGAAAAAATTATTTAAACTACCCCCTTCTAAAAAAAGTAACTAACAATTTACATAAATTATAAATAAAAATATTAAACTGAATAAAACAATTAAATATAAAAATGAATTTTTTGATATAAATTACAAAATGATATAATGCAAAAAAAAATATTTCTTATTAGATTATTTATTATTATTATTTATATTAAAATTAAACACGAGTAAAGCCAGCCTTTCATTCACTGCATACACAAAAATTATATCAAACTATACTTTCTAAATAGTATAATAATTCAATAAATTAAATGATTTAAAAATCTACTATCATACCCTTTGCAACCCCCCCCCAAGCCTTAAACTCATCAAAAAGTGGTAGTTTGAAGCTAAAGGGGTAGTTTATATACAGCTAATAGTATAGATATAACAATTAACTTAT
Organism: Chrysoperla carnea; assembly: GCF_905475395.1. NCBI lineage: Eukaryota > Metazoa > Arthropoda > Insecta > Neuroptera > Chrysopidae > Chrysoperla > Chrysoperla carnea. Next base: position 6,530,911 of record NC_058338.1, on the reverse strand, counting down.
GTAGAATAAAAATATTCAATTTATATCAGGTGCGTATATTTTATGAGAACAACATGAGAAGAGAAAGTTTATAAATTGATTGATTAGTATACAGCGTGTTCCGTGATTCGATTGAGATGGATTAAGAGCGTATTCTTTGGATAATTTTAAGTCGAAAGTGCCTTATATACTTTTATACAAAACTCATACATATAAACCAAATACATGCATTGTAGTCAAATAATGTGTTATTTTTAGCTTTACAATATCACGCAACTACAAAAATATATAATATATTGTGTGCGAGTGATGCTTATAAATTTGATAGTATAGATATCGCTCTTCAATCATCAATACTCTAACTATAGTCATCTCTGTTCATCAAATGATGGATCTTTGATTAAATTAAAATTTTGTTTTTATATCATCGACAACCTTTTGTTCCGCTTTTCTGAAATGACTTACTAAAACGATACTTTTCCGAAAATTTTTTATTAGTGACTTACTTTTCGGTATCATAATTTTGACCGTCATCAACTTCATCTTCTAAACTGTGCTCTGAGTCCAATCCCTTATCGTCAATTTCATTTTCGGCTGGTGTTGGACTGTGCGACTTGCCTTGTTTCTCTGCCTAAAATTAATTTATGGATAAATTATCGAAAGTTGGTTTGTGACTTAAAATACTCACCTCTTCTTTGCATTCCTTTTCAATTGCAGTTAAAGATTCGGCATCAGCTAGATTATCGACAGCGATGGCCAAGAAAATTTATCGTATTTATGGGAAAAGGTCATATGTCGAAATAACATTTAAAAAAATCGAAAAAATCGATAAAAAAAATTTCATTTCTGATTTCGACAAAACTCAGTTTATAAGGTAATTTTGACCCAAAAAATTCAAAAATCGTATTTATTTTACGATTGGATCAATAGTTTCCGAAATATAGCCCGGAAGCGCTATGAAATGAGCGATATCTTAAAAACTAATCGCCCAATCGTAAAATGAATATGATTTTTGAATTTTTTGGGTCAAAATTACCTTATAAATTGAGTTTTGGCGAAATAGGAAATAAAAAATTTTTCTCGATTTTTTCGATTTTTTTTAAAGGGGTACCCCTTAAAAAAATTGTAAAAAATGGGAAAAAAATTTTGTTTTCTGATTTCGACAAAACTCAGTTTATAAGGTAATTTTGACCCAAAAAATTCAAAAATCGTATTTTTTTTACGATTAGATCAATAGTTTCCGAAATATAGCCCAGAAGCGCTATGAAATGAGCGATATATTAAAAACTAATCACCCAATCGTAAAATGAATAGGATTTTTGAATTTTTTGGGTCAAAATTACCTTGTAAACTTAGTTTTGGCGAAATAGGAAATAAAAAATTTTTCTCGATTTTTTCGATTTTTTTTAAAGGGGTACCCCTTAAAAAAATTGTAAAAAATGGGAAAAAAATTTTGATTTCTGATTTCGACAAAACTCAGTTTATAAGGTAATTTTGACCCAAAAAATTCAAAAATCGTATTCATTTTACGATTGGATCAATAGTTTCGTGAATATAGCCTGAAATCGCTTTAAAATGGGCGTATATGTTATCGCGCCAGCGTCAAATGCTTGTTCGGATTTAAACATCCATGCCCACACAAATAATTTTGACAGTATTTTTGTTTCTTTTAAAAAGGATACAGTTACCACAAATGAACAATATAATAAAATAAATACACGCCAAAATTCCAAAAGAAGAAACACCTCCATATGCTCGAATTCCGTCATACATTACGGCATTCCAATCTTCACCCGTTAATATCTAGAAACAACAAAAATGGTTTAATTATATAAGAGGCTGTACTTAAATTACGTAATAAAATTTGAAGTTGGAGGGAGTTAAATTATAATGTTACCATTTGTTATGGTACGGAGGAGGAAGTCCTCAACGCTTGTTTTTAATTAAACTTCACGCGCTTGACTTGACTGTAGCTAGCAGTGGGCGTAATACGCGATACTTCAAAAACATGGATACTTACTTGAAAGACAGTTAACAAACTTTGCCAAAAACTATCAAAATTTGATCTTGGTTTTTTCTACAAGATTGTCTAAATATTTTAGATAGTTTTTTATCACACTCTATAGATTTTTTGATATAGAAATATCCAATTGAAAAGGATAACCTATATGATTCATCATTTTTTCAGCAATCATTGAACGATAAAATGATAATAAAAAGCCCTGAGATGACCTAGGAATTTTTTGTGATTTTTATGAACTTTGTTAATCAAAAAATGTATTTATGAAGCTTTATTGAAATCCCTATTATTATTCAATCCTTGCATATCCCCATTAATTTAGAAGATATATTTTACAAAAAATATTTGAGTCCCCTTTCCTCGTCAACCAGAAATTAAAAAAAAATATATAAAAGCCACGCACGATAATTGAATGAAAGGAAAAACTAACTATAGTAAAGTATAGTAACTATAGAATTTTTTAATGATAGCAGCCAGATAGTACAATGTAGTTTAGATTACACACGAAACAAAATATTATATTAGATATTGTTGGATGAATTACTACATATTATAATATGAACATCACAAAACCTGACACCATTATGTTAGGTGGGGGTGGGAGGAGGGTGCATGATAGAGGGTGCATGATAGAGGGTGGATGGGTATTGTAACTATACTATTAGTTAGAGGGTGATGACTATCTACTATAGCAACTAGATAGCTACACTCGCAATTCATAATGAGTTAGTAATAATAAATAACTATACACAGTGGTAATAAGGTAATCTGAACTGAAAACCAAAGCGTATTTATATAAATATATACAGGTGAACCATTTTAATGAATGGCTAATAGCTTAAAAAAAGTAACTTAAACAAAAGTTGCAGAGTTGGATGGGGTGTATCATGTTAGACCTAGTTCTCCGGGTCTATGTTTCTTATCGTACGTTATAATTTGTATGCTGATTGGGGAGTTAAACCAAAAAATGTGCAACAATTTAAAACGACCCTGAAAGCCAACGATGTGTTATCTAAGAAACTAAAACTTTTTTTTATCGATTCAACTATCCATGAATTTTGTGAATACTTTGAAAATAATTTACAAAAAAATTTTCAAAACGAACAATTGTCCGTCTTGTCAAACATATGCTTAACGTATGTGATATTCGCACGATTACTTGCGTACAACACTTAATTTACCAAGAAACGTAGTGTAGGTTTTAATGGGTTAGTTTTTATAATAACAAAAGTAGCCAAATACAGTTTTTTTGTAATAATTTTTGCATTTAGAGACGCCTTCCACTATGGTAAAACACATCCTCTCTTTAAGTAGTGTTTTATTAGTTTCATTCAAAATGTTATTGAACTGTGATTCGATAAAGATATATTAATTTATTTTGTTAATTATCTCGCAAAGTAGACTTCAGATCCAAAAGTGGAAAATAACTTTTTCCTTCGTCTTTATGAGCTTATTCTGCAGGATAACGATCAGCAGTCAATAACAGAACGCCCTGTATATATTATATTATTAAATTAGTACCTATATTTTGTATTGTAATATTGTATGTTATTCTTATATCTAAATAGCACTTTTTAACTAATACTTATTTAGGCAGGTCATTTTAGGCCAGAATGAAATTAAAATCATATAGAAATATCCACGTTTTTATGAAAAAATCCAAAGAATCTAAGTTACTGATCAACAACCTAAAATCATTTTCACAATGAAGACAAAAAATTAAATTTTAGATAATGATCGTAGAAGGTAAGGATGAATGTGTGTTTCTATTTTGGAAACATTGTCTTGAAAGTCAACTATCATACCAAAAATGAACTCATGGCCGATCAGAAAATTATCAGATACTTCGTATAAGGTAATATCTTGCAAAGAATGAAGTATTTTACAGTTGAAAAACGAAGTTGTATACAGTGTAACGCATTTACGATGAAGACATCATCTTATTATCGTTATTTATAGGAATATCGATTTGAAATTTTGCTTAGTCATACAGGATGATGGGTTACTATTTTAAAGATACTTAACCCAAATCTGAACTTTAAAGTCAGCCTACCTACTACATATTGACAAATAGAGCCGATTCTTAATATTTTGTCTAGCGCCAGAGATGGTTAGAGGAATCGAAAAAAGTTATTAGAAGAAGTTGCTTTAGAATCTACCGATTTTCATGGCAATATTCGTATTTTAAATTTTTGAAATTTATTGAAATATTTCAATATATAACACTATTAAATTATCAATCTGTCCAGTTTTTACATTCCATATCACACTAGTTATAAAATTATTTTAATATTTACACTCGTAAACCGATTACAGGGAACCATTTATGTACACTCTTCTATCTGTTAAGTGAAAAATTTTTGCAAAAAATTTCAGTTTTGGATCGCCACTGGCTCTGAGAGTTATGGGATCTTTTTTTGGGGCACTAAAGTTTTGGAATAAAATTAAAATAGGGGTAAAACTTATAACTATCAATTCGTCTAATTCACCTGTATTATTTCCGTAAGTAGGTATTACAAATAGTTGTACCAGTCAGTATAAGTCAAGATGAAAATCCGTTGAAAGCTTTAGTACATATATATCTACCTACAGCCCAAGTGTGCGGGTGAAAAAAGAATAGAAAAAGCAGTAAATAAAGATGGATAATTTGATTTTTCTTTCCTGTATGTAATATTAAACATGAAAATGTTGCCCATCATATAGAAATGAAAAACAATGTCGATACCAACAATAAATATAAATTATTTTTATACTCAAATCAAGATTTGATTACTTCTTAGATAATAAGTTTCATGAAATCTAGAAAAGTTTTTAGAAATATTTTATTCTGATATATCATTTTCACAAGATATTCTGATATATATTTTCACTCGTGGGTCAGAGACTCGTTCAAGAGACCGTGGGTCATCACGGAAGTTTTAAATGATAAATACATACTTGAAGCTTCGTGATTGGCTTCCTTTTAGCGAGTCAATTCGTTGTAAACTACCAAGAAAGTTCTTCCTTCGTAAATTACCAAGAAGCATTTATGATAGAAATGGAAATAACAAAATAATTATAGAAGAATATAAGAATATTACATTTCGTTAATACGTCGCATGTCATGATCATTGCGTGCCATTTTATACTCGTAATGAATACATTTCTTTTCTAAATCAGAAAGTTATACCTGTCTGTAAAAGTCATACTCACCATAGATAGGTTTTTATATTATATTACAAATTAACAACTTAATTGGACATGAATTTAAATTTTTTTTATCCAACAAAATACCTGTAAACGTTTTCTGGAGAATAAATATTAAATCACAAAGCTAAATAATATATTGGACGTAAGGGATACCTTATGGACGCGATGATGAGTGGGCGCGTTTGGTGGCAATGCGATCCCAAACAAATAAAAGTTATTGAAGCGATTCAAATCATAATAATAATAATAATAATAAATATATGAAGTGCAAACGTAACGAACACAAAACGAAATTGAAATGAGAAATGCTGAGGTATTAAATAGCTTGCTTGCTCGTTTGTGCTTTAATACTTTGTGCTTTATGTATATGCTTCACACAGATTTCATACAATACACAAAAACTCAACTCTCAACTCGTCTTCTCGATAACCAATTCATTACGATTTCACATCTGTCAATATAATCGAAAAATGTCCATTCGAGCAAAATATTCCGCAGATATGCACATTTCTTGATATCTATATACATTTTATATTAACTACAATGTGCTTCAAGAATGATACGAGAATTGACCAATCATTATTTTTGTAACGCGATATTCAAAATTTATATCGAAAATGTCGATTTACTTTTAATGGCCTTTATGGCTTTATGGTTTGTTTTTTCAACACTACTAGGCTTTTCGGACATATTTCACAAATTTTTTCTATTCTCCCAATAATAGTTAAATAAGCTAGAGGAACAAATAAATGTAAACCTGGTATGGATACCGTGACACAGAGATATTCCGGGACTTCCGTTCGTGAGCTGCAAGCTGATCCTTAAAGAGGATATCTTAAAAAGGGCCAATCTTAGATGTAGGGAGGAACATACTTGTGGTACTGCAAGACAGATATGGTCTAAATGCAATCGTAGGCGTTCTGAAGATTTTAAATCGCTTGCAAGGGTCTCTATTACAGGACACTGGCTAGGTGGTAGACATGCTGAACGCCTGAGCCTCACAGCTATTGCCGGAGCTGTAACAGTATGGAGGAGAAGGAGACGATGTCTTGTCTTCTCTGCTACCAGCTCTTGCCATGAGGAGATGGACTTTTTTGCGCCAGCCTTTCTTTGACGACCTCTCTGACCTAAAGTCCGTTGACGTCAAAGCACTCCTGCTGTTCTTAAAAAGCTGAAAATGGTTCATGTAGTTGTGGCAGGGGATATGGCCTAAGTGTGTCCCACCTCAAGACTGCCACCACAACCTAACCTAACCTAATAATAGTAGCTACTTCTACTATTAGTAGCTATTCTCGCCAAGGATTTTTCTTTTCAGCAAGAGTTTTCAATGCAACTAAATCTGTTAATCTAACGTCAGCAAACAAAACGAAAGTATTTGACGACTGTAACACACAGTAAATAAAAACTAGTAAAAGTGAAAATTCAAATAATATGGTGGAGGGAGTGAGTTTCTGTGTGATGCTCTTAAAAACACGAATATTATTATATGAAGCTCACTCTCTGAGAGAGCTGTATATATACACATACACGTACAGAGCTTGTAGCTGGCCACCACACATCTACACATATACATAAGATAGCAAACTAAGGATTTTCTCTCCGTACCTTCATACGTATATGGTACATAGAAACGAGAATACTCCGAATACTCCGACTGTACGTAGAGAACGTACGTACGCTTGCTTGCTTGCTTGCTGTTCTGATGATGATGATGATGGTCAAACACTCTCACTCGCAACGTTTCTCAGTTGGACGTTGGTCGAGGTATTGATCTTTGAGAAGTACAAATATGGTGTATATATATATATACATAGTAAGTTTACAGAACCATGGGGTCTCCTTAGCCACCCATTCTACCAAGTTTTCTGTGTGTGTGTGTAGTAACACCACGTGTTCTACATCTCATCTCATCATCTGTACGGGAAGGTCTTGTACCTAGAGTCAAAAATTTACATTTAAGTTTTTTTAAGTCATACTTTAAAATATCACAATAGACATAGCATGTATTTATATTGTTATTCCTCAACACTGTGCGAATATGATGTATTAACCATGGTATAATATCTGAATGTACCATGGTTCACATCCTAATATACCTAGAATCAACCGCATCGAGTTTACCTGAAGGCACCCTTTTCAACATATACTCGTTACAATTCGTTCTAAGGAACAGCATCATAGATAATGTTTCCTTAAAGCATTGAAAACCTTCCATGTTTCTTTACAGACATCCCTTACTCCGTGGGTTCCACAACTTTCCCACTTATTCTTCGCCTTCCCATACTGTACATGCATATTATCGAATCGTATACGTATAAAAGTATCCACTACCTATGAACGTTCTTCAATTGATTCGACTGGTAGTTTTAGTAGCTTGGGTTGAATACTACTTCTTTTTTGGCACTTATACTTCGCTTAGTGATCCGTAAAAAAACAGAATATAATTGTAAAATTTATTGCATACATATCATGTATCAATAGTACATTGGGTTCATAGATTCAAGGCATATCACTTTAAAATTTAGCCTAATATGAAATGGTCACGTTGTAAATAGAACTAAGAATCACAAATTTATAAGTCTTACAAAACTGCATGGACAATCAATCTTCAGCCTATCCGCATTCTGTTAAAATACCCTCATTCCAATATAAATACTGCCCAGTAAATATTAATATCTGTATTCGCTCCATCCATGAGTTTCATTTCAGAAAGTTATCATAGTAACGACACACTACTTCACTACATAGTATAAAACAAAGTCGCTTTTTCTGTCCCTATGTCCCTTTGTACGCTTAAATCTTTGAAACTACTCAACGGATTTTGATGCGGTTTTGCTTTGAGGAAGGTTTTTATGTATAATACATCCATATTATAGTAGAGTAAGGGGTTGAAAGGGATATGCTTCAAAAAACTAAAAAAGTTGTGCATCGATTAAGCTCAAATATTGACACGATATACAACCAGCTTCAAAGATCTATTGTTTTTATCTAATTTTAACCTTCGGAGGGTAGAAAGGTGTAGCGAGAAAGTGGGAAGGAATTATCGAATATGTACAAATATACCTAAGTGGGGTATCAAATAAAAGAGCATGACGAGTACATTACAAAACTGTTATTCCACGCAAGGAAATGTGGAGGGAGGGGTGCAAGTGGGGATGTTGCTCAGCATAGCGGATAGTTCACAGCTAGTTATTAATATAATTGTTTTGGTCATTCAAGGTAATAGCACTGTGATTAATTTAGGTGTCCCCTCCATCTGCTATACTCCCTGCAAATAGAAACTAAGGGACTGATTTAAGATAGGTACTACATCTTACCCTATGGTATACATGGTAGTAGTGAGAGGGCGTTCATGGTCATAAATGATGTGGTATGAGGTAGGTATGTTGAAGAACATACACTCTACATTATAATATGTATACACTATACTATTACGTTCATTCTACGTTCAATGCTATAACATTCGTACGTACAATTTCCTTGTCCATCTAGTTACGTTTTCTATATATACTAAAACTGACTGCGTCTTACCCTTCAATACACACTACCTCCACATCTATTTAAATACTGGATGTCATCAAAACCTTCAAATGTTTTTTCTTGGTCAGATTAGTCTAAGTTAGATTATTGATAACTCCTCTATAAGCAAAATCGTTGCTGCCAATATAAGGCACTGGCTATGTGCTAGGCACGCTGAACGACTGAACCTACCAGTTTATCACGACTATTGCGGAAGCTATCACAGTGGGTAAGGTAAGGAAACGATGTCTCATTTTGTCTTTCACTGTTCAGCTAACTAAAGCTCTTGCCACGAGGAGATGACTCATTTGAGTCAGCCTTTCTTCAATCTTGCTCTTCTTAAACAGCCCAAATGTTTCATAGAGAAGTGGCTGGAGATGCAGCAACCCTTTTTTTCGGTATCACAACGGACTCTTTAGTCTAAGTGCGTCCCACTCCAGGACAGCCACTTTAATCTAGCCTAACCTAAGTGTACGTTAAACGATTCGAGCAACAAATTAAGAAATTTTGGGTTCGTACATTACATTTACTTTTCTTAAGGACCAACCTTCCTGGATTCCAAAATATTTTATGCGGCTGGGGGAGAAAAATAAAGCTACAATATGGGCGGATCTTATTAGAAAATCCTTTTAGTCATGCCACTGTTTTCTTTAGCACTAAGTAATAGATCATGAAAATCAGAAAGTCAATCACCAGAATCCAAAGACTTCCTTTACTTCTTCTTACTTTACTTCATAGAAAAATTCAACAGACTTGTTATTTCGAAGCGTGTCAAAATGTCCTCATCTCAATTCATACATTTTTTTCCACGGTTTGCGTGTAAATATAGTGTTAGATATGACTTTGTATTTATGATAATATATGTGTTAGAAAAAGTTTTAATATGTTAATGTCATACTCATATTCATGTAACCTTGACTGACATCATTGACATTTTTATTTGTGGAAAAAGAAAACAAAATATTTTAATAAATTTTTGTTGACATAGTTCAGGATACTAGAATAACCAAGAATTTTTATAAATATCAAAACTTATCTCATAAAATCAAATTGCATATTGTACTCTCCGAAGAAAGTACCGTAATATTAAATGCCAATCCACAATCAAATACCTACATAAATTGCTAGGACATTCTTCTATTCCATGAACTCCATGCAGAATTCTATTTTGTTAGAAAGAGATGCAAAAAAATCTTGGATGGGATTTTATCTCAATTTTTATAGTTTTTCTCTGCTTTTTTACATGATTGAGCTTTTATTAAAGCAAAAAAAAAAGTATTGCTCTTTCCTATTGTATCAGATTTTGAATACTATACTGTCAGATTTTAAACTATAGCCTAAAAGGGCACATTCTAGGTTTTCAATCATTTCGTACCCTTAAGATGAGATCGTCAGCAGAAACATTTAGAATGAACAACAACTCTGTCAATCAGTTCTTCTTGTTCAATAAAAACATTTGCACCAAGACCAAATTTCCAACCAAAACTGCGGCATATACCTATTTAAAATAATCTGTTCCCAACAAGTTTTATGGATGCGTAAATGAAGTGATCAAAAGATTCTACTTATGAGGACGTCGTGTACTAATATGGAGATCTTATACGTATGTATATTTTCATTTTCGTAGTTATACTCTCGTATACCGTAGCACTATATGTACGTTGTAGATGCTTTGTCCATCTAGTTAGTTTTCTACCAGCAAAGCAAGCAGTACTAGAATAGTACTATACACATATCGTCTTACCCTCCAATACAACTCATCTATATTCTACGTGCCATAACAGTGCCGTTTACATATATTTTCTAAAATAAAGAATTATCTTTGTCGATCTCAACTATTGGAATATTTCACCATTTTTCTAGAGAATCAAAAGAGCCCAATACTAACTTTCCAAACACTTCGTAGCTTCAGCAGAAACTATCGAGAATGAAAACTATCCTCACAATATTTTCTGTTCGCCTTTTTTCCGTTTTGATGAAAGAGTCCGCTTTGATACCGGGAAAGGGTTGGCAAATCCCTGGTCACTACTTGATGAACCATTTGAAGCTGTTTAAAAAGAAGTGATTCAACGCCAACGAACTTAAGGTTGGAAAGATCGTTAAAGAAAAGCTTTCTCAAGTGAGTTCTTCGGCTCATGGCAAGATCTCGACAGTGAAGAAAATAAGACATTGTTTCTTCCTACTTCCCACTGTGACAGCTCATATAATAGCCGCAACAATTTTGATTACAGAAGCCTTTCAAAGCGATATAAGATCTTCGTAACGCCTACGATTTTATTTAGACCATATCTGTTTTGTAGTACCACAAGTGCATTCCTCCCTCCATCTAAGATTGTTCTTTTTTAAGATATCATCATTCAGGAAACTCCAAGAACTTATCGGCGTCACAATTCCCTGAAATTTCCCTGTGTCCCAGTCCAGCTCCTTTGAGAAGACGTTCGGTAGTCCTGTGCCACTTTTGGGTTTAGAGAGACCGAGCTGAAGGATTTTAGTGCTACTTGGATGTCGGTGAGGATATTAATGGCAAAGTACATGAGAGTGTTTAATCTTTTGTGCTCGCATACCTCTTGGAATATGGTTGAAATCTTTTAAAGAGAAAGCGGATGAACTCAAATATTTTGAATTTTGAAAATGTTCCTTCTCGAGTGTCCACTTTTCTGCGTATTTGCGTGCGTTCGCCACTGTTTTCTACATATACCTATATGTATATATAATATATACATACATGAGATCCTCATATCTTCATCCTTAAATTCGTCCTGTATATATACACACCATCATATATGTTGGAAAATCTTCCTCCTTTACAACACACACACACTTCCAGAGAAACCTGATCATATCCTTGTCTTATACCTTCAACCTTATATACAACCTCACTCTCTTACATTATTTTATTACGCACAAATACTTGTGCACACACACACACACAACAAGTATGTGGACGAGATATAAAACAACCACCCTCTAAACTCACCCATTGCCTAGGTCCCCCACTCATACTCCCACTCCATATATATACATACATGTATTACCTATGCATGCATACATAGAAAATTTTGATGAAGTTGGTTGTATTTTAGAGAGAGCCACCAATTCCAACATTTCTAAAGAACCATGTATGTAGTACGTCGAATTTCGGGGAGGATAGAGGGAGAGGGTAACGAGGGGGGAGGGGGTGTACTTTCTCTAACGAAACAATTTGTTTCGTTAGAGAATGGGATAAAGAGAGTTGGTAGTGAATATCTGGAAATGCTTAACTCGTGTGTAATAACACATTGTGAGAGTATGAGGAAAAGCTGGTAAGCAATAGCAACGATAGTTCGTTTAGTTTTGTGTGTGGAAGTTTTCAACGCCGATGGCAAGTTTATGAGAGAATGTATGTGTTATATGTTGTTTTTCAGGAGAGAGTGAAAGTGTGGTCGGTCGAATTCAATTTTCCCTATATTTCTCTCTTCTTAAAACATACACTAAATTATCTGTGTATTATAAATATATATATTATTATATTATTTTAAAATAATAATTTTAAAATTTAGTTGACCAATCACAGAAATGGACTTAATGATAATAATTTTCAATTTGGTCTCTAAACATTTACTATAGTTATTTTATTATAAATAACATATACAGAGATAACACAATTATTTTGGTATTAAATAGAGTATTTAGTATAAAATTTTATCAATACAAAACCTCTAATTAATGAGTATTTTAAATTCAAATCAATTGGTTTACTACAAAAGCTCTGAATTAGAATGCTTTTTATATTACCTCTTCACAGAGTTTGTCTCAAATTTCGACTAGTTCAATAATTCTAATGATACAAGATCATATCTAACGTATTTATTTTATCAGGCAAATCAAGAAAGAGGATAATTTATGTAACCACACAGCGTAGATGTTTATCAAAACTATTAGAATCGTAGAATACTTTTGAATAAAAATAGCCCAAACGTTGTTTGCAAGAATTTAACCAGTATCGAAAATCTATACATATAGATTTTGATAAAATGGCACCAAATACTTTATAGTAATCGAAAAAACTTTTAACAAAAAGAAAACCGACTTGAAAAGAAAAACTTAAAAGTTTAAAGTTTTTTTTAAATAATTTTTAGTGAATCTGAAGTACAATAACTAATTTATCACTAAAAAAAAATCATCAAAATCGATTGGCGTGATATTTAGTTATTCGTTCTCTTGTCGTGCATACTTAATGCAAATTTAAGACTTATATTTAACACTGTTAAATATGCCTACTTTTGAAGTCATTTATTTATTAAAATAATCGACAAACTCCCCCTAAATGGATTCAGAATTGATTTAGACTTCGGCATATATTCATATAATAAAACATCAAGCTTTTCGCATAATATTGGCGTTGATATTCAAAACTGTCTATATTCGCACCGTGCGTGAGTTTTATTGGAGGCGGTTTCCATGGATGCATATATAATTCTATGGATTGCAGTTATAACTTACATAGAAAATTTAATATTATTGTTTCACAAATTTAAATAAATAATTATGATAATTTACATTAAAAAAATTATATTTGTACAATTTGATTTCTTATTTACACAATTTTTAATGCATTAAGTTTAAATAATTAGTGTTTTTCAATAATTTTAATTTGACATTTTCTATAACATTAACATGTAAAGAATTGCAAATTAGTCATAACAGCCTTCTTTATCGCCAAAATTTTTCTCTGGAAGCGCTGGGATCGACCATATTGCCCCTACCTTGGCTACGCACACAACGAATAGGGTATTTCAGCAATTAACTCAGGCAATGGTTTTATTTCCATTTGTTAAATTTTATAAAATGACTGACCAGATGAATATGTAATTATTAAAACTTATTTGGAGAATTAAATGACACAAAATGTACAAGCTAAAAAAAAAATTATTTAGAACAATAGGAAATAGAATGAATACGTTCATTGTGCGAGCACCTATTTTGATAGAGAGAAATTCCTATTTGAAAATTTATGTATATTGAATTATAAACGTGAAACTTGGAACGACTACTTCTTCTCTATTGAGAGTAGAGTAGAGAGTAGTATACGTTAACGTAGATATACGTTTTGAAGAGGAGGAAGCATCATGCTGCTGCTTGGTTATACAGCATGTAGTCGAACTCGTGGTAGTCGAAGAGAAACACTAACACACATGTATGTATATACATGAACGGAGAAAACTAGAAGGTGAAGGATGGTGGTGGACGAAAACGACGCGTGCAGCGAAAGTCCGGATGGAGAGTGAAAGTCCTCCGGGAAGTGTAAAGTGTGTGATGGTGGTAAGAGGGCGTCACTTTGAGTGAGTTAACAACGGACTATACAGGACTACATATACACACAACTTATCATAAATATGATCTTTAGGTACCAGACCAACAATGTTTTGGAATTCTGTTCCTTATCGCACGATATCGTACAATATGATTTGTTTTAGTTAGGAGGTAAAACCAAGAAAAGTGTAACAAAAAAAACCGACCATTTTCACCTAGGTCACCTTGGAAACTAAAACTTTTTTAAACGATTCAACTTTTTCATAGAAGTTAAAGATTAATATTATTAGAAGTTAAAGGAAATATTATCAGAAGTTAAAGATAATAGGGATAATTGCAAAGTAAGTACAAGGAAATTTTATGTTATGTTATAATAAATATCCTGATCAAACCAAATGTTGGTAATATACGTACATTGGGTTGACTACAAAATCAGAAGTAGGTCTTTTTTAAATTAATATTAAAAGTAATTGATACAGTAACAAAGTAAAAGTAGTTTTAAAATTAAATTCTTTAAAGAATAAAACAAGTATTTGACTTCTAAATTAGTATCTTTAGTTTTCAGAATAATATCTTGGAAATAAAAAAGTAAGCGCTACATTTATAATTTACGAAGGTACAAAAGGAACATAGTTCTTACCGAGTGTAGTACGAATACTCTCGTACTTTCTGTAAATGTTTCTAAGGTACCTCTGGCATTTAAGGTCCACCTAAATTAACGATTCTATAAAATGCATATAATTAGAATTAAGGAGACAAAATTGAATTAAGTGCATTGTTTTTACACGACATATTAATAATATGAATAAGTCAGAAAAAAGTGTCCAAAGTGGAAAAGTAAGAAAGCAGCACCGATTTCAATGAAACTTTTTGTAACTTGTTTATTAGGATCCCAAAGAGCATTCAACCAACTTAATCTAGTCATAAAGGAGCATAGGGTCCCAGCGAGGAGCATATGTACTCAAATTTTTTTTGTATCTAGTAGGTATTTTTGACCGTTGATTACGACTTCGATGTCCGATTACACGGATTCTATTATTCATAATCTAATATAATATAAACACTTATTTTACTTAGTTTAGTTTAAATTTGTGGCAAAAAATGGCACGAATTTCGAAAGATCGGCGAATATAATCGGATATCGGATTCCTAATCAGCAGCTCAAAATACCTCCTAGAGGAAAGTTTGTACGGTAAATACTTAGTTTGGATAAAAACAAATGCTTTCGATCAGGATGTTATTATGGACGAAGAAGCAAAGTATTATACTGAGTTACACATGGTGGAGGTGGACGGACAAACTAACGGACATATGATGATGCTGCATCGATCGTAAGCAAGTAACCAAGAGCAAGAGCGTTTTCACTACTACTAACAATTTTCTTCATCTTCTTATGTTGCTTGTTTATATATATTTGTAGGTAGTTTGTTCTTCGTCTATTTTGTACTGTTTCAACTATGTCCATCTCTTACATTGGACCATAACACACATGTAAGTATATGTAGAGCATCGACCATCATCAAGGAAAATGTCCACCATGGGTAACTATCCGTTGAATTTCATTTTCACTTTAAAGTTTTCATTTTAAAAATTTTTCTCGTAGGTTTAAACGATTGGTTTGCTCTAACGTATCTCGTAAAATCGAAGTATAATAGAAAACAATTAAAGAGTGATTCTTTCAATTATGAACAAGGGGATATAGCTCAGTGGTAGAGCATTCGACTGCAGATCGAGAGGTCCCCGGTTCAAACCCGGGTGTCCCCTAGTTGATATTATTTTTGTTTCATTTTAAAATTTCATATAGTTATTCAGCCACTGATATACAGTTTTTCGCATTTAAGATGAAAACATCCTGATATTTTCGTTATTTATAGGAATATCGACTTAAAATTTTGCATAGTCATGCAGGCTGATGGGTCGATTCTTAATATTTTAGGCCGATTCTTAATACTTTCCCTAGCGTCAGAGATGGTTAAAGATATCGAAAAGAATTATTTACTACGCTAGTACAACTAGATATTCACTCCGATAGAAATAGCTTAGCCGCCATCAGGCTATCAATCTATTCCTTTTCCAATCCGTTTTATGCCAACAATCTTTTTGAACTTATATAAATCTGAATCGTCGGAGGACACCTAAATTAAAGTAATAAAAAGTTTAATTTACCGGGTATTTTCAATTTTCGTTTAAATGATTATTTTTCTCCCTGAAAGTTGATCCCTGATATCTCTAGACAAACGATTAGACTTATTTACATTATTTTCGAATAATATTTTTCATAATTTTCCCATAAAGACATACACCTGAGAACCCTTCAATTTTAGTATAGTATTATATTATATGTTCCATACTATATTCCTGTTTCACAACGTAACTAAATAGAACTAAAAACAGTCCGATAGACACACGGACACCATACACATTCAACCATCTAGACAGACAGACATATAGATAGACAGACTAACTAGAAAGCTTGACCGTTTTCTTCTCTTATTCTCAACAACACACATTACTTACTATATTATACTTCGTATTCACCGTACGTGTGTTGAGTATGTATATATAAATTTATATTGATATCTTTGTTTAATACATTGTATTTCGTGATCTGTTATCTTTGTCTATCTAGTTTTACTATATGTGTATGCTGTGTGCTAGTACAAAAGCACATGTATAGTAAATTTGACAATATACAAAATCTACATAATACAACATATAAACATTGAAATCTGTATAGGAAAATATTATTTCAAATACATCACATTACTTACTTCCATAATACATAAATGAAACATTAGAATTAATAAATGGATCGTAAAGGTTTTTAACTTCGTGCAAGATTATAATTTAACAATTTTCTTCTCTTAAAGGTAAGTATATTGCAAAAACTGCACACTTCCGGGAAAATTTTTTATGTCCGATTGGGATAAAATTCATTTTCTAGGGTAATTTTGACCCAAAAAATACAAAAAACGGATCACTTTGACGATTGAACGAGTTAGTTTCCAAAATATGAACTGAAATCTTATACGAATGCCTATATGCTGGAGCGATTTCTTCAGTTGAAAATCGATGTCTGAGAAACCGATTTTTCTTTCGCAAAACTATCCAAATGTGCTTGTATTTGGATGATTAAGGTTTAGTAGGGCTCAAAAAGGTAAAAATCCATTTCACCTTACGATAAGAGGCAGATACAGTCTGATGCTTGTACTCGATTTCTGACTATATCTCAAAAATTATTCACTCGATCGTTAAATAAACACGGTTATTGTATTTTTGGGTCAAAATTAGCTTACAAACCAAGTTTCATCAAATTTTGATACAAAATTTCATCAATGGTTTCATCAATTTTTCCATAGGATGCTTTAAGAAATTTTCAAAAAATCGGGAAAATTTTTTCTCCTCTTCAGACGGAAAACCCGCTGTGCTAAACAAAGTTGCCGCTTTCCGCCTCCGTCGAGCATAGTAAACACACCACGGGAGCAAGTAAATAATTTCTCAGATTTCATATTCATTATCGCTCGAGACGTAGCCGAGCTTTTGTCCCGTAGATGTATAATATATTATTTTGTATCCGATTTGGAGAAAAATCATTTTCTAGACTAATTTGGACCCCAAAAAAATCGAGAATATTGGATAATAAGGATTATTTTTTTAAAAGATCACCCAAAATCGTACATGAAGGGCAACGTCCCGAAACGATTTCTGCCGCTATCTTAGAAACTTGTAGGATATTCTTGTTGCCAGATGTATTCCAATATTATATAATAATGGAAGTAAAAAACTCGTTACGCAATATTTACTTGTAGCATCATCCATATCCTGATTATGTACAAAATATTGTAACAATATTGTGTTTGATATCAAAAATTTTTGGGGGAACAAAAATTAAGCTCGCTCAATCCTTTGAAGCACATACAAATTTAGAAGAAATTACAAATGAATACACACAAAATTCATTATTTTTATTTATCTGCAAATACAAATTTTTTTTTATAGTCAGCAATCATTTTGAACTCAAAATAGAACTCCAATTTTACAGGCTAAAACTGGGTGTTCAGTAGGCGGTGAATAAACAGATGTGTATTAATAAACCATAGTAATTTACAACATTACTGACCAAATCTATGAATGATTTAGCTAATAAGAAATATAGCTCGCCTCCTTAAGAATGTTCCCCAAAAAAATGAGTGTATGAAAATATTTGAGAGTTACGTTTCAAACTTTGAGGCTTTATTCGGTTAAAACTTACAAAAACCATACCTTTAAAAACACTTTAATAAAAACAACTTTAACAGCTCAAATCTAAAAATTTAACACCGTAAGGGATCTTAATGATCCTAAGAAAACGTGCCAAGCAGATCCCGAGAAAAGTCCATAAAGCAAAAGGACCACGAATAGAAAAAGAAGCTAATTTTTTCGAGGCAAATTTAATATTAAATAAATATTGCAATTTCCGTTGTTCAAAAAATTACACGAAAAATTTGCCACAGTATAATCTTTTTTTAACCCCCGAACTAAAAAAAGGGGGTGTTATAAGTTTGTCCGCTATGTATGTGTGTCTGTCTGTCTGTCTGCCCGTGGCATCGTAGTGTCTAAACGGATGTACCGATTTTGTTTTTTTTTTGTTTCGTTTTGTTTGATAGATAATTTAATGGATAGTGTTCTTAGCTATGTTTTAAGTGCGAATTTAGGGTTGCGTACCCAAAAAAAAACAAAAAATTGGTTCAGTTTGGAAAAGGCTTTAAGGATACAGATAATTTAATGGTTAATCATTGAAACATTTTTCTTAATTCAAAAACTTTCCAAATGTTTTCCATGTTTCAATTAAAGTGAGTTTTATATAAACTTTCAAAACAAATTAAAGCCATATAAGTGCTATAAAAATTAACGTATTGTTATTTCTTTATGCTTTTCGAACTTTCCATACTCGGTTAAGTAAAATATTTTTGGAGCATTTGAGAAAACGAGTGAAAATTTATAGTCGTAACTCGTATAACATAAATGTAAAATGTTCTACATCTCTATACTATACTCTTATACTGTTTCACTTAATGTTGAGAATATGACGTTGTCGTTCCATGTATATACCAAATATGTACAGGCTGGTCATTTTAAAATATACCATTGAAACAAGTGAAAACAAACAATTGATTGAGTTAATTGTTGAAATACCATGCATAGTCAGTGTTGATTTCTTTATCACATTACACATACAAACATGTGACACATACATAACTGATAATCAAGTATAGTACAAAATTTCAGAAAATTTCCGCCTAATTGGCGCCCTCACGGGTAAACAGTGATGTTTACGAAAAAATGTTACAAATAAAAGTTGTTTATTTTTTTATAAGAAACATTTTTTACATTTTAACTTTTGTTCTATCTCTAACGGTTTACAAGATGGGTCCTACAGACCCAAGACCCAATTGACCTATGATGCTCATTTACGAACTTGACCTCACTTTTTACGTCCTGAGTACGCTGTAAAAATTTCAGCTCGATATCTTTTTTCGTTTTTGAGTTATTGTGTCCACAGACGGACGGACGGACGGACAAACCGAAATGGACTAATTAGGTGATTTTATGAACACCTATGACAAAATTTTTTTCCTAGCATCATTATTTTTAAGCGTTACAAACTTGGGACTAAACTTAATATACTATGTATATTTCATATATGCATGGTATAATACAATATTCGATTTGTTATTTTTCAATCTCTGAGCAAATTCGCTTGGCTAACGCAGCTCCTGAACAAAATTTACAAAATATGCTGTTCATTTAGGTGGTCCTAAGTACCTTAGTGGTTTTTAAAAACCCTTTTTTAAAAACACCCTGTATACACAGCTATTACATGTGTATATGTAAAATGAATATATGCGTATAGTACATATATATATATATATATATATATATATATATATAGTTATACCTACTACATATATGAGAAAATGAAAATTGAAGAGAGAATTTAGTAGTAAAATTCTCATCCCAATCTATATCTAAGTGGTGTTCATTGCTTTAGCTTGCTTCTACTTTCTATTCGTTGTTACTCTCTCGTCTCTGACTCTCTAGATAGAGTATAGTATAGAGAGACTGTAGAGACTCTTTTACTTCGTATATATTTATATACGTATATATATATATATATATATATATACGTTTATACTACATGTAAGTGGAAACTCGCTTCGTAACGTAAAACTCTATACATAATATATACCTACCTACTATTCACTTCATTCATTTGTAACAGGATGACTTTAAATAGTGACCATTGGCCTTTAAAACTGTTTGTAGGACTCTAAAATCGATTAAATTTACAAAATTTAAAAATATAAGATAAATTTTTCAGTTACGGAACCCTAAACTCGCACTTAACTCTCCCCGTTAATTTATCTTTCAAGCGAAACCAAAAAAATGAAAATCGGTTCATTCGTTTAGACGCTACGATGGCACAGATAGGCACACACACACCGACACACACACATAGCGGTCAAACTTAGAGCACCCCTTTTTTAGTTCGGGGGTGAAAAACCGAATCCAATAAGATATAATTTCTGGAGATTTTTTCTTAAATCTAAAAGAACGGTCCTAAAGTTTAAATTTTGAAAATACTTCCTTTTTCAATAAATTGAAAAAAGAATATACGGCTTTATTAACTTCCCACTATTGTAATGAGTCCGATTTTCGAAATCGAAATATTCAACATATCTTACGTTTCATGGTTATCATGGTTCCGTATAGTCCGACATCAAATTATACCACGTATTCAAAAATTTCTATTTTATGGCAAAAAAAAAAAAAAACGATAAACTAAGTATTTATCGTCCACACTGTGCCATATGGGTTTTTTTCGTTCGCTGATTACGAATCATACAATCCGTGTAGTCGGATATTGGATTCGTAATCCAAAAAAAAACTCCTAGAACAAAATTTGGATGATAAATACAAATAAATGTCACGATTTTTTGAATACATGACAGAATCCGTTAATCTGATATCAAATTCGTAAGCAGCGGTCAAAAAATACTTGTTAGATAACAATTTGTACGATAAATACTTAGTTTTCTGTTTTTGTGGACCAAAAAATAGAATTTCGAATCAAAAATGGCACCATTTTTGTAATACGTGACAGAATTCGTGTTATCTGACATATCGTATTCGTATTCAGCGACCAAAATACCTATTAGATGACAATTTTAAACCAAAATAAGCATTTCGCCAAAATCTTGCCTTCTGCATCCAAAATGTTGTAAAGAACTTTTTGTAAAAACTTTGCTGCATATGAATTCAATTAGAAGTCAGTATGATTAGATCACATATATAGATAAATATACATCAATAATAATTTTTTCCATTACCATATAGATTATGTTCCTTAGGGATAATTTTAAAACTATCCTGTATATTATTATATGTATATATTATATGCGTTATTTACGTATACGGCATCCATGTATGGACATTAGGTAGTATCGGAAACATTTCCCACATTCAGTACTATATCCTTCAAGTTGTATATATATATATGTATGATGTAAGTGACCGACCAACATCACCCACCCAACACCACCCACCCACATCTAAAAACACCCTTTACAATACTCATTCCCTTGGCATGGATGGACTTTGGCACCCCCTTCTAGGCTTCTACATCTCTACCTTATGTATGCGTATACATACAATCATAAACATATACGATCGATATTTGAATATTTAGAGTGACGATTTAAAATCTACTCGAGTTTTAGAGCAAGCTCTCTAAGCACTAAACTCACTTTTCTTTCTTCTTGGTATCGTTCGTACGTACGTACGTACGTATGTAGGTTCCTCTTTGACCAGCACACGTGCCCTCACCTCGTCGCTTCGTCTATTTTCAATACACGTATCTAACGTAAAGCTATTAATGAAAACATCTACATATAACTGGTCAGTCTGTTCCCTCTGACTCTGATGTCCATTCACAATATCTTCCTTAACGGCCTCATTCTACTGTATTCCACCCAGTTTAGGAAGGTTGTCCGTAAAACGTCTTTATAACACTTTGCCTCGTATAGTGCTTATGGAATAAGTCAACTTTGTTGTGGAAGCAGGCCCAATAGTCCTGTAATTGCAGTCACTTAAGAAACGCTGGCTAGTTAGCTGTTCAAGCTGGAGAAGAGTTCAGAAAAATTTTCAAAACCATGATCGAAGTATGCAATGAATACGGCATAGAATTCCGGAAGCCAAAGCTCATGTTAAAACAGACTCAACACTAGAATGTACAGACTGATTCAGTAAATTTATTTCCGGATTACAATTTACATACCGTATATCGATTTTACAGGATCGATTTTGGAATCATCGCAATATTTTATCAAATTTTGTTTGTGTATCTCAACAAAATGAAAAATTTTAATATAGTCTCTTGTTCTCAACTTTTTTAATCGTACTTTTCAATTTTGTACAATGATTTCTCTGACATTTGAGTCGGCGAAGTTAAATTTTAGAGAAAATGCATTGCCGGACAGGACGTCAAAACAGATTCAAAACTCGAATATACAGTATGATTCAGTTGAAGATTATTTCTGGATTACAATCAACACACTGTACATCGATTTGTTTCTGACGTGGATTTTTGAATAATCGCAATTTAGCGAAATAAATAAGAAGCTAAATCGACACCCTATACTGGTCAGTCAGTCATCCAGATTCTGATGTCCATTCACAATATCCTCCTTAACGTTCCCCCATCCTCCGTGTATTCCACCTAGTTTTGTAAAATATATATTTCTCTCTTATGTAGAACGTCATTATCATCGTTAGTTGCGAAGGAAACAAACAAAGTACCTCTCTCTACTTCCACTATAGTAGGTACCAGTACCACTATTATACTCCTCTAGTTTTCATATTCATTACATTTGGCTGCCTCCTAGTGTAAAAGTTATTTTGATTGATGGTATACTTTTTTTTCTGTATCTTTAAATAAGTGTATTCGAAATAAATTATATACTCGAAAATTTGAATATAAAAGTATTCTGTTTTGTACATAACATTAACTTACATTTTAAGGAAATACCTACTTTTCCTGGTTTAGTTTCATGAAAATATTTTTAATTGTTTGTTTATGTAGTAAAAAAGCTGACAATAGTATTTGATACCAAATTTTGCATTAATCCAATTAATCTACGGATGCCCAATTCAACATAGTAAGCCAAGCCCAGAATCATAGCGTTTTTTGTTTTTACGGCTAATCAATGGCTAAAAAATTCGCAAAAGTCAAAAAAACGGTTTTATTGCGATTAAAAAAAGCTGTCGTCCAATGTAAAAAAATTAAATTGGCAAGTTATAGATCTCAAAAAACTTCAATTGATCAACGTCGACGTATGGTAAGTCCGATTTGGATTTGTAGGTGTCGAGATAACTTGAAAAAATAAGCGAAAATAGTCATTTTTACATTTGTTTATAATCTTTATTTCTTCTTCGATTTTAATGTTACTGCAATTTATTAGACAAAAAAATTCTGAAATCCATCCAAAATATTGTTGAAGCTTGTTCAATGTTCAAATAAATCCGAAATTTATATTTATTTGGTCAAAAGTACTCGAAATCAGAGAACAAAATTTCTCAATTTTTTACAGTTTTCTTACAGGTTTCAGAATTTGATTACAGTAAGTAAATAATGTATTTTTAAATACAGTGTGATCATTTCAAAAGTATCCACTATAAATAACTCTTGACCTGATGTGATTATAGTTTTGAGTGAAAACATGTCGATTTAGGTATCGACGGGAAAGTTTAAAAATGGTACCTAGAAAACTTTGGGTTCATTTGAGCGTACCGTCACGGGTAAACAGTGATACTTACGAAAAAATGTTAGAAACAAAAGTTGTTTATTTTTTTATAAGGAACATTTTTTACATTTTAACTTTTGTTCTATCGCCAATGGTTTACAAAATGGGTCTTACGAATCCAAGTCCCAATTGTTTTTTCATTGTCAACATAAATCTTTCGTTAATTTTGGGATAGCTTTTAGGTTTGAATAATAATACAAATTACATAATAATTATTATTTATTAAACAAATAATATTAACAAAACATTAAAATACAAAGGACCTAAAAAAAAAACCTAAAAAGAACTTAAGTAGGTACAGAATGGCCTCGTGCTCTATTATGGTTTTTCGCTTTCTCGATATCCACACTAGGGAATTGTTCACGGACCGCATTCATATCCAAATTTGGAAAACGTTTAATTAATTGTACGACATGATTAAAATCACGATTACGTTTTTTACGTTTTTCATTAAATAATTTTTCACGATACAATCGTAAAAATTTCGATACAGCCATATTTGGTTTATAAAAATACATTTTCTTTTTCCATGATGTATTCATAAATTTTGGTATGACATGTTCACTCATCCTAGAACAAATACAATTCAATATTACAAATTAATAGGGAATATTCATGAAATTTAAATTTGGTCGATCAACTTTAATGACTGGACATTTCAACTAAACCATTATTTTAGTAATTAATATCTTTTTAATTACTTAAAATTAATTAATAAAACTACAAATTCAAGGAGGGCATTTAAATATTTCTAAAACGGAAATTCAAATTTGTATACGGACGTGACATCAAAGTACGGGCTTGTCAAATTTGTTGACATACTGTATGATATTAATTACTTACATTTTATATGATATTTCATTAAATTATACTATTCTACGGCTTTTTATTAGAAAACTTAATAATAACGAGTGTAAATTCTGTGTTGTAAATTCATTTTTTTAAAGTGTAAATTATACATTGAACTGTCACCAATTGACAGATCACGTACTTATATGTCATCAACAGAGAACGCCAAAAAAGTGCGTTTAAATATCTCAAAATTATAATGTATTTTAAATATTTGTTTACACTTAAATACAACATTTTTAAGCAGTATTTATATTTTTTACTTTGTTATAACGGTGTAAACAATGAATTAAAAATATAAAAAAAAATACATTAATATTCCCTATTGGTAATTTAAATAAACTGAACGTTTCGGCATTTATTTATCAGCGAAGCTAGCAAAAGGGGTCTCATAAGGCGGCCATTGGTCTTGGCTCGGCGTCACAGAAAATAACTCTCGATGAATTTTAATCCCAACCAACACGAACGTACGAACGTATGGACGTTCCAGCTAGCGAGAAAAGAAATTAAAAGGGTACATATTGCCCTTTCCTTAAAAATTTACCTATAATTATAATGAAGTCCAAAAACATTTCGTGCTAATTTCCGTGGCCGTTCACCAGTTTCTCCTGTTTCTAATAAAAAGTATGCTTGATTACGTTCTCGTACAACTGTTTCTAAATTCTCCATTGATTCTTTTACTTTATCCAAACGTTCAGGATTTGGAAATAATTTCATTTTTTCAGCACTTTCGTATTCCATTGTTAATAACATGTTACGTTCTTTTAATAGCACGTACCTAGAAATTTAAACAAATTAATTTTGGGAGTTAACTTTTAAATTTTTCTGTGAGTTTACCATAGTTTATGTAAATCAGAATTTGATTTTAATCGTAATTCATCTGTACGCCATGATCGTCCAACTTTCACTTCACTTTGATTCCAATTCTTTTTATCATCGAAAAATTCCATTAAATCATTGTTCATTGATGTTGTATGAATTGTTCGAACATTTTTCGGGAGTAATAGGTTATTTCTGAAAATTAAATTAGAACTATTCAAACAGATAAAACCCAAGAGAAGTATAATTTTCTTACTTAAATGAAAATCCTAATAAATTATAATTATTTTGTACTAATTGTGTTAAATGTTTTGATAATCGTGTGCAACTTTTAATAAACGACATGTTTTTTAGGTTATATTACTAAATTTAGAAAATATAACTTATAAAATTTGACAGCTATCATTTCAATGGTTATTTAAAAAAATCAGCCATCTGTTATTGTGATAATGAACCACGAAAAAGTAAAATTTTTTACCGAGTGCTACAAAAAGCCTGAACCAAAGAATACAGATTCGGTATTTTTTGCCTGAACAAACAAAAAGCACAAATGGATCATCATAAATCTTAACAGGGTGAACGCAAGGGCCAAAAAGCCATTTTAAGCTAAAATGATTTAAAAACATTTATCAAATATTGTTAAATAAATCAATTATAATAGTTTCTCATTCGGCTAGGTTAATTTTGATCACAAATTTGAAATTTATGACCCAGATTTAGTAGGATTACTTGATCTATCGAAATTGGATAAAATTTGGATGTGATAGAGCAAAATTGAAATTTTTGGTTTTTGATGACGTCATCAAGTTAAAAAATTCGATTTTTTTGATAACACATACAAATTTGATCCGATCTTAATGGAATTTTTTTTAAAACCCACTAATTTTGGGTCATTCTTTTCAGCTGTGAAGTCAGTTTTTCGCTAGCTATCACTGATATGGTTAATTCCGGGACCAGGACTCCAATTTCTTGAAACCAATTAGAACTAGGTTAATTTTGTTCACAAATTTGAAATGTATGGCCCAGAATTAGTAGGATTACATACTTGGTTTATCAAAATTGGATAAAATTTGTATGTGATAAAGCAAAATTTAAATTTTTGGTATCTGATGACGTCATAAAGTTAAAAAATTCATTTTCCTTAAAAATTTAGCAGCGTCACATCTTTTAGTATCTACATCTGGACATATCAGATTCAAGCGTCATCTTGAGATTACATCCTATCTTATGCTTTTACCAAGAATCCAAGATAGCCTCGTTATTTCTTCAATGTGTTTCATTTATGAAATAATCATGTGACATTAACCCATGCATGAACCTATGAACTATTCGCTAAACTTTGTTCAGCGCTCTCTATTGAACACCATAAAACTAATAAAAGTGGTGTTGGTGTTTATCTATGGTGCTACATTGTGTAAAATCATAAAGGATAACCACTACACGTCATCTTGTAAATTTGTTATATTATGTGGCATGAAATAAAGTAAAATTTTGTATATTCATTTGTGTTACATTCAAATAATATCAAAATGGTAATTATCTATCAATATTTTTTAGATTAAATTCCATACATTAATGCTACACTAAATTTAGAAGCTTCTTAACTTTATAAAAATGCATAATATATGTAATATTTTGTAAGGGCGTCCCAGTCTGTGTTCTTCAACCTATGTCAAATTTTATTTACCCCTTAATTTTTATTCACCATTTACCTTGTAATTACGTACCCGAATAACAATCCCTTTTACGAATATAAGATATCTCTCGAATTACCAAGTGGTGAAACTTTGTTTGGGCACGTTTGAAAAATGAAAATTTTTTTGTATTTATAGGTGTTGATCGCCGCAGCTGTTACCACCAGAGTTGGTAAAAGTAAGTAAAAATCTTTCTTCGAATTTCTACACGTAGAATTCTGTGTTAATTTATACCGTTTTTGTTTATATATAGCAATTGTCTCGAGACAGTTTGTTGAAATGACCAAAGCTCGTATTGAAGGTTTATTAGCTGCATTTCCGAAATTAATGTCAACTGGTAAACAACATACATTCGTTGAAACCGATTCAGTACGTTATGTATATCAGCCATTAGAAAAATTATATATGTTGTTGATAACAACAAAAGCCAGTAATATTTTGGAGGATTTAGAAACGTTACGGTTATTTTCGAGAGTGGTAAGTACCGTTTTTATTGGTTTTCGATTAGTACGATTTACGCTAGTAGTTGATTGGTTATTTGTACACAAGCATGCATTTAAGAAACGTATCCTTAATTATCCTTTTCCTCTTTGAGGTTCATGGCCTATTTTCTAGTTGTCCCGGGTATAGAACCCTAAACTCGCACTTGAAACATTGCTAAGAACACCATTAAATCCATTAAATTATCTTTCAAACGAAACAAAAAAAATTCAAATCGGTTCATCTGTTTAGGCGCTACGATGCCGCAGACAGACACACATAGCGGTCAAACTTATATTATATTTATATTTATGTCCTATGATACCGAGGCCTCAACAAATGCTCGCCAACGAACTCGATTCTGTGCCATGGACTTGACTTCTCCCCAGGATTTGCCTTCTTCGGTAATTTCTTGCTCCAGAGTTCTTCGCCAGGTATGTTGAGGTCGGCCCACCCTTCTAGGCTGCCGTTTTCAGAAACAATACTTCCGAGGTATTGGAACTGTCGTACACGCTCTATGGGTTGGTTTTTAATGATAAGATCTTCGCTGTTGGCGTTGTTTATTCTCAACTCTTTGGTTTTTCCTTCGTTGATTTTCAGTCCCACCTTGTTACCTTCAAACTTATAGCACCCCTGTTTTTGGTTCGGGGATTAACAAATGTTCATAATATAAAATCCAATAGTTTTTTCCAAATGTTAAAAAAAGAAAATATGGTGTCCGGAACCTGGATACTTCTGTTCCACTTTATGGGGTTCCCATAAGAATCTACTGGCATGGAGTTTTTGCCTTGGCCAGACCATTAACTCAGAAATTAACGTCTTTTTTTCTATAGATTCCAGAATATTGCCATACTATGGAAGAATCAGAAGTAATCGATAATGCATTTTCATTAATATTCGCATTTGATGAAATCGTTGCACTTGGTTATCGTGAAAGTGTGAATTTAGCACAAATTCGTACATTCGTTGAAATGGATTCGCATGAAGAAAAAGTATATCAAGCTGTAAGACAGGTCAGTAGTAATCGTGTCATTTTCTTTTAAAATAAAATTTTATATTGAACTTTTAATTTTAATGAAAATCGATTTTATTACAGACACAAGAACGTGAAGCTAAAATAAAGATGCGTGAAAAAGCAAAAGAATTACAGCGTGCACGGGTTGAAGCAGCTAAAAAAGGTACACCACGTTCAAATTACACATCGTCATCCTCATCTGGTGGATTTGGTAATAATACCATTATTAGTAATAACGTCAACGATTCAAGTGACAAGAATAATTATCTCACCATACAGTTAGTATTTATTAATTATTTATTTAAGTAGTGTAGTCGTTAAACCTTTATCTAGGTCAGACTCACGCGCAGAAGTCCTCCAAAGTGAGGATTTTTCCTTAGAACCTTAATTTTATTGACTAAAAAGTGTATTAATATTAAATGAATGTTAATTTTTTCCTCAGGAAAGTATCAACAACAGGCCCAACAGCTACATCAGGTGGTACACGTGGTGGCATGAAGCTTGGAAGTAAAACACGTGATGTTGATAGTTTTGTTGCACAATTAAAGAGTGAAGGTGAGAACATTACATCAACAAACTTATTAAATAAATCATCAACGCAGCCATCATTAAATCAACAACAGAATAACAAAACGTTAATATCAACTGGTGGATCCAGATCTGGTACAATTCATTCTGATAACATGCAAGAGTAAGTAATTCCATTGTACCTATATTTATTTTTAGAATGAAGTTGTAGAACAGATTATATTAAATTCGGAATCACATTTTGATATTTAAGTCCTTTTTATTTATACTTGTGACATTTTATAGTAAACACCTGGTATATTAATATAAAATATATAGAGTGTTTACTGAATATTTATATAGTTATTGAAATAAATACCAACAATATATTCAAAATAAAATTGTATATTACGAAATTTCATTAAAAAGTATAATAAGGAATCCATTTTTATTTCGAGTATCATGGTATTTATTTCAATAATAATATCTCAACTCAAAGTCAACAAAAATTCATTCAAATATTTGTGTATGTTTGTGTTTCAGTGTACATTTAAGACAAGAAGAACGAATGATAATAAAATTAACACGTGATGGTGGCATTATTGGTATTGAATTATTAGGTTTATTAACATTACGTATACAAAATGAACGTTATGCACGTGTACGCATCAAAATTGATAACAATAACACTGATACCAAGGGCATACAATTACAAGTAAGTCATTTTTTTATTTTAAAAACCTATTTGTATCGTTATCTACGTGCTGTATAATTCAAGGCTACACAAATTTTACATTCAATTTGTTCCGAATTTATTCGACATGACACGGTTTTTATATGTTCCAAATCCTTGATAAAATAAATAGTAAATAATAAATGTTTTTGTTTTTGATTTTTAGACACATCCAAATGTTGATAAAGAATTATTTAAATTAAAATCACAGATTGGTTTAAAAAATCAACAGAAACCGTTTCCATTGAACACAGACGTTGGTGTATTAAAGTATCGTTTAACAAATACCACACAAAATACAGATTCAGATAATTATCAATCGTTATTACCGTTAGTTATTAATTGTTGGCCAACTGAATCACAAGATACAAACAGTTGTGATGTTAACATAGAATATGAATTAGAACACTTACAATTAGAATTATCTGATGTTACAATTGTTATACCATTACCGTAAGTATTCACTAACCTAAGTTCGAGTGATAAGATCAAGAATCTTATGAACTACTGATATATGATTTATTTAATGGTTTTTTTGTTTGTTTTATGTTTTAGTAATGGTGTTACACCAATAATAAATGAATGTGATGGTGAATATATCCATGATGGACGTAAAAATCAATTAATATGGAACATACCAATTATTGATTCATCAAATAAATCAGGTGCATTGGAATTTAATTGTCAGCATTCACAACCAAATGATTTCTATCCAATTCAAATTCAATTTACATCACCTACAACATTATATACAGATATTAAAGTAAGTACTTATTACTAATTACATCCTTGTTTTTATTAGTTTTGTCAAAGGTAGTGGAATAAGTGGGCCTTGGCCTCCTCCACAATGCGCCTCCAGACGTTGCGGTCCTGGGTCTTGGTTCCCCATCCAGTGACTCACATTGTCCTCAAATCATCCAGCACATGGTCCATCTATCTGAGCCTTGGTCTTCCTCTTTTCCTGGTAGAATAGATCTTGGCGTTAAGTATCTTCTTCGGCATCCTGGCATCTTCCATTCTCTGGACGTGCCCAAACCAACGGAGTCTTTGGGATTTGATGAACTTAACAATAAATTCACCGTCCAGGATTTCTAATATCTCGCTGTTGTTCCGGATACGCCATTCTGTCTCATTGATTTGTATCGCTCCATAGATTCTTCTGATTATTTTCCGTTCGAACTTTCTTATCTTCTCCTGATCTTCTACCGTGAGTGTCCAGTTTTCACTCCCATAGGTTATTACTGGTCGAACCAAAGTCTTGTATATTTTCAACTTTGTCCTTCTTGTAATCAGCTTGCTTTTCAAGAGCTTCACATTTGCAAAATATGCTCGATTGCCTCTCTGGAGTCTTTCTTTTATCGCTGTGCTAGTTTTTTCCTTCGTTATTTACCTGCTCTCCGAGATAGGTGAATGAAGAGACTCCTTTAAATATCACATTTTCAATCTGATGGTCTTGGATTTTCCTCCGATCGGATGAGGCTGACATATACATGTAGACAGTCCTGCCCTCAATTAATTGGTAATAAAATTTAAAATAAGTTTTAATTGTTTCTTTTTAATTTATTTACAGGTGAGTGAAGTATTATTAGTGGATGATGAGACCCCTGTTAAACATTCTGTTGATACCGTCTTTTTTACTGATAAATATGAAATTGTTTAAAATTTATTATCAAAATCAAATTTAATTAATTAATAAAAAAAACGAGTGTTGTTAATTAATTAATTTGCATATATTAATGATTGCACACCATACACAAAACAACAAGAATACAAAAACCAACAATAAAATTAAATAAATAAAAAAACAATTTTAAATTCAATTATTATAATTATTTTTTAATTTTTATTACTTAAATTTTATTTAAAATTATTAAAATATTATTAAAAAATAAATAAATATATATATTATTATAAATATATTATTTTTTAAGAAGAATTAAAAATAAAAACTTTATTAAAAATGTGTAAAAACTTAAAAAAAAAAATTAAAAAATAATTCATTTTATTATATTTTAATTGATGATATGATGAAATGTGTAATGTAAGTAAAAAAACTAAGTTCATTATTATCTTATTATTAATTAATTATATTCATTATTGAAAATAAAAATTATTATCATAATTCATTATGGACAACTGTTCGTCTTTATTTTATTTATTATTATTTTCAGTTATGGTATTTCTAACGACCTGCGACTAACAGTAGTTTTCCAGGAATAATTTCAATGACCCACCCTGTATAAGAGTATTCGTCGCGTTGTAGCGTTAACAGATTTACTGCGTTTATACAACTTCTAACTTAATATAACATACTATATTTTTTCTCTTTCTAAAATATGGTGTCCTTTTGTATTTTGAACATTTGAATAATCTCTCCGTTTAACTATTTCAAAATTTATCACAGCACACTTTTTAATTTTTTTAAGAATTTGGCGGCACACAAAAGTGTACGCGACACAGTGGTTGAGAATCACTGACCTAGACCGTGTGATTTTACGCTAGTCAACTTTTTTTTTAGAGATATTTGAAGGCAGAGGTCTACGCTAATGATCCTCAAACCAAAGATGATCTGAAACTAAATATTTTTGATGCCACGCGAGAGATAGGTGTAGTAATGAGTCGAAACTTTTGTTAGTTTAGATGTTATTTTTAATTAATAGTATATTACACAACTAGGGAGCAAAAGTAAATGTTCATTGTCGCCCAAGGCGAAGCCAAGGGTCTGAGATGAGATGTGAGACTTTCTTTACTTACTCCAGTGGTGTGTACATACTCCCGTGATTTGTGCTGGACTTTCCGGCCTGAGGGGAGCAAAAAATTATCACCATTTATACACGTTCATCGATGGAATATTTCGTCATTTTTGTTAATAGGAATGTCCTCACTTGTCACTTTTCCATAACACAAGATAATTTAAGTCGAAAATGGCGGCACGTTTAAAAATAACATAGAAAATGGAACACTTTTTATTAACTTGATTTAAGAAATTGGGATGTGAATAAGGTCAGCAGTTTTTTGTTTTACTAGAGTAGCTTAGGTGAGGTTAATCAAAAGCTAATTTCGAGAGGGACAATCAGGGCAAATTCCCACTACAAAAGGTAAGGTAGGTCGTAGCCAAATGGGGTATCGACCCCCCTCCTCCACAAATTCCGCCGTGCACACGGACTTGCTGCCTATATTTTTATAGGTACAATGAATGTTTGTTAGCTAATTTTCTATAGCAGATTGCAAATTTTGTATAAGGCGATCGACTTGGATCTCTAAGATCCTTACGACCCTGTATAAATAGCATACTATTATGGTATATCGAATTATTAATTTTTGATTTTATTCGGAAGTATAAAGCAGATTACCTACTCATCAAATTTCAATAAAAACAGTAATTACCTACTGATTGGTCTAAAAATTAATATTATTTACAAACAATTATAATTAAAGTTTATAACAATAATTTAATTCAATTAATTTATTATAAATAATATTTATATTAAAAATCAATCAATTTAGACATTCCATTCAAATTACCATTACTTATATCAATTAAGTAATTTGTATATAATTAATCAAAAATTTATTATTTAATTAATTTTGTTGATTAGTTTGTTAAATTTTAATTATTGTGTGTTAAAATTTATACCTATTTGTAATAAATTTTATTCTTTATGTTTAAAATAATTTGTGAATAATGAATTTAATAATTTATTTATTGGTAAGTTTATAGTTTTTTATTAATTTTAATATAATTTTTTTAAATTAATTTTAATAATTATTTTTTCAGATAATTATTATATTTTTTCAACATATAATATGTTTTAAACATTTTTTAAGGGATTCGTTGAGCAAATCTATTAAAGATACAAAAATAAATTATCATCATGATTTTAGATCGTCCAATTCAGATCGTAAGTTTAGAATATTTGTTTTTATTTAAGTATGTAAGAAGGTAGGAGTTTTCAGTTAAAACAACATTTTTTTTTTTAGATTCTCACATCGCCGAATTAAACAATTCTACCTTGAGAGATAAACGAAAAAGTGAGCATGATCATAGCAATGATTTCGATAGCTATCAGGTCCCATTTGATTTTGAAGAAGAACATATAGTGATACCAGTAAAAAATGAAACAGCCAAAAATAAAGGTATCAATTCAATGTATTGCTTAACAAAATTAGCATCGTTGTTACGCGTCCGTAATCACATTTACCAATGGTTACAAAACCAAATTTTACTCAAACAAAATGAAAATGATGACATGAACGATATCTTTCTATCGATAATGGAATTTTACGATAAAATGTACGAAGGTCATGGTGTCTTACCAACGGTCACCTATCCATATATTGCAAAAACAAAATTGAATCCGAAATCAAACACAACGGTTTTTATTAAAAATATTGATGAATATAATAAGCAACAACAACTCCAGCAACTCGAACAAGAACAATTTAATAAAAATAATGAAGAATATAATATTTTAATTGATTATATAATTCAAATATTGGAACCGGAATACAATTATATTGATTTTAGTCAAGTGAATTGTACGTTATTATTTTATCGAAATCATTCGTTGTTATATCCATGGTTAACGGCTATTAAAACTGTTACTCCGAAGACATCACCAAATACGTTTGTTGATTACATAATCAGCGATAGTTCTGAGATTTCAAGCGCCGTATCAACGACCACTCCACGAATTACAAATTATAATACTCAATTTTTTAAGTCAGCAGTAGAATATCTCGAAACTTACAGTATGTCTTACGCCGTCAAATTGAAATTAGTTCAAAATCAAAATGTCTTATATAATAATAAAAATATCACACTTATATTATTACATAAAAATCTCATTAAATCACGAAATATTTACACGATTGCAAAAGATATTTTACAACATTTTGATGAATTTATACCGAAAATAAAATCGGATTATCACAAGTTGCAATTAATCAAGAATGCGATAATGTTGCTGGAGAAATATATTTTGGATAATGATCTGTGTTTATTTAAAAAACGTATACCGTTACAAACGATTAATTATTTTGGTTGGTTTCATACGAATTATCATAATCATTACATTTCAAATAAAACAAATACAATGTTCTCAACAAGTAATCATGCAATGAATAAAAATTTATTGATTAATAATCAAAAATTTAAAACGTTGATGGGATTTATTAATCATACATCGTGGACAATTACATTTGAATCGTTTTATTTTTATAATATTTATAGTTTATATCAACCGACAACTTTGTTGGAGGATTTCGGTGATTCGAAACAAAATATACGTGTACGAAGGCATATTTATTTTGATAATTATAAGATTGATAATTCAACAACTGATAATTTATTAAATCATAATAACAGTAGTGTTGATCAACGTTATCGTAGACGTACTACAATTGATAAATCTGTAACTGGTCATAATAAAAAACATGGTAAAAAACAACATGTACATTCACGTAGAGTTCATTTTACAAATCATGAATTAACAAATGATAAATCTGCTACTGATAACACTAGAAGTTTTGATAATACACAACATGCACGAAGAAATATTGCAATTGATCCATCGCCATCATCCATTGGAACAATTGATGAATCTGCAACTGATAAATCTGCAACTGGTCATCTTAAAAAACATGGTAAAAAACAACATGTTCATTCACGCATAGTTAATCTTACAAATCATGGATTAACAACTGGTAAGTTTGCAACTGATAAAACTAGAAGTTTCGATAATACACAACATGTATCATCATCAAATCATAGATTTACAATTGATGATTCTGCAACTGATAATACTAAAAGTTATGGAAATATTAAAAAAGATGTACGTTCTCGTAAAAAAATTACAACTAATAAACGTGCAACTGATAAATCAACCACTGAAAAATCGATAACTGATAATATATTAAGTGATAATAATGATCGACAATATGTACGTTATCGTAAACAAATTAGCACAACTGATAAACCTACAACTAACAACTCATCAACAAGTGATTATTATGTATTAAAAAGTAATTACGATCACGTTAATTATAATTATTATAATTTTCAAAATCACGTTAGTTTTCGTAAACCAACTAAAAGCGTAACTAAAAAAACATTATCAGTTAATACGTCAACAATGGCAACTGAGAAATTAATAAATGATACCATATTATTAAAGCATGATGAAAATATTGTAAAACACGTTTATCCAAAAATTGGCAAAGAAGGAGTAAGCTCTACCACAATTATTCCAAAAACGATAAATAGAACTGATCAACTAGAAAATTTAAAAAATGGTAAACAATTGGTGATAAA
Source organism: Chrysoperla carnea (assembly GCF_905475395.1). NCBI lineage: Eukaryota > Metazoa > Arthropoda > Insecta > Neuroptera > Chrysopidae > Chrysoperla > Chrysoperla carnea. Next base: position 6,494,660 of record NC_058338.1, on the reverse strand, counting down.
TGTAACTGTAACCATCGATGATAAAGAACATACAGGACGTTTACGTAGACATATTACATCTACTGGAGGGCCAACAATTGATAAATTATCAACCGATAAATCTGAAACTGATAAATCAACAACGGATAATTCTGCAACTGATAAATCGACAACTTATAAATATGATAAATCAATAACCGATGAATCAACAACAGAAAACGAAACTGATGAATTAGAATCGGTACTTGATAAATTTACAACTGATAATATAAAATTTATAACAGAAGATAGGGATAATGATCCAAGCCAGCTTCGTTACCGTGAATATAACACGAATGATCAATCAACAACTGAGAAAATATTGTTACATTATAAGAAGAATATTCCAAAATATTCCCGCCATCATAAAAATCATACTTTTGGTGATAAATCAGCAAGAAATAAATTAACAACTTCCCAATCAATCAGGGATAAATTCTATCATAATTCGTCCGAATCAGGAAAAAAATTAAGTAATGATAAATCACATCATAAATCAAGTGATAAATTAACAACTGATGAACTAGCAACTGTTAAATCAGCAACCGATATATCACATCATAAATTAAGAATTGGAAAGAATAAATTCAAAATTAATAAATTTACCACTGACAAATCAAATAGTGATAAAATTAATAAATACACAACTCATCGGTCAACTACTGTTAAATCAGTCCATAATATATCAACCGCTAGAAAATCAACAACTACTGATAAATCGAAAACTGATAAATCAGTTACTGATAAATCAACAACAATCAAACCAACTGTTGATAAATCGATAACTAACAAATCAATAATAAATATACCATCGACTAACAAAAATAAAACAACAACAAAACTTGACGAAAACATATCAAACAGTGATAGTGATAACCATTTTGGTAAAACACGGTTTCGTAAACATTTAGCGATAACCGAACGATCAACAAGTTCCAGACCAGTGACTCCACGTAAAGTTCGTTTGAGAGTAACGCAACACGACAAACGACAAGTAGGACACACTAAAATAAATAAGCAAAATCTAATACGTAATTTAAAAAATAGTATGGAATTACGGACATATTTAGCGAATCGTAAACAACAGGCAACAACCGATAAATCATTTGTGCTAAAAATATCAATAAAAGAATCCGATCATCTAACATCCTCGACGACCTTAAGACCGGTTCAATATGTAGAACAGGAAGTAAAAACCACAACCGATACACCGGTGATTGAAATTAATAACCATGAACCGTTTATTAATACTAAACCGTTAAAATTAAAATCGATGGTGCAACCTCAATATAGTGATAACGCAAATGAGAATAGTAATCGTTATCAGATGTTCGATAAAAATTCATCGATTATGAAAGATTCCCCACCATTTAAATTTGATTTCTTAAATAATAATGAGAATATACGATTGATACCAGCACATCGGGGTGATTTGGGAAGTATGCGAATACTTACTTCTACCACAAGCGAACTTCCAATGGCTACACTACGACCCCTATCAACAATTGTTTACGATAATGATAGTTTATTGTATAATTATAATATAAGCGAAATTGGTTTTATTTTAGATAAATTTAAACGTTTATTAAAATTAATAAATAAAACGAAAAATAAAAAATTACCAAAAGCAATACAAAGTATGAATAATAGGACGAGCACAGAAGAAGATTTTATTTTGGAACCGTATGATAATTTAATGACACCGTCTTATCTATTGAATTTAACGATTTATCAGAATGATAAATTGTTTAATAAGTATAAGAAGTATTTAAAGTTGCCACATGTTAGTAATCAAGGTGATTATTTAAATCATTCCCCTGCAGATGTTATGGAATAATTGATAAGTTAATTGTAGTAGTTATAGTATAAGTACGGAAGCCTGAATGGCTCACAATCAATTTTGGAGAAAGTGGCGCTACACTAGCTTATTTTTTAAATGTGTACTACCCACCGAGAATGTACCGAGAATCAAACATCATTTCGTCAGACAGTGGTTATATCACTTACAATAATGTTTATAAAGTTGCCTATTCCGTTTTATAATTGAATTTTATTTCAGATTAAAAAGAATAATTTAATATTTAATATGTCATTATTATATTATTTTTATTATATAATTATATTAAATATTTAAGTATTTAAATAAAAATTGTTTTATTTAAAGAAATTTTTTTTTTTACTTTTATTTTTTTCACTTTTATCTGTAAATATCGACTTTCTATTTTATTGTTTAAATAAGAATTAATAGTGATCTCGGATTGGCGCCAATCATTGCATAATAACATAAAGGTGTGCTGAGAAAACTAATCGATTTGGCGTGAAAAAAACAGAAAAAGACTAACGGCAGATAAAAATGTAAAATGCAGTTGTGGAAATAATGTCTTATTTCTGATAAAACCGTTGACAGATAAAGAATTATATAAAAAATTAAAAATCGTATTATAATTTTTGTTGCTCTTTTTGCCTCATTTATGAAAATTCTTTAAAATTTAAGAGAAATTTTTCTTATTGTACGAGATATGGAATAAATTTTTTGAAAATTGATTTAACTATTGACTAACGGGGATAAGAAACTTTTTAGCAGTGATAAGATTAACTTTTTTTTTGGCCATTAAGTAATTATCTAAATTAATTTTACATAAATATTATTAAATATTATATAGACATGTTTTAATACAGCAGCATCTATATCTATCTTAAGATACATACTATTTACAGATAAAATACCTATACATGGGTGAAGGTCGTTTTCCGATTGATAGACCTTGACATTATAAGAACACAAAGTAAGTGAAATAAGATATTTTCTGCTATGAGTTTTCAGGAGACACTTTGATTTGCAGTATCCATTTATTTAAACATTTCAAAAATGAGGAAATTTTAAGGTAACCCAAGTCTTTACCATAAAAATTTGATCGGTATCGATTGATTCAGATTAATATTTTCGTGGTTAAAAAAGAGAAATTTAAAGCGCTCAATAAATTTGACATTTTCAAATTTTACTCTGTGGTGATGACGTTATGGCGTAAATAAATGCGCTGATATTTTGTATGGTAATACAAAAATTGTTTATAATTTAAATTTTTTAGTTTACACAGCCGTATGACGTAATAACATGGCGACTAAATACTTTTGAATTGAATTTCAAAATTAATTTTGTGACTTTATGAACTAAAACTAACATTTTTCGACTACTTCTTGTCTAAGCTCTGTAAAAATTTTAGTTTCTTTGATGACCTAGGTGAAAATGGTCAGATTTTGGTGTCGTTTGTTATGTTACACATTTTTAAGTTTTATCTCCCAACCCGCAAACAAATCAGAACGATTACGTGCGATAAGAAACATAGTTCCAATACTGGCTCTCTAAAGCTATGGAGTACGATTATGGCTGCGACAAAAAAACGTAAACATGCGCAATAGATTAATGCGCCACAAATGTATCATACGTCATAAATTGGCGGTTTTTTTAAACTACCAAAAACTAATCTATGTGTAATTACTGTGAGATGAAATGGTAAAGAACCATATGAACCATTTGGTTCGCCACGAACTCCATAATAATAAGCATACACACATAGATATAGGTACACATACCTTCCAAGGTATTTTATATTATTTTTAAAAGTTGATTATATACAAGAATTTATACCACTTAGAGCAAACCAACGAGCACACATTTTACTTTACTTCATAATGTTGTTGAATTACCTTAACTTACCTCTGTGTTACCTGTCCGTTGTTGATTGTAGGTAAAAATGTTTTGAAGTCTATCTACTATAGCAGAGTTTAGCGCTCTGCCGTACAATCAATACATATATATGTACGTATCTTGTGATTTTGAAGGTAAAACTTTACTTAAAATTTTTTTTATACGTTTTTTAATTTGCGTATAAAAATTTACTAAATTACTACGTCTTAAAACAAAGTGACTTAAAGTGTGCGTTTGTGAGATTTAAAATAATGTTTTTGTGCTTAGTATTGAAATATCGTAATTAATAAGAAATCAATTTTGAGATATTTAAATTTGATTTCAAGAACACAAATTTTGTGTTGTACTTGAGAAATATTTACTTTTTTAAAAAAAAAATAGTGTTTGTATTTCTTAACTTTATCTGTGTGTGACTTAACTTAAGTAAACTCACCTAGATCTCATGAGAGAAGAAACATCTCATGTACCTCTAACTAACCAGTTATTTTGTGTGTGTAAAAGCCACGTAAGAAAATATTTATTTATTTACAAATTTTTTCTTTACTTTTATAATAAAATGTAAAATAAAAAAAAGTACAAATTTAATTTCCCTAATTTATCGACTTTAAATAAAATTTATTTAATTATATTATTATATTTTTAAATAATTTAATTAAATAATATATATATATTTTAAAAAAATTAGTGTATTTATTTATTTATAAATACAGGTTGGACTTTTATTAAAGTGTTATTGAAATATAAACAAAATGTTAACGCGTTTTTGTGTGCCCGATGATGCAAAAATAAATGTTCCGAAACGTTGCGTAAAATATTTATTATAAAAAATACTTTGGAATGTGAGTGAGATGCATGAATTTAAATTTAAGTAGGGATGACATTTAAGTTTCAAGAAAATTTAAAAGGCCGAATTAAAAAAATTAATTATTATTTGAATAAACTATTAACTTTTTTCTGAATAAATCGAATAAAAAAAGTGTATGGCGGGAATTTAGATTGATCAAGATTAAAGAATTTTAATTGTTTTGAAAAGGGTGGAATTCATAACTTTGGCGCCCTTAGGCCATAAAAACTATTCTATTCTTCTTTTATTACAAACGATCCTCTATTTTATTATGAACTTTTTATTAACTCGTTTTTCATGGCTGTCTGTTTGTTCGGTATAAACTTTGTATTTGAAATTCCGAAATTGTTCCCGATGAAATAGTGACCTGCAATTTTCAGAACATGTGTTAATCGAATAACAATACAATATTATGACATAATAAATAATAAAAATATAGTGAAAGCATTGTAAAATTAGATTGATTTTTCTTTTCATTGCTTCCGGCATAATTTTGGTATGGTATCCCTTGTTTTCACATCGCTTCCACCATATTTTAATATTCATACGTTTTTAAAAATAATACTTTTTCTTAAGTCACTCGTATGCGGCTATTTGTAAAAATTTGACGCACTAAATTAAAAACTAAAGATAATTTTGAGCGCCCCAAGCTTTTAAATATAGTTATATATATATGACGTTTACTTAACGTAGAAACATTAAACTAAGATTACTCTTTGAGGAATGTTTAGTCAAATCTAGAAGTTAATTGTACAAGTGGCAACGTTGTTCAATTTTCCTATGTGCTATGACCATGTGCTGCTTGCTATATTTTTTTGCACAAATGAGCAATGAATGAAAGTATTCGTTGTATATCGTGGGATAGATTTACTGCATTAATACAACTACTATTTTGATAAGTATACCTTTGTCTTTCTAAAATATCGCGTTCTCTTTCTCTCTCACCCCGATGGAAATACTTTCAAAGTCAAGTAGTGGTTTATTATATTTGATAATCGATCATGAAAACTCACGGGGAATAACAATAAATTTTAATACAGATGATTTTTATGGATATTATAGCATTTTGAAATTTTATGCATTTAACGAGCTTTGTCGTATATCAGTCGGATAATTTATAAAATTTACTAATATTACTCAGTAAAAATCCGTTTCTAGACATGAAAAATGATAGTAAGTTTTTGTGGAAAAATTTGCAGGTTTTTTTTTCTTCATATTTTAAATCAATAGCGTTTTCTTTTGATTAACAGCAAAAATGACATATTTTTAAGTCGCATTTCCTTCGAAAGCTAACGATTTTCGAAAAAATGATAGTTTTTTTATATGGATCAACTTTCTAATTTAAAGTGTAATTCCATTGCTTACCGTTTAGAATCTAAATTGACTAATAAAGCAACCCGGAGAATTATGTCCAATCTGATGTCAGAACATGATATCCCCCATCAAACTTTGCAACTTTTGTTTAAGTTATTTTATGATTGACTAACTACAAAACGAACTATTAGCTATAATAGATTAAAATGGTTCACCCTATATATAATGTACCTATTGTAGCGTAACTAATTGGTTTTTGACAAAAATAATCCTTAAATAATATCTACAATAAAATTGAACAATAAAAGGAACCAACATGTGTTTTTAAAAAGAGTCCAACCTGTATATAAAAATAAATAAACAGGTGTAGTATATAATATATAACATACCTATAACTATAATTGTATAACCGTTTATATATCCTAACAGACGTTATATGTAACAACATAGGTATGATTATAACTGTTATACATATTATATTCTAACAATCTATGTTTGTTTGTTTTTTTTCATCATAGATAACGTTTCAAATTGTTCGTTATTTTTTTGGCGGTTATTATTAAATTCTTTTTATCCTTTATAATCCAATTAATCTGCGAAACGAATGACAAAATTGCTATCAGAAAACAAACTTTTTTTTCTTTTTCGATTTTAAAGCTGATATTTGGTGAAGTTATGAGTAATAGATAAAAGTTATATAATAACGAATTTATTCGAAAAAAAAACACGTTTTGTAAAACCTTTCCTCTTGGTCGAGGGATTATGACTTGGTCCAGACTTCTTCTATCAGGATATTTAGCAGCAAGTGAAATTTTTTAATTTTTGATGCTGAAATCGGGCCTTGAAAAAGTTTATTTGTTTGAGACGCAGAAACATTCGATTTCAACGGTATCATAGCCCTCGTTTCACGAAAGATAACAATTGCAAATATATTTTTAAATGAGTATTTATCAGTAACGTGTGCAAGTTTCAGAGCTCTACGATTTTTACTTTTTACCGAGAAAAACACTTCCCAAAAAGCGCACTTTTTTGAGGCCCGACTTAGGTATCAAAAATTAAAAAATTTCACTTGTGGCTAAAATATCCTGATAGAAGAAGTCTAGGGGAAGAGATTAAGTCCCGAAAAACCACTCTATCATAATCCCTCGACCAAGAGGAAAGGTTTTAAGAAAGCTGTTTAAAAACAAGTTTCGCTCAATTTTTTTAAGTTTTCTCGACACCTACGCAGGCGTTAATGGATAAATTTTTTTGAGCTCTATAATTCTCCCATTTAGTTTGTTAACTTCTTTTTATCGAAAGAAAATCATTCCTAATCCTAATTTGGTTCGATAACACCCATACCATCTAGTCTATTAAACATAATATATAGCTAATGTTAACTAATTTATTTTTATTTTGTTTGTTTTAGGTAAAAAATTAATTAAATGAAATTATCATATAAATTAATGCAAAATGATAATATTGTTTATATTTTTAATTAATATAAACAATTATATTATCAACAAATAAAAAACAAAAACACGAACTAATTAAAATTGTCATCACATTAATTATCAATAATATCAACAAGAATCGAAACAAAAAAATTAATTAAAGTCATTAAATTTAAATTAAATCAATAACCAACAACATAAATTGATTAAAACTATCATCAAATCTCAATAATCAACAAATACAAGAATAATAAACATTGAAAGTACTTATCAAATCTCAATGATTGTTTAATAATCAACAAGAACAATTAATTAATTAAAATAATCAAAAAATCTCAACAATTATCATGGGCAATTAATTATTGATTAAAATGAATAAAGAATAATCAACAAGAATGCGATTAATTAATTTATTAAAATATCATTAAATTTAAATGGATTAAAATAATCAACAATTAATTAAAATCTCAATGAATTGATTAGTAAAATCTCAATAAATGAATTAAAATCAACAAGAATGGTTAGTTAATTAATTCAAAGAGAAATTTAAATGAATGAAAAATAATTAACAATAAAAAAATTAATTAAAATCATAATTATCATAAATGAATGATTTGATTGATAAATTCATTATGAATAATGTTGAAACATACATTTACAACCACAACAACAACAACGACAACACCCTCAGCAACATCAGCAACATCACAAGGCGGTGGAGGATCGATTCCCACAGTGGGTGTGGGTGGTGGTGGTCCACCACCATTATCAATATCATCCTCACATACATCACATTCACAGCAAAATGTTGGTCCACCAAATCTAATTGGAAACGGTTTATTGTTAACACGCCAACAGCAACAGCATCTGTTATCAACAGATGAAATCATGGAGAATGTATTAGTTGGAGCACGTAATGATTTTAATACGTCACAGACATCAACGACAGCACGTTATGGACAATCACAACGTAATCTACAATCGGCACGTAATCAGCAACATGTTCAGCAACCGTTAAATATATCAACCATTTTAAATACATCGAAACATTCGTTAGGTAATAAAATTAAAATTTTTCCAAAAATAAGAGATATATTACGATTCTAGGAAGATGCGATCCAACAATTTTATTTAATGTCCTGGTATTTCCGGCAGCATTTAACTCCGAAAAGCGCTGTTATGCTATTTAACCAGAAAAATGCAACCCAAAAAAAATCGCTCTTCCCAGAATTAAATGCGGTCGAAAAACCAGTACTTTCTCTTAGGGAATCAAGAAAAGAAATTTTATGACGGAATCTCATATTTGTACATGAGAAAGAACAAAATACACGTTTCTCCTAATCCAAAATTTTTTCCAGAAACAAAAGAGTGGAAAAGGTTTATGGCCACTGCATACAATTTGTAATTTAGACGAGAAACCTGTCCTTCTGGGTCAAAATGGATAAAATCTGAAATAAGGTATTTTTGAAAATGACCCGGTCGTCTGAAGAAGTCCAAAACTTGGATTTAACATTGCTCTTTCCATAACAAACAATATATCAAAAAAAAAAAAAACAAAAAATTTAATTTGAGAGCCTTACTAAAGAAGTTTACTTTCAATCTAGTCGGTTACTGAAACTTTCTAAGAGGATAAATTATTATTCGCGATAAATTTCGAAAAAATGAAAATAAAAATCAAATTTTATCAAATGACGTAAGAATTATGATTGACATATTTGCACGCTATCTCAAAGCCGGAATTATTAAACCGGTTTAATAATTACTGGTGTCGATATGTCGTGTGAACGGTCTCTATTATCATTATGACGTAGACAAGGTCATTATCAATTGAATCCGACATGCAAAAATAAAACTGTTTTAAATAATTAAGAGTCATAAATTCACAATCATGTTTTAGGTCTGAGAGTTCACAGAAAAAAAATCATGTGCTTTCACTATTAAAAATTTTTGCTATGAAAGAGAGAAATTCCGGACGATTGTGAAAATTTTCGTAGAGGAAAAGGTTGCTATATGTGACCTTATACAACTATTCGAATCCACGGATTACTTTTACGAACTTAAAACTCCTTCTTATAAAGAAATATCGAAATTCAGCGCCATCTATTGAAAACTTACAAAAAATAAAAATAAGATTTGAAGGAAATTGTATAATTATCACCTCCAGCTGTTGAAAATCAATCCCCTCGCTATAAAAAATTGACATTCACTAATCGATAACATATGTTTTGATCAGGACGATTCGAAGAACATTTTGGGGGTGGTTTGAAAAGTTTCACAGAAAGCCATTTTCCTAATCATAGAAGTACTATAACTAGAATATACGTGTAGCTCGAAATCTACTCGTTAAAAAATTTTGTGGCCGTGAGAGATTTCGATCAGAACAATCTGAAGAACATCTTGGGGGTGGTTTGAAAAAGTTTTGTAGGAAGCCATTTTCCTAGGCATATAGGTACTTTGATCGCTCGTACCTCGAAAATAATCCATTACAAAATTTTGTCCACGTGAGAGCTTTTGATCCGAACGATCCGAAGAATATCTTGGGGACAGTTTGAAAAAGTTTCACAGAAATCCATTTTCTTATCTAATCGTGCGGTGTCCTTCCGTCATTTTGTTTCTGGAAAAATTTAGAATTGGAAAAAGATTTTTTAACTGGGTTTCGCCAGAAAATATTTTATTACAATTTCCGCTTTAAAAACCAATTTTCTTAACCTTTCAGGAGGAAGTAGCAGTATCAGCCCAGTGCATCCATCATCATATAAAAATGGTGGCCTAAACATTTCAAGACAATCACGTGTTAGTGGTATTACAAGCGGTGTTGGTGGTGGACTCCGAGGGGACTCAGTACATTTATCAAATCATCATCATCATAATCAATCAACAAAATACCAAACAGTTTTTGATCGTCCAGTGAATATAAGTAAACAATCATTACCATCACCACACCCATCAGCTGTATCCCCACCAATACCCCCACCACCGCTAAAATCAACAACATTAGCAACAACAACAATGAACAATACACAAACAAATCATAATAATTTAAAAAATGATTTAGGTATTAAAGAAATGTTAATATCGTTAGGTTTACTATGTTTAATTAGTTTACTATTAGCTTTATTATCGTTAATATTTTTATTGAAAATATCACCAGTGACGGCAGCGGATATACGTGAAATATTACGTGCTGAACAATTAACATTAATTACGGCCGAAGAATATGTGGTGGTGTATGAAGTGACATTGGCATTGTGTGCGTTAACGCTCTCGTTAAACTTGTGTTGTTTATTAGTTTGTGCAATACAATTTTTATTTACTGTGAAATTAGTGAAATCGGCATCGAATTCTGCGGTATCAGCATCTCATCTTAATTATAGGTAATCATGTTTGTTTTATTTAAAATATTCATTTATTAAAAAACGCCAGTTACGCCAGTAAAATGGGTATGTTATTTGGACTTAGGAGAGTGTGAAACGACGTTTTGCAAGCAAAAAAAAGTTGTGCTTCCTGCATAATACGTGAAAAAGTAGCTTTATATCACGCTTTGCGATTTTAATGTAAGATTTGACTGGCGTAAGTGATATTTATATTTTAATATAAAGTAGAAATTGCCCGATTTTCTTACTTTTGCTTTGGAGGCGACTCGAAAGTATATCGGTGCTGATTAAAATCAGGTAAAGCTGCGAGTAAACATATCGAAATGTTTTTGAATTTCTCAGATTTTTGAGATTGTTCTTCAAAATTGCAACTTTTTCAAAAAGAAAAACGAAATAATACTGTTTAAAAACTTGGGAAAAATTTCCGGAAAGCAGAATTTTTGCATGAATCTTCTATTTGTGGTTCTAAACAAAATTCCAAAGGACCCGTCGATCCGTATGGCGCTACAAAAGAAAGACGGGATCAAATATCACAAAATATGATTTTAAGCGAACGGTCATGCTAGTTGTGGATCGAGGCCAAGCCGTTCTTTGCTCCCCAGGTGTGTAATATGCCATTAATGGTGCGCGTAAAGAAGTTTCACTATAAAACGATATGTATTATAAAACGATATGTATTCTACGCCCCTTTGGAGAGGAAGCAAATAAAAAAAAAATTCTAAAACAATCAAGTCAGAGCCAGAGAAAAGTTAGGTAATTTCATGTCAACAATTCACTCTCCACTCTAGCAATGATTCATTTCGTTGAGTGAGCAATATATTAGGCTCTCTACTTTCGAAACTTGACTGAGCTGTACCTTGTACAAATTTATCGATTAAAATTACAATTTCTGAAAAAGAATTGATGATATCACAACTTTGATTTCAAAGAATTTTTGTTCCAAATTCGATACATAATTTAAATATCACGCAGGTTTAAAATTAAAGAACGCGATTGCAGATGGGTTAATAAAACTTTGATGTTTTCATTCTGGCGTTAAAAATAATGGCAAATATGAAGTAAAATTCTCGAATTTTAGGGCGGGCATAAAAATGTCTTTGGCTAAATTTTGGGTAATAAGCACAAAGCATTTTGTCAAAATTTTCCTGCATAAGTTTTTAAATACTATTCCATTTTTCGTTAAATTAAGTGTCTAGTTCTGCCATGTTTAAGACAATGTCGCGATTACTAATATTTATCCATTTTTATTTAATTTTAGGACAAATAAATATTTACAAAAATCATCAATAAGTCGAGTTTGTGCAGTTGCTGGATTTTTTATATCAATACCAGTATTTTTAACAGGTAAAAAATGTTATTACTTATTTTTTAAACAATTCAACAAATCAAATTTGATAAAATTTCTAAAATTTTACCAAAAGTACCCGATTAACTTAAATATCATTTGAACACTTATCTATTATAATTTAAATAAAATAGTCACAACATACTGCAAGTGAGAACTTGAATTTGTATTTTTTTTTTAAAATCAATCTCATATTTTTACAATCCATAGTAGCATTGCTATTACAGCATAGGTGGTAATTTTGTATGGAGTTTAAAATCATTTGTATACAAAATTTCAATCATTTTTTAAACGATTGAGAAATTATAAACCGTACTTTCGGCTAGGAAATCCAGAAAAATAGTATAAAACCCATTGCCAAAATGTTGGATTTCCTGGCCTAGAGGGTCCTAATATACTACATTTTCTGAAACAAAAAATTTATTCATTTTCCAGGTATAATCTTGTACACATTCATTCAATTCCATTCAACGCCAGCAATCGTGACAAGCGGTTTCATTGGTTTAGGTATTGTCTTCTGCGGTTGTGCAATGGTCCATAACGTGTTCATATGGCAACGTGAAAAAACCAATGCATGCAAGTTACGTGCACAAATCTTACGTGAACAATCACGTGAGCTACGTGAACAATATGACAATTCATTCATCTTACAACAATCACAACATAATCAAACAAATGCTATTGCATCATCGACCCAAATCTTTAATGGAACATCCCAAAATATTAGTATTACAAATCCAAATTTATTGAATGCTTCGTCAATAGCCAATAACAATAATAATGATCATTATAACAATAATAGTGTGTTGATAAATAGTTCACACTTGTCAACATTGGGAGGCACTGGGGGTGGAATGCTTGCGTCACCGTCCTTAATGAATAATGGTGGTTTGACAAGTAGTAATAGTGTTATTGGTAAATTAACAGTGGCTGTTGGCGGTGCTGCAGCTGGAGTGGGGGGAGGTTTGGGTGAACGGGGTACAACGGGGGGTGGTGTTGGACATTATAATAATATACATCGACGAGATGCGAGTAGTTGTAGTATCAGTCCAAATGGGGGTTTAAATAATAATACAAGTGGGATTTCACCGCATGAGCTATCGACACTAGTTTAAAATAATTGTAAATAAATCTTTTTTGGGAAATTTTTGATTATTGAAAACCGATTATTTTAAATATTGGTCTCCGAGCATGACACTTGGAGCTTAAATATAAAAAAAAGTGGTCTCTATTTGTTAGCAGATGTTATCTTATGATATCGCTTGCTTAAGTGTTTCGAGAAATCGCATACGAATTTTAAATAAATAATTAAAAATTAAAATTATATTAAATTCACGATGAAATTAAAATCGATTGACATATTTTAAAATATTTATGAATTCAATAAATAATCGATACACTACTTAAATATTTGATTTCAATTTTTATTTGAACTTTTTGTATATAATTTTATACACATATATAAAATATCATAGATGTCTATAAGAATCTTAGATCGTTTAAAATAAAAAAATTTCACTTAAAAAGTGTTTTCAAATCATTTGAGCTTGGGGTGGGACACACTTAGACCATAGAATCCGTCGTGATACCGAAAAAGGGTTGGCTCATCCACGGCTACTACTCCATGAACTATTTGGAGCTATTTAAGAACAGCGGCAGTGCTTTGACGTCGACGAAGGTCGGAGAGGTTGTCAAAGAGAGGCTGGCTCAAGTAAGTCCATCTCTTTATGGCAAGATCTGGACAGTGACAGAGAAAACGAGGCATTGCCACCTTCTCCTCCCTACTGTGACAGCTTCTGCAGTAGTCGTGATACACTGTCAGGCCCACGAGTTTAGCATGCCTGTCTCCCAACCAGTGTCCTGTAATAGCCGCAATAACTTTCTAATAGAGGCTTTTGGAAGGGATATAAGATCTTCGGCGCGCCTACAATTGTATTCTCTTTTAGGAGCAGGATGCAGTTCGCGAATAGAACTTCCGAATGCCATTTCTAGTAAATTCGTCGGCTTCACAGTTTCTTGCAATGTCTCTGTGTCCCGGTTCCCATATTAGGTTTACATTCATTTGTTCCGCCATCGCATTTAAGGACGTACGGCAGTGCTGTTGCTACCTTTGAGGTTAAATAGACTGAGCTGAAGGATTTAAGGGTTGCTTAAAGTGACTGTAATTTCAATATGATTTAGTTTTATAGTTAAAGAAAATAATTTAATTTTTTACGCAGAAATTTCCGCAATTCATCTCCTCAAAAATTTTTTTCACCTTTGATAGCGATCTAGATTTTCCTATAGACATCAATGAATATAAAATAGACTGATAATTACACAAATTTTTATACATTTTCTTGTACATAGTTCCGCGCAAACACTCTTGCCTTGCTGCCATTATTTTTTTTACTTACAAATGTTTTTTTTTTTTAAACAAGTATTTTTACAGATTATTTATTTTTTATTTTTAAGTTTTTATACAAATTTTTATATGCCAAGTTTTTAAAAACAAAAAAAATTAATTACAAAGTTAAAAGTTCAAAAAGATAAATTTTAAAAATGGTGTTGGAGAAGAATTATGAAAGAATTTTATAAATTCAAATCAGAATAATTTATCAAATCATTAATTAACTTCATTTAATTAATGTGTAAGTAAATATTATATACTTGTTTTACAGGGTGTCTCAGTATTATGGTCCTATTATTTTTTTACAATTAACCAACTTTTTGATATACCCTGTATTATGACTATATTGGTATGTTTTTATTTAAAAAGATGAATATAATTTAAGAATTTTAAGAGATTTATTGGAAAAAATCTTATTTTCTAAGCAATTTACATGAATTTTGCGAGTTTCTTTTCCCCATAATTAAATTTTCCGGAAAAAATTGCTTGAATCGTAAAAACGCACTTAATTCCCGTGACCGTCGAAACTAAACGCTGAAAAATCAATGTGAATTCTACTTGCCTGATGGATTTGTGATATCGATGCTGGACTGCCCTTCATAAAACCTATGTTTGAAACCCGACCCAGCGAAGAAATTTTTTTAAATTTTTTATAAACTGTTATTCCATAGTTTTAAGTTTTCACTTCTGTCGATAGGCAGTTTATGCGTTGGTTTTGATGAAATCTGCGACTGACAAATTCAATGTACTGTTTCTTACAGGTGTATTACCTACGTATGTAGTAATTATGGTATATATCCATGGTAATACCATACAAAATATAAGTAATTAATACCATACTGTATGTCAACATGTCTGACAAGCCATATACTATGACGTCACGTCAGTTTTAGTAATTTGTATATCTCTCACTGAATTTGTACTTTTATTAATTAATTTTCAGTAATTAAAAATGTATTATTTACTAAAATAATGGGTTACTTTTTTTTAAAAAGTATTTTGGAAATAAATGATTGTTTTTTAAAAGAAATTCGTTCATGTTTTGAATAAATCAAATTACTAAAAAAATTTCGTTAAATTTCATGTAATTTGCTTACGAATAAAAATGAAAAATGGAAAAATTGAAGCTTTAGAAGAATAATTGACTCGTGTACAATAAATATTATTAATATTATTATTATTATTATTTTTTATAAACATTAAAATATATTTATTTATATTTGTATATAAAAAAATGTTATTTATAAAATAAACAAATAAAATATTTAAAAAAAATATTGTTTTTATGAAATTATTTTTACATGCAATCGTTCCAAGAATTATCGTCATTCGTCGACTATGTAAAAAATTTAACATTAATATATTTCTAATGAAATTCTTGAAATAACCCACTTTGGCTTTCAATCAAACAAGCCATATAAAATATGCTTGAACTATCAGAATTTTTAATTCCTCGAAAGTCAGTCAGAATTCTTAATTCCTGGAAAATTTCATTCTTAAATATTTATAAGAGCTAGAAACGTCGTAAAAACGTCACAGAGCTAGAAAAAGTTGATTTCAAGATGGTTGAATTGTAGATATTTCTTTCCTTATTGGGAATTAAAAAGAGATGAAGGATTTTTGGCTTTGTATACTAGCACGCCTTCCTGAAAAAAGCTGCGAAAATTGTTGATTTTAAAATCATTTAAGACAATTTTTAAAATCATTTTCCTGCCATTTTAGCAATATAAATTACGTGTTATTGCCAGTTTCACCGTTGCACGAGCCAACTCTCATACCATACGTCACAAATTTTTTGCACTTTTTCTAGTATCGAAACCGACGGTAATCTATCCGTAGCGGCTATCGGCCTTTGTTCCGCGTCATAGATACTTTAAGGGGGGAGAAATGTTGCCTCATCTCTCTGGCATATATAAAAGAAAAGAGGTAGCTTAGAGGGAGGGGTCGTTTTTCCAAATTTTCGGCGGTTTTGCGTGGTATATAATAATACTTTTCTAAGTATTATGTTATTTGATTTTTTTTCTAGTCGACTGGTGAAAATTACAATTTTCTATCATGTATAGAACTGATAAACTTGATTTTGAAGGGGCGATTCCGATTTGCTGAGGGGTTGCGATGTGTGTAATAAAATTTTTCAAACTATACTGGTAATTTGATACTATTTTGAGTCGATTGGTAAAAATTCCATCTTTTTAGCATGTATAGAAGAGAAAAACGTAATTTTGGGGAATTTTTTTCGAATTATCAGGGGTTGCAATGAAAAATTTTCAGATTTTTGATTTTTCCTGTAGATTTTAAGCAATTTCGCGTCGAATGTCATATCTTTCTATTTGTATAAATCATTGAATCCAGCTTCAGATTGGGAGCTATATAATAGTATTTTAGATTTGATACCTACTAAATAAAAACCAGTCAAGTGCGACTCAAATTTGTACATGAAGGGTTCCGTGCCATCGTACAATTTCCTTTACAAATTTTTATATATTATTATAGCGCCTGTCTTGTTTCTTTTAAAAAATTGATTAAAAAGTACATAGTGTTATATCTTGTACGATGGTAGGGAACTTCCGACTCGCACTAGATTGATTTCTTCAAAGCAAACAAACTCTTTTTTTAAATAAAAACCCCCAAAAAAACCTTTTTTTATTTTGAATAAAAAAAAAAACACCAAAATTAATTTAAAAAATAACATTGTTCAATTTTACAACCGAATTTTCCAATATACATCGATTTATAATTATAGATCAGAGCACTTTGCTCTTTTTTCATCGATGGAAAACGATTATGATTTTTCCGGCATTCATTTACAAAGAAATTCATTAAATATTGTGATACTTTAATTGCATTAAATGTATGTACAATTGATGTGTGGGTCCAATCGAATAGTGCTTTTTCTGGGTGATATTGTACACCCCAGATTGGATATTTTTTCGATTCAATTGTGGATATAAATGTTAAGTTGTTCGGTGTGGTTGATGTTGTTAAAATAAACCAATCTTTTGTCATGTTATGATGTGTGAAATTCTACAAAGTCGAGTTTTAATTAATTATTTAACAATTTTAAGAATGGCGGATATATTTTAAACTTTATAAATAGATTTTAATAAATTGTGTCCAGTCACATGCTAACGTAGTAATTAGTTTAATGCATTAAGTGATAAACAAAATTAAATCTTGTTTTTGAAGCCCAAGATTAAGATTACACCAAAAGTATTAGGTACTTTTCGAAAGTATACTTTCTAAACTTATTTTCGTTTATCGAGAACGTTTCACAAGACCACTAGCTGAAGCTAGCTGCAGATTTTCAATACCCTATCTTTTATAGTTTGGAAGAAAAACGACGCAAAAGTTTTGTCCTAATTTGCGACCTCACGGGTAAAGAGTGATGCTTACGAAAACATTTTTCAAACAAAAGTTGTTTCTTTTTTTATAAGGAACATTATTTACTCTTAAACTTTTGTTCTACTAGACCCAATCTCACTTTTTACGTCTTGATTAAGCTATACAAATTTCAGCTTGATATCGCACTTATTTGACACTTCTGGATTTAAAATCCTTTATCATCTGAAATAATCATCACACTGAAATTTTTCTGATATCATTCGAAAACCTAAACTACCTTCTTGTAAGCCTTTGCATATTTTTTTTTACCACTCTTCCAATTTTGTTTTTAAAGCATGCCAATAACAAGATATTTTCCATATTTTATGCGTTTTTTCACTTAGCCCCCATTTTATGAAAGAAAAAGGCTTTATCTAAAATCTTCTCATACTCATTAGCAAACTTGTACTTTCTAGTTTTGGAATCTGTAAATTTTTAAAATTTTGTTATCTCTTTTTGAGCAATTGATTTCAAAACTAAAAAATTACAAGTTTTCAAACTAGTTATAATTAATTCAAACGAGCTATAATTGCCAGTATATGTATGGAAAGAATTTTTGCTAGCGTGTGAATAAACACATATGGCAAAATCAAATAAATAATAATCAATATTGATGAACTCCAATTACCTTCATGGTCACACAATGACTATGCATGTATGTCATCACTGATTGTTTTTGTACGATATTTAATATGTTTAATGGCATCAATTTAAATATTCGACTTGCTTTATACTCTAAAATCAAAAGGAAAACCAAAATTTTACTGCCTACTCTTCTTGAACAATTCTAATCGCTGAAGTAGTCACTGAATCAGTGATATAAGTTGCTAAAATTTGTTAGTAATCTGTAGTGACTCTTTCGGGGGATTATTTCGGCTATCCCTGATGGAAAAAATATTTGAAGAAGAAATTCTGAAAAAGTCTTATAAACTTTGAATTTCTCAACGTTTTCGGACTAGTCTAATTCATAGTTATTCAGAGTTTTTAATACTTTTTTAAAGTTTCTAAGACTTTTTCAGAGTTTCCTAAGACTTACTAAGACTTATTCTTTTTTCAAATATTTTTTCCACCAGGGTCGGCTATAACTTGACGAATGTTAGCTTTTGGGTGCTACATCGTTGCAGTTTCTTGTTATAGACGCGATTCTTAAGGATGTATGAGCATGACAACAATGTTTGATTTAAAGGCTAAAAATTTGTTTATAGGTAGCCTTTTACTCAAAGAATATGTGGTTAAAATTTCAGCTTAGATATCCGTGCAAATTTTTAAGAAAAAAGTCTTTAAAAATCGATATAAAATACATTGGCTCTTATGGAGGAATCTCAAAAAAACGACATATTTTGGAAGTTTTTGATAATTTTCATTTGGAATGAATGAAAACAAATTAAAAAAAAACTTTTTAATAGAAAATAAACATATTAGCAATGAATTAGAAAAGAAAAAAGCTAAGTGTCACCGTCCATATAAGGGATGTAAGAGCAGGGTAGATTAAGGGTTGAAATTATTTTTATCTTATTTTCAACTTTGATGATGAATTTTGTTATAACTTCATGAATGTAGACGAAAAATAAAAATGAAATTCAATATGTGTCTTGGTTTTCGAAATATCGAAAGCTGAATAATTAAACAAAATTTTCAATTTTCGATATTTTGAAAATTAAGCCAAATATCGAAAAATTTTATTCTTACTTTTCGTCTTATATCGTCAAGAGATAATATAAATTTATCATCAAAATTGAAAATATCTATTTTTAAATTTGTGCCCCCACTACCATGCTCATACATCCTTAAGAAAATCGCACAAAAAGAATTGCAATGGCGTATGCTTGGCTGAACGCAAGCCACAATCATACCCACACCTTATCTTACCCTGATGGAAATATTTTCTGCCAATAGTCTTATTTAGTCTTGCAGTTTCCTGAAAAACAATTCTAGAAGAATGAGAATACTATGAAGCTGTTTGAAGCATTATTACACATTTTTGGACTCTTCTTGAAGAATTTTTCAGAATTAATAATAAATTTTATGAAAATCTGGCTAAAGTAAGTGTATGACTTATTCAGAATTAATCGTAAGAGAAAAATTTAAAACATTTCAGATTGTCAAAGAAAAAAATTTTTCTAGCTATAATTTTACCTTTTCTTAATCTTAACGGTCTTGTTATACTATTAATTACATTACATCGTGTTCGAAGATCTGTTCCAGCACTTAATACAAGAATTATTTCAAAACCTAAACATGTACCCCATATTGGTAAATTTTGATTGATTGCATACGAGTAAAATATTTTTGCAACATCTGCATATCCATCATTTGCTGTTAACATGGCGGCTCCACCAGGAAAAACAACTCTAAAAATTTGTATAAGTTCAAATCAAATATGTTTATTGTCTATTTTCGGAAATAGTTATCCTAGGGATATAAATAATTTACCCATTTAATGAGGACGCCATCAATTGATAATACTGTGTTGATTGTCCAATTCTGAAACAAAAAATCATAAAACAGCCTATTCACATCCATATATTTAAGTTTTAAGCTCAATAATAGTTCAAATTTAAATGTTCCATAGTTTACGAGCAATTAAAGTCTAAAAACGAAATTTGGAAATTTAGCAAAAATCACAGTTGGAAAGAATAACCCACAATTAGTGGGTTTCAAAAAAAAATTTCAATTAGATTGGATCAAATTTGCCCATATTATGCAAAAAATTGTCATCAAAATCCAAAAAATTTAATTTTGCTCTATCACATCCAAATTTTATCCAATTTTGATAAACCAAGTATGTAATCCTACTAAATTTGGGTCATACTTTTCAAATTTGTGGTCAAAATTAACCTAGCTTTATGAGGTTTCAAAAATATGGAGTCCTGGTACCGGAATGAAGCACACAAGTGATAGCTAGCGAAAAATTGACATCACAGATAAAAAGACTGACCCAAAATTAGTGGGTTTCAAAAAAAATTCCATTAAGATCGGATCAAATTTGCCTGTGTTATCAAAAAATTGAAATTTTTTAACTTTATGACGTCATCAAAACCCAAAAAATTTAATTTTGCTCTATCTCATCCAAATTTTATCCAATTTTGATGAACAAAGGATGTAATCCTACTAAATTTGGGTCATACTTTTCAAATTTGTGATAAAAATTAACCTAGCTTTATGAGGTTTCAAGAATATGGAGTCCTGGTCCTTGAATTAAGCACATTAGTGATAGCTAGCGAAAAATTGACATCACATATATAAAGACTGACCCAAAATTAGTGGGATTCAAAAAAAATTCCATTAAGATCGGATCAAATTTGCCTGTGTTATCAAAAAATTGAAATTTTTTAACTTTATGACGTCATCAAAATCCAAAAAATTTAATTTTCCTCTATCACATCCAAATTTTATCCAATTTTGATGAACAAAGTATGTAATCCTACTAAATTTGGGTCATACTTTTCAAATTTATGATCAAACTATTTTTAGTCGCATTTATAGTTAGAAATGCCTTAAATGAAACTCGAAAATCACCCACCTGATAGGTACAACACGGGCACCAGCCATTTCAATATATTTTACATAAGATGCAGAAATGTACGATTTATACTTGGATATCGACAGGTAAAATGGAACACAATTAACTAATGGTGGACTAATTTCTTGACTTAATATACCAATTATTGGTCGTGAATTATGTGGACCCATGAATGGTGGCCATTCTCCATGACCATGCTGATGTAATTCGTTAATATGTTGAGCAATTTGAGCTTTACGTTTAATCGTTTTCGTTTTTTTATTGATTTGATGAAATGTATCATTTAACGGGATTATTATTAATATTAAAAAATAAATTATTATAAAATATTTAAACATTATTTTTATAATTTTGTTAGTTATATTTTAATTTATTCCAAAAATCATTTCGAAAGTTTACTTATGGTAAATAATTATTTGTCGTGCCTTGCAAATCAAAATTTTATTTCCATAGCAATAATTTACAAATTTTATACTTAAAATCTTATATATTCAAACGAGCAATCATTGTATATATATACTAGCTGTGAACTACCCGCTTTGCTGGGCAACATCCCCACTTGCACCCCTCCCTCCACATTTCCTTGCGTTGGATAACAGTTTTGTAATGTACACGTCATGCTCTTTTATTTGATACCCCACTTAGGTATATTTGTAAATATTCGATAATTCCTTCCCACTTTCTCGCTACACCTTTCTACCCTCCGAATGTTAAAAGTAGATAAAAACAATAGATCTTTGAAGCTGGTTGTATATCGTGTCAATATTTTAGCTTAATCGATGCACAACTTTTTTAGTTTTTGAAGCATATCCCTTTCAACCCCTATTTCAACCCCTTACTCTACTATAATATGGATGTATTATACATAAAAACCTTCCTCTTGAATTACTCTATCTATTAAAAAAAACCGCATCAAAATCCGTTGCGTAGTTTCAAAGATTTAAGCGTACATAGGGACATAGGGACAGAAAAAGCGACTTTGTTTTATAATATGTAGTGATAATATATCAACAATCTCGGAAATGACTCGAAGGATTTTCATGAAATTGAGTATATAGAGGTTTTTTGGGGGGAAAAGTCGATCTAGCTAGGTTTCATTTTTAAAAACCCTCGTTTTACTTGTGGTTTCAAGAAATACTGAAACACAAACTGCAAAACATGACGCTTCCTGACATCTATTAGTGCATATCGTAGTTTTATTTCGTATTTGCAACAATTTGAGACCAGTTTTTATACAACCGATAGTTTCGGAGATGCAGCTTTTCAAAATTTGTCTATTTTTTCAAGTTACACGATTTTTTGCAAAATTACATCTTGTTTCACCTTTTGGTGTATTATTTTGTCCTGGCCTTCAGTTATTGAACAAAAATAAACACAATTCTTCAGTCCGCGGTTTATTTAAATAAATGAAATATAAAATGCACAATTTATGATATAACATAACATTGTTCATATTGACAACCATTTTTAGCTGTATATAATAAATTAAAATTATATATTAATGATGATAATTCCATTTGTTTAGAATGAAATGTTTGATTATTTTTACGACATTCATTTACAAAGAAATTCATTAAATATTGTGATACTAATATACCATGTATAGTATGATCATAATGTTCTTTACTCCATTCAAACATTGTTTTCTCTGGATGAAATTGTATACCCCATATTGGATAATGTTTAGATTCAATTGATGAGATATATAATAGATTACGGATTTTATTCGTTGATAATATTAACCATTTTTTATTTAATTTATATTTTATTGCATCCTATCAAAATATATTGGACATTAATATAGTATACCGAAGGCGGGAGGGGGAGGTGACTTTTAAACTATGGCATTGGAAGAAGACTGGAAGATAGAGGATAAAATTCTGAGAAGAAAAGTGCAGAATTCAATAATTACAGTTTTAATTTAAATAACTTTTAATTCTGATTCTGATCTTTGGTAACTTCTTATTACTGTTCATAGATGGCTTTTGACATAAAATTTGAAAATGATTATGAACTATGAACGGTAATAAAAACAAAATTTTAATCATGGGTATAATAGGCTAGGCTAATCAAATTAAAATTTCGAAAGTAAGTTGGAAATGGTTTTAATAGTTTCATTTGGTCCTTAATGCGTGTAATCCAAGTTTGTCCAATCCCAGGAGGTGTACTTATATAACTTAAGGAGCAAAATAAATGCGAAATTTTTAGCAGGTTTGAAGTTTTTTACAATTTAACTTTCTAGCTTCAAAATTGATCGAGATATGCCTATTTTTAAAATGGAGCATTTTTTGCTCATTCCATCAAATGGAAAAGGATCTATCTTGGAAACCGTTTAAGATAGAAAAACAGTTAATCCTCCATCTCACTTTACTATTTCAATGCGATAGTTTTCGAAAGCCTTCCTATATGATATTAACCAAATTATTTGCTTACCTTCGATGTAATACAATATGAATGACTATTTGCTGTTACGGATTGTGATTTTAATATATTTATAATCTCATATGGAGCTGTTTTGAATAAACGACTTTTTGTATAATCTATTTAATTCACTTAAGTTAATTATTATTTTTTTAATCTTGACAATAGTAGCTCCAAAAATAAGTTTTACTGTATCTAGAGAGATCGAATCTAGAAAGGGGCTATCGTGGAACAATTGGTCCTTTCAAAATCAGATCTATTTGACGATATGGGATTGAATGTCAGATATGTTGCTTAAAATCATTTATGGAAGGTGACATTCCGAAGCAATTTCAGTTGACCATACAAGCACTTGTCATTGAATCGCGAAATGAACCAGATTTTCGTACCTTTTTTTCTCAATAACCAAAGGCTCAATGTTATTGAAAACAACTCTATAGAACTCGCAAAAATTATATGTTATCTGCATTTCGGTCAAACTTTTTCAAATTTTCGGGAATGATAGTTTAAGAAATTCTGAATAAAAGTTTCCATGGTCACAAGTCATGAAAATGACAGGATTTCAAGTTATCGCTAAATTAAAATTGGAAAAAGTACTCATTTATATAGAAAAAAAATTATTGTAATTTAATGTAGCTGAAAATATTGATCTTAAAAATTCATATTATTGATCCATTGAACATTTAACACTGTTTCTTCTTTGAATTTTGTAACATATTCTTCAAAAAAACAATAATTAAAAAACAACACCCTTACATTAAAAAACACACTTATTCATGTAGTTATACATATCTGTATATGTATTTGCCTATACACACATAGGCATATATTATACAAATGAGTACATTTTCCAACTTTAATTTAGCTATAACATGAAATCCTGTCATTTTCATGACTTGTGACCATGGAAACTTTTCTTTAGAACGACTATCATTTGCCAAAATTTTAAAAAGTACATATTTTGTCACTCTTGCCCAAAAACTCAATCACTTTTACTTATCAAATGAAACTTATTTTTTGAGTTATCCAGCTAACAAATACGCCCATCATATTCTAGAAAAATACGTACCATATTGGAAAATTAATGGTAACGATATACCACTTATATGACATCGTGTTCGAATATCTTGTTGTTTTAATGCATTATAGATGATTGCTTGAAATCCTAAACATATACCAAATAATGGTATTGGTTGTTGATTATTTTTATTTTTATTGATTATTAATTTATAAATTTTATGTGCAGCTTCACCATAACCATGTGTTTCATTTAGTAATGCATTATCACCAGGTAATAAAATACTACATATAAGGATATTATTTGCATTAAATTATTTGTAAAAAATGAATATTTAATATTTAGTCGCAGCAATGAATGTTTTTACTCGGAAATCCTCAATAACTGCTCCGATTTTGATGATTTTTTTTTCATAATGATTCTTTTTTTTATTATTTAAAATCAGAAACATTTCAGAGGGGGGAAATAATCCGGTTGGGGGGTAAGCATGTCGCGACTGATATATCGACGCCCAGCCTAAATCGCTAATGATAGAAGTTTAAAATTTCTAGAAGTTATTGATTTTATACTGTAAATGTCACATAAGAAAGGCTATTGACTATTATAGAGATCTTTTATGTAGGAATTTGTTGCGGGTAAAAATAAATATTTTTTTGGAAAACTTTTAAAGGTATAACTATTTAACAGTTACTTACCCATTTACAGAATTAACAATTTCTTCATAATAAGAATCCGGTTGACCAATTCTAAAACATTCAATTATACAGGGTCCTAATTTCCCGAGACATTTTCCTCAAAAGCAATAATATGAGCTGTTTGATGAAAAACCAGGCTTCATAAAAGTATAACTTCCATTTTTGTCTAGATTCTAATTGTAAAGCCTTTTTTCAACAATTTTTTAAATAATTGTGTGTAATACTATGATATATTTTATGATTCATATTTCACTGGAAAATTTTGAATAAATTTCTATACTTACTTAATAGGAACAACACGCGCTCCAGCTGATTCGATATATTTCACATAAGATGCTGCGATATATGATTTATACGTTGCTAGCGTACATAATCGATAGATTTGTGAATTTAATTCTTGACTTAAAACACCTAGATATGGTAAAAAATTAATAAAATATGAAATATAACAAAATGAATTAACTATTTAAATACTTTGCGATTCCTCTTTTGAAATACGCATTAAATTCTCTCTTTAACCATGATAAAAAAATGAAATTGATCGATTGATTGCTGAGTACTAACCAATTATGGGTCTTGTATTATCAATTTGTTGATTATTATTATTAATATTTGGTTTAATTGTTGTACGTCGATAGTTATTTAAATTATTATAATTAAAATGTGTTTCATTCAATTGTATATTAATTATTAACACAAAAATTAATATTAAAATGGTATTATTCATTAATAATTGTTTCGACGACATTTTTCTTGTCTTGATTTGAAATATATTTAAATATATTGATGATTTTATACAATTGGATTTTTCATTTTCCAAAAGATAATAAAAAGTTAAAAAAATTTTACATTAAAAGACATGGATTTCGATTATTAATCGGCTTCAAAAAAGGAGAAGGTTCTCAATTCGACTATATTTTTTAACCGACTTCAAAAAGGAGAACTTTCGACTGGGTGAACGATTTTTATGATTCTTTTTTTATTTGAAAGCTGGTGCTTCTTGTATTGTCTCATTTGGTCCAGTTCTGACAATGGCATCCGTGAGAAAACCATAAAAGTCTTAAATTTGCAATAAGTATGCACGACAAGAGGACGAATAATTCAATATCACGCCAACCCATTTCGATGATTCTTTTTTTAGTGACAAATTAGTTAGGGTACTTCAAATTCACTTAAAATCACTAATAAAAAAAAAACTTTTAACAAAAAGAAAATCGACTTCAAAAGAAAACTTTTCCAAAATAAATCAATATGCACTACAAAGTAAAAAAATATCGATAATATAATATAGTTAAAATTATTGTTATTTTTGGAGTCGGTGTCAGCAAAACTGTTCTGTCAGAGTTATTTCCTTGGCTTACACCGAATCCAAAAATAACAAAAACTTTAACTGCATTATATTATCGTTATTTTTTTACTTTTTAATGCATATTAATTTGTTTTGGAAAAATTTTTCTTTTAAGGTCGGTTTTTTTTTTTGTTACAAGTTTTTTTTTTTACATGTCATAAATTAGACGATCATGCTTACTGCGATCATCGCCGAGAAATTTCTTATAGGTGTAAGGCCAGTGAATATTTTTTTGGATTTATTTGCAACAAGCCACAACTCGTAGTTTTCCCTATGTGTGATCTACACAGATTTGTCTAGGTTGAATTTCATAGATGAATGGATGCTCTCAATATACAAATAATAACAAAAACAATATTTTTATAAACAATTTTTTTATTTTAAATTTATATATATATATATATTTTTTTTTTCATTTATTATTCTTATATTATTATCAATCATTTTTTTTTCATATTAATAATAATGAAAGTTTTTTTTTTATTTTTTATTTGAAAACAATCGTGATTACATCGGAAATATCCGTATTTGGACCCCACTGAGCTCTATATAATTTATAATATTAACTATTGTGTGTGGCTTTTTTTATGCGTTATAAACAGTTCGTCTGATGAGTGTCTATTTGTCCGCCAATATTTTTTTTTTTAAATAAATTTTTTTATACAAGTAGTTTATTAATATTGGCAATAATGAAAGAGAAATAATTCAAATAACCTTGTCTTTTTAAAATTCGATGTGGACAGAGGTAACTTTCGATATTACCTATATAGCGACCCCAAATTTTATAACGACCGGGCCGTTTACGGACACCATTAACGTATAAGTCCAAAAATCACACAAAATTCCTAGGCTATCGAGCTTTTTATTATTATTTATCGTTCAAAGTTGGCTGAAAAAATGAATAATTCCATTTTTTTACTAATTATTAATAAAAAAAATAGTTACATGTTTGAATAAATAAAACAGTATTGACGTATTAACCTCCGTTGAGGCTGCGAGCCAATCGGTTTCAATGGAAATTTGCATTATAATATAGTGAACTTCAGCTGAGAAACAAACCATTTATCATTATTCATATTATATTATCATTTCTCCGTGCGATGGCGTTACGAAAACGAGGTGATGGCGTCACTGCCATTTGAATTTATAGTTTAGAAAAAATTTCGAAAAAAAAAAAAAAAAAAATAAAAAACAATGCAACTTCTCTATTATAATTCAACCCCTATTGTTTGAGAAAACTGTAAGCTGAATATTTAGAGAAAGGAGAAGGTCAAAATCGAATAATCGAATATTTACGAAACTACATGGATTCGGTTTTCCCTAGTACCTAAATGTGTTGTAAAATACCGAGATTGGAAGTGCGAAAAACTATGAACTCGTATATTTGGAGTGGCTTTAACACTAAAAAAACGCCATATTGCATTGAAGCCTATCATACTTCTCACCGAATTCTAAAATGACAAGAAGTTTTTTGTATTATTATCAATGAAATATTTCTGCGTTAAACAATTCGTCTCAATAAGTCTGTGCGTCCGTCAATATTTTTTTCAATAAATTTTTTTTTATACATTTTTATATAATTTAATAAATAATAATATATAGAATTTTCGTATAACGTCGAGTTTTTAAATAACAATTAGTAATTAATTAAACATTTCTATTAAAGCAGGTGTAATATTTTTTTGTAATTATTTTTTTTTAGTAATTTTTATAATTTTTTTTTTATATAAATATCTAATTGTAAATGAGATATATAATAATTAATAACTTTTTCAAATGGGTTTTTGTTTTTCTTTTTTTTAAATAATCTGTGACAGAGTGCTTTGCTTATTGTAATTATTTCGATTTTTTACAATTTTTTAATTGATCTATGTTTCGAGGATGCTTTCTAAATGTATGAGAGTTAATTAATTCGAATTTTTTTTTCTGAATTATTTTGAAAATTATAAATATTGATATTTAATCTTAGAAGGATATAATTAAAAAATAATATTAAGATTGTTTCAGATTCGAAGCCAGTTCCAGCCAGTTTTAAACAAAATAAAATTAGAAAGGTTTATTTTTATGTAGAAGACAGTTATTCAATTACAACTTTTGTCTTTGTGCTCCAGATATGTGAGCAACAACCTCAAAAACATAGGAATAATCAAGCATTTAACAAAATTTTGCCACATATTACGATTTCTCTGCAAGTTTTCACTGTTCGTTTAAAATTCGATTAAAAATGAATCATTCAAAGATAACATTTCGCATAGATTTAGATTCACATCATAATTTTAAATATTTTAACAAAAAATAAATAAATTAAAAAAAAAAACATATTATTGAAGAAATGCCATCACTGGGATTTGAACCCAAGACACTTTATTCAGCACCACTTATTTATCAATGATTCTAAACACTATGACTGACCTATTTCTAAATTCTGTATTAAGAAAAAATCACTTATAAATTAATGAAAAGTAATAATTTATAAAATAAATATTAAAAATAATTAAATAAATATGTTTAAAATTCAATTTTATTTCACTATTTTTTATTTATTTTTTCTGTTAAATGCATTAATTAAAATTATGTGAAATTGATTTAATAACATTGGCAGTGTAGTATAGGTGTGTGTGACATTTTTGATGTGTTTTATCAGTTCATCAAACCTATATTAATTATGAATATTTTAATTTTATTTGTTCTTGTTTTAAATAAATAAATATTAATTATGATTTTATTGATTATCTGTATCGACTTTAAATATCTTTTAAACAATTTTTTTTTGTTCGCACATAAATAACATATACACATATTCGTTAATTTATGACATTCATTTTTATAGTTCGATTTAAACAAATAGAATTCAAAAATGGTACGTGTAAAAGTGGTATTATGTGCGAGTCGGGCTGAAATTTGTAGTTTGCAAAAATTTTAAACATTCTAATTAACTGATTTTATTCAATTTTTTAAAACATGCTTTAAAAATTTTTGCTCGATATCCGTTCTTGTTTTGGAGTTTGTGAGCTCATGTAGATGGACAGACAGATGAAAATAGACTAACTACTATCTATTACAAAATTTTGTTTCTATCATGAATATGTCTAAGCGTTATAAACTCTAAATTAGTTAAGAAAATTTATAGAAATTTTCCACTTTAATTAAAAATTAAACAATAAACAATAAATATGATCACTTTTGTTTGGAAAAAGAATTATTCGATTTTAACTCCTAAAATGTAAGCGCCACGAAAAAGAAGTCATCCATACTTGTTAGACTGATTTTTTCATTGAATGAAAAGACAAAAGATGCCTTTTTTTACATTTTATTATACATTGTAATATGCTGTGCCATAGTCATTGCTCCCTTAGTCTGTTATAAAATTGCGATGCATTTCCGTTAAATATTATAAATCTATGCGAACTAACACCTATAGTCCTTTTTATATCGCTAGATAGATTAAAATCCCATAATACCACTTGTACTCAATACGAAAACCAATTATTTTACATGCTAGATGTCTAAAAATACAATAAAATTTAATGTAGATAAAACAGACATCTGCAATAATAGATATTTTTAATTAAAATAAAATTAATTAAAAAAAATTTTAATTTATAAAAAGAGAAATATATTTTTTTTGGAAATATTTTTAGTTAATGTTTATTTATTTTTTTTTAAAGTAACAAATAAATTAAAAATAATATTAAAAAGAAAATGAGATCGATAAAGTAGATACCAATATTATAATTTTAAGTGTGTTTCACATAAATGTTATGAATATACTTAACAAATACATTTATTTTTTAATTTAATAAACATTAATATTATTTATTAATTAATTTTAATTAATTAGGTATGTTAACTATTGTGGTTTTTTTTTAGGTAACAGTACACAATGTTTTGGCTACATATTTGATTTTCTGTCAGTTTTTTAAAATTTAATCACTTATTTTTAAATCACTTTTTACTTTTTCGTTTTTTTGTTGTTGAAATAATTGAACTGTTATATAAACAAATGAAATATATATATATTTTAAGGATAGTAATAAATTGATTTTTTTTTTTGGTAATATATTTTAATTTATTTATTTATCTAAATATTTTATTAAAAAATATTTTAATTAATATTTTAATATCTAATTGTTGTATAGAAAATTTTTTTTATTAATTGTTATTATTATTATCAATAATAATTATTAAATTCTTATAAATTTAGATTGGAAAGAATTAAATTTTTTTATTTTAATATTTTAAAAGTGTTTTTAAATTTATATTTTATTAAATTTTTCGTTTATTATCTGTTTTAATTTTAATTTTAAAAGAAGGCATATTAAAATTTTTTTTTTATTAAGTTTTATTTATAAAACTAAATGAGCTCGCTTATAAAAAAAAAAAAAAAAAAAAAAAAAACACGGAATAGATTTATAATCAATGTTACTAGACGAAGTATAATTACAGGTCAGCACTCACGTTATGAGCATTTTGCTCACGGTCGGCTTAAATCATACTCAAAGAACTTTTATTTTTCAAATTGTATATGTGATTGCAACTTTTTCTTTCTTCATGCAACTTTATCTTTTTTCAAATTATTAATTTTTTAGATTTTGTTCAACCTATCTAAAGTTTTAAAAAATATATTTTTTTCAAGTCCTTCAGAAATTGTGAGAATTTTTCTCATCACGAGAGTAAAGGTATAAGCAAAAAAATATAACTTTTCGAGCAAGTTCGTGTACTTTCGTTGGTCTAAATTGGAACCACTGAAAAAGCGGTTCATTTCTTGTTTAATAGTATAGATTTTGATCGCCAGTTGGCGGGATTTATCTGATTTAAATTCGAATATTTTAATTGGCCTTTAAAGTACAAGTATTGCCATCTGGTAGTCGAAATTACAGCTAATGAATACGGGTTTTCTTTTAATTTTAATTAGTACGAACTATTATCGCCAGTTGGCGAGTTGCAAATAAAAATAAAACAGTTAAAAACGAGCATGAACGAGCCAATTTAGATGATGAATGATTTTTTCGATATTTAAAAAGTGTTTTAATTTGTTTATCAGTTTAGAATTAGATAAATAAATTAATTATATTTTTTTAATAAATAATGAATTCGATTCGGTGATGTTGTATTTGGATTCGGATTCCGGTGTTTGTGTGTTGTTTGTTGGGATGTTCTCGAAATTTAAATAATATAATGACATACAATTGTTGTTGTTGTTGTTGTTGTTGATTGTGCTCGTGTATAATAATGTTTAAATTGACTACCAACATTGTATGTAACATTGTATGGTAGTGGGGGGTGTTGTTAAATGACAGATTCTTTATTACGTTCATGTTCATCTAAACTGGATGTGGATGATGTACATGCTTGATCATCACCACCATTATTATCATTATTACCATTGCCATTACCATTATTACTATTACCACTGTTATCATTACTATTACCATTTAAATGTTGGGTGCTAGCACCAACACCCCCACTACAAATATGCATTTCAATATCAGCGATACGTGTTTCTAGATCCCATTGTTGATTCGATAGTTTCATACTCATTGCTGCATTCTCCGTTTCAACTATGTGCAGTTTTTCTTGTAAACGTTTGATTTCGGCTTCAAGCGCTTCATGTGAACCACTAGCACCACCGATACTTGTACCTAGAAAATTAAATTTTGATCGTGCTTATAGATCACATCAAGAATTTTCTGCAATAATCTATGAGGGTGATCTTTAATTGACCTTGGATAAGTGTAGTACGAGATTAAGGCTATCTTTACCAAAAGACCTCGCACAAATTAGATGTAATCTGAATTTCTGTCAAACTTTTTCAAATTTTGGAAAATGATAGTTTAAGTCATTCTAAAGAAAAGTTTCCATGGCTACACGTCATGAAAATGACAGGATTTCATGTTATAGCTAAATGAAAGTTGGAAAATCTACTCATTTGTAACATTTACAATGATCAAAATTGTACAGCCTTGATAAAATATTATTCTGCAACTGAATATAAAATAACATTTGATTACTCGCTTCCTGAGTGGTTTTTCATTGGATGAAAGATATCTTTGAATATCTCAGAAATTAGGCATAGGATCGAAATTTAGCAAAGACGTTTTTTGTTTGTCATGATGAGCTTAATCTCGTAGTAGAGTTTTCCAAGGTTCTTTAAAAATCACCCTGTATATACAAATACACATATTAGTTAGTAATAACCTAATAAGAGTAAAGGTGTAGTGCCATCCCCACCCCCACCTAATGATTGTCCATCCGATAAACCCGTAATACTATCACAACGTATGGATGATGGTGGTATACTAATTGAACCTGGTGTACCAGGCACACCACCAGGACAACTTCCTTGACGTCCATGCCTCTGATGATGGTGATGATGATGATGATGTATTGAACTAAATGCACCACTACTAGCTACACTGATTGGACTATCTGATGGTCCAACTACACCGCCCGATGTTGTTGTTGCACCACCACCTCCAGTACCACCTGCACCCCCTGCACCACCACTATACCGATGATAGCTGATGACATCATCATCTAGGATATTATTATCCAACATTTCCATCGGTGAGAACATCGATGAATGTTGACTATGTTGATAAGATGGCGGTGCTGTACCACCACCGCTAGATGGTAACGTGGGAACGGTGTGTATCGGAGGGATCCACATTTCTTCTAACGGTATACGACCGCGAGATTCGATTAAACCAGGTGTTGATTGACTGCGACCCATTGCAGCTAAAAATATAAACGAAACGTTGGTAAAACCCACTTCAAATGGAATAATAGTCGAATACGTAAGCCGGGATGCATAGAAAAAGTGGAGAAACAGCACCGATTTTAATGAAACTTCTTGTAACGTGTTTCTAGGACCCCAAGGAACATTCAGAAGAGGACATAGGGCCCAGCGAGGAGCATATATAGTTCAAATTTTTTTGAAATACTAATTTTGGCTTAAAATTTTCATTTAATAGATATTTTTGGTCGCTGAATTCGAATTCGATGTCAGATTACATGAATTTAGTCACATATTCCAAAAATTGTGCCGAGATTCGTATACAGCAACTAAAAATACCTACTGGATGACAATTTTAAGCCAAAATAAACATTTCAAAAAAATTTGGACTTCATATGCTCTCCGTTGGGACCCTACACCCTTTTCTGATTTGGTTAAGATGGCTGAATGTTCCATAGGGTCCTATAAACACGTTAAAAAGTTTTATTAAAATCGGTGCTGTTTCCCCACTTTCAACATTTTTTCCCGGCTTATTAACTGGACTATAAAACCACTTTTAGTTTTATTGTAGAAAAACTTTTTTCGTTTTTAATATTAAAGGTAGAATATAGTGCTTGTGAGAAGTTGAAATTTTACATTATTTATTATTAAAAAATAGAAGAGTGGCAGTGCTAGATTCAAAGGATAAACGTTAAAGGATAGAGTTCGTTCCCATATACCGACCGCGATGCATGCAAAAATTTCGTTGGTAAGAGAAATTGGTGGGGCAGGGGGGAAGAAGTATTTAAAGGTATATATAAAAAAATTACACATTACCTTTTTCTAATGGTGCTCGTTTATATTTCTCTAATCGTTTAACAGCAATCGCTTCTAATCGTACACGAGCGGCTGGATATTCTTTTAATACATCCCACATATCTTTTTTACTTAATACAAATAAATCGCTGTAGCCAACAGATCGAACACTTGCTGTACGACGATTTCCTTTAAAAATTTATTAAACATATATTTTAATTTAAATCAATTAAAATTTAATCCAGAAATAATTTAATTCAAATTCAAAATTAATTAAGCAACAACATGTACAATCAAAAAGTTTAAACTCTTTTATATTTATGCGCAATAAACAAACGAACTTTAAATACTCGGGCAAAGAATATTCAAACGTAATTAAATTACAAGTAATAAAGTAAATAATTAATTCTTTTTTTAATTAGTAAAGTATACGAAAATGATTATTAAATGCACAGAAGTTTTTTCCAAAAAGATTTCCATACTAAATTAAAATTAGCTTCAATAAAATTTTTCAATTACTGTTAAGCAATCTAGATTTAATACAGATATCTGTGAATATAGTAAATATACATGGGTGTCAACGAAAAGGCAAGATATTGCGATATTTGGTGGCTAATTTTCAGGAAACGAGTTGGCTTTATTGCGAGAGATAAAATTTTAAATACAAAACAGCTTTTTTATTGCTAACTGGTAGTTTGAGCCCGCAAATGGCAACTGTCGATAATAATTTGTACTAACTAAAACAAAAATTGGATCAGTTTCCTGTAGTTCCACTGTCAACTACCAGATGACAATACTTGTTCTTATCTTTTTTAAAAGCCAATCGAAATTAAACAGAAAGTGAACCCGTTTTCATTAATTCCAATTTTTTCTACCATTTTTTTTTACCATTTATCAATAAGCCATCAAATTTGATTATAATTTGAAAAACATTCGGGAACTCATAACACATCCTTTGTGGGAGAAATCCTTGTAGAGAATGGCGGCCGAATTCTAGTGGTTCAAATTATCTGAAATAGATCCGAGAAGTCGATCCCTGTATGCGGTTTTTGGGCGATATTTCTAACTCTATGTATCCAATCACCAAATGAATCTGATTTTTGCATCTTTGGTCAAAATTACCTCTATGAGTTTTATGAGTTTTATCAAAATCGGAGCCTAAAATTTTTTCGAAATTTTTTGAACAAAAAAAAATCGAAAATATCAAAAAAAAAAAATTCTGTTTCAGAATTCGATAAAACTCAGTTATAAGGGTAATTTTGACTCAAATAATTCAAAAATCGAGGTTATTTGACGATTAGGCTAGTAGATTTTGAAAAAAACGAGTAATGGGATCGATTTTTGGCGATATCTCAAAAATTATCCTCCCAATCGCTA
This sequence comes from Chrysoperla carnea, assembly GCF_905475395.1. Taxonomy (NCBI): domain Eukaryota; kingdom Metazoa; phylum Arthropoda; class Insecta; order Neuroptera; family Chrysopidae; genus Chrysoperla; species Chrysoperla carnea. The sequence goes on along the minus strand of NC_058338.1, from coordinate 6,458,940 downwards.
AATGTACCCGATTTTTGAATTTCTTGGGTCAATTATACCTTAGAAACTTTGTTTCATGAAATTCCGAAACAAAAAAATTTTTTGGATTTTTTGCAATTTTTTGAAGGGGTACCCCTTGGAAAAAATCGAAAAAAATCAAAAAAATTTTTCTGTTTCAGAATTCGATAAAACTTAGTTTATAAGGTAATTTTGACCCAAAAAATTCAAAAATCGAGTTCATTTGACGATTAGGCTAGTAGATTTTGAAAAAAACGAGTAATGGGATCGATTTTTGGCGATATCTCAAAAATTATCCTCCCAATCGCTAAATGTACCCGATTTTTGAATTTCTTGGGTCAATTATACCTTAGAAACTTTGTTTCATGAAATTCCGAAACAAAAAAATTTTTTGGATTTTTTGCAATTTTTTGAAGGGGTACCCCTTGGAAAAAATCGAAAAAAATCAAAAAAATTTTTCTGTTTCAGAATTCGATAAAACTTAGTTTATAAGGTAATTTTGACCCAAAAAATTCAAAAATCGAGTTCATTTGACGATTGGGCTGGTAGATTTTGAAAAAATCGAGTCCTAGGATCGATTTTTGGCGATATCTCATCTCTTAATCGATCGATGAACATCGATTTTCGTGACACCCTATAATAGTTTATAGTAAAATGGGTGGTTAGGATTGAAAATGTAACTTGTGAAAATGAACAAGAAATATTGAATGTGTGTGAGAAAGACAAACATACAAAATTCAAAAGTCATCTTGCTCAAAACAATATGCTTCTCAAATCATGCATTCCAAAATGTGCACAATGCGATCGATGCAATATTCAAAATGAACGAAATAAGAATGAGAAAAACTTCAAAGAAAATTAACTTTAACTTCAAACAACAGTTAAAAAACAGTATTATAAAAAAAAAACGTTACTTTTATGAAACAAATAAAAAAATATATATAAAAATGATTGAGATATAAAATGAATCATTCTCGGATTCGATCGAGTTCGGACGATGTTGTTTGTTTGGATATTTACCAAGATGTTTACCTGCGGTTCCCATGTTTAATATGCTGATCTCACCAAAATAACTGCCAGCTTTTAACGTTGCCAAAACGGTTTTACCATTATCTGCCACAACTTGTAAACGTCCACGATTTACTATATACATTTCTTTTCCAACTTCGCCTAATCAAAAAAAAAGATAAAACATATTTTATTAGTTATAATTGTTTACTAAATTCTATAAAACGTCAAAGTCTTTTAATTATTATTGATGTTTTTTATGATACCAGAGCGTAAATATAGTTCCGGAATATAATCGAACGTAAACGATTCCTTCAATACATTAGAAATAAATCGTTCATAGGGATTCGATTTTTGTTTTATTTGGGTAAAATACTCTAAGGAAATAAAACAAAGGATTTTTATCTAAATCGAAGACTTTTCCTTTTTGCAAAATTTTTTTTTGGAGACAGAATATGAAACCGCGTTTCCAAAAGTAAGAAATGAACACTGAATAAAAGCGTACCTTTTCGACAAATATAATCCCCTGGTGAAAACAATACTGGACGCAGTCGTAAAACAAGTTCACATAAAAATCCTGCTTCTGTATTTTGAAAGATTTCCACTCGTTTCAACGTATCCAAATGTACATTTATCGCAATTTCCGCTTTCAATTTATCCGGTAAACATGATACAGCTTTTTCCTCGTCTGAACATTTCTGTGTTAACCATAAATAATCAAACCATTTAATCACTTTCACTTGTAAATGATTTGGAACACGTCTCATACGCATGTACGTTTTTACACCATCTAACTTTGCTTGAAATTCTTTTCGAGCTGCCGATACGGAAGTAACGATATTCGCAACATGTCCCAAAACCGTAGCGAATAACATTAAACCAAACAATAATTGTAAAATTACAAATAAATATTCGCCTTTGCTACGTGGTCGCGGTAAATCACCAATTGTTGTTAACGCTAGCGTACACCAATAATAACTTTGTAAATACTGTTTAACAACATCGGCACTCTCCGAATCACGGAATACCCAATCTTTTGATCCAAAACCATTATTCTTATAGATTATATGATATAAACAACCATTCCAATGGAATATCACTAATAAATAATGTATTAAACTTGTCGAACGAAATAAATTCGGATAATTTGTATGACGTTCTGTACGATCCATAAACGCCCAGAAACGGTAAATTTTCACTAAGCGAAATGATCGTAAAATTGAATTGAAACCAATTGACAAGTATAAAAAGTCTAACGGTAATAAACATAAACAATCTATGTAAAATGTTGTGGAATTCATGTAATGATGCCGTAATTTGGTACTATCGGTTTGAAGGACACCATCTTCTAAATATCCGGTACGAAAATGGAATACAATATCAGCTAAATATAAAAAATCTGATAGGTAATCTAAGGAGAACCATACTGCAAGTGTTTCACCTACAAAAATAATAAATTTCAATCATGATTAATCATATTTAGTACAATCAAAAAAATGTAACAGATTAGGCAAAAAGGAAATAAACCGTTCAGTTTTTAGTAAAACCTGGTGGAATGTGTTTCTTAGTTGTGCAAATGTTTTAATCAATACAATTAATAAGCCAGAAAAAAGGATCAAAAGTTAAAAAGTGGGGAAACAGCACCGATTTGAATGAAAATTTTTGTAACGTGTCTATACGACCCCAAGGAACATTCAGCCAACTTAACCTAGACAGAAAAGGGCATTGGGCCCAGTAGAGGGGCATATGACGCCTAAGTTTTAGTTGAAATGCTTATTTTGGCTTAAAACTGCCATTTAGAAGGTATTTTTGGTCACTGAATACGAATCCAATGTCAGATTACACTAATTCAGTCAAGTATTCCAAAAATCATGCAATTTTTGACTAAAAATTCCACTTTTTGTGCACAAAAACGGAAAACTAAATATTTATCGCCAAAACGGTTATCAAGGTCTACGAATCTGATGTCAGATAAGCGGAATGATAAATGAAGATAAATATTGCTAATAAATAATAAATTGTAACTACTCGGTAAATGAAACGGTCCATGTAAGGGACATTAACGCTAAGATGTTAGCGTCACGAATAAAAAAAATGATTTTTTCATTAAATGAAAAGACAAAAGATACCTGCTTCATTGTACATTTTAATTTGCTGTGCCTAGTCTTTTTTTGCTTACCTATATTTCTTCCCTAGTCTTTTATAATTGCAATAATTTTCCCAACTTTTTATAGGTATAAACTTTGTAGTTTAGTGTTCTTAAGTAACAGATTAATAGTCGCTCCGAGAAAACTACAGAAATCTGGCGAAGTTAGTATTAAAAAAGCAAGATTCCTAACAGGAATCTATCAGAGGTCTCTGAAATTGATTAAAAGTTTGGTACTTAAGCATCATGGTCTTCAAAGTTTCCAAATTATGGAAATGTTACTTAGTCGACTACTCATCTACCTGGAGTAACTTTAAGACAATCATCTTTTTTAAAGAAAAAGAAACCCCGATGAATGAGGTATTTAATATGTACTTTCTTGTGGCAGATAAGCTTCTTCAGATCAATTTGGTATTGTGATATGAGATTATTCAATACCGAGCGTTATGCAGACTAAAAGAGCGAACCTTAAAGTATCTTAGCTTAACGAATAATGAATAGTAATTTTTTCTCTGATTTTTTCAGTTTTTCTTCGTGTAAAAGTCGTATTAACTTACCATTAATTTCTTGAAATGCAAATCGATAAATAATCACCCAAAAATTATATAAAAATGCTAACGATACAACCATTGACCAATAGTAACATAATCGTCCAGCCGGATCAAACACAAATGACCAATTTGGTGCACCCGTACGAAATCTAGAATGATATGTTTCACCACGCCGGAATCCATATCGACTTTCCGTACCATTACAACTCGATGCCGTTGAATTTAAATGATTCGTTGATTGTACATTTGTTCCACCCGCGGACATTGAACTACAATCGTATCCAGAACGCCATGGTGGTCCTAATAATGGTGCATCACCGCCACTTGATGCTGCAGCCAATGCTGCTGCTGCTCCTGAAGGTAATTTTAAGCGTCCGCGTAAATCACGCCGACGAGTTTTTCGGGATAAATCTAATTCACTAGCTGCATTCGAGACAGCATGTAAACGTTGTATTTGATTGGTGGTCGTGCATGTGGTATCACCATGGTGCAGATAATGGGAGGGTTCGTTGAACGTTGTCGTTATGTTATCATCTGCATATGAGGTTGGTGCACCCGCCGAATAATTTAAACTATCACGGCTTGTGTAGTGATGTAGGTAATTTTGACTAGATACTAATTGTCGTGTCGATTTGCTCATTCCAAGTTTACCACTTACTAAATCTATAATAAAAAAAATAAATTTTCTTATTTACTTCGCACAAAAAAGAACTTCGTGCCTTCACGGGTAAACAGTTTTCGTCATCACCCGGCCATTTCCAAGGTCGAAAACTTGGATTTAACATTGCCTTTACATTGCAAACAATTTATCAAAGAAACATTTTGATTGAATCAATTGTAATAATTGATTTTTGTATCCGAAATTTCACTGTCATTCGTAAAAAGGAGAGTGTTAATTTTCCGAAATTTCCTTGCAAAATGACTACAGAAAGAATCTTTTTCAGAAAGTTCTGCCACATTCTTCGGTGGTCTTTGTCCCTCCATCGAGACAGATGTAAGATATTAAAGTTTGACTTAACTTACCTAATAAACTTTGACGTGATACAGATTTAATTCCTCTGGCAATTGTTTCACAACTATGTTTTGTCGAATTATGGAAATATTGGTAGTGATGGTGATGGTGTGGTCTAGAATGTGTTCCAGGATGATTATTTATATGATGTTGATGCTGTGATGAATCATTTAATGCACTACGTCGGATCGGTGGCGATGACGATATTAATATACTTGAACTATTTGCATCTAATCGGCCGCTACTATCACCAAAACATGTATTTCGTATTTGATCTGGTGAATGATGTCCAACACTATTAGCACCATGTGATGTACCACGTGATGATGTTATTATACCAGGAACTAAACGAGGTCCATTCACTAATAATGGTCCACTACCATATTTAACATGACACGGATCAGCATTACTTGAAACGATAGCGATTTCATCTAATTCGTGAGTACTATCTGGCGTAATAACGCCACCACCTGATGAACTCACCAGTCTGCTATTACTAGAGGTGGGAGCACACCCACCTGCACCACCACTTTGATATGATGATTGATTTCGTCCACGAAAGGACAATACTAAACGCTTGGCAGTGGACATGGAGATGCCAGCTTATGCTGGCTTTAATTTTATTATATTTATAAATATATTATTAAAATTTTTTAAAGCTTTTTTGTATCGAAAGCTTTTTCATCAGTTGAATCAATCCATGCATCTTGCTTCCTAGAAAGTTCAGTGATCAGAGAATTTTGATTCGTATTTTTAACTTATAGACTTGGAGACACTAACAATAAATTTCGAACAAATTTTTTTACAGTGTAAGGCATAATTTTATTAGCTACAAGCTAATTTTTCATCTCGAATATCACCTTTGAGTTTTGATAGTTTTTAGTTCGAAATTTTGTGAGAGTGCCTTAATATTAACCAAGAATAGGCGAGAAATTTAAACCATTAAGACGTATAGATCCGACAAAATCCGTCGTTGAGCATGAATAATTTTACGCATGGAAAAGTTTTGCAGGATCACGTTTAAAACATGTCTCTAGGTAACCTGGCAGGATATTGTTTAAACTAATTTTGGGGGATGAAAATCATAAAAATCACGTTTTTTCAAATTTTACGAGAAAAATGTCTTAGATCAAAGTTTTCGAAGGCTTTGGGACAATATTACTTATTTGTTACAAAAAAATTAATTTAAAAAATATCTTAATCGGGTTAACCACCGGCAACCTACACTTTTACGTTCAGGAGTATGTTTCCTGCAAAAATTAATTATACTCAATGACGGATTTTGCCGGGTCTAGTACAAGAAATGGACTGTGATTGACAAATTGTTTTTTAAAACCGCAGTACGTCGACGCGTCAACCCTTGTTAATGCAATATTGCGGTAGCTATTTCGTGTTAGATCAACCCGTGTTAACTCAACACAATGCTGCTTTAATCGATTTGATGGATTTGTAATAATTTATCAGTCCAAATAAATATCCGTCACTTACTCACCTAATAGAATATTCTCTCTGAATAAATCATATTAAAAACCACTTTTGATCCTGTAACCAATCTGGATGGATCTCACTGTTAATTAACAATTATTGTCCATAATAAAATCGTGCGGTTGCTTTTTTTTTTTGTTATTTTTTTAAAAATATACTAAGATACAAGTGCATTGGAAGAGAACGATTTTGTTGGTTTAATTATTAATTTTAATAAAATTATATTTCTATACAATTCCAGAATAATGGAAGATGGATTATTATTATAATTATTATTATTATGATAGGAATCGTTAACCGTGATTAATAAATGATTATTAAAATTATTGTTCAAATTAATTTTTAATCGTTTTTCTATTTTAATAATGATTTCTTCTTCCTTCATAATTATTTCGATATTTTAATTTCGTTTTCATTTAATTAAAGTTTTTTGTGTTGTTGTTTTATTAATTAAGTAAATTGAAATCTATTAATTTAAGAAAAGGATGTAAACACGATTTATTATTAAAAAAAAAAACTATAAATATAAACACTACACCAATAAAATTAATTAATTGATTCTGTTTATCGTTTACAAGGTGCTTCAAAAATATGATTCCTAATAATTTTCAAAGAATACTTAAAAAAAAAAGAATTCATTAACTTTTTTAATGTTTCTGGTCAACAAAATTTAGTGTTTGACATTCCTTATCCGAAAGATTTCGATATATCCTAAAAAAGAAACAAAGGACCTTGCAAAGATTAGATAAGAAAATGGCTTTCTGTGAAACTTTTTCGAACCCACTCTCAAATATTCTTTGGACCATTCTGATCAAAAGCTCTCTCAGGGCCACAACATTTTTAAGGAGTAGTTTTCGAGCTACGAGTGATCAAAGCTGCGAATATAATATGGTTTTAGTATGACTAGGAAATTGGCTTTCTGTGAAACTTTTTCAAACTGCCTCTTTGATCTACAATTATCAATAAACTTTAGGCGTATTTTCTTTGTACCCTGTACATACAATACAAATAAATACAATTTTAAAAAATGGTGTTGGCGCAGGGAAGCACTATTTTTAATATAAACTACTCTTTGTTCATTATTAATTCAGATTTTACGCTAAAATTACGGGGGAAAGTTTTAGTAAAATACCGCAATTTTTTTTTATTAAAACAAAAGTTTTTTTCTTAAAATTATTTTCGATTTAAAAATTCTATTAATAAAAAAAAAAAATATGGGAATAGCAAAAAAGCTATAATTATAAACTAAGAATCTTTTTCATGCAAGATTTTTGTATTTTCTCGATTTCGATTTCTAATAGGTAGTTGAACACTTAAAAACCTCACGTGACTATGCCGCAGGGCACAACTAGTAAATAATAAATTTATATATATATATATATGTATATATTATCGAAATAGTTCGGGCATATCGAGACACAATGAGATATCATTGACCTTTAGGATTTGCAGTCGTGTGTATTGTGTTTCGATTTAAATGCAGTATATTTTCCGAGATAATTAATTACCGGATTGTACCCCCCTTTATCATTTATTTATATACACAAAATGGATATATTATATATATATATATACATAAATGAAAATTTCAATTATTCATCATCAATTTTGACGTAATGCGTATAAAATAAAAAAATAACATCGCCAGACAAGATTTATTACACTGTTTTATTTTTTAGATACACTGTAAATAATTAAATACACCGATTAATGATTTTTGAAACTCCCTGTAAGCGATTAAACACAATTTTTCGGATTTTTTAAAAATAATTTTTGATTAATTTGATAATTTAGTTTTAATCACTTCGCTGCAGCTTGATTTGTGTATACAATGATGTTTGTATGTATATATATTTGAGAGAGCACTTCACTTTTTATTTTTTTAAGTGTATTCTATTAATAAAACACAAACCCACTGTACAACTGCACTATTATTATTATATTTACAGTTTAATTCCGCCATTATATATTAATTATATATATTTATTTTGTTGTATTTAATTTAAATAGTTTTTTTTTTTTGGGATGTTTTCTAAAAATATTTTTTTCCGTTTCAGAATCATGTTGCCGCAAACAGAATCGCACCATAAGATAGATAATGTGTGATAAATTTCACCATGATCATCGTCATACTCATTCAGAGTGGTTCGTTTAAAATCGGTATTTACAGTATGTGTCGACAATCGACAGTCACTCTTTTCTCTGCCATGCATTTGCTGTATATATATATATAGATATATATGGAGAAAATGTATCTAGGGTCGGAATTCTAGTTGATGGACATTGGAAAATGAGGAAAGACACATTGACGGAAAAGTCTATAAACAGAAACGTGGGACAGAAAGGGTACTTTGTAAAATTATATTAATTCATGCTTCAAATTTCGTGAGTCTACCACGCTTCCTTTTGCCGAGTCTACCAATCTCCTACCTCTCTACGACTTTTTTCGAATTCGCTGCGTTCTTAAATGAGTTCGCTGACGTCATATTTAAGTTATCGGTCTGGAAAAACGCAGCAGGAAATTTGTCGGACACTATGACAACTTGATAATATTAAAAATTTTTTAACAATTCAACCACAAAATGAATAATGAATTTTTGTAAACAAAAAAATAGTCTTGAGTGTGTCAGAACAGGTGGCCATGAATTGTATATCGTGAAAACGTAACAAATACACAAACAAACATCACTCCTTACACATTTATAATATACTAGCTTGATACCCGCCCGGTTCACTGGGCTGAAAAGTAAATACCACCGCTTTAAAGCATCCATCTCTCTTGATCTCACTTATCCCCCTTCTATAACACTCGAAGGAATTGTTTTACACAGCAATATGCACAGTTTTCAATTTTTTTTAAGTTTAAACTAATCATAATTCATTGAGTATATCAGAAAATATGAGAATTAATTATATCAGAAAAGGTAGCCATGAATTGTTTGATATTTTCTATTTTAAATTTTTAAAGTTAAAATTTAATTTAAAAAAAAGATATATCTTTATAAATTATAGCCAATGTGTTATTCTGGTGTATGAGCTATATTGTTGCACAGTTTCATTAAAATCCATTTACTAGTTTTCGCGTGAAAGCATAGCAAAAAAACAAACAAACATCCTTACTTTAACATTTATAATATATAAGGATAAGGATAGGGATAGGGATAAATAATCTGGGACCTGGTTAGTATTCTGATGTTGATGACTAAATATGGAAGACACGTTCATTGAATTAGAGAATTATATTTTTGCAAGAAGGTGGTACATTTGCTCCATCTCGGTTTAGACGAATGTCCCCGTATTGGGGTAAACTACCCTCTATATATAAATGTATATTTGTGGATACAGACGCGAGAGAGAGAAGATTCCCGACATGTCCTTGAAGCAGCAGCACTGGATAGCTACACCGAAACCAACAAGCAGCATATACAGGCACAAGCATTATGATGTGGTGAGAGGTGGTTGTATCCTATATTCTACATCGCTAGCGTAGGGGTTACACACATACATACAGCTACAGATGTGATGGAAAATGAGTTTTTCATGCAGTAACAACAACAGCAGCAGCAGACCAGGAGCATAGGATATCTGCCAGATGGCGGCTTGTAATGCGCATGAAATTTAACGTTCTCATCATTTAATTGTATTTGCACATGTATATACTGGAGTATGTTCTGTTTAACTCCGGTGTAGTACACTTCGATGAACAAAGAAAAAAAGAGTATGCTTTTAAACTATTATTAGACTATCCTTTTCTGTTTTCATTTAGGATACAGCACCTAGCACCTAGCTAAAGAGAACAGACTAGATGTACGTATGTATAGACATATTACTGGCAAGCTATATATACAGTTTTTGTGAGCTACAGCATCTCTCATTTGGCTACGTTAACTACGTCATGTCACATAATGGTCCGGGAGACCGAAGGGTTTTTTCCGGTTTGAAAGCATTAAGATTGGTCGTCGAGAGATGGCGCTAACAGCTCTCGGCGATCAGTTTAAAGTTGATCATGGTTATAGTTGTCGGTTTAAACAAACTTTCTAGATCATTTTCGAATCAATTTTGACCGGTACACAAATTTTGGAACTTTCTAGATCATTCCAAAAATTTCCGTAAGTTTACATGAGTAAGAAAAGGACAGATATATATTTTTCCACATTTTTCCACCCACAATCACTCACTTCCATCCACCGTAACCAAACTCTTACTGTCACCAGCAGACCAAGGGGTGCTTGATTGCTCCAACGGGTAGTTGCTTGGAGTTGGTGGTCATAGAGAAAATCCTGTCTTCACACACGTTTTGAGGGTCCCTGATTCCAAAAAAGTGGTTTTTAAAAAATGTTGCGTCTGTCGGTATGTTGGTATGTCTGTTACCAACCTGGAGCCTTCAATTTTCAACCGATTTTTCTCAAACTCGGTACATTGGTTCAGTTTGGTCATAATTCCAGACGATTTTTTCATTTTTTCCTTCCCTACTTCCCTTTAGGCCAAACCAGGATTTTTGGGGTTTTCTCAAAACGGGCCCTAACGATTTCGATTAAACTGGGCACAAGGCTAGACCTTAAGGTGTTCCTAGGATTGGTATAAGCCACATATCCGGGAAAATTCGAGAGGGCCCACTCTCTTGGGAAAAAATTTTTTTGGGTTCTCTCAAAGACCGCTCTAACGATTTCGATTAAGCTGTTCACAAGGCTAGACCTTAAGGTGTTCCTAGGATTGGTATAGCCCACATATCCGGGAAAATTCGAGGGCCCACGCCCTAGGGAAAACTTTTTTTGGGGTTTTCTTAGAAATGGCTCTAACGATTTCGATTAAACTTGACACAAGGCTATACCTTAAAATGTTCCCAGGATTGGTATAGGCTACATATCCAGAAAAATTCGAGAAGGCCCACACTTGCAATTGGCTGCTTTCAATTAAAATATTACACGAATAATATATCAATTTTATAATATAATAAAGTCTTGTCCGATGTTTCGGACCGTTTATTCTATATTTTGCTATAAGTTGAATTTGTTAACAAGGCTAAGCCGCTTGAAAGAGGTTGTACCTACCACTCACAAGAATTTTCCACTTACGAAATATTACCTTGATGTTTATTATCCCGAAAAAAATCCTGTTATCTCCCGGACCAATAGTGTGCTAAGATAAATATAGCCAGTGACTTTATAACGTCATATTGTTTATGATATCCCTGTATATTATGTCTCAATGAGCATGCACAAATACTATACGCTTATTAAGAAAATTTATTTTAAACTTAAATTTAACTAAGGCAGTGATGGATGGAGGGCGTGTAGGGGGATGAAAAATTGGTCGGGTCGTTGCACAAATATTATTAGATAGAACAAATCTGGGACTTAATAACGTTTGTCATCATCAAACATTCAACTTGATTGAAGTGTTCTACGAATTGTCAGAATTATGGTCAGAACAATTAACGAATGATAATGATAGTTAGAAATGTTCGGACTTTTAGACCACAAGCCCATGCTGAAATTTGACGTATTTATATAATACAAAAAATTGATATAGGAAATTGGGGTAAAAATCGAATTCTATTGCGAAATATCCTAGAGATCTCATTTATTATCTTTGATAATATTTTTACCAGTTTTCAACGGAATCAAAGCCTCACCATTATAGTTATGCTTTTTTTTTTCACTAATACAATTTTTGTAAAAGTGCATTAAAATCTTTTAAGAAATCGTCAAAATTTCGATTCATGGTAAAAATAACATATTTCCCATGAAAATTTTTATACCATGTATATATGAAATATACATAGTATATTAAGTTTAGTCCCAATTTTGTAACGCTTAAAAATAATGATGCTAGGAAAAAAATTTTGTCATAGGTGTTCATAAAATCACCTAATTAGTCCATTTCCGGTTGTCCGTCCGACCGTCCGTCCGTCCGTCTGTGGACACGATAACTCAAAAACGAAAAAAGATATCGAGCTGAAATTTTCAGCGTACTCAGGACGTAAAAAGTGAGGTCAAGTTCGTAAATGAGCATCGTAGGTCAATAGAGTCTTGGGTCCGTAGGACCCATCTTGTAAACCGTTATAGATAGAACAAAAGTTTAAATGTTCCTTATCAAAAATTAAACAACTTTTGTTTGAAACATTTTGTCGTAAACATCACTGTTTACCTGTGAGGGCGTCAATTAGCCGGACATTGTATAATATGTACTATACTTGATTATCAGTTATGTATGTGTTACATGTTTGTATGTGTAATGTGATAAAGAAATCAACACTGACTATGCATGGTATTTCAACAATTAACTCAGTCAATTGTTTGTTTTCACTTGTTTTATAATCCAATTAATCTGCATTCTATAACTTACATGTAATTCACATAAAATGTTAAACACTTTGAATGGTAAATACTTGCATTTTTTGTGACACACAGTGTACATATATACAAGTGCATGTTTTTATGAACTTGACTATGAAGGACATTCAACCTAAACTAGGAACGGATTTTTCGTTTCATTTTAGTAAATTTCTTGGTGACACATTAATCTTCAAAAGAAAACTATACAATAGGTTACTAATAAATTGTAGAAAATATTTATTTTATCATTTATATATTTTAAGAAATTAATAATTTAAAAAATTTGCGAATAAGTAAATCTATATTTTGATATTTATTATTTATTTATTTACCTTTTATAGACACACATAAATAATTTGACTCATTATATTAAATACCTTACCAATAAACCATGAGAAAACCATAAAAGTCTTAAATTTGCATTCATTATGCACGACAAGAGGACGAATAACTCAATATCACGTCAACCGATTTCGATGATTCTTTTTTAGTGAAAAATTAGTTAGTGTACTTCAGATTCACTAAAAATCACAAAATAAAAAAACTTTTAACAGAAAGAAAATCGACTTCAAAAGAAAATCTTTTCCAAAACAAATTAATATATATGCACTAAAAAGTAAAAAATAACGATAATATAATGCAGTTAAAATTATTGTTATTTTTGGAGTCGGTATCAGCCAAGCTAATGTAGCAAACTGTTCTTTCAGAGTTGTTTCCTTGGCTGACACCGACTCCAAAAATAGCAATAATTATAACTTCATTATATTATCGTTATTATTTTACTTTTTAGTGCATATTAATTTGTTTTGGAAAAGATTTTCTTTTGAAGTCGATTTTCTTTTTGTTAAAAGTTTTTTTATTAAATACCTTACCAATAAAAAATTAAATACCTTTGAAAAAATTTAAATATTGAAGGATAGGCTGCACACAGTGATTGGGTGAAAAAACGTGGACAACGCGTTGCAAAAATAAAGGAATTTGCATTTTGTTAAAATTCGCGTTTTTGGGTGTTGAGGGCTATTTAAATTTCTTTAAAATTTAAAATTGAAGGGTGAACAAATGTGGACAAATCGTTGTCAAACGAATGCTATCCTTATTTTAGGAAAATTAGCATCTGGAGGTGCTGATGTCATAATTATTAATTGTATCATAACTTTCGTAGAACGTAGGGTAGACAAACGATGGACAAACGAATCCAATCAGAGTTTTATAAAAATTAGCATTTGGGAGTGCTATTTTCACGGCGCTAAGACAAAATCTATTAATGAAATACAGGTATGGCCTTGAAACAATCATAGAAGGCCTTATGAAGTTTGTTTCAAGGCTACCGAAGTTACCGCATTGCATCTTGCGTCGGTTCTATTTTTTGCAAACAATTTTTATTTTATACTTTTAGTTTTTAGTGAGTTTTTGTAATACATATAGCTCAGCATTAAATCTGTGAGTGAACAATAAATCACGCTTGTTTTCCCACCTTTTGGATAAGAATTTTCCAAATTTATATGGGTAAAACTTCGAGGTATATCTAATAATAAAGAATTATCAAAATTGAACTTCTCTGTAAAATGTTATGTGTGGTTATACATTAAAAACAACCGTTTACGAAATTTAAGAATCCACGACATTTTTTTTGGAGGACGGAACTTTAATCTCGTACTTGAAACATATCCAAGAACACTCTCTATTAAATTACCATGTTCCTTAGAGCCTTCTGCAAACTGAACCGATTTTGAGTATTATCGACTATTTTTTAGTTGTTCTGGGTATGTAATCCTAAACTCGCACTTGAAACAGAGCTGAGAATACTCTCCATTAAATTACCTTTCTAACGAAACAAAAAAAGCAAAATCGGTTCATGCGTTTAGGCACTACGATGCCACCGACAGACAGACACCAAGATTGACACCCTTTTTTTGGATTCAGAGGTTAAAAAATATATGCGTTGACTTGAAAACCACCCCTTTTTTGTTAATTTTTATCTAAATAATCACCATGATCTGGTTTTACGTATTTTTCATCCTTCATTCTTGATAAGGAAGACTTTTTTTTTATTAAATGCTGTTTCATTTCATTTATCGTTCATTTTCAGGGTTACAATACCTTAAAAACTACGCAAGATAAAGATACTAAAAAAATTTGTAAATTTTTCATCTAATTTCCAATTTAAAACGTGAATTTAATCACAAACATTCGAAATTTGCGTGAAATGAACAAATGAATATCCTTGAAATTTAAGGATTTTGTGTTGAGAGTTACATAAACGTTTTGTTTGGGATTGTGAAGCGTATTGCGTAGGAGTAAGCACAGTAAGGACACAACAGGCTGAAAGCAGTGTGAATGTAGAAGTGGTGAAACAAATTGAATACAATCAGCATATTTGTTCAATTATATGAAACCATACAAATTATTATCTAATCCTTACAAAAAAAAAAAAAAAAACTATATCAATACTAGAGTATATAACGCAGTAGGTAAGTATGTTAGTTGGTTAGAATTAGACAAGACGAGGGATTATATCCAGTTGCGAGCGTAAAAAACACGTTTTTTTGGGAAGACCATTTATTTACATAAATATAATATACAAAGTTGGTAAATATCATCAAGGAAACTTACGAGGGGTATGAGTGTCAGGTTACACACCAAAACAAACTTGCCGACCCCTTTCCCGTCAAAACTGGTGTAAAACAGGGCTGCTTGCTTTCTCCCCTCCTATACCTAATAGTGCTTGACAAAGTGATGCGAAAAAGGTCAAAGAAAACAGACGCAGAGGTATCAGGTGGAAGATGACAGAACGACTAGAAGCTATTGATTATGCTGATAATCTTTGCATTATGTCACATAATATCAATGACATTAAAGGCAAAATAAACGATCTAGTCGAAGAAGGTAACAAGATGGGACTGAAAATCAACGAAAAAAAACCAAAGAGTTGAAAATAAACAACGCCAACAACGAAGATCTTATCATTAACAAACAACCCATAGAGCGAGTACGACAGTTCCAATACCTCGGAAGTATTGTTTCTGAAAACGGCGGCACTGATGAAGATGTAGAACAAAGAATCAGAAAAGCCAAGACAGCGTTTGCGCAACTTCGACCCATCTGGAGATCACACCAACTCAGAAGACACACTAAATTGAAAATATTCGAGACTAATGTTAAAAGTGTTCTTTTGTATGGATGTCAAACCTGGAAAGTCTCGCAAAGCATCACCAGACAACTGCAAGTCTTAATCAACAGTAGTCTCAGACACATCCTCAACATTTATTGACCCAACACGATTTCCAATGAAAACCTGCTGGACACCTGTCACCAAACTCCTGACACACTATCAAGCAACGCAAATATGGTCGGATTGGTCACACACTCAGGCGAAACAACAGCATTGCCAAGGAAGCACTTGAGTGGAACCTCCAAGGAAAAATAAAGGTGGGCCGACCTCGTCATTCCTGGCGAAGAACCCTGGAGCAAGAAATTACTGAAGAAGGCAAATTCTGGAGAGAAGTCAAGTCCATGGCACAGAATCGAGTTCGTTGGCGAGCATCTCTACATAAACCCTATTCATTTTTTGCGTAAGTTACACATGTCAAAATTTTTCCTATCGAATGCAAATTTATTCTCTTATCTAAAATGGCAATAGATATGTATTTATTTTGTTACGTCATATCACTCATATATTTATTACCTATACCTATATAGCATGCTATGACATGACATGACATGACATGCCATGTCATTATACAACAACAATATTACTAATTATAATATACTTCTACGATATAATTATATTTTACAACAATCTGATTCTTATACTATGAGTCATCATCATGGGCCTAAACATATAAAATATTATGAAAATATAAGGCATATTGGAAAAATCTGAGTCTATAGTAAGATGGACTGTCTATATTACACACTCGAAAAACGTAAAATAACGAAAAAAATAACCTTCTTGAGCGAAATCAACTATACATAACGGGAGTACTTTGTTGTACATAAAATATGTATGTATATGGTGTATTAGGAAAAGCTATGCAGAAAAAACCTTACATTAAGGTTTATGTCTTGCTATGACAACAAAACAAACTCGCTTTTTCTGTCCCTATGTCCCTTTGTACGCTTAAATCTTTGAAACTACGCGACGGATTTTTTTTAATAGATAGAGTGATTCAAGAGGAAGGTTTTTATGTATAATACATCCATATTATAGTAGAGTAAGGGGTTGAAATAGGGGTTGAAAGGGATATGCTTCAAAAACTAAAAAAGTTGTGCATCGATTAAGCTCAAATATTGACACGATATACAACCAGCTTCAAAGATCTATTGTTTTTATCTACTTTTAACCTTCGGAGGGTAGAAAGGTGTAGCGAGAAAGTGGGAAGGAATTATCGAATATTTACAAATATACCTAAGTGGGGTATCAAATAAAAGAGCATGACGTGTACATTACAAAACTGTTATCCCACGCAAGGAAATGTGGAGGGGGGGTGCAAGTGGGGATGTTGCAAAGCAAGGCGGGTAGTTCACAGCTAGTACTGAATAATATTAACACACTGTTAATTTTTCATATTATCTACATTATTTATTCCCATCCATTCTGTACATTATTATTTTACTCAATGACGATACGATGATTACAAGCTCCTAGTGGTGCCTATATAAATATAATCTATGTGTATTATTATATCCTACTTATAAAAAGCTTTAAAACTTTTTTAAATACCTTTTGAACACAAGAACAGAAGGTTATTATAATAAAATATATAATATATATTTATTTTAAAAATATATACCTATAATATTAATAAAATTTTATTCAATATATTATATTTTATCAAACAATTAAATCAATAAATTTAAATAATAATAATAGGTATTCAATCATTTTAATACCTTTTATATATTTTGCAGAAAACAGCTTAGTCAAATCAGCAATCATTTTAAAATGCAATATTGACATATTATTTTCCCAACGAAAGTCAACGATTTTCGCAAAAAAATGCTTTGAATAAAAAATTTGATTGCTTTTATAAGGATCAACTTTCTAATTTAAGTGCCTTTTCGAATCTGAATTAACTATTCAAGCAACCCGGGGAGCTTGGTCATATCTGATGTTAAAACATGTTCCCCATCAAAATCTGCAACTTTTGTTTAAGTTATTTTGTGATGGATTCGCAGTTTTTTTTCGCAGTTTTTTTTTGAAAGTGATCTTCGTTATTTATAATTTCGTGTAGAACTAGAATACACCACCGACCGTCTTCTTATATCTACAACCCAAATTTAGACAAATACTTCGTGTAAAAATATTCCTAATAAAAAACAAATTTTTACTAAAAGCCTAAATAGTCCAGTAGCCTTGACGCCAAAAAGGTGAAGCGGTGATGGTACTTTGGGTCAAATCTGCTAATTCTGATTTTTTGCAGACTTGTTTACGATGTTGTCTCACTGAATAATTCAAGTTTGTGACTTGGAATGCCGAATTCAACTTTGTCAAGAATCTAAAAAACCGCGATAATTTCGGATTTTTTTAGATTTTGGCCATTATAATCCTAAAGAACTAGTTTTTAATAGAACTAGTTTTTTCTGATTATCCTCACTACGATCTCAAACCAACGTGCAATTTTTTACAACAGATGCGGAAGGGGCAAAGCATCAGATGGATGTCATGTATTCTAGCATCGCCTTTTCAAAATCCTCATTGAAAGCAGAGCTTTGCCTCTTTGTTCACGCCTTCAGTGTTTGCACTTTAAAAAGCGTTACCTCAGAAACTATTGGATCTACAGACAAAATTCTAGTGTTCAAGTCAGCAAATTTAGTGTACTTTAAAAACGTCCTGAAAAAGTAGTATCAAAAACTAGTCTTTATTATTGCCATAAACTGAAAAAAGCCAAAACTTTCGCGGTTTTTTCGATTTTTGACAAAGCTGCGTTTGGCACTCGAGTTCACAAACTTGGATTATTTATTGGGCCAGCATCATAGACAAGTCTGTCGTCACCCTATTAGCTCAGTTGGTTAAGGCGTATCCAATTCCCGCCGCGGTATGCTTAGGGTAGCGGGTTCGATTCTCGCCGTCGAAACAAAATTAATTTAATTAATAGTTGCGATGGGCTGGTGTAGTGCTTGGTATATGCATGAAGGAGATGCACTCAGCCTCTGAAATTATCAGCGGTAAAGGTGGTAAAACACATATATGTTATCACAATGGGCTCTATAGCCTACGTATTTCCTTTGTGGACAGTCAATATAACCTAACCTAACCTAACCAAAGACAAGTCTGCAAAAAAACGGAACTATCGAATTTAACGCAAGTTCTTACGTATAAAGTTACTGGATTACAACCTCCTTACAAAAAAAATTATTCAAAAATACTTAAAAATATAAAATTTCTTTATTTTATTTGTTCTTCATATTTACTACATTTCTATAGTTTCAAGACGATGAATGTACTTGGAATATAAATTGCTAGTCAGTGTTTTCTAACTTCTCTTTTCTATACTTAAAATACATAGAATATAGATGATTATATTTGGTTTCTTTTCATTTTTTTTTATTCCTCCATTAAAATAAAATCTATTGGTTTTCTGATGGCTCTCTATATGGCTGTGGAATGTTTTATAAATACGTGTCACGTACAAAACACTCGTATTTTTGATGATTTAACGTCACTGACGTATTTCCATTGGCTTCTGCCTCTTACCTCCACTATACAGTATAGCATATGCGCTTCATTTCAGTACAATTTTATTTCATGTTATAGGGAAAATAACTTATGATACTTATATTTATTTTGGTTTAAAAAGTCGGCTTTAGTAAGCCCTCTCTTCTGATAACTAAAAGCGGATTATTTGTACGCAATTACAAATATTAGCGCCATCCGTTATAAAAATCCTTTCCTTCTGGCCTTGTTAAAATGCATACCAAAAATACTAATCACCCACAGGACTATTTTTGAATTAATTAATTCACTTCTAAATAGCAAATATTCATGAAATTTAAATTTGGTTCAAATATTTTTCTTTCGTAGCTTTAATGACTGGACATTTCAACTAAACCATTATTTTAGTAATTAATATCTTTTTAATTACTTAAAATTAACTAATAAATGTACAAATTCAGTGAGGAAATTTAAAAATTTCTAAAACGGAAATTCAAATTTTTATACAGACGTGACATCATAGTACGGGCTTGTCAAATTTGTTGACATACTGTATGATATTAATTACTTACATTTTATATGGTATTTCATTAAATTATACTATTCTACGGCTTTTTATTAGAAAACTTAATAATAACGAGTGTAAATTCATTTTTTTAAAGTGTAAATTATACATTGAACTGTCACCAATTGACAAATTTAAACTTATTAGACCCTCGCTTTTTTTGTGCAAATTGCTTTATAAACCTTCGTTATTAACAATTTTAAAGTTAAATAAACCTTTGTTTTTTAACTATTGTAAAAACTATATGAAATTATGATGTAATTTTTAGAATTTTCAAGGTGAGTTTACTACGATCAACTCTGCTATTAATTCTTAAAATTTATTGCGAATAAATTTTATAGAAAACTTTTATTTGATTTTGAACATATCCTATAAATGCGCAGTAATATCTTTATTACTAGTTTGAAATTTTGTTCAAATTCAAATGTGGGTCAATGTTTTTACTGGATGTTCTAAGTTATAAGCAGAATTTCAAGAATATCAAGAATATTAAAGTTATATGCCTGCAATTATTGTGTATTTTTGGCAAGAAGTGTCTCGTTTGTATTACTGCGAAGTATTCAAACTTGTATAGTCTCCCCTTTATGTAAAATAGTCCACATTTGCAAAGCAACGTATTAAAACAAAGTCAACATAAATATGCTTATTAAAATCAATTAAACCCACACGGAATAATCTTCTCCTATATATATTTAATAAATTTATTTTCCTAGTAAGTTGTTCCTACAATAATTGTTCTACAAATTAGGATAATTATAGGATAATTATTCAGTCAATTCAAGTCTAATCCAACAAAATAGTATATACCTACAATGTCGATTAATTATTAATTGTTGTGGAAGTTGGATAAATTAGTACTACAATTAGTTGCATGCATGCATATTTAGAGATAGGATGGCCTCAAAGGTCACGAACAGCGATTATTTAAGGTGATTGTAAATCTACAGTATTGTAAAATAGTTTTGGTTTATTGTACGGTACATACTTATAAACCAAATACATGCTTTGTAGTCAAATAATGTGTTATATTTAGCTTTACAATACCACGCAACTACAAAAATATATAATGTATTGTGTGCAAGTGATGCTTATAAATTTGATAATATAGATATCTCTCTTCAATCATCAATACTCTAACTATAGTCGTCTATGTTCATCAAATGATGGATTTTCGATGAACTCATAATTAAATTAAAATTTTGTTTTTATATCATCGACAACCTTATATTTTTATGGTATTATTATAAACTACAAGATTTTCTAAATATTTTTGATAGTTTTTTATCACACTTTGGGTTGGGTTGGGTTGGGTTGGCTTTGTTTAGAAAAATTGAGACTAATTTTTCATGCACTTTTTCGTAGCCTTGTCTATTTTGGAAATGAATCCCTAAAAATATGTTGCCACCCACATTCTTTGTGGTATTTCAGAGAAATGGAAAAAAGAAAAACCAATTTCCGTGTCTCATGATGTTTGTTATTTAAATGTATATATATAAGTATATATTTTATATATATAGTATCTGTTTTAAAAGTAAAATTTAAACGATATTTGGGTATTTTCAACGAAAAAAATAATAAGAAAAGTATTATTTTCAGAACCTGATCATGAATTTATTTAAATGTTATATCCGTTTTTTCGAAAATATGATTTAAAAAAAAATTTATCGAGATAATAAAAAGAATAAAAATTACATATATATATGTTAACTCTTTCCGAAAGATTAAAAGAAAAATTGCAATTATATATTCAAATTGAGTTTATTTTTGAATGAGTATATATCGGTTTTTCATTTTATTTCAATTATTGAAAAAATCGAGAAAAACGCAAAAAAAATTTTTGTTTTGAATTTGATGAAACTTGGTGGATGGAGTGATTTTGATCCAAAAAGTATGAAAATTGGGTTAATTTAATAATTGGATGCAGAGTTTCTGAGATATCGTAGTATTTGGATCGATTTTAGTCCGTATCTCAAAAACTATTCGACCAGTCAACAAATGCACCCGATTTTTGAACTTTTTGGGTCAAAATTACCTTATATACTGAGTTTTATCGAAATTGGAGATTAAAAAAATTTTTCGATTTTTTGCAATTTTTTTAAGGGGTACCCCTTTAAAAAAATCGAGAAAAACGCAAAAAAATTTTTTTTGTTCGAATTTGATGAAACTCGGTGGATGGGGTAATTTTGATCCAAAAAGTATGAAAATCGGGTTAATTTAATGATTGGATGTAGGGTTTCTGAGATATCCTAGTATTTGGATCGATTTTAGTCAAACATCCACAACAAATGCACCCGATTTTTGAACTTTTTGGGTCAAAATCACCTTATATATTGAGTTTTATCGAAATTTGAGATTAAAAAAATTTTTCGATTTTTTACAATTTCAAAATGACTGAGAAATTTCTTAATTTGGTATGATTATAAAGCTTAAAACTTGAGGAATATTGATAAGAATATTTCATGTAAATGGTAACTCACAATTCACTCGTCTTTCACAGAGCCATGGAAGTTTATCAGAGTGACTTAGAGCCTTCCAAATATTAACTAAAGTGTGTTTATATGTGATGATCATCTTGCACACCCTGTCCTTTAACTTGTCTTAGGACACTCTGTAAGTTAAAAGGTTATTGTATATGCTCTTCCTACATTAGAGATGATGATCAAACAATGAGATCAAATTAAAATCATAGTTATTACAATTAATTGACTTATCATTATTTATAGTTGTTAAATATATGAAGGTCATATGATGGTGTCGCATTCACATCGCATGTCTATTTATTAAAATCAAGTTATATGTACTGCCAGCCACACAATTATAGGCCAGTCACCCAAATCAGCCAAAAAACGAGATTAGCATTTTTGAGGTATATACACTTTGGAACCATAAGGGATGGATTCTTAATGTTATCAAAAACAAAAATCCACCTAGGCAAATAGACCCTTGTACTCTATACGCTTTTCAGTGGCTATTATAACCAACTGATGTACTGAAACCCAGGATTTGCCTAGCGCTGAGTTCCCTAATTTCTTCTGGTTCGACTATGGCCGGACCAAACCATTTCCTTCGCTGCTGTATGACCGCCGGGCAGTAACAGAGAAAGTGGATCGATGTCTCTTCTGAATTTTATCCGCATCTGTCACACGCGGGAGATTGTCTTTTTCCAATCTGATGTCGGAACTTGTTCAGGTTATCATGCCCTGTGAGTAACTCTACGATGACTCTAATATCAGCTCTGTTTTGTTTCAAGATCTCCTCGGCTCTGTTACCGAGCGAGTTTCCTTCACCCAACAGGCTTTTGGCGATTCGTCCTCCCTCGTAGCTGGCCCATGCCTATAATATACTGGAAAGTTAAAAAAATATCAAAAATAGAGTCCATAAAAAGTGCTACCTTCTTATACTATTATTAAACCCCCAACCCCGCCGTAAACTTGCCAATTTCAAAACTCCAATTGCTAATAACTAGAGAACGGATAAGAATTTTTAGAATTTTTCAAAAAGCATGCTAAAAAAAATTAGGAACCCACTCCCCATGATCGCAAAGTGTGTGCCTCAAAAAAGTTCGTCTCCAAATTGGTGGACTGGTCTGTAAGTACAGGAATACAAGTACATTATGGCATAGTAGGAACGTAGTACGCATATGAATGTGGTTAATGCTAATACACATATAATAATGTATGTAGATTGTTTTGATATTATAATGTACCGGCTGTATAAAAATATTATTATAATATTTATGATGACATTTAGTTCTAAGTTCATTCACGTGTCAGAAAAATAAGAGAATTTGCCTTGCTCGAATTCATATATAACACGTGATATGAAACAATTCATTGAGTTAATTTTTAAACAAAAGTTGTTTATTTTTTTCTAAGGAATAACTTGTGTATTAAAATTTTTGTTTATCTTCAACGGTTTACAAAATAGGCCCTACGTATCCATAACCTATGTTGTCCAATTGACCTATGTTGCTCATTTACGAACTCACTTTTTACGTCCTCAGTTCGCTTGAAAAATTACTGTGTCTTCATCTTAAATGCGACACACTGTATAAAAATTTAGCTTCCGTATGTTTATGGTTGCAAAACTTGAAAAGTACACGATAGATCGACTTGAAAATCAGGTGGCTTCGGTGCCGGAAGTTAAAAAAAATTTTTGATCTCTCGTCAAATTTCGAAGCAGTACGTGTTTATTTCTTTACGATATTTACGAAGTTAGCTTCGAATACTTATGCAGAGTTAGTACCCAGCAACGAAGCAGGGGTGAGACACCAACATGATTCCTGGTGGATCATTTCAACATGATTCCTGGTGGATCATTTCACCCGAAAAATGTTCAAATGGGCTTTTGGTCTAGTGGCCGCGTATTAGCTAGCATCTAATAATATTTTTATTACATCAATACGTAATATATTTACGAATCATCATGAATCATGACATAAACTCGAATCGTCGAATACAGTTAAATATGCAATATATGGTAGAAGAAGCGTCTCATACTAGAAAACGATACAAGAATTCTAAGCAATAGAAAAATACTATGCTAGTCTTCAGAGCATGCAACACACATTACACATATATCTAACAATGTAATTTAACTCAGTTCTTGATCGTATTCGATACGGTACGGTGTGCATCTCATTCAATTGTTGCGTTATATTATCACACACACACATTGTTGTGTTATTGTTGTTATATGTGTGGTTGTTTGTTATACCAAATGTTGTTGTTCACATAATATACCATTGTTGTTAGGCTGGTTTTAAACACATACCTAAAAAAAAGTATATATTTTTGTTATACACCGAAAAAAAAAACGTGATAGGAACAACAGTTCTGTGATTATGCGACGACGCGCGTCTCGACGCTTTATTATACATTATACATTCAACGTTACTACCATACTATAGTCAGTGTTGTTAGGTTTTATCAGAGAACAATGGTGAAAAAAGGGCGTTATTTTAAAAAATAAAAAAATATTATTATTTTTTTTTATACAACAAATGTGATAAATATTTTATGGCCGCTTTTAAAAAATATCTCAACATATCGTAGCGTGAAAAAATAATTAATTTTATCTGGATTCAAATTTCCCAGTTTTTTTTTTTCTAGTGCGTGTGATTTTGTGTTCATCAAAATATATTCATCAAGTGATATTAAACACACCCCGATCCCTTCTCGAAAATCATCGAAATGTTTTCACACAGCTGATTTTATTGTGTTAGGGCAGTATACAATACAAAAAAAAAAACTCATAGCTCAATTTTTTTTTGCCGTATTTACATTTCTGCGTGAAAAACCTTTTTTTTTTTTAAATTTAAATTTTTCCGATTTTTGTACTGTGTGTGGATTTGTTAAGATTAAGTGAAAAAAACACACCTCGAAATTCATCGAAATGTGTTCGCTCAGCTGATTTTTTTTTATTGTGCTAGGGCAGTTTTTAAATAATAACAATTTGCTCACGATTTTTCAAATTTTTATCGAAAGATGAAAAATTTTTTCTGTAGTATTCTCGATACAGAAGTCGATTGTAGGAAAAATCATTTTCTCTGTTAGAATATTATTGGAAAAAATTTATTTAATTTTTGTTGCCAAAATGCCAAAATTTTTACGAATATTAGCCATAATTAGTTTAGTATGTGTAAGTCATATAAGTTGTAGCCGTAATCATACGATTGTCGCGCGAAAAGAATGTATCGACGGTTTAGTAATACCATGTTGGAGGCCATATGAAAATTTACAAACGATTCAAGTCGTTGGACGAGGCTGTGTATATTTTTTAGTTTTATTATATTTATTTATTGGTGTTTCAATAATTTCCGATCGTTTTATGGCCGCTATAGAAGTGATTACGTCACAAGAACGTGAAGTAAAAATTAAAATACGTAATCCGAAAAAAGAGGTGCAGGATGAACAAATTATTGTGGTTCGTGTTTGGAATGAAACAGTGGCAAATTTAACATTAATGGCCTTAGGTTCAAGTGCTCCAGAAATATTATTATCGATTATAGAAATTTATGCGAAAAATTTTCAAGCTGGTGAATTAGGTCCGTCAACAATTGTTGGCTCAGCCGCATATAATTTATTTGTTATAATTGCAATATGTGTTTTGGTTATACCAAATGGGGAAGTTCGTAAAATTAAACATTTACGTGTGTTTTTTGTCACAGCAACATGGTCGGTTTTCGCTTACGTTTGGTTATATTTAATATTAGCGGTGATTACTCCCGGAGTTGTTGATGTTTGGGAAGGTGCTATTACATTTTTATTCTTCCCGACAACAGTGCTGACAGCGTATATTGCCGATCGAAGATTGTTAATTTATAAATATTTACATAAGGATTTTCGTATGAATCAACGAGGAACTATTGTTCAAGTGGAAGCTTTAAACGGTCCTACCGATCAACCGATTGAATTAAATGGCCTTGAATCACAACAGGATTTAATAACTCCTATCGATGATGACTTCGAACTAACACGCAACGAATACATTAACACATTAAAAGATTTACGGAAAAAATATCCACATTACGAGCTGGAACAACTCGAATATATGGCACACGAGATTGTACTCAATAATGGACCGAAATCACGTGCATTCTATCGTATACAAGCGACACGGAAAATGATGGGTTCGGGTGGGAATATTTTACGGAAAATTTCCGAACGTGCACAAAGTGATTTAAGTGAAATTAAAGCGGAATTACAGCAAAAAGATTGTATCGAGGAAACTTTGGAATCGGATGTAGCGAATAAAACGGTTAGTAAAGTATATTTTGAGCCAGGACATTATACGGTCATGGAAAATTGTGGAGAGTTTACCGTACGTGTTGTACGTACAGGGAATTTAGATCAACAATTTAGTGTGGAATATCAAACGGAAGATGGAACTGCTGAAGCGGGAACTGATTATATTAAAAAACATGGAACGTTACATTTCAATCGGAATGAAACGGAAAAACGTATTCAATTACAAGTAATTGACGATGACGTTTTCGAACAGGATGAACATTTTTATATCCGATTAAAAAACGTTCACCATGATAAACAAGACGCTGGTGGGATTGTAGAATTAGCTTCACCAATGTTAGCCACTGTTATGATTCTAGATGATGATCATGCCGGGATTTTTAATTTTATTCATAAAGATTATGAAATTATTGAAAGTGTAGGACAATTTGAATTGCAAGTACGAAGATATTCGGGCGCACGTGGACGTGTTATTCTACCGTTTTGGACGATAGATGGTACAGCGAAAAATGGTAAAGATTTTGAACCGGTTCAAGATGGTCAACTTGTGTTTGAAAATAATGAAACTGAGTAAATATGATTGAATTTCTTTTTAAAATTATTTGTAAGATTTGTTATTCGCCATGGGAACTGATTCTAACGCTGTCTAGTGGTAGAAAATAGAAGCTGTCTATGCGACAAGTCAAATTTCAGAAACAGAAATAAGAAATAAATCACATCACAGAGTTTAAATAATTTTTATTTTTTGTATTTCACTCATTATCAAAATATAAATAAACAATTCAATCATAACCATGAATAAATTTGACTTGCAATCATAGACAGCTTCTATTTTCTACCACTAGATAGCACCAGAATCAGTTCCGAATGGTCTAAATAAATTCAAATTGGCGAATAGTCTAAATAAATTCAAATTGGTGAAATATAGAAAAAATGATCGGAAAAATACGTGTGATAGTTCGTTGGATTCGGAATGATGTCAAGAAAAATGTATTTTTGCATTTTTCAGCACATAAAGAATTGCAAAAGTTATAAACAATTCAAGATGAAAAAAAATGTATTTCATTTTTCGCCAATATATTCATTCCGAATCCAACGAACGACTTCGCGTATTTTTAAGACTATTATTTCTATACTTCACCAATTTGAACTTGTTAACCAGACTATTATAGAAGAAACTTATTTCTCATCAAAACAGAAATTATTTTCTAAATTCAGTCAAATCTTGTTTTGTTATGGTTTAAAGTCTGGGTTTTTTTGAATATTAAATTTGAAGAATTTTAAAACAATTGGGAGGAATCTGTCCATTATTGATTGGTCCATTACCTGAAAACAATATATTTTTCGACTTAAAATTGTCCAAAGAATACGCTCTAAAGCTATATCCATGGTGTTACGGACACCGTGTATATATATACTAGGTGTCTTTTTTAAATTGATATATGCTTGAAACTCGATTATTCGAGGAAACTGTTTCAAACGCAAAATGTTAGTTCCGAAGGCCCACATCTTATACCGGCATAAAATTCGATCTAACTTTTCAGGTTCACATCCAATATTTTTCGCTTGAAGTATTTTTATTAATAAAAGTGATTTTTCTAGTTTCAAGCATCTGTCAACATAAAGCCGCCCTGTATAAAAGCCATTGTCCCGACTGTCACATCAAGCTTAAAAACTATATAATGATAAAAGCCACATGCTTTTGAAATGGAATTTTCATAGGTCATTTCTTGCATTTAAATAATGATAATCCCGGTGAACAAATTTCACTTGAATTTTTTAAGCAGGTCGACTATTTTGTTGTCTTATTTATCTGGGCTATGTTTTTAAACAAAATTTAAGCAATTAGAATTATTTATTGCAGTATATCGACGATATATTGCGAAAACCGTTCAAAGATCGGTCTAAAACCGATTCACGGTAGAAAGTTATCGCCAATACGTATCGTACATTAATTACATTAGACATGAACGACATTATTTGAAAAGTACGATTAATGCCAAATAGTAAAATTAGAAAAATAAAAAAAACGTTTTTCTATGTCTAATCACATGGCTGTGTTATTAATATATCTAACATAAATAAATATTTTGTCGGTAGTTTCGCATCGGTGACCTTTGCAAAATGCATTAACTATTATATACAGGTTGATTCAATTTTAATTTCATACAGAGTGGCTCGAAAAATGACTTACCGATAAAAATACTTCAAGCGAAAAATGTTGGGTGTGTATAGGCACATATCTTACGCAGATATTAAACTTGACCTAGGTTTTCAAGCTAAAAGGTTCACTCTCTACCATAACTGGTTATCGATAAATGAACACTTTAAATAAGAATATTGTTAATGATTAAAAACGAAACATTTTTTGTTCGAACAATTTTTCCGCAAACCGTACAATTTAGGTAAAAACGAACCTAAACGAACCTAAAAAGTTTTACTCAAAATTGTTTTTTCGTATAATTGTTTCTACTAAATTTCGGCACTCTTCGAAAAATCCAATAAAAGTGGTTTGTTTTTCCATAAACGCACAAAAAGGTAGATTTTTGCCATCAATTACTGTCTAAATTATTCGATAAACAAAAAAATGTTTGCGTATTTATAAAGAACAACTTTGTTATTTAAAGTGTTCATCTAATGTTTGTCAGTTATAAATCAGAGTTTAGTTTTAATTGAACCTGAAAACTTAGAACGAATTCGATGTTGGTAAATGATGTGTTCTTTTGAAACTTTTCCTTATAGCATTTTTCACGATTTTTAAGCATATTTTATAGTCCGCCGTTGGTTTCACGCCTATTAAAACAGATATTACATCTTCTTATTTTAAAATAAGAACTTGTCTCGCTGTGAATCTAAATAAAAGTGTAGGCATCTACGTATATAGATATTGTTTAAACACTTATTTCCGCAATTTTCATAAAAATGAGAAAAGTTTGTGTGAACATAACACCAGCTAATATTCTTAAAACTAATTTCCTATGGAATGAAATTCAATTTATTATTATATTTTATGAATTTAAAGTTTTAGATAGATTTAAATAATAAAGTTTAGATGAATTTGATAAACATGTTAATTCTACAGGCATAGTAAGCATTATAGTCCCATCAAGTTAAATGAAATTTCATATGTTTTACTGAAGTTTTGAGTACAGCAATGCCCCATCTATGTCAATCTTAGCTTTTTCCCTGAAGAATAAAAATTTTCACAGGAAAAGAAAACAAAGGGTGATTTTAAGTGGAAAAGTCAACGTTTTCCCACAAGTTTTTGCAATTTACTCGAAAACTTTTAAGGACAAAATATTTTAGAGAAGAAATAGAACAGTCCAAAGTTATTGAGCGCAAAAATTTCCGATTTTTCATCTCTTAACTCCACCCACAGTAAATTTTAATTTCAAATGGAATTCCACATTCGTAATACCTCATGAGAAAGGGCAATTCTATTTCCAGCCACAAAAAAAATGAATTCGATCGATTGGTTCTTAAGTGGGACTACACAGAAGACGGAATTCATATCTTCCATTTTCTGTGTAGTCCATCTTTGACATTGCATATGACATCCCCAACTTTGTGATTTCTCATTCGAAAGGGCAAACAATTCTCTCTTCAACCATGATTAAAAAAATTAAATTGATTGATTGATTCTTAAGATAGATTACCCAGAAGATAGACTTCGCTCCTTTCATCTTCTGTGTAGTTTATCTTAAGAACTAATAGATCGATTTCATTTTTTCTATCATCGTTGAAGAGAAAATTGTATGCCCTTTCAAAAAGGGTATCATAAGGTAGGGGTTGCTACTTGAAAATTCAAAGTCGGGGTGGTCAGGGTGGTGATGGGATGAAACCTAAAATTTTTTAGTTACCAATTTTGAACTTCCCCCTCGACATCTAAATCGACGTATTTTCATTCAAAACAATAATCATATCAGGCCAAGAGTTATTAAGTGTGGATACTTTTAAAATGAACACACTGTACATATAAATCGATCCGAAATTTTACGGCGATAATTTTGAACTGTTCAAAAATTCGTAGTCATGGATTTTGTTTTGTAATGTGTTTCTTCTGAAAATATGCGAACTTTTCGTGGAAAATCGTCGATTTTTCCAAAATCACCTTGTTTTTCTGCGCATATGAATATTGTTATTCTACAGGTAAAAAACTAATGATTGAAATAGGTGGCTGTATCCAATTCCTCAGTAAATCATCATCATCACTACATAGTATAAAACAAAGTCGCTTTCTCTGTCCCTATGTCCCTTTGTATGCTTAAATCTTTGAAACTACGCAACGGATTTTGATGCGGTTTTTTTTAATAGATAGAGTGATTCAAGAGGAAGGTTTATATGTATAATAACATCCATTAAATAGTGGAGAAGTTTGAGGTTTCTAATGTGATGTCGTAAATAATTACATTTTTTTATATACAACGTTCACAGTTTTTCTGTAGTGTATTTAGTATCAGCATTGCACCCGTGCGAAGCCGGGGCGGGTCGCTAGTTTGATATAACTTGATGGGACTATACAACTAGTATTATTGTATGCATTACCTAGTTTTTATTCAGTTTAGATTTTGTAATTAAATTCTATAGATAGGATGGATAGATTAAGTTTTATAAATAATAAATTTTATTATAATTTACAATTACAATAACATTGATGAGTTATTACTCGACAGTTAGCAAGCAATACGTACGTATATACCTATGTAAATATTGTACTTGTACTAATCTATAAATACAAATATTATATATATTTACATTGGTAATCTTCCAATTTAATTGTAATTAAACATTTATTTAGTATACAGAATGATCTGTACGTAAATAATACTAGGGATTACAAAAAAAAAACTTTATAAATACCTTTTTTTGATTAACAAATTTTCCCAAAAATCACACAAAATTCCTGGGTCATCGGTTCAAAGTTGGCTGAAAAAATGATGAATCATATAAGTTATCATTTTCAATTGGATATTTCTATATCAAAAAATTTAGAGAGTGTGATAAAAAACTATCTAAAATACTTAGACAATCTTGTAGTTTATAATAATACCATAAAAATATAAGGTTGTCGATGATATTAAAACAAAATTTTAA
The DNA here is from genome assembly GCF_905475395.1 of Chrysoperla carnea. Lineage (NCBI taxonomy): Eukaryota > Metazoa > Arthropoda > Insecta > Neuroptera > Chrysopidae > Chrysoperla > Chrysoperla carnea. The sequence continues at coordinate 6,427,340 of NC_058338.1, read as the reverse complement.
TTTAATTATCAAGTTCATCGAAAACCCATCATTTGATGAACATAGACGACTATAGTTTAGAGTATTGATGATTGAAGAGCGATATCTATATCATCAAATTTATAAGCATCACTTGAACACAATATATTATATATTTTTGTAGTTGCGTGGTATTGTAAAGCTAAAAATAACATATTATTTGACTACAAAGCATGTATTTGGTTTATAAGTATGTACCATGCAATAAACCAAAACTTTTTTGCAATACTGTAGGGAAACAAACACCTTAAATGACTTAAGTATCTTTAAATCCTAAGATATAAATTTCGAAAAAATGTTAGTTTTCCTTATTAGGATCAACTTTCTAATTTAATGTGTTATTCAATCTCTTACCTTTTAACGATCTAAATTAACTATTAAAGCCACCTGGAGAACTAGATCTAATCTGACGTCAAAACATGATGTTCCCCATCAAACTCTGCGCCTTTTTTTTGAGCTACCATTTTAATTTGTTCACCTACCAGCCATATTTGATTAAAATGGTACATTCAGTACATGATTCATTTAATTCAATTTATTTTAAATTAATTTCCTTCTTCTAACTTGCCTAGAGCTGGTGGTGTGTAGATAGAGCTATGTACATAATATCTGAAAATTCTGAGCAACTAAAAATAAAAAAAGATTTTCTATGTTCAAATAAAAAAAAATTGTGAATAGAATAAAACAAAAACGCATCATATGAAATCAATATGATCAATTTAAAAAAATTACGAACTTTTTTTTAAATACTAATAAAAATAGCCTTTCTTTTCCGAGTCGTATGGTATATGCATGAAGGAGAAGCACTCTGCCTCTGAAATTGAGAAGCTGAGAAATGAAATTATTATCGGAAAGGTGGTAAAACACATATCTGGTATCACAATGGGCTCTATAGCCTTAGTGTGGCCTTTTTGGGCAGCCAATATAACCCAACCTAACCATCTCTCAATTCGGTGTGCCTTTGGCATAGGCCTCCTCCAACTATCATCACTGTATTCTATCTTCTGCAACCCTTGTCCAGTTTGGCGTATTTCATCTTTCCATCTTATTATTGGGCGACCATGTCTTCTTTTACTGTCTCTTGGATACCATAAAGTCACCTGTTTGCTCTACTTTGTTTTATTACATCGCAGCATATGGCAAGTCCAACACCATTTTTTTTGGTAATCAATACGGTTGAATATATCGGTTACATTTTGTTCTGTTCCTTATTTCAGATTGTCTGATTCTATCTTATCCGTTCGTCTGTCCGTCACGTAATCGTCACGTAAATACGATAACCCAAATCGGGAAAGAGGTATCAAGCTGATATTTATAGCGTGCTCAGAACGTAAGAAATGAGGTTGAGTACGTAAATGAGCAAGATCGATAGATTGGAACTTGGGTTCCTAGGACTAATCTTGTAAACCATTAGAGATATAGCAAAAAATTAAATGTAAGAAATGTTCCTCATAAATAAATAAACAACTTTTGTTTGCATTTTTTCTTAAACATCACTGTTTAACTGTGAGGGCACAAATTAGATTAGTGGTAAAAATTGGTCTAATTTATTCCCAAATGTATAGTCTTTTTTTAATAAAGTCTTCATATATTTTCTCGAATCCGCTATTTCGAATTCGAAAACTCAAAACATATAATCTAACTACAGTTTTCCCACCAAGACCAATGTTAAATATGCCTACTTTTGTAAGTCATTTACTTGCTTAAATAATCGGGCACCCCCCTTCAAATTTTCTTACTTGTTTTTTGACTTAATCCAACTTCATCCAAAAAATCAAGCCTTTTATCCAAAATTGCCCTGGTGCTCGTTCAGGATTGCATGGCAGGTGTCCATCAATTTTAGTGAAAATCGTACTATAAGGCTATTTTGGCACCAAATTACAAGTTTAAAGTTTTTGAACTCGAAATTCCTGTAAGTCGTAGGTATAAAGACTATATCTAAAAAAACCATACATTTGGCAATAATTTAGTCCTGATTTTCATTTTCCACGGGCTCAAACAGCTAAAGGAATGATTTTTCTTGAACTTAGTAACAAAAAATTTTGTCATTCTTAAATAGAAGTACTTACACAATTTAAGGATTAACTTATGATCGAATTCGCAACATAATATACACAAACATTTTTACCGTAAGAAATGAGAAAAAGGAAAAGAAAAGAGAGTGTAACCTAAAACAATACAAAAACCTAATTAGCATGCTTTTACCATTAATATTGCTAAAGTATTTCGCAGTAACCATCCATTAAAGTGAAATTGTTTTTTATAAATAAATAATCAGAAGAAGGTGTACTCGAATGTACTCTCATGAATATTGAAACAATATCATTCCAAATTGTTTAATGGTGGATGTTTAAACAGGTAACAATTTTTAGAAACAACCACTTAATGGGACACCTGAAATTAATTTGGTGTATGTGTAAATTTACTTATATACGATAGAAAATGATAACGTTTTGATAACAACTTCTTACATTCTTAAGAAGAATTCTTACATTTATTCGGAAAGCATTTAATAATATTATGTGTAAAAAGAAATTGTTAGAATCGTTAAAAGAGTATTTCTGGTATACTCCGATAATTTTCTTTTACGTTTACTTCGAAATATAATAATTGAAAATTGGTTTTTCTAAAAACGAAGTATTCCTTATACCAGAGTTTAATGGGGAACATCATGTTCTGACATAAGATTGGACCTAGTTCTCTCAGGGCTACTTTAAAGGCCAATTTAGATCCCAAAGGTAAGGGACAGATCACTTTAAAGTAGAAAGTTCATCCTCATAAAAACATTAACGTTTTTTATCTAAAACATTTTTTCGAAAATCGTTAGATTTCCGAAAATTGCTACTATTGCGTTTAATCCATAGAAACGTCGTAAGCTGCTTCAGAAAGAGGTTGCCAAGGACATAGAGGTCATTTGCCTGTATCCATTATTTTCACCAGAATTTCTTGTTTCAATGCATATACCATACACTACACCAGCCCGTCACAACTATTAATTAATTTAATTTTGTTGCGACGGCGGGAATCGAACCCGCTACCCTAAGCATACCGCGGACGGAATTGGTTACGCCTTAACCAACTGAGCTAAACTTATCAATTACTATATAAATTACTATGTTTTCTCAATGCCAACAACATAGAACCTCATATTTTATTTTTATACAAAATTATTAATATTTGTTAACGCCCATATTATTAACTTTTATAAATATTGTTGAGGTTCTTTTTTTATATAAGTACATGGTATGTAATATGTAATGTTATATTATGTAAATGGGAATCCTTTTTTTTTATATTGTAAATGTAAAAATATCCAACTTTATTAAAACTTGGCTGGTACAGTTGTTTTTGAGGTTAATTATTACATTAAAATAGATTACATACTATATGTATCTATCTCAAAACTTGTACCTACATACACATACATTACTTAAGGCAGTCCGATGACGATACCTACTGGAGATTGTGGCATGTAACGTAAAACTTGAACCAAATTAAAATATTTCTTACACTTTTATTGAAATCTTAATAAAAAAAATAAATAAATCAATCTGGTAGGCTACACTGTAAGAAATTCATGGCGTTTATTACAATGCTGGTATGGTGTAGGAATAGACACTCAAAAAGTATCTGAAGAAACTCTTTTTAGTGATGAAAATGATTCGAAACTTGTTACTCGGGAGTTTTTGAGGTTGCTGAACCCGAATTTCGCGTTCAGAATTGGTCTCCGAGATACCTGGTGCTCAAACTGAACTCTATCCCCGACTTCCCCTGGATTTTTCGGGAAATTCGTTTTATAATCGGTCCAAACTCGTGCGTCGGGCTGTTTTTATGACAAACACTAGGTATCTCGGTTGCAATATTCGTGTTCAGCTGCACAGTAAAGCTTCAATTATAGCAACACTCTTACATGACACAAAAGTAAACTAGAGTAAGAAGTAAATTTCACCGGAAAAAGACCGAACTAGCGGCTAGATGACCAAGAAAACTAGAATACATACCAGGAGCCATAATTTTTATATACCCTGCGCATTATAAGCCTCGGTTTCGCCTCAACCTACACATATGCCAGGAATTTTAGCTTTCTGGTCTAGGGTGAATAATGTGCTAAATTGTGATCGACCATTGTGCTAAAATCATTTTTCATATTAATTGGAGTAAATTTAATTATCGATTAATAAAAATATTTCAAATTGGATCAGCCATTATTAATAAAATATGCTAATAACAAAAAATTTGAAAATTGTCTTAATTAAAGCTCTAATTCTGATTTTCTTGTTTTCCTCTTTGAACAAAATATCCTATAAAATCCAGGACTCAGAGAGTTCGAGAAAGCTAAAAGAGCTGTTTTGTTGCAAAGGAGTGAAAAAAAAATGCTGTATTTTATTATCACAATATTTGTGTCGGAGTGGATATATACATAATTTAATTTCGTTAAAAAATAAATAAATCCTTAGAGATCTAACGGTAGAATAAGAAAATGACGAGTAAAAGGAAATTTTCTATTTTGAATTTTACATCTATATCAGTCTCTTTGTTTCGAAGCTCGTGAATATTTAACTGACGAATATTCTATACAAATATTTCCTTAGGCGAAGATACAATTGTTTGCAAAAAGTTTGATTATATAATCATGAGAACCGAATTAAAAGTTTTATGTAACTTGTGACATATTTTTTTCATTAAATTATAATTTTATAATACAAACAAAATTTAAATTTCGAATTGTGGAGAAGGATGGCGCACGGTGGAACAACCGTTATATTCGTGTCTTTTTAAAAGAGAAATCAGGAAGATCCTTTGATGAGTGACAAATATTTTACCCAGTCAACAAATTGTTTTGGGGTCGTTAATTTCGAACACATTACTGAAAAGTTCTTGTTCGAATATCTGTTAAAACGTCAGATATTCTTAAAACGAACGGATTTTGATTTTATGAAGGAAAGAATTTTCAAAGCTATTATTTGCGGACATTCAATTAATCGTAAAGTAATTTTGTACGGCTTACTATTTTGGCATGTAGATACTAATGCCAAAACACATGTATTAATGTAAAGTCTAGCTTACGAACAAAATTTTGGCAAGCTTAACTTTTAATAAAAATTTTAATTTTTTGTATTAACTCATAAAGTATGCAGTATAAGGTTACCTATAGCTGGAGAGCCGAGTGGCTTTTTTGAGTACATATTTGAGGCACATTGAAAATATTAAAGTTAATAGCTTGCGAATGTGTGGATGGTGAAATCGACAACCTGGCTGGGAGGTTGGGGGGCGTTTGTGACCTATGAAATTTTTAATTTGCAATTTTTCCTATGCAAAAAATGTTCTTGAGGCCTAGACACCTTGAAACTTACACCATTTTAAAGTCTTATATTCAATTAGACGAGTTATCATCGTCTGGCATGATTTGATGGGAAGCTAAAATAGCCTGGCAGATGATTTAAATAATCTAATTTAATGCTAATTTATATTAAACTGGCACTATTTTAGTATCTGCCAAGCTATTTCAGCCCCCACCCACGCATCACTTTACATATTTTCATACGAATGTACTTGTTTTGTAATTCTGCACTGCCACCATGATGAATTTGACCCAAGCAATTATTTCAGATGTTGACACACTTTAAATCCTTTGACGCTCAGTCCATGTACTTAATGGTCTAAGGAAAATGGACAAACATTCAAATCTTTCGTTAATTTTGCGACACTCAGAGTCGCAAGATTGCCACACTCTTTATAATAATTTATTTAAATGTGTACAGTTTTGGATTTGATGCAGGGCCGGATTAATCCTCAACGGGGCCCTAGGCAACCATCAATTTGGGGGCCCTTTTTTCACGCCCGTTCCCTTCTTTTTTCGATTAAAAAATACAAACTTAATCTGACTCAATGCAAAGTATACCTAACATCTCGAATCGCTCTTGTCGCGTTGTAGCTCTTTCAGCAGCTTTGATTTTTTTTTAATTGCGAGAAGGATCGTTCGGCAGAACAATTTGTGATCATTAATGTTAAAAAAATCCGAAGAGCTATTTCTGTGTTAGGAAATACATCGGCTAATTGATCTTCCATTAGAATCTTATACAAATGACTATAAGTTTTGTCAAAGTAGTCGGAAATGTCCTTTTTAGGAACTTTGTCTAGTTCGTCGGTCGTCGCCTTTTGAATGCGGCCAATTGAGTTTTATTTATTTGAGTAAAATTTATTTTCAGTTCTGATTATATTTCCTTTCACTCTCTAGAATTTTATGTTTGTAAGAAAATTTTAGAAGTCTTTTTCATTTTTTGGGGGCCCCCTAAAATCGGGGGCCCCAGGCAACTGCCTTTTCTGCCTACTTGTTAATCCGGCCCTGATTTGATGCCTATACTAGAACCAACAAGCCATGTCCATTCTACCTTAATCTGCCAACAAAACAAAGTAACTTTTTTGTAAAACATCACATTCATCCCTCTTTCGTCATCATTATTATTTTGCTGTAAGTTGTAAATGGGTATAACGAGTTGTTTGTTTATAAACTCATATACCAAGTACAACAAACATTAACTTGTAACTGTAACTTTACTAAAAACTAAAATAACTCACATAGCAAGTAAGTACTTAGTAGCTAAATACTTATAATAACTCTCTTAAGTATAATTGCTCCAATTTTTTTTTTCTTTTCTGTTGTATTTCTTTATATTATTCCTTTATGCTTCTGAATAAAATATAATGCTTAACACATTCATTCTGTAGTCAATAGGAACAACAAGCTTTGATAGATACGATCGTTGGAAACGATCTTTGGAAATAGATCAATACCTTTCTAATCTTATATATTTAAACGAGCAATGGCTAAAACGATTTTCATGAAAATGAAGATGCAAGTTTTATCCGTGGTTTCAGGGAAAACTAAAACAAACTGAAAAATACGACTCTTCCTGACATCTATTGGTGTTTATTGTAATTAACGAAATAAAGTACATTAGCGGGACATTCAAATTGATATTTGTGTGGAGATATTTTAAACAGTTCTTATATTAGTGATAAAATTTGTATATTTTTAACTCAAAAAAATCGAGCATAGCTCGGTCATCCAGATATTTAAGTAAATTCATTAATGATTGATTTGAAAAGAATGAAAGCGATTCTATAACTACGAACGCGTGAGTTTTCGAGCGTGAAATCAAACAGGCTTTGCATTTGTTATTGATTTATTATATTAGCAAAATGAGAAAATTGAAATATGGATTTGCTTATTTCAAATTTTATGTTTACACATAGCCCTGAAACCATGAACCCTTTTTTCTACACCTCAATTCAACTTTTCTATATCCCAATGGGATGAAAGCCTTTCATCAATTTGATCACCAAGATGCTAACAATATATATATACATATTAGGGTGAAGCAAAAAATAGGGTTTATGGGTAAAGTAAATACAAAATTTGAAATATCTCTGTTGATATTTGATAAAATAAAAGTACAAGAAGTCTCAAAAACTATCGAATAAAGGCAACATAAAACATTCTAAAAAATAATCGTCCCTTAAGTGGTAGAGTTTGATGGGGAACATCATGTTCTGACATCAGATTGGATCTAGTTATTCTAGCCTGAAAATTTGATGAAAAGTATTCTTTTAAATATACGGATCGAAAACGTTAAACACTTTCGGGATCAAATATCTATAGTTAGAGTTCTTTTATTTCGTTTTTCGAGGTAATCGCAATGTTAACCGTATCAAGAAGAACTTTAATAAAATAAAAAGAAGTGATTCAATTCAAGGCAAACATTTTCTTTGTTTTCTTCCTATTCGTATATTGTTCTCCGGTACTCGTTGCGTTAAAGAAAAAGTAATTTTCTCTCAATCAAGGACACATACATACATTCAAACATACACACAGGGTACGGCAGAAAAGTATGTGATTTTGAAAACGTTGTCGAAAATGAATTACCACCAATTTTTTCAAATTATCTATGTAATTTCTTAAGATATTTCAATACCAAATAAATGAAAATTTTATTTTTCAAAATGAATCATTTTTTTTTAAGATGATTGTAAACCTTATTGTAAAAAAGTTTTAGTTTATTGGACGGTACGTACATATAAATCAAATACATGCTTTGTAGTCAAGTAATGAGCTATTTCTAGCTTAACCACGCAACCACAAAAATATATAATTTATTGTATGCAAGTGATGCTTATAAATTTGATAATATAGATAGCGCTCTTCAATCATCAATACTCTAACTATAGTCGTTTCTGTTCATCAAATGATGGATCTTCGATGAACTCATAATTAAATTAAAATTTTGTTTTTATATCATCGACAACCTTATATTTTTATGGTATTTTTTATAAACTACAAGATTCTCGAAATAATTTAGATAATTTTTTATCACACTCTCTAGATTTTTTGATATAGAAAAACCTTTCATCATTTTTTCAGCCAACTTTGAACGATGAAATTATAATAAAAAGCCCGATGACCTAGGAATTTTTAGTGATTTTTGGAAAATTTGTTAATCAAAAAATGTATTTATATAGTTTAGTATGAAATCAGGAACAGGTGATAGCATGCCCATCATGTCCATTTGCGTGGATCCGTCATTGCTTAGTATACCTTGATATATTTCATACATACATGGTATAAAAATTATTAGCAGAAATGAATGGGATTTCATTTTTTACAGCATTTTCAAAATCGTACACTTCTCTCTCCTACCATATGAACATACATACATAAAGTACAATATAAAAGCATAAAAAGTAAGAAGTTTTAGATAAATATCTTGAATTACTAATAAACAATTGACTTGGTTGCGTAATAATGGTAGCATTATATATACCATATAGTTTTATATTATAATGAATTTTTTATTAAAAGAAAATTTAATCACATTTTATTTACTTTCTTAATACAAACTTATTGTATTCAACCTGAAAAACTGAACAAAGGAAATTCTTGTTTATGTTTTATATAGTTTTGATGATGGTCCAATTCTCTTTGGGATTTCACCTTCGAATTTAACGAAATAAGTTGAATATTTGCGTACAAACCTTTATTTATTTTGCTAGTACAAATGTTTTCTCAAAAGTTTTGATCAGGTGTTCGCATCCTTAGATATTCAATGTCAAAGGTAACAAGAATCAGTTTTTTGGAAAATATCGCGTTTCCTTCGCCTTGAATCCTATTTACATAGGATAAAATTTTCTACAACATTGTCTGAAAGCTCAGCTTTTTTTAAACGTTGAAACGTTTTTTAAATTAAGTGCACAGAAGATGGAACACTCAGCTATCTGTTTTATAAGGTATTAAATAATCATCAGAGCCTAAATAGCCGAGCGGTCTAAGGCGTGTGTCTCAGAACGTGTATTATTACACTTAGGTAGCGGGTTCGAATCCAGACAGCGGCAGTGTGAACAATTTATAATTAATGGGAGTGCAGAATTGATCACATTGTCGTCGCTTGGATAACAACGAAGTAACCGACTCCACCCACATCAAAAATGTAATTGTAAATATGCTTGTAATTGAATAAATAAAGATTAACAAATAATGGTGTGGGTGGCCTCTGTAATAAGGCGTATGTCACAAATACGAAGGTTAAACCCCCATTATTTTTTATAAATAATTATTTGGTATCTGGGTGACCGAGCTTTACTCAGTATTTTTTGGCTTAAAAGACACGAATTTTATCACTAATATCAGTATCGTTTAAAATATCTTCACACAAATACCAATTTGAATGTCCCGCTAATGTACTTTATTTCGTTAATTACAATAAACACCAATAGAGGTCAGGAAGAGTCATATTTTGCAGTGCATGTTTCAGTTTTTCCTGAAAACACGTATAAAACGAAATTTTCTAAAGTGAAACCTAGCTAGATTGATTTTTCGCCCCAAAATATCCATGTATATTGAGTTTCATGAAAAATCCTGACTATGGTAGTTAATTTCTCATAAACCACACAGAGAATCGATATAATATTTTCACGAAAGACATAAGAAAGGTTAGGATTGATTGACAAATAAAATTTTTTAATTTTTGGTAATTATTTTCATTTTTACGATATCGAAATACCTTAACAAAGTTAAACAATAAATTGATTCAATGAATACAATAAATAATTTATTTCATCGTAAAATTATTAACCTGATCCCTAAAGCTCATCCCCATAATTTGTTTATCTTCCTGTTATGCATGTAGGTACAACATTTATATGTGTACATATATTTTATACATATAATAAGTACATGTATTGCATATTATAAATATAATTACATCTATAATTATATATTATATATATTATATAATTTTAATATGGTATCAAATATATAGCAAGCACAGCAAGCATATTAAATATTATTTAAAATGTAATTTAAATGATTACTATAAACTAACTATGAGTTAGTTCTAGCTAACAAACTAATATTCATATTACTAACAAACTTACATCAGAAATATGGGGGCGTACGTACGAGCATAAACACGCTAACTTTAATTATTTACTATTTATAAATAGGATGTTTACGATTTAACTTGACAAATTATCAAAACACATTATAACATTAGAAAATGCATATCACGCCAGTAAAATCTTACAAAACAAGTGAAATTTACAAAATTTGAAAAACCCCCGACAGATGCGATTTATTCCTTGTAAACTGATTTTTGGAAACTTAGCTATAAAATGTTCTCAATCAAGTCGGTTCGACCGTTTAGGGACTACGATGCCACTGAGAAACACACAGACGCACAGATAAACACTTTAAACTTATAACGCTCCTTCTTAAATCATTATCAAAGTGATGGTCAAGGGCATCAGATGACATGAAAAGGATACTTATAGAGCTATCATTTTTTGGGACAAATTTTTGGAAATATCTCAATTGAAATTGAAATATTTGACTTGACTTTGTTCTTTTGAATTATTGTTTTGAATTACCTAATTATTTTAGCATTTCACTTTTCGAAATGAATGGAGCCAGGTTTATTTGACCATTCATTTCCATAGTAATTATTTATATGTTAAAATTATATATCATGCTTTTTCCAAACTGAATCGATTTTGAAGATCATCGCCAATTTTTTATTTTTTTCGGGTACAGAAACCCAAGTTTGCACTTAAAATACCTTTCAAATGAAACCAAAAAAATTACAATCGGTTTATCCGTTTAGGCGCTATGATGCCACAGACAGGCAAACACACAGACACACACACACATAGCGGTTAAACTTGTAACACCCCTTTTTGTAGTTCGGGGGTTAAAAAAACAACTAAAATCGGAACATCTTTGTAGTGGTTGATAGTTTGCCAGTCATCTTGCAAATTGCCAAAAGATTATTGTATAATATTTCTTCGAAATTTTAGAGTGATTAAAGCGATAGATTTTTAAGATATAATTATGACAAATCCATTGATTTTACGATCAAAAGTTTGAAAGTTCTTTGTTTTTAAAAAACGAACAAATTTTTAATCATCGAAATTTTCAAAAACGCAGATTTCACTTCCTAGAAAACTTTGAACGTCTCGTTAAAATAAAATCGTAAAATTTGACTGAATTTAGAAAACACCAATTTTTTGCGTCATCCTTTCACTTATGTGTCTAAAATTTTCCATGGACCACTTTATCCAGAATATGAAAGAAAACTTCGGTTGATTCAAGAGTCCTTTTTACATTTGGCTATAAAGATCTTTATAAATCAAGGAGATTACTAAACACAAAATCAGAATGATCATATGGATTTTTTAATGTTAACGGACTTTTGAATCAATCTGTATACAACACTTTTTATTTGATTTTAAAAAAATAATTTTTTTTCTCTTTTTCTCCCATTTTCTTTTTTATAGAAAAATAATCCAATTAAATATAATTGAAGAGGACAGTTATGAAAAAGATGTATTATTTTATGTTCAACTAGGAGAACCCCGTATGTCGGGTGGTGAGTCAACGTAACAGCTTTTCAAATCATATCGGTGTGTTACTTTGTTTTTTAAGATGGTTGTTTTCATTTTTATTAAAAAGTTATTAACCTACTACTACTACTATACTTACTTACCTTTACTGTTTAATATACTTCATTCATTATTTTTAATATTTTACCTTATATTGTGCTTGTGCATCATTTTTCATTTTTAAACCCTATTTTACCCTATATATTATATACTTATTTTAGGTCTAAGGCCAGGAGGAGAATTTGAATGTCATTTCAGAATATCTAGAAATTTGAGAGGATGTTGTATGTAAAATATTTCTTCTAAGAAAATTTGCATACCAGAGGACAGGTTGTCTATCAGAGTGCCTATTAAATTTTAACGAGCGTGATAAACTTAGAATTCTGGACGATAAGTGCTAAAATTATTTTTGTTCGACGTATCAAAAAACAGAAACCGTAACTTTTTTAATGTCGGACAAAATAGTTTTTGCAAAAACAAATTAATTTAATAACAACCTCGTCCCGAAGTTGCCCGTTTCATATTAAAATAAAGTAAAAATACACATAAACAATTGCCTAACGATTGAAAAAAGTACAGCTAAATATTTACAATAGAATGGGATTGAATTTAAAATATGAATTCATTGATACATAATCACTGAAGTTATATAAACAAAATTATTACTTCTGTGAAAGAGATTAATTTTAGTTTAAAGTCATGCATTTTATTGATGGAAAATAAAATTGTACTTAGTTGGAATATATAATCGTGTAAATAAAGCGAATCGATGAATTAAACGAAAATTTCTTTGCGATTGCTTTAAATAGAGGATTTTGTTATTATGATCGCATATCTATCATGTCAAGTCCAAATGTGATTGAGCCAACTACATGATGATTGTTGTTACTAACTTACAGAAAGTTTGAAATAAGCTTATTGATCATTTTATATATAAAATGATGTGTCTGAATTCTGATCCATTTCTCGGGCTAAGGACTAGTTTTTTTCAAAATTTCCAATCGCTCTGAAATGACTATCAAATACGCCGCTTGGCTCTAGACCTATAATATTTTATTTATACTAGAGAGGGTAGAATCATTCTATTTTATTCATCATGGAAAAATACGGGAAAGCACTTCTCCATGAAAGGATAATGTGGTGTGAGTGATGAGCAAAAATGTTTTAGACACAAGAAGATGTGATCTGGGGGGAAATGTGAAATGATAAGTATCAGAGAGTTTTGTTTAAATAGCGTTACTACCAGCTAGCGGCGAACGAAGGTTAAACGAACGCTTCAACTCGTTTTGTTTATATGTGGAAAACTTTTTTATATTGTTTTTTTTTTTTTTCATGAAAATATGAAAGCAAAAAAAAAGTTTTGCATTTTATTCGAACAAATTTTTCTTGTTTGAAATTTTATGCTGATTTTTTTGTATTCAAATAAATAATATAATAAAGCTCAGGTTTGCATAATCTTATTTTAGTTTGTTTAATACTTTTTAAGTGAAACTTTATGAAAAATTATATTTTTGGAATTTTTTTCGTTTATAACGGTGTGAATGCCACCCCATCCCATCCCCTGGGCGAAAGTATTACTTGGTTTCATATATCGGAGCCATAGGAAAGAATTCAAAGATTTAATCTCCGTTTGCTGAAGCTTAAGTTAATATTTCGCCTAGAAACACAAAAATCGGGCATAATTAATCATTGGATCTTGTGCAGGTATTAATCGTATGATATTTGGAGGTACTACTCCTCCTAGGAGGTAATTTTAGAGTGATCGAAAAACCACAAAAATTTTTTTGCTTCTGTATTGTGTTAAACTCACTGATTAGTCAATTTTTATTGCCATTATCTCGAAAATATCACTCAAAATTCTACATAAAAATCCTATGCTGAAGCAATTTTTGGTTTCCTAATGCTTTTTAACCGACTTCAAACAAAAAAGGAGGAGGTTATCAATTCGACTGTATTTTTTTTTATTTATTTATGCGTGTTACCTCAACTTTCGACTGGGTGAACCGATTTTCATGATTCTTTATCTATTTGAAAGCTGGTGCTTCCCGTGTGGTCCTATTTCATTTGGGTCCAGTTCTGACAACGGCATCCATGAGGAAACTATGAAAGTCTTAAATTTGCATTAAGTATGCACGGCAAGAGGACGAATAACTCAATATCACGCCAACCAATTTCGATGATTCTTTTTTTAGTGACAAATTAGTGAGTGTACTTCAGATTCATTAAAAATCATTAAAAAAAAGTACTTTTAACAAAAAGAAAACCAACTTCAAAAGAAAAACTTTTCCAAAACAAATTAATATGCACTAAAAAGTCAAAAAATAACGATAATATAATGTAGTTAAAATTATTGTTATTTTTTGAGTCGATGTCAGCCAAGCTAATGTAGCAAACTGTTCTGTCAGAGTTGTTTCCTTGGCTGACACCGACTCCAAAATTAACAAGAATTTTAAGTACAATATATTATTTTTTTACTTTTTAGTGCGTATTAATTTATTTTGGAAAAGTTTTTCTTTTGAATTCGATACGTTATTCGTTTTAAAGATAAAACAGACTTTCTTAAAAGTCAATTTTGTGGAAAAATCTATTTGTAATAAAAAACTGTAACACATAAAACGTACTTGAAATTGAAGAATTGCTACTTTATACGTACATAAAATATTTTTCTATTTCGACGACCTACAATAGGGAATTCCATGAACATAATAAATTTCACTTTTTAGCATCGTAATAAAATATATAAAAAAAAATTGATAGCGTCATCTTATTTCCCACTTGACATCGCAGATAGATCTCGAACAGAAAAAAACATTTTCGCTATCACTCATATCTTTACAGGAATTTTATGTGGAGAACAGAATGATAAAATATATAAAGTCTAAGAGCTGTTAGTCCAAAAATTTTCTTTCTTTTTTACAAGATTCAAATTTTGTTAAAATATTTCGCATAGTTATCGAATTTTCATATTTTTAACCAGGAGTAAAGATCGAGGATACATTTTTTGTGAAAATGATTCCAAACTTGTTATTCGGAGGTTTTTGGGGTCGCTAAATACTTAAGTTTCGACAGAATTGGCCTTCGAGGTACCGTTTACCCAAGGTAAACGGTATCCCCGTCATCTGCTGGAGTTTTCGGGATATTTGTTATATATAATCGATCAAAACTCGTTACTCGGAGGTTTTTGGGGTCGCTGAACACAAATAACGCGATAGAACCGAGTAGCAAATGACATATAGATTAGAAAAGGACATAGTGGGAACTCACTCGCAGTCTTCTCTTTCATTCATCATATCACAAGTTTTGAGCCCTGACGTTCTCTAGTTGTATAAACTCTTTGGTATACTATTCTCATAACACATGACGTCATGATTCATGGAGCACGATTCTGAAGTGTTTTATTGTCACAATTTTTTAAGCGAGTATATTTATTGTAAAAAACTTTTAAATGTAAATATTTTGTTGTAGGAATCATTGTTTTGGCTCCTACAATCAATTCGACGTGTTTCGAAAAATTTACTGAAAGTGTCTATTCCAAACCTTACGTAAATACAAATTTACAACTAATATATTTAACACTGTAATAGCGTCCGTTCACAACGACTGTCCATAGAGGGCTTACTTGTTATTTTACAGTACCCATAACTACACTTTTACACAAACGGCATTTCCATAGAAACCATGTACAATTTTTGTTATTTGAACAGTCACCTTAGATGTCGATACCAGACGCGTTACACTTCCAAACCGTGCATAAATAAAAATTTTTGCTCAAATAGCTCTTAGACTTACAAAAACACTCTCTGGCATATTCAGATATAATATTTTTTATTATTGTAATGTTTATAAACCCTATCAAATTCATCTTTCTACATCATACAAATACATTATATTTTTTTAATCTACCTTCTTATTAATCTACCTTGTTAAAACCTACAAAACCTTCTAGTTTCTTCTATATACCTTCTACACCTATTATATAAATGTTATGTAAGTATTTTTATATATATATACAAATATCTTATATTTATTTATACTTGTTATATATATTTATTTTTTTTTTATTTTTGTTTATTTATTTTATAGCATGTAAATTATTAAGTAAGTAATTTTATAAATAATTTAATATAATATAAATATATCATTTTATATAATCTGAGAATACATATATACATATATATTATATAAAACCCTATATAGACAATCAATCAATAATAATATACAGGATATCCTAAAAAATATGGCATTAGAAAAGTACAGTGTTATTATAGAGGATTCAATTCTAAGGAAAAAGTTGTTAAAAAGATTTTGGATTCAATCGGAGTACAAGATCACTGTATTAGACTTTTTTTTAACGTGGAGTTCTAAATCAGTTTTTGTGTAGTTCTAAAAATTCTTTAAAAATAAAAGATCGAGGGGTTTCGTGGAACACGCGGTAGGAACAATGCTCTTTTTGTATCTTCGTACATTATAAATGAGGAGATTACTTTATTATTTAAAAGATATTTTCATAAAATTGAAGGGTATTACTTTTACTTTTTACTGTATGAATTAATTGTAATATTAGTTAAAAAAAAGACATACTTCTGATTTAGTAGTCAACCCAATATTTGCGTACATTACAGATTGGTTTGAACAGGATATTTATTATGTCATAAAATAAAATTTGCTTGTACTTATTTGTAATTATCTCTATTATCTTTAACTTCTGATAGATTACTTGATAATAGAACATATAGTTAAGGATGTATGAGCATGGTAGTGGGGGCACAAATTTAAAAATAGATATTTTCAATTTTGATGATAAATTTATATTATTACTTGACGATATAAGACGAAAAGTAAGAAGAAAATTTTTCGATATCTGGCTTAATTTTCAAAATATCGAAAATTGAAAATTTTGTTTAATTATTTAGCTTTCGATATTTCGAAAACTAAGACACATATCGAAAAATTTTATTCTTATTTTTCGTCTACATTCATGAAGTTATAACAAAATTTATCATCAAAGTTGAAAATAAGATAAAAATAATTTCAACCCTTAATCTACCCTGCTCTTACATTCCTTATATGGACGGTGACACTTAGTTTTTTTCTTTTCTAATTCATTGCTAATATGTTTACTTTCTATTAAAAAGTTTTTTTTAAATTTGTTTTCATTCATTCCAAATGAAAATTATCAAAAACTTCCAAAATATGTCGTTTTTTGAGATTCCTCCCTAAGAGCCAATGTATTTTATATCGATTTTTAATGACTTTTTTCTTAAAAATTTACACGGTTACCTAAGCTGAAATTTTAACCACATATTCTTTGAGTAAAAGACTACCTACAAACAAATTTTGAGCCTTTAAATCAAACATTGTTGTCATGCTCATACATCCTTAAGGAATCAATTTTCACAAAAAAAAAACAAATTTTTTTTTAAACCAATTACATGAAGGGACCTTCTTAATTAAAAAATTCTCATAATCACAAGCAATTATTACAGAAGCCATATCCCGCTAATGCTGTATCTCGTTACATTGAATCCAAAACATGAAAAAGAATCTTTCTGTTTAGAATTTTATCCTCTTTCACACTCTGTATCTCTTCTAATGTTATTGTTTTGGTACATCTTGTACAATATATACCTATACAATCAATATATTGAAACACATATAATTATATAATTATTTTATATTGATCTATTTTAAATAGAATTAGATAATCCTTTATATTTTATATCCACTAATTGATTATAAATAAATTATTTTAATAATTAATTAATTAATCGAATGAATGAGAGAATTTATGAATGGTACCTTTACCTTATATTAATATTTACATTACATTTAATATAATTAATTCTATTTTTTACAATATTAAAATCGAAAAAAAAAATTAAATTATTTAGCTAGAAATGTGTTGTTGTTAAATTAAACTTCAAACAAAACAAAAATATTATATTAAACGAATTTTACTACATTGGAACATTAATTAAACATATTAATTATACACTAATTATACGAGATATTCGAAAACTTCGAGACCTCCCCACCTAAATTTTTGGAAATAATGACTGAAACAAGTGAAATTTACAAAATTTTAAAAAAAACGACAAATATTTTAGGTACGTTCATTTATAAAAATTTTAAGACAAATCTAGACATGCTGGAAAGATGCGGCTTAAAACCTTTGAAAAAAATCGGAAAACTTCAATTTTTCCAAGATAATATACACTGTGTTCATTTCAAAAGTATCCACCTTTAATAACTTTTAATCACTGATGTGATTATTGTTTTGAGTGAAAACACGTCAGTTTTAATATCGGGGGGTAGTTCAAAAATAGTACCTAAAAAATTTTAGTTTTTTCGGGTATGGAAACTTAAGTTCGCACTTGAAACATAGCTATGAACACTCCCCGTTAAAGTACCTTTTAAATGAAACCAAAAAAATTAAAATTGATTCATCCGTTTAGGTGCTACTATGCCACAGACAGACAAACACACACACACACACACACACACACACACACACACACACACATGGCGGTGAAACTTATAACACCCCTTTTTTTTCATTATTTTCTAAGATTTCGGAGGGATCGGGAACTTTTTGAACATGTCGTATATTAAAAAAATATGCCTATTCGCTCCGTGGGTGAGTTTCATTTCCATAGTAACGATACCACTACTTTCATTATAGAATTGTATGGATGCATATATAATTGTATGGATTGCATTTAAGACTTACATTGAAAATTTAATATTATTGTCTCACAAATTTAAATAAATAATTATTGATAATTTACATTTGAAAAATAATATTTGTGCAATTTGATTTCTTATTTTCACAATTTTTAATGCATTAAGTTTAATTAATTAGTGTTTTACATTAATTTTAATTTGACATTTCTATAACATTAACATGTAAAGAACTGCAAATTAGTAATAACAGCCCCCTTTAACGCCAAAATTTTTCACTGGAAGCGCTGTCATCGATTTGATTCTCCCTACCATGACTACGCACACAACGAATACAAAATACATAATTAATACAATACATAATTATTAATAATCATATTAATTAAGTTGCATTTTGTTTGTCTGTTATTCATATTGTAGTTAAATTATTAGAGTAGATAGATACCTCATTCTAATTTTTATATATTTTTGTATTTATTTTGTAATTTTTTACATTCTTTTCTCATCTATTTATATATATATTAATTAATCTTTAAATATCATTACTTCATTATATTATATTTGTTGTAATATTAATATAATAAATAATATAAAATATAATTAATTTAAAAATTAATATATTAAAGATTTGTTTTTTTTTTCTTTTCAAATAATTTCCAGATGAAGTAGCATCAATTGCAGAAAGAGCTGAACTAAAACCACCGGATCAATTGACAAAAGAAGAAAAAATGGCATTATTGGGACGACCAATACTTGGTGATTTAAATCGGGCACAAATACGTATTAAAGAGAGTAAGGAATTTAAGGTTTGTATTTCATAAATTATATATCAGGGTATAATTATTTTAAGGCAGAAAAATGTGTTGGACTTCTGACAGAAAATGATCACATTTGTTTTGCGGATATTCTAACAATATATATGAGTGGCGTCCAAATCAGAAACAAACTCCATTTTTCTGGCTTTAATTGGAGTTCCTGAGCCCCCCCTCCCCCAGTTTAATTAAAGTCAAATTAGGCAGGATTTCACTTCTTTTAAATGATTTTTCTATTTTGGATGTAATCAAAAGTGTCTCATATCCCGCTAAAAAGAACGTTCCCCTACCGAAAATTTTGCCCAGAGTTTCAACAAGGATGTAAAGCATGGTAAAGTGTTGACAATGAAAAAGAAAAGACAGCTGGCAGTATAGGGTTTTTTAAATTGGAGGACTTGACGAATAAAGAACATTTCCATGTTAGGCAAGATTTTAAAAATAATAAACTTTTATTAGCTGTTACTTAAGCAATGTAAAAAGTTAAATTAAAAAAAAAATTAGAGACAATAGACCCTGATTGATTTCCAAAACCACGGAATTTAACATTATGGGATTTTTTGCATGGAGTTTTGTGAAGTCAAACTTTTCTGACAGTAAGTCTGCGACCATTCAAGTTTTGGGGGACAATTTATGCACAATGGTAAAATTCCGACAAAAAAACTTCGATGAGCCATCAAAATCATGGAATTTTACTTGATATGCTATAAAGTTCTAAGAATATGCTATTCTATGCATAGCCCTATTAAAAATTTGTGTTTTCGCTGCCTTTAATAAATTTCTCACCCTATATATTTCAAGTAAACAAATTAATCTAATTAGTATACGTTTTTTACAGAACACGGTTGATAAATTGGTACAACGTGCGAATGCATCCATCATTGTGGGTACCTCATCATGGAAAGAACAATTCATTGATGCGTTGACCGTAAGTCCTGGTAATGACGACGATGATGATAAAGCTGCTGGTAAAGTAGATATCGATAGTGGTGGAGATGTGGAATCGATAAATACAAATAAGACGGCGATGAATCAGTCACCATCGGCATTTGATTATATTATGCATTTTTTAACAGTTTTTTGGAAAGTAATCTTTGCATTCGTACCACCAACTGGTAAGTGGTAGCTAGAGATTTCCTCGAATCCTTTATTTTTGAGAAGTTAGAACAAAATAAATCCGTATAATTTCCAAGTCTAGTTCAACCCTTGCTTGAATAAAATGGATATCCCATAAATTCTGATAATTTTGGCAAAGCAAGACATATATTCGGAGACAACATAGGTGTTCCGAAGACCTTATATCGCTTCAAATTGCCTCTATAGGCAAAATCATTGCGGGTATCCCAGGAAACTGGTTAGACGGCAGAGACGCGGAACGATTGAGTCTACCAGTGCATCACGATTAGTGCAGGAGCTGCCACATTGGAAAGGATGAGCAAACGATGTCTCATCTTCTCTGTCATTTTGCTGGTCTTACCATGAGGAGATGTACTCGCTTGAGCCAGCCCTTTCTTGACGCTTTCTCCGACGTGAAGTCTGTTGACGTCAAAGCAATCCTGCTATTCTTAAACAATTCCAAATGGTTCATTGAGTAGTGGCCAGGGATGGACCAACCCTTTTTCGGTATCACAACGGACTCTGTGGTTTATCTTTGTCCCAACCCACGACAGCCACTCTAACCTAATCTAACCTTGCCCAAAGCTTAATATTTGAAAAGGTCTATCGCAATTTAAAAAGATTTTGCTATAATTTCTGATATTTTTTTGCAGATATTTGTGGTGGTTATTTATGTTTTGTGGTATCAATATTTGGTATTGGAGTTGTTACAGCTGTTATTGGTGATGTTGCTTCACATTTTGGTTTCACATTAGGAATTGAAGATTCGGTGACAGCAATTGTTTTTGTTGCATTAGGCACATCAATACCTGGTGAGTTTTGATTGTGCTTTGAACCCATTAAAAAATGAGCTCTGCTGTTTTATAGCCTTTAAAAAAAAAAAAAAACTTTATCTTTTTATATTTTTTCCCATCTTTCAAGATACATTTGCAAGTAAAGTCGCTGCAAAACAAGATAAATACGCGGATGCAAGTGTTGGAAATGTGACAGGAAGTAATGCAGTTAATGTGTTCCTTGGTATTGGTGTTGCATGGTCAATAGCTGCCGTTTACCATGAATGGAATGGCAACAAATTTAGAGTTAATCCTGGAAAGTAAGTGGATTTTTTTTGTAGTTTCAAAACACTGGTCGAGAATAATTCAATTATTTTCTCTTTTAATCCTCGAATTTACATTTGTATGTTTTTTTAAAGCATTGTTTTAATGAAAATGACATCATTATTCCTACATACCATGGATAAGTTAAATATTAAACACTTATCGATAAAAGGTGTTTATATTTTTTATTAATTTGTGATTCATGGCACAATACCATTATGTACTATGGATCAAACCCATAGTTAAGTACAGTATGCTGTTTGATTCAAGATGGACTTACTCCAAAGTGCAACATGGTCCATTTATCGACCAGTGTTATTAAAGAAAGATGAAATAATTTTTTTAAATATTAATTTTGTTTTCTCTCATTTTTTATAGTTTAGCATTTTCGGTAACGATATTTTGTACGGAAGCATTCATATGTATATCAATCTTATTAGTACGGCGTACAAAATGTGTTGGTGGTGAATTAGGTGGCCCAAAATTATGTAAATGGATTACAGCATTTTTTATGTTTAGTTTATGGTTATTTTATTTATTAATGTCTATATTAGAAGTCTATGGTGTTGTAGAAGGATTCTAAAACAAAACTATACTACATACCTACCCATCATACCCAATCTTCTTAACCAACCTAAATACAATAAATAAAATATAAATAAATCTACAATATTGTACATTAATTATATTTAATAAGTCTATGATCATCATCTTCAGTTATGTTCACTGCAAATTCTAATGTTTTATTTCTACATACAGAACTACTTCTCTAGCTCAATTTGGGGAAGTTTTGGGGGTATTTCGTAACTTACCATCCCCAAAAAAAACACTTTCCTGATACTAAATTAACCTGCATATAGATTTATAAGCATCTAATTCAATTTGGAAAGACTATGAAGGTGGGTAAAGTTTCTGAAACCTAAAAAAATTAAATTTTGTGAAGGCGTTGGAATGTTGATATCTTCGAAAAGACTTTCTTTCACATTTATAATATAAAGGCATAGGGATAGGGATTTAGGAAGTTCTGCAATCAATTATAGAACACTTTCTATATCAGGTATCTCCAAAAATCCATAAAATATGTTCTGGTGGATATAAAATGGAATTAGAGCACATTTTACCTGCTTTTCCCTGCGGTATAGTTCATAAATTTACATTTTCGGTACTCAAAATAACTACTTAAACAAACTAAATTTAATTAAGACACTTTATGTTTCTGAATGATTCAAATCATGCATCCCGAAGGTACATAATAATAATAATAATAATGGGGTTTAACCTCCGTTTCTCTGACATATGCGCCTATAACAGAGACCACCCACATCATTATTTGTTAATCTTTATTTATTTAACTTCATACATGATTACAATTACAATTTGATGTGGGTGGATTCGGTTGCTTCGTTCTAATCCAAGCGACGACAATGTGATCAATTCTATCGCCCTCATTATTATTATATATTAAATTGTTCACACTGCCGCTGCCTGGATTCGAACCCGCAACCTTAGTCTAAATAGACGACCGGTCAGAGTCTAATGCCTCAGACCGCTCGGACATTTAGGCTCTACCGAAGGTACATGTTCGAAGGTGAACAAGTTTTGCAGTTTATAACGCACTAAAATTTGCAGTGAATTCTGAATAAATACATTCTATGAAATATTAAATAAAAAAACACATCATTGCCATCCATTATAAAAAAAAAATAATGAAAAACTCATTGTTATCTATCATATTATACATATTATATATTATATTATTATTATATATTATAAATTATATTTTATTTATATTTATTATATATATATATTTATTAATTATTATTATATTATATATAATTATATTAATTGAAATTTATTTATTTATAATAAGAAGAAACAAAAAAACATATGAAAAAATAAAAAAATAAAATAAAATAATATTTATTAAATTTAAAAATATGGATTTTGAATTTACCCAAATAATATAATTAATTATATGATTGTAAACCTACAGTATTATAAAAAAGTTTTGGTTTATTGCACGGTACATACATATAAACCAAATACACGCTTTGAGTTATTTTTAGCTTTACAATACCACACAACTACAAAAATATATAATATATTGTGTGAAAGTGATGCTTATAAATATAGATATCGCTCTTCAGTCATCAATACTCTAAACTATAGTCGTCTCTGTTCATCAAATGATGGATCTTCGATGAACTCATAATTAAATTAAAATTTTGTTTGTGTATCATCGACAACCTTATATTTTTTATGGTATTATTATAAACTACAAGATTGTCTAAATATTTTAGATATTTTTTTATCACACTCTCTATATTTTTTGGTATAGAAATATCCAATTGAAAAGGATAACCTATATGATTCATCATTTTTTCAGCCATCTTTGAACGATAAAATATTAATAAAAAGCCCGATGACCAAGAAATTTTTTGTGGTTTTTGGAAAGTTAATCAAAAACTGTATTTATAAAGTTTTATTGAAATCCCTAGTATTATTCAATTCTTGCATATCTCCTTAAATTTGGCGCGTGTTAAAATATACCTTTACAAGATGCGGTGGGAAGGACGTAATGTCTTGGAACAAGGTATTATTACATAACAATTAATTTCATAGTTTCATATAAATATACAATTTTTATTCCTTATAAATAAATTCTTTTTTATTTTACAAATTATTACTAAAAATAAAACCAAAATAATTACGTATTATTTTTGTTTATAAATAAATTAATATTTTTGTTTTTCAAATTGTCCACCAATGGTTTGCTGTTGTAATTGTTGTTCCCCAACAATATTCTGTTGGAATGCTGTTGATCCATTTGATCCATCAATGGTAGTTATGGTATTTATGGTGTTATTATTATTATTATTATTATTGGATTCAATTTTATAATTATTGGATAATGTACGTTTATAAATAATTCGTGCAATAATTATTAATATTAGCATTTCAATTAGCATTACACAGTTATAAATTACTAAAAAAAATAACAAAATAAAAATGTTTTAAATTATTAAATTTTGAAATAAACCTGGCTCAATTCATTTTGAAAAGTGAAATGGTAAAATAATTTGGTAATTCTAAACAATAATTCAAAAGAACAAACTCAACTCAAATATTTCAATTTCAATTAAAATATTTCCAAAAATATGTCCCAAAAAATTATAGTTCTCTAAGTATCCTTTTCATCTTATCTGATATCCTTGACCATCACTTTGATATTGATTTAAGAAGGATTGTTATAATTTTAAAGTTTATCTGTGCGTCTGTGTGTTTCTCAGTGACATCGTAGCCAGTAAACGGTCGAACCAACTTGATTGAGAACATTTTAAGTTTCTAAAAATCGGTTTAGAAGGAATAAATCGCATTGGTCGGGGGTTTCTTAAATTTTGCAAATTTCACTATTTTGACTGGGTTTCGAACGCAGTTTTTTTTTGGATGACATCCTAGCAATGTTTGACATTGACCCACCAAGCATGTTAAATTCATATTGAATTTTTAGTTTTAATTTTTTGCGTGACGATCACGTGATTTCAGTGCTTTTTCCCTATCCCAAAAGTGTCAAAACGACATCGGATGTAGGGCAGTATAATATACTTACAATTGCCATAAACAGGTGGTGTAATTGGTGGTTTACATGGTAATATATCAGACCATGTTATAATCCGTGTTGCAAATCCTTGTAATTTCGCTAATATTAATACAATTTGTAAGACCATAAATTTTAATTGTATTGAATATGTTTTTAAAATTGTTTTTAACATTGTTATAGTCATAATCATGCCCCAAATACCAAATAATATTGATATAATTATGATCGGTTGTATATACATATAATTTATTTGATATAAGCTCTGAAAAAACAATATTATTAATTATGAAATTATTAAAAAATTTAATTAATTAATTTTTATTGAATTTTCGTTTAGATTTTGGCAGGATTCCGTTTAAAACATTTGCCGGAACGTAAAAGTGCAGATTGTCAATGGGTAGTCCGATAGGATAAGGAAATATATAAAGATCAGGTATTTTAATCATTAATGTGTGTCCAAGAAGCTGTTAAACACTCCCTTATCTTTCCTGAATACCACAAAATACGGGATAAAGTTTTGGGGAAATTCATTTCCTTCGCATTCTTGCTAACACTTTTACGTTCAAAAGCATGTTACATACGGGATCCTGCAAAAAGTTTCCATGCGAGAATTATTTATCTTCAAAGATTAAATTCTAAGAAAGAATTGATACATTGTAGTGATTCGACTCAAGTCCTTCTTTAGTTTTCGAGTCACTCAAACTAACTACATATTTACACTCGTTGCAACTCGAGCAAGATTGCTTAAACATTTTCAAGATTTTAATAATAAACTTACTCGAGTTGCATTACTATATTCTGCTTATTAATGGGATAAATTTAGGAAAACCTGGAAGAATACTTACTTCCTCTTCAGCCCACATAATTAAGAGAATCATATAAACCATTCCTTGTACAACTGGTAATTGTAAAACAAGCATTCGTAAAAAGCAAACGGTTGTCCTAAAATTTAAAAATTTGGTTGTGTTACAAAGTTTAGAGCTTATAGAGCTTAATATTAAATACCCCGAATGTTAATTCTGGAATTACTATCAGGCAAGTGAATAAAAAAATTTGATTTTTTGCTATTTTGTAGATATTTATTTATACTTTAACCTAGGGAAGCTCATTTTGGCCGTTAACCATCCATCAATTTTCAAAACACGATAAAGAACGGATAAAGATACATGGTCGAGTACCATTCTAGGGCAAGTTTTTGTGCTATTTTTTGTATTTTTTGTATGTATATATGTATTTTTGTTTAATCTCTTTGTGGGTAAGGTCCAACATGAAATACACCAACTCTAACATTAACAACTCATTATCAATGGTCGCAAAGTGTGTACGTCAAAAAAGTTGGCCTTCAATTAGGGATTGTTATTTCTTCTATAAGTGATTTTCTTTAAATCTTTAGGCATCAATATTTCAAAAACTATGGTATACATTGAAAATTTTACTCTCAATTTTCGACTAATTTTGCTTAGTTCTATTATAATTTATAAATAAAATTCGAAACAGAAGTTTCAAGTATAATCATATATTCACTTTTTCAAGAAGTGCTTTAATGATGGATTTCCGAAAGAAATTCCGGAGACCCCCTTCATACTTACTTATCAATTGGTAACTTTGGTAATATACAACATGGCCAACAACAACATGGTCCAACTTTTGTCATCAATATCGTATCCGGTTTAACTTTTTGTATTAGTTCCGCTTCGCCACCACAATATGCGACAAATAAACAAAATAATTGATACATCGCTGCCATAAATACACCCTGAGTGACAGCTTCAGCTAATAATTGTGCACGTGGCACAATCATTGCACAATAAGTTACAATTGATATCACCTGAAACGGAAATCCATACATGAATAATTAATAACTCAAAACATTATGTTTATTAATAATATTGATGTCTATCATAATTTTAGATCGCTAACTTTCAACGTTAACATTCTTTTTATTTAAATTTGATTTTAAATAAATCAAATACAGCAGACAAGCATTAATTCGACAAACGTCTTGCAATGCGGTAAGTATAAATCAATTCTGATGGATGATGGTTAGATGGAAAACGTTGGATAAACGTAGGGATCATTTTAATGTAAATAAAAGGGATCATTTTACCCATGACGACATATTTAAATATCGTTATAAAAACTGACCTTAAATATTATTAAAAGTCAACAAAAGCCAAGAGTAAAACAGCCAGCCGGCAAAAACTAATATGCAACGAGGCATTATAGCAAGGAGGGATCATTTTACCCTGAGGGATCATTATAAACCACTTTCCCCTAATACCTTAAAAATTTACAATTTTCAATTTGAAAACTGCATTTTCTATTTAAATTATTATTTATGTTCACTTTGAGACAACCTTTAAAAATGAAAAAGAAAGAGGTTGATGAATTACTTTGTAAACAAAAAGTTATTTTTAAACAAAACGAAACAGTGCTAGTGATCTAGATTTCAATATAGACATCAATGATTGCACAATATACTTACAGGATAAACACTAATTACAAATGTTGTATGAGTTTTAACTCGTGGTGTTTTTGATTCTTGCATTATAAATTTTATAATATCCACGTAAAATAATAAAATTGTTACAACAATAAATCCACCAATCGTAAATAATCCAACTCCATAGATATTTATTGCTGCAACAACAAAAAAACAACATTAATCTTTTGTATAGCCATGGAAATGGCGTGATTAAGAAATATTAAAGAATTTCTAACGACGGGTGGGTTTAGTGTCCTAAGTCTACAGCTTAACCAACTTCGCTACCGGATGCTTGATATATATATGTACCAAAAAATATGTTATATATTATAAACATGATAAATCAATAAGTTTATTTCAAACTTTCTGTAAGTTAGTAACAATAATCTTCATGTAGTTGGCTCAATCACATATGGACTAGGTATGATAGATATGCAAACGCAAAGAAATTTTCTTTTATTTCATCGATTCACTTTATTTACACGATTATATATTCCAACTAAAAACAATTTTATTTTCCATCAATAAAATGCATGACTTTAAACTAAAATCAATTTTTTCATAGAAGTAATCACTTTGTTTATTTAACTTCAGTGATTTTGTATCAATGAATTCATATTTTAAATTCAATCCTATTCTATTGTAAATACAAATATTTAGCTGTACTTGTTCCAATCGTTAGACAAATGTTTGTAAGTATTTTTACTTTATTTCAATATGAAACAGCCAAGTCTCGGATGAGGTTGTCATTATTTTAATTTATTTTTACAGTGTAGAACATGTGAGTGAGGCGGGTTAAACAATTTCTAAGTGTTTATATAAAATGAAAAACCGACAAATATAATCGTATAAAAAAAATAAACAACATATACAAACCAGAAGTTCAAAACTTCCCTGTTATCTCACAATTCAATGAATATCAGATTATTTAATCAGTAAAAACCTTGTGTAAAATTACCGACCGTGTAGCCATGAAATCACATATATTGTTCTGATTGATTCAACTTACAAGTAAATTTACAGCAGATTGCAAGCTAAATAATCGGTACTTATTTAATTATAATACATAGGTAGAACTTATATAATTCTTTCTAACTTTATATTATACATGCGAAAGTTACTCTGTCTGTGTGTCTGTCTGTTATTTATTATATTTTCACGCCTAAACCACGCACCAATGACTTGATGAACTTTGATGACTTTTAACTTTAATATAATAAAATAAAAATGTGCTTTTATGACTCAAAAACAGCATAATTCTACATATATTTTAATTTTTATCAAATTTCTTGTGTAAAAATAATATATTATTTCTATGGTAACAAAATATAGTGTAACCAAAAAACGACACCTATGAAATAATAATTAAAGCTATACAATTAAATGATTCTGATCTTTGGTAACTTCTGGTTATTGTTCATAGATGGCGTTTTATATAAAAATATGATCAAAAAATTGATTTTTTCATATTTTTATAATAATAATTAATAAGAAATTGTCTATTTTCATAACTTGATAAACGAAATCTTAAAAAAAAATATTCAATATTATTTTATTATACCATTACGTTATTGTACTTTACTGTATTGTACGAAAGGAACATAGTTCCTACCGGGTTTCAATTTCTTACTTACTCAACAGTGAAAATGCGTTATTTTTTCGTGGAGTCCTCCATTTTAAATAAGCCTAAACTGTCTGCTGTCACGCTGTCTTTGCTTTTTCATTATCAACAGTTTAACACGAAAATGAGTAAACATTCAAATCTTGCGGTAATTTTGGTACACCCTTTAATTTCAATTAATTTCGTTTAGTATTCATAGATGTCGTTATATAAACAAATTGGAATAGGATGCCTTATAAAGCTTATGCTTAGCGAGTAACGGCTAGTAGATATATCTGCCGGTGTATGTAATTATTAATTATATCATTCATAGAATTAATTATAACTTCATAGAATTACCTAATTAGAATAGAATCGAAGTGTTACAAATCAATTTTTAAACAAAAATTAATTGAAATACAATACACTATTATTTTTAACTACAATTTTAATACGACGGTTCATTAAAATTAGTTCGTTCATCAACCAAATTTTACAATTTAAGAATTAATTTATTTTAAATTCTTTTATATTGGTTCAATTAGTTCTGGAGCTATCATCAAAATGAATGTCATGAAATCTGAAGGTGGTCGTTTCTACAGTCAAATCTACAGTCAAACTTGGATAAGCGAGAGTTCAAGGGAGCACAATCTCATTCTCGCTTATAGAGGTTTCTCACTAACTTGAGTTTCTCACTAATGCAGGTACATGGGTAGCGTTTCTCTCTTATAAAGGTACGCAGCAATAACAAGTCACAGCAAGTACGAATGTAATAAATATGTCTCCTAAATAATATAAATAAATAAAGCTCCACTGTCGCTTATAGAGGTATAAATAAGTCGTAGTCTCACTTACGGAGGTCCATGAGGGAAAAACGACTCTCTCTTACAGAGGTTTCTGTTCCTCGCTAATACAGGTTTTGGAAGCTTAAAATGACGGATCCTGGCTATTACTCTCACTCATAGAGTTTTCTCACTTATCCAGTTCTCACTTACCCAGGTTTGACTGTATTTGTAAAAGTATGGTAAATTTTCCATAGAAACAGGTGCTGATGTAGATTAATAATCGCTGATCAAAAGTTATAATCAAAAAAATTAATTGTAGGTGAAACGAAGTTCATGGGGTCAGCTAGTAGGTATTTTGTAAAGTGTTCCGTTTGTGATTTTTTTTTTCTTGGTTTTTCCCATAAACTATTAAGGTAGTATGAGGGCCAAGGCAAGTTTAGACTTGTGGTTGAAATTATTTGTACCTTATTTTCAACTTTGATGATGAATTTTGATATAACTTCATAAATGTAGACGAAAAATATGCAAGAAATTTTTCGATATCTGCCTTGGTTTTTGAAATTTCGAAAGCTGAATAATTACACAAAATTTTCAATTTTCGATAATTTGAAACAACTCCCTGGAAAACGTTTTTCATACACTTTTTGGGAGAGAAAAATCGTAAGAGAACATTTTTTGTTAATTTTTAGCCCAATTATATGGTACAATTTTTTTCGTAGCGATTCGTTCATATTGGTTTAAACAAAGTTAGTTTAAACAATATCCTATCGGATTACCTATCAGTAACCTGCACATTTGCGTTCAACCAGCATTTTTTAAACGGGATCCTGTAAAACTTTGCCATGTGAAAGTTATTCATGCTCAATGACGGATTTTACCGGACCTAATGAGAGAAGCTAAAATTCCCCAAGAAACAAGCCAGACTTTGTACACGTCTGCGAGTGTACACAAATTCCGTTTGACTTATGCATTCCAAACTATTACATTTCATGCAATAAACTTGCATGATTTAAATTCATTCAATTCCTTAATGACTTGCACAGTTAAAATCCTTGAGCAAAATCTTCCTACCGACTTAACACGCATGTCTTGGCACAGTTTTTAATTTTAAGTTCATTTTATTCTTAGGAACTTTTAAAAGGAAATGATTTTCAAGCAATGGAAAATTTTAAAAGCAAAATGCAAAACTTCCCAAAAGTTTGAAGTTTGACTAGATCAAAAGCAATACACGCGCAAATGGGAGTGTTAAGATAAATTAACGCCCGTCCGAATAATTCAGCAGCATGCTAATAAAAACGTTTTCGGTTGGTGTAAATTATTCAAGAACGATATTTTCTTGACTATTGGTGAAAAATTAATACACTTTTTACGATTTTTTTGTAAAACATGAAAATAACTATAATATTTTGATCATGTATTTAGATTTATTCAAGTTTTTATTTGTTTATTATTACAAACAAATTATTAAATAAAAAATAAAAATAATATTTCCTAATAAAATTACTTATTATTATTAGACAGTAAAAATTTTCTGGTTGAGTGGACAATTTAAGATTTATGGGATTATATAATGACATTTTTTTTAAATAAATAAATTAAATAAATATAAATATAGTTTTTTATGGTTGATTTGTTTACTTATGTATTTTAAAAACTATATTTATTTTAATTTTTAGTTTATAGTTATAAAACTTAATTTAATTTTAAAAATCAACAAAAGATAAATCTTTAAAATGTCTACTATAACAAACATAATATAAAAAGAGTAAATATTATTCAAACATTATAGATTTTATGATTATAATATATATATACAGGAGAGTGCATAAGCATGTGTACAGTAAAATAAAAGTATAAGATTTTAGGTAATAAAAGACATGATAACATCAACTGAACAATTTCACTGGCATATATAAATATTATCATAGATAATAAATGAGAACTCCAATTTTTGCCCCAATTTCCTAGATCAGTTTTTTGTATTTTATAAATAGGTATTTCGACTACCAAGTAGTCATCATCAGTATGAATTAGATAATCGTAATTACTCTTATGTTACTCGTTGCTAATTTTGTGGCGGACTGCGGTTGGTGCAGTGCTCATACATGATTATCTACATGGCTTGAGGTGCTTCGAGTCATCCTATGCATGAATCCATCCGAATCAAAATTTGTATGTGTGAGTGAGTAATAATAAAAATTATTTACTACGTTTTAGTACAATAAAAGCTCCTAAAAAAGTATTTTTTCTTAAAATTTTACTTTTATATGTCAATAATTTTTTTGTTTTTAATATTTTCAAGCTGTACCCGATCTGATTTTAAAAGTAAAGTGATCTTGAAGATGATTTTGATATAATATCTTTTCATCCAGAAGGGAAAAACGCAATGCGGCGAAGCGACTGTGCGATTCATGTAGTTGTATTTCTGAAAAAGCTTTCCTTCAATTTTATATTGGCAAACAATTTTTTTTTGGATTAGAAAAACAGCGCCAACACAATCTGTTTATTTTGAATCAATATTATTTCAAATTAAAAGATTTGTACAAACAGATACACGAGATACGTTCACGACGCATTAACTTTTCCACGTGAATTTTTAATATACTGAACTTATAATGTGATTCACACAGCGATTTCATCTGAGTAGCATAATTTATTTTGGAAATTTACTTTAAATTAAGCAAAGAAAGATTAAAACAATATGTAAATACCAGATTTTTTTTGGACTTAAATCTGTTTAATGACTTAATTACAATTATGCTAAAAGTGTATAAAAAATAATTTGATAAAAACAATATTCAGATTTTAAATTCAACAATTTTTGCAACTTTTTTGCCGTAATGCACCCAATGTAACCGTAGTAAACGTACATAAAACAAGTAAAAACAAAAAATTGACTGAGTTACTTGTTGAAATACCATGTATTAGTTTGTTTTTTTACGTCATATAAGTAAAAAAAGATAGCCACTCTTACACACAATGTTATAAGAGTATCGTTCCTCTCACTCCTCAGTATAGAGGAACCGATATACATCCAGACAAAAGTTGGGCGCTACAGTGCACCTGTGTTGCTCATTTGCGAATTCAACCTCACTTGCGACCTGAACCAGCTATAAAAATTTCAGCTTTTGTCGTTTTTCAGCTATCGTGTCGTCAGACAGACAGGCAGACAACCAAAAATGGAATAATTAGGTGGTTTTATGAACACCTTTAGCATCAATATTTTTATGCGTTACAAACTTGGGGCTAAACTTAGATGTCTTGAAAGCCAAAAATCTAGCTGTCTTGAAAGCAACGTTTTCATGGCGTTGCTATTCTATCATAATTTTTTATGAATTCAACTCAAAATACTCGTTTTTCTATAGCTAAAATTGTATTTGGTCTTTCATTGAATTGAAAAATTTGTGTTTGTAATTACCTATTTTTTTATTGAGCAGGGTAAATAATTTTTTTTATTGAATAAAATTGGGTAATTAGTAATTTTTTGATAAAACAATAAAAATTAAAAACTAAAAATCATAAATTTAGGTACAATGATGGTATTTATAATTTTTAGGTCAAATTAAATTAAATTATGAATATTTATAATATAATAATTTATTTAATAATTTAATTTAATTTAAGTGTAATATCATTATTATATGGCTAGCCATTATTATTAAAGAATAAATATATAAAATTATTATGTACTATATCATTTCTTTCTTCTTTTTCATATTTAATTTAATTTTTTGATTTACTATAAAACATCACGCATTACTTCCATGTGCATACCTAAATTTACAAACTTCCATGTATATTTTACAAAAATACAGAACTGGCATTAATTCATCTTAAATATATTTAAGGAACTTTTTTAAAAATTAATATTTCCTTTTTTTATCAATTATTGATAAAAAAAATAGTCATATTTATGAATAAAAAAAAAGGTAGAGACGTTTTTACACCCGTTGAGGCAGTGAGCCAATCGCAATTGCGCTAAATTCATGTTTTTCAGTTTGTTTCTATGGAAAATTATGTTATGTTGTATAATATATTGAAGTTTAGAAACAAACCATTTATTATGTTACTCAACCTTTTATAGAATAAAAAGTAAAAACCTTCTACTTTTAATAAATACTCTGACGAAGAGTTTTGTAAATAAGATAAAAAATTAACGACAATTTTTCTCCGCCAAGACAGACAGAGTCAAAAGACGATTATTTATTATTTATTTATTATTTTTAGTAATTAAATAATTATACGTAAATCCGGTTACATATTGATGTTAGATGTTATCTAAATTTTAATAATTAATTTACACAATAAAATTTTGTCTGTTTAAAAAAAAAAAAAAAAAAAGGGTTTTGGTCGTGGAATCCCCGTTAGGAACGAAGCTCCTTACGAAGCTGTACAAAAACAAAAGTGAACGTTAAATAAATATATATAAGTAATTTATTTTTGTATACTCACATAAATAAATTTGTAAACTAATTAGTTCGTTTTACAGCCCTTAAAATCTTAATCTTAATTTAATTTCAATTATATTTTTGTATAATATAATTATTATATTTAATTTTTATTAATATATATAATTATATAAATGATTTTGTAATTATATTTTAAAAATATAATTATTTTAATTTGTTAAATAATATAAAATTAAAAAAAACTATCGAATCGTGATAAAGTATTGCGAATTTATTTTTAAAATAATTTTAGAAAAATTTCACAATTCCAATTCATTTTACCACAGCGATTACAGAATCTGTTAAGAGATATATATGATAAAATAGAAAACTTAATAATATTAAGTCTTTTAACCAAAACTATTAGACCGTGAGTCTACCATATACTTTCCTCTACGATTTTTTTCGAATTCCTGCGTTTTCAAAAGAGCATCATGACGTAATATTTGAGTTATCATTCTAAAGAAATAAACTAGGGAATTTGCGGGACACTATGACCACTTGATAACATTAATAATTATTAAACAATAAAATATTTTGTCCGTCAAAAATACTGCACCGATGAGCTTTTGTATACGACCTTGAACATGCAGTACTTAAGTTTTTTTTTTTTTGAATTATACAAGGCTCACTTTTGCTTAATTGTTTAATAATTAATGTTATCAAGTGGCCATAGTGTCCGAGAATTTCTGAACTGAAATATGAAGGCATCATGCTCATTTGAAAACGTATAAACTTTTCGAAAAAAATCGTAAAGGAAAGTTTGGTATACTCGTCAAAAGAAAGCCGAACTCACGAAGTTTCAAGTATGTATTCATCATTAAAACACTGTGGTGTCCCACGTTCTATATTATATAATTTTTAGTGAATACCGAAAATATATTCAGCACTTAAAAATTCGTAACGAAACATTATTTCCGGATCATAAACGTGCACTACTCCAATTTTTTTTTTACGTTTTCTTTGTGCAAAAAACTCGTTTATGGTCTAAAAACTATAAAACGGTAATGTGCAATATAACATATTAAATGTAGTTTAGGAGATGTGGGCGAGTAAGAATATAACTAGATGTTTTTTCTAAATTGTTTTTAAATAGGTATTTGATCTTAAGGCGTTTCGATACCAATACAAAAGTTTTTACAAAAAACTGAAATTGCGTGTGTCAATTAATGAGTCTTTAAGGTAGTACGGGCGCTAAGGTTACTTTAGACTTGTGGTTAATTATTTATCCCTTATTTTCAACTTTAATGATGAATTTTGTTGGGGCCTGGGAAATTTGAAGAGGCCTGGGAAATATTGGAGATTATTCAGGATTTCTTTGGCTTCTGAGGGTAGTCCATTTTTATTTCTTTCATGTTGGTATCCT
This sequence comes from Chrysoperla carnea, assembly GCF_905475395.1. Classification (NCBI taxonomy): domain Eukaryota; kingdom Metazoa; phylum Arthropoda; class Insecta; order Neuroptera; family Chrysopidae; genus Chrysoperla; species Chrysoperla carnea. Next base: position 6,391,400 of record NC_058338.1, on the reverse strand, counting down.
TGGCAATCAGAAAGTACGCGATTCATCGACATTATTGAGTTGCAAAATGGGCATCGGTTTGGCCTAGTTTTTATTATTAGATGGATATGGCTCATGTTTGTATGTCCAATTCGTAGTCTAATGATGGTACAGTATTCTTGTCGGTCAAGGGTTGGTAATTACGGAAGCCTGAATGCCTCACTGTCAATTTATGTGCAAGATTAAAAAAAGATTTGCTAGATGGCAGGAAATCAAAAAATATGTGTACCCCTACTGCTGCTATCTAGTGGATCTTTTTTAATCTTCTGAGGAAAAAGGCTTATTAAAGTATTATATTTTTTAAGTAATACTAAAGATAATTTTTAACTAAATACATAAGACAAATTATCATATTATTATTAAATCCGGACATACAATTATTAATAATTGCAGACAGTTTCGGTAGTGGCTAATTAAAGGATAGTCATCACCGACTGACATCTTCAAAAAGGTTTGTTTCCATAATGCCACAAGTTCACTTGCTGAAAATGAACTAGTTGGTTTAAACTAGTGGGTAGTACATATTTAAATAATAAGCTAGTGTAGCGCCACTTTCTCATGAATTGACAGTGCGACATTCAGGCTTCCGTAGGTAATATATCTTGATTATGGGCACACAGCTCTTAGACTAATAAAGAATTTTACTAATAATAATAAAAAAACAGTTTATGTAATTCACTATAAGTAAGTGTGTTTACAGTATTGTAAAATATAAGTATATTTCTTTATTTAATATAAAAAATATCAGCAAATAGAGTCTGTCATGTTCATGTCCTATCATCAAACAAAAACTTTCTCTTTCTTTATGTTGTTTATAAATAGTAGGTATACATTTATTATACATATGAGTATATATGGTGTATAAAATTTAATAGGCCTTACATTACTGTTTATGTAATACATAATACAATATTATAATAAAAGAATTATAAAATGAAATTTTACTGTTTATATGATTATGTGAACTATAACATCTTAATGAGATGTAATCTTTAATATTATATTATATAACAACTGAAAACAAACAATTGATTGAGTTAATTGTTGAAATACTATGTATAGATAGTGTTGATAACACTGATAATACATACTAGACAATTTGCGCATAATTTGCACACTCACGGGTAAACAGTGATGTTTACGAAAAAATGTTTCGTACAAAAGTTGTTTTGTTTTTTATAAGAAACATTTTTTAAATTTAAACTTTTGCTCTATCTCTAACGGTTTACAAGATGGTAGTCCTTGCTCATTTACGAACTCGACCTCTCTTTTTACGTCCTCAGCACGCTATAAAAACTTCAGTTTGATATCTTTTTTCGTTTTTGAGTAATCGCGATGACAGACAGACAGACGACAGACAGGCAGACAAACGGAAATAGATTAATTAGGTGATTTTATGAACAAATATAAAAAAATTGTGTTCATAGCATCAATATTTTTAAGCGTTACAAACTTGGGACTAAACTTAGTATACCTTGGTATAATTTATATACATGGTATAACAAGTGTTTAAGGTGATTGTAAACCTACAGTATTGTAAAAAAGTTTTGGTTTATTGCACGGCACATACATATAAACCAAATACATGCTTTGTAGTGAAATAATGTGTTATTTTTAACTTTAAAATAAAAAATTTATAATATATTGTTTGCAAGTAATGCTTATAAATTTGATAATATAGATATCGCTCTTCAATCATCAATACCCATAACTATAGTCGTCTCTGTTCATCAAATGATGGATGTTCGATGAACTCATAATTAAATTAAAATTTTGTTGCTATATCATTGATAACCTTATATTTTTATTAACTTCCAGATCTCACAGCTAACATTATTCTGAGACTGTGAAAAAAAATTTGTTGACGAGTGCTTTCATGCTAGAAACACCATAACAAAAATTAAAAATTTTAATCTGTAAATTAATTATATAATTTAGATAGCATCTAACATCACTTGTACGGATCACGGATTCATGTAATTATTTAATCACGGATTTATGTTTTATTATATAAGTAGGTACTAAAAATAATAAATAATCGTCTTTTGACTCGAGTAAATATGACGGACGAAAATTATAAATTTTTATAATTCATATAAATCATAAATTTAATTTAATTGGTAAAATAATATCAAAAATTATAAATTAATATAATTCGTATGTTTAGTATAGAAATTAAGTTAATTTTATATATGTTTTCAACAACTCTGTATTAGTACGATTTAGGAAACTTGATATAATTTTAAAAAATCAAAATAACCTCCATAATTAAGTTAAAATATTTTATGAAATTGATCTTAAAAAATGATCCTAGGTTTATAAAGGTTTAGAAAAATATCAGAATGACATATTCCTAACAGCTAAAGACAAAAGTCAAAGTATTTATAATTAGCTTGTCTGATTTTTTAACGCCTTTAAACAGAAATATTTGAATCATATATCTTTTAGTATTAACATGTTTTTTGAAGGGTGGATTCTCAGACCTTGTATCAGAAATCAGACAATCAATTTCCAAAGTCAATATAAAAGTAACTTTTACTGGCAAGGATAAATTTCAAGGATAATCAGTATGCATTCGCCCTCAATTAATCCGTTCGTTGTACTCATTATTCAGATTATAACTCATAAATTCAATTTTTAGTTTTGTTATTTATTTTAACTCAAAAATAATACGTATATATAGTTATTTCAACTCAATGAAAATAAGATGTTTAAACAATTAAATGAGTTAGTTTTGATACTAAATTTTATTCTTGAATAATTTCTAAAGACATGAGTAGTCGCATCAATGAATGTTTTTACTCGGGAGTCCTCAATAACAGCTCCAATTTTGACGATTTTTTTTTCAAAATGATTCTTTTTGTATATTATTTATAATCAGAAGCATTTCAGATGGGGGAAATGATCTGGAAGGGGAATAGGCAATGTTGCGACTGATAAAAATGCTTAGAATATCCCAAAACGTAAGGTCCAACTTCATGATTTTTCAGCAGAATTAGCTTGGGTGAATCTCTAAAAATATGACTTTCTTGAACAGACTCATACGAAAATTTTGAGTCGAATCCCATAAAAAGTCATATTGTTCCATAAAATTACAACCTTATGTGACCTTTTTCCATCTTTATTTCTTATAGTAGTAACTTTACGAAAAAACAATAAACAAAAATTATTTTTTACGAATATTTAGTCTAATCCAGAAGTGAATTATACAAACGGCAATGTTGTTCAATTTATTCATGTTCTGTCAACATGTGCTGCTTCCTATACTATGTGCACAGATTAGCAATATATAAGAGTATGCGTTGTATATCGTTGATAGATTTACTGCATTAATACAACTACTATTTATAGAACTATATTGTTTCTCTTTCGAAGACTCTAACCCCGAAGGAAATATCTTAAAAACGATAAACAGTGCGAGCCGTTATGAAAAAAATTTCAAATTTGAATTTTCAATTTTTTTGCATTATAAGGTGTGTCTGAATAATAAGTTAGACTACAAGCCCATGCTAAAAACTTTCGGATCACTATTCCACCAGAAATCATGTTGAAAAAGTTGTTCACATATGTAAAAGTATAAGTTTAAGCACCATGGCGTTAGTTTTGGGCAGTATACAGCTGTGTTAGAACCTTGTAAAAGGGGGAAAACCTAGTTCCATAAAAAAAAGCGGCGGTAGCTGAAAAACTTTCCGCTAAAAAACAATTTCCGAAGCTCTACGTGATTTATTTCTGTTCGGCATTTATACCCATCGAATACTTAGCAACGCCGTACATATTTGCTGATTCAGGGACGCGACAGACACCAAGGGACGTCATATTAATTCTCACCTGCATTCACCTGTACCGCGCAAAACTGGCGCCATGGTACTTAAACTTACTTTTACATATAGGAGTATCTTTTTCAACATGATTCTTGATGGGTTATTTTACTCGAACAATTTTAGCATGGGCTTGTTGTCTATAAGAGTCAAAAGTTTCTAATTTAAATTTTTTTATTACATTGCAAAAATTGTAATTAATTTTTTGATATAATTATTCTTTCATAAAATTGACCGTTTCCTCAAGCAATAAATAATTAAATATTTGAGTGGTTCGTGTAGATATATATATATATAAATGTTCGTTTTCAAGGCTGATAAACTTTTTTGGTTTATCAAAATACTTAAATATAACCCCAAAGGTTTGAGGTTTGATCCAAAATGCGTTTTACTTTGCTTACTATAATGAATACTATTATGTCAATGGTTTCAGTTTTAGTATAGTTTCATGGTTGAATCAAAATTTACTCCTTGGGAATAAAAAATGTGCTCATAAAACGATATGATAAATAATTTATTTAACAAAATGGAAATGTGACTGACACTACATACAAAAGGAAGTCGCGTTCGAGAGTGTTTTTAAAATTCGAATATTCCTCCTTGCAGGATTTATGATTTTAAAATATGTTTTGGGGGCCGAAACACATTAAAAAAAATTATTGGAAAATGGTAAAATAAAGAACCTTAGTAATTAAAAATCAAATTTATTTAAAAAAATAAATCGTGACTGACACCACCATCACTTTGGATTGCAAAATAGTTGTATTATGAGATATATTTTTCAAAAAATACAGAAAGAAATTCGAATTTTTCATTTTAGAGGTATCAAAATTTACTTAAATGCTGTTTTTGAGTAGGTACAATAATATTAAAGAATCAAAAAGTCACTAATAAACGAATTTTAACGTTCTTATAAACATAAATAATGAAATTTCAATGAAAATTTAACATTAACGATGAGAAAATATTATTTAGGTACTAAAGATACAAAAAGCTAAAAGTACTACACCATGCTAAAGTATTTTTACCATCAAAAACAGTAATATTTTTTCCATTCATGGTACACTTTTTCATGGAATCACCCCTTTAAATAAAAACCTGTCGCGTATTTAATAAATACATGCGAATGACTCAAATTTTTGTTGTTTATACATGGAAAATGCTATATGTCTTCAAAAACTGTGGCCAGATTTGCATTTAACAAACACGTTTCATAGCTTCGTTTTTGCTAATTAAGAAAATAATGGAAATTTATAAAATTTACATTGTTTAACTATATCTTATCTTTTTAGGTAACAATTAATCATAAAATTATTATATAAATACAATCTTGAACCTATTTACATATTAAATTTTTAATAATTTTATATAAAACTAAAAAAATAAATTACCCGACTACTGAATTAAAATTCACTACGAGATTTTATTATAGGTATTTGGCAACTGTTGTGGAATTACGAAAAAATAATAAGAACATAAATATGTACGATTGCATTGCTAAAAAATTGTACTCATCTGAAATATTAATTCAATCAATAGAAATCCAAAATTTTTACGTTAAATGTACTAAAAAATTGGTCTAGTAGGTCAAGAACAGTGTGACCTATGAGAGAAACAAAAAAGAAACCTTTTTTCAGAATTTGTGAGTACGAATTCAGTACTCGCGTCACCTGTTCGTTAATCTTTAGTCGCGTAATGAAAGATTTGTTCACGTTTTCTACTTATGCGTCAAATATTTCGCGCGTTAAATATTCTTCCGCGGTATGCGGTATATGGTATGGTATATGCATGAAGGAGGTGCACTCAGCCTCTGAAATTGAAGAGCTGATAAATGAAATGATCAGCGGAAAGGTGGTAAAACACATATATGGTATCACAATAAGCTCTATAGCCTAAGTGTGTCCTTCGTGGACAGCCAATATAGCCTAATCTAACCTAACCTAACATAAATATTCTTCAACTTTGAAAATCATAACCTCTACATAATTTTATATAAAACTTTTTAATGCACTAGCTAATTAGAAATAATCTAATAAAAATATTAGAACACAGAAAGAATCAATTCATTTTAACTAGTTTCACCATATTTCTATCACAAGTTTTTTCTTATTTACTGAATACGACTTATATTAAACTAACGAAAGTACACAAACAGTTTCGAAAAATTCCGATGTTAATATTCTTTTGCTTACACCTTGACTTCTCACGAACTTCAAAATAATTTTTAAAAAAACTTTTAAAAAATAGATAAATTTATTCGACGATAGAAAATATTTTACCATTTGTAAAATAGAATTTATATTTTAAATCGAGCAAGCAGGCGTTTTAAGTTTTAAAATAAATTATAAAAGAAATTACCAGAAAAATAAACACTCATTGATGGTACATGATTTAATGGACACAATATCGATGTATTATAATTGAATTGTCGTGTACTACCAAATACATTAATATATTCCATTGTTATATCACTACCATTGTTAGCATTGTTGTCGGCCATATTTTTATTTTTTTTTTAAATTAATTTCCACTAGTTATTTTTATATTTTAAAACATATTTTTCCAATCACACATATTTTTAAAACATAATTTTTTAATTTATAAAAACTTATTTGTAAAAATACTTTAAAGTATTCAAATACTTTTTATAAATACTTTTTTCGTTTGAGTATACAAAATACTTCTTTTTGTTTTTAAGGTATACAAAATACTAAGTAACAATACTTCACATGTTTTTAAGTAAAGTATTTCACGTAAGTTCAATTGAATCTGAATTCATTCATTCATTGTGAGTTAAAGAGTGGCTTAGTGAATGTTTTTTTAAAGTTACTTACACTCTTAATTCATTTTATTAATCACTTTCTCTTTTTATATAAACATTAGAAGATACAGTCCACAACAAAAAAATATGGTCCCATTTATGCAAACAGAATCTCTTAACGAACGATCATGAATTAAAAAGAAGCATTTATTAAGGTGTACAAGCGCCAAAGCAAGTTAAGGCTTATGGTTGAAATTAATTGTACTTTATTTTCAACTTGGATATGCCTGTGTTATGACAAAAATCGATTTTTTGTACTTAGTGACGTCATACAAATATAAAAAATTGACTTTTGCTCTATCACATCCAAATTATATCCAATTTTGCTAAACCAAGTATATAATCCTACTAAATTTGGAACATTATTTTCAAATTTGTGACCAAATTTAGCCTAGCTGTATTAAGATTCAAAAATGAGGAGTCCAAGTCTCAATAATTGATATAAAAGTGAATGGTATCGAAAAACTAAGAACATAGATGAAAAGCTTGTCCCAAAATTAGTGGGTTTCAAAAAAATTCCATTCAAAGTGGATAAAATTGGCCTGTGTTATAAAAAAATAGATTTTTTGTACTTAATGACGTCATAAAAATTTCAAAATTGGATTTTGCTCTATCACATCCAAATTATATCCAATTTTGATAAACCAAGTATGTTATCCTACAAAATTTGGGACATAAATTTCAAATTTGTGACCAAATTGAACCTAGCTTTATTAAGTTTCAAGAATGAGAGGTCCAGATCTCGATATTTAGCATAAAGGTGAATGGTATCGAAAAACTAAGAACAAAAATATAAAGTTTCACCCAAAATTAGTAGGTTTCCAAAGAATATTCTATTAAATTATACATATTCTCTTAATCTAGGCCCATGAATTTACTGGACACCCTGTAAAAGTAGACTATTTAATATAAAAATAGTTTTTGAGGTAATAACGATAAATTTCACTGTGTTTTGTAAGTATTTCTTTTATCAACTATGAACATAAATTGACCCAATATTGGTCAAATTCAATGCCGTTCTCATTTTTTGGATTGTAAACTTTTCTATTATTAGGTATCTTGACGGTATTTTCGATTCAAATAAACTAAGCACGTTGTCTAGGTATATGAAATGGACTTATAATTTTTGTCTATGACTGTAGTAAATAATAAACCTATACTTATCTAGGTGTACACAATGGTGAATCAATCATTAGTTAGCAACTCTTACTTAAATCAAATTCAAACAGGATGTTCAAATTCGATGGTACTACAAAAACATAGCACATTCAATCAAATAAACAAATTTTGTATTATTACTAGTACACGGTAAGAAACTTTTTGTGGATCACTATGTCAGTCTCGATATGTATGCCATACTAATTTGACCTTTGGGCGAATCGTGGAAAATAACAATAGCAATTGTTATGGCGGACAAGTTAATGCAGTCTGGACATCAGTTGAAATAATTCAATATGGCATCTGGTAGTCGCCATATTGAATTTTCATTATTGCCATATCTTCAGTAGCAATAACAAGATTAAATCAAATTGATTGGCGTAAGAATCATCGAAATCGGTCCATGCGTTTGATGGCTATTGCGCCACATAGGAACACATATACATTTTTTCACAATATGACGTCTGTCGGTCGCCATATTTAATTGGTCGGTCGAATTTTCACTACTGCAATATCTTCAGTAGCACTCGCAAAGTTAAGACAAATCGATTGATGTCTGAATCATCAAAATCGGTTCACAGGTTTGGTCTCTAGTGTGCCAAATAGGAACACACATATATAGACTGATAAACACATTACAACTTCTTTTCGTTGATCAGTCGGGTAAAAAGAAGTCGAGTTAGTTGTTATATTTGTAATTTATTAATAAAATAATAATTTGTATTACAATATTCACAAATAATAAAAATATTTATTTATAAAAAAAAAAATAGATATATATATAAATTAATTAATTAATAATTTTATTTAAAATCGATTAAAACTATGATGTTGATTATTCGTTGGTTTTTGTATAAAATGTATATAAAATCCAGGTGTTTGAATTTCATCTAAACTTTTAAAGTCCCCGTACAAGATATGTGGGGCCTGCATACCGAATGTTTCTAATAGCATATCTTTAAAACGTTCTAAGCGATGAGGATAATATGATAGACGAAATTCACTTATTGTATCATCATTATAATGATCATTTTGTCCATGTTCTTCTAATTCTTGTTGATCATCTTTAGTACGATCCATCGACATATTTATCATATAATCCAATGTTACTAGAGCAGGACGACCACTTACATATAGTACGGATGTTTTAATATCGGTCATATGTTTACTCTGTAAACAAAATTATTAATTAAAATTTTTTATTAATTTTTGTTTTTTATGTATCTCTATACACAATTATTACTTTCATGTTTTTAAAATTGCCTAACTAAAACAATTATTTCACAAATAAGTATGATTAATTAGTCTATACTCTTATTAATTTAAATTTTATATAAATTTTTTTTTATGTATCTCTATACACAATTATTACTTTCATGTTTATAAAATTGCCTAACTAAAACAATTATTTCAAAAATAAGTATGATTAATTAGTCTATACTCTTATTAATTTAAATTTTATATAAATTTATGTTTTTTATGTATCTCTATACACAATTATTACTTTCATGTTTATAAAATTGCCTAACTAAAACAATTATTTCACAAATAAGTATGATTAATTAGTCTATACTGTTATTAATTTAAATTTTCACTTTTATATAGTTTTTCTAAAAGAAAAATCCTGTGTACTTACATTATAATATATGCATTTCGCTGGTGTATACCCGGTATCGATAATATGATCATAGTTACGATGATCAATCAATAAAAATCCACCTGGTTTTACACATTTCTCGAAATTTTGTAATGCAATTCTGTAAACAAAATACACGAATTAGTATACTTATTTTGTTGATATCAATCATCATAATAAATTACATACTTTTGTTCCCGTTGATCACCAAATGAATCTAACATATGTGCAAATGAATTGCCTAAACATAATACTGCATCAAAACCATCACCAAGTATACCAGCTGCTGTTACATCATCATATAATGTTAACCAATTTGCTTCTTCAATCACTACAAAAACAAAATATGAGTATACAAAGGTAAAAAAACATTAATAAATGAAGTATACAAATACAAAACATTAATACATGAAGTATACAACTGCAAAACATTATCTAATATATGAAGTATACAAGTACAAAACATTAATATATAAAGTATACAAATAAAAACATTAATATGCAGTATACAAAACAAAACATTAATACATGAAGTATACAAATAGAAGACATTAATAAATAAAGTATACAAATAGAAGACATTAATAAATGAAGTATACAAATAGAAGACATTAATAAATGAAGTATACAAATAGAAGACATTAATAAATGAAGTATACAAATAGAAGACATTAATAAATGAAGTATACAAGACAAAATGATAATATATGAAGTATAAAAATAGTAGTATACAAGTTTAATTATAAAAATATGAATTAAGTTATGAAAAGTATACAAAATAAAGATTATATCTCACCCCAATTATCAAATGCCTTTTCTTTTCTACGATTCCATCTTGTTTTCAATGCATATTTTAACATTTTATCAGAAGCATCTACTGATGTTACAGAAAATCCTTCCTCCAATAACATTATTGAATCAACACTGTAATAGAATTGATTGATATATTTATTTGACTTAAGTAGTTTTAAGGCTGCTAACGAACTTTTTTATTGTCTTAATATGAACTAAAAACTAATTTTGTTCGTTAGCTTTGAAACTCTAGTGATTCTGCCAATAGTCTAATTTAGTCTTGTAGTGTTCTGAAAAACAATTCTAGAAGAAATGAGTACCTAAATCTAAAAAATTCTGAAATATTCATCAAAAGTATGAAAAGGGCCATGTAAAAGTTATCGAGCATTTTGAAGACTGCATTTTAAATTTTCAGACTCTCCTAGAAGACTTTTTTATAATTAATCAGAGATTTCATGAAAATATTTTCACCATTGAGAGACGAGTCTTATCAGTAAAAGTTTACTTCAACAAACGAATCTGTATATATAAAAATAAATTGCTGTGCGTTAGTCTCGCTAAAACTCAAAAACGGCTGGACCGATTTTCAAAATTTTTTGCTTGTTTTGTTCGCTATAGTTCAGGGATGGTTTAGAAAAAAAAACTAAACAAAGCTGATATTAGAGTCATCGTAGAGTTTCTTCACAGGGCATGATAACCTGAACAAGTTCCAACATCAGATTGGTCAAGACTATCTCCCGCGTGTGACAGACGCGGAGAAAATTCAGAAGAAACATCGATCCACTTTCTCTGTTACTGCCCGGCGCTCATACAGCAGCGAAGGAAATGGTTTGGTTCGGCCATAGTCGAACCAGAAGAAATTAAGAAACTCAGCGCTAGGCAAATCCTGGGTTTCAGTACATCAGTTGGTTTATAATAGCCACTGAAAAGCGTAGCGGGGATAGAGTGCAAGGGTCTATTTGGCGATGCTCGAGCATGGTCCGCTAACTTCCATACCCATACCCCATAGATGGAATTTGCCAATCACATTATTTTTCATAAACATTGGTTTGGCTGTTGATTTAGGAGCTTGCTCCAGGACTGCCAGATGGAATAATTGGATACAAAAAAGGAATAATTTTGTAATTCTCTGTATTCAGCTAGTAACTTTTAAACATAAGTCAATAACTTTCATTCGTTTGTGTTTACAAAATGAATGTCGAACGAGTAAATTTTCTACACGTGACAAACAAAAATTTGTATTCTTATTAAGACCAGTTAAAACCGAAAAATATGAATATTGATAAAACTACGTAATTAAGGCCAAATAAAAAAAAATAAAATTCATAGAGAGAGAGTCAAAAGTTTATCAAATTAATAAAACATTCATTAGCAATGATGCGCATCTAAATGTCTATTAATATCTAACTAGCAGTTTCCCAATCGCTTAGCCTCAATTTTAAATCCATTCTTAAAAAAATGACAGAGTTTAAGTCTTCAAAAATGCCAGAGTTTCATATAAAACTTTCATCCCATATTTGACCCCCTTAAAGAATGGGTTTTCATAAAAAAGTGATAGTGTAAATTTTTGTCTCAAACCATAAGCACATATATCATCTTTTTCATTTCTAACATGAAAAATCACTTTTCAAATAAACTTTTACGCCCATTTTATCCCCTTTAGACCTTTAATAGGTTTACCCTTTAATTCTCACTTTACGGGCAGAAAAGTGAAGTTGGTTTTTGAAAATCTATAGAATGTTTGAAGAATGGGTTTACTTGCAGAATGAATTTTTTTAGTCACACAGTTAACTTTTTTTTGTGAACCATGAGCTCATATATTGTTTTTTCTTTTAATCCTTTTAGGAGAAACCCAAAATTCATTCTTAGTGCACATTTAACTCATTTAAGAATCGTTTGTGCGAAATTTCGTGTTTCTAGACCCAACGATTTCAGCTGTGCGTTGATTGATCAGTCAGTGAATCAGTCAGTGCGTTGATTGGTTAGTCAGTCAGTTTCTTCTTATATATATATAAAGATAAGTGCGATAATATTTAACACTCACCCGGTACCGCATGCTACATCCAAAATACGTTTGCATCCATGTTGTGTTAATAAACCAATTAAGAAATTTTTATAATTCTGTGTTCGTGAATTTTTATCACCGATAAATATTTCCCATACTTTAGCTGCAACACCGTCAGCGTATTGATCTCGAACACCTTCCACAGCAGAACCTAGTGTTCGTGTATGAAATACGTTTGCATCTGCCATTTTCGTTTTCTCGTTAGTTTCGATTTATCTGTAAAATATAGATTTGTTTTTTTCGTTTTAATGATAAGAAATTGACCTTGAGAGTAGAGTAAAGCTTCAACAACCTTCCAAAAAAGAGATATTAAGGAAAATAGACCAAGAACTTAAAGAGGGAGGGAGTCAAAAAAAAGCTTTTGGCATGCCGAAGGAGGTAAGGGTAATTAACAGGCGCACCTTAGGGAAATTGTGGTGCAACATGTTAGAAAAAATGGTATCATTTGATAAGAAATATTATATATTTAAACGAGCAATTCTTGTATATATATAAATATATATATATATATATATATATATATATATCAACGATCTTGGAAATGGCTCCAACGATTTTCATGAAAATGAGTATGTAGGGGTTTTTTGGGGCGATAAGTCGATCTAGCTAGGTTTCATTTATCAGAAATGTCGTTTTATCCGTCTTTCCATGAAAAATTCATCAGACATCTATTGGTGTATAACGTAATTAATGAAATACAATGCAAGGTATTTCATTAATTACGTTATACACCAATAGATGTCTGATGAATTATAACATAACAAAAAGGAGGCGTTTGAGTAGTCTAAAGTGAAAAATATGACTCTTGCTGACATCTATTGGCGAATACCGAGCAAAGCTCGGTCATCCAGATATTTCAATTAAAAAGAACAGAATTATCCAAATTTGTTTTTCATAACATTGTCAGTTATCTCATGGACATATTCCTAGGTCGAATGAGATTAATAGAATTAAATTTTTTTTATTATCATAATAATTTTGACAATCTTGTTGCTAATTAGTCAGATGAACTCGAATGAACTTCATAACCGGATCAAATTTGTTATGTACAAAATTTTATTTATCAAAAAAAAATACTGATAATAAAAGACAAACTTGGAATCTGTAGTTTTTAAGATCTCCTGAATTGAGATTTTATTGCCAACCGTGTCAAGTGGAGGCCTACTATATCCTAAAAGTTTCTTCAATTCTTGAACTACTTTAATTTATTTTATTGAGATCTTGATTATCATGGACCTTCAGGAATTTTTCTTTATAGCGATAAAAATTGAGAAAAAGTCTATTTTTTGCATAGTTTTTTCTCAAAACCCCTCTTGGAGTTTTGTAGAAGGCAATATCACTTTTTTTTGTTTAAAACAGTATGAAGAAATAATTTTTGGGTCTTTTGGAAATTTACGACTGGAAATATGGCTCAGCATATTTAGAGCAAGAGCCTAAATGGTCGAGCGGTCTAAGACGTTTGACTTCGACTGTTCGTCTATTTAGACTTAGGTTGCGGGCTCGAATCCAGGCAGCGACAGTGTGAACAATTATGATTAATGAGGGCGGTAGAATTGAGCACATTGTCGTCGCTTGGTCAGGAACGAATTAACCGACTCCACCCACATCAATATGTAATTATAAATATGTTTGTAATTAAACAAATAAAGATTAACAAATAATGATGTGGGTGCCCTCTGTTCTAAAAACTAATAGTTTTTCTTTAAAAATTTTTGTCGAAAATCGCTAGCTTTCGGAGAAGAATATGTCATTATTACAGTTAATTGTAAATTCTTTAGCCAAAAGTTGTCACAAGGACAATAGAAGACCTTCGCCAGCGTTAAAAGAAAACACTACATATTTTCGATAATTTATAATTAATAAAAATTAAAAATAAAATAATTATTAAAATTTACCTTAAATAATATTAAAAATAAAATAATATAATCACAAAACACAAGATTTATTTATTTAATAAAAAAATATTTTAACAATAATCGATAATAATTATTAAATAATTTAATATAAAATTTATAATCGTAATATATGAAGTAATTTACAATTGAATCGATTAAATTTATTTATGCAAATGAATAACAAATCGTTATTTTTCATCATATTTATAAGGACACCTAATTTTAATATTCATAATTAATATAGCATAACACGGTGCTGACGTCTTGAAAATTTATGATTTGAAACAAATAAAATTATTTGAAATATATATATCAAGGTATACTCAGTTTAGTCTTAAGTTTGTAACGCTTAGAAATATTGATGCTTCCAACAAAATTTTGGTATAGTTGTTCATAAAATCACCTAATTAGCCCATTTCTGGTTGTCTGTCCGCCTGTTCGATAATTCAAAAACGAAAAGAGATATTTAGTTAAAATTTTTATGGCGTACCCAGGACGTAAAAAGTGAATTTTAGTTCGTAAATGAGCAACATATTTCAATTAGGTGTCTTGGATTTGTAGGAGCCATCTTGTAAGCGGTTAAAGATATAACAAAAAAACTATAAAAGATAGGGCGTTGAAAATTTGAAGATAGCTTCAACTAGTGGTATTGTGTAACATTCTGGAAAAACGGGAAAAAATCTAGCAAATCGAAAATTTATGAAATTCGGAAAGCAAATCAATGGCTATAAACATAATTGTGTTGATTTCTTAAACTCTTCTAATTAATTATATAAAAAAAATACAAGCACTGACATTCAACACTTGCTATACAGAGTATTTCAACAATTAACTCAGTCAATTGTTAAGTTATTAAAGTTATTGAGTTCAGTCAAGAACTTTACAACCATCAAATATTCAGAAAGTTTTAGAAACATTCGATTTGAGCTCAGAGATTGAAACTTTTCGATATCACTTCGTCCAACGAAGTAAATAATGGTCTGTCTAAAACGAGAGTATCCTAAATAAAGCTATTATGGAATTCCACTTAAAAATCTGATAAATTTATATAATCCCAAAAAAATTCAGTTTGCTCTGCCAAACTGAAATGTTATCTAAGTTTAATAAACTTTGTTTGAACAATATTTTGATTGAGTATATATCTCACTCGAATAGTTTTCGATAGATCTGCACCGTTTGAAACCCAACTAAGTGTGAACATGATTTAATAAGCATATATATGTTAAAAAAAATTATTTGATATAGAGAATAAAATTGTTCATATTAATTTTTATCATGATATTTATAAATTTTGAACACCGATTCCAAAAAAAAGAGGAGCTTCTCAATACGACTTTACGATGATTTATAAGTAATAGACTTCTTATGTGGGCATTGTTTTATTACTCAATTTAAAAGTCCCTTTCCTTTGGTGTTCATACAATTCTGATATCAAATTGGGTCTAGTTCACAGAGTTGCTTTAAATTTAGATCCTAAAAGGTAAGAAATAGAATTACACTTTAAATTAGAAAGTAATTTCGAAAATCGTTAGCTTTCGGAGGAAATGCGACTTCAAAATATGGTTTTTAGACAAAAATTATCAAGGCCAATAAAGTTCATTCGTCTGTGTTAATAACTTGTAAGCTCAGGTAAATGTTCAAGATCATGTAAAGATCAAATGACCTTGAACCTAGAATTTCAGGTTAAAGTCAAGGACATAGGTGAATGTTCTCTCTATTGCCCTCAAGGACAATAAAGGTCAAACGACAGTAAAAGTTAAAGATCAGGTCAAATGACCTTGAAAATAGAATTTCAGATTAAAGTCAAGAACGCAGGAGAATGTCCTCTCTATTACCCTTGATGACCTTTGGCTTTTTAAATTGTATTTTTTTCGAAAGCTAACGATTTTCGAAAAAAATGTATTTTTATGGTATGGTATGGTATGGAGGCTAGCGGGCCATGCTCGAGCATCGCGCCTCGAAGTAATGGTTCAGAGCACCTAGCCAATAGACCCTTGTACTCTTTCCCCGCTACACTTTTCAGTGGCTATTATAAACAACTGATGTACTGAAACCCAGGACCTTCTTGGTATGGCATCCTCGCAAGCTTTTCTTAAGTGGGAGCCATGGTGGTTCCCAGTTTGGCCAGCTTGTCTGCTCTCTCATTACCGTTCCAACCAGAGTGTCCGGGGATCCAGGTAATATCTAAAATGTATTTTTATATTCTATGGGAATTTTTTTGAAGTTAGTTCGGTATTTTGTAATTTTATTAATTTTTTTTTTTATCACAAAAATAAACAAAAATTGTTAATGAAAATGATGAAATTTACATCTACAAAATAATAAAATTTACATCATTTTGTGTTTACTATAATTTCTGCAGTTTAGTCCATTTTGCTAGTTTTGTTATTTACCAAATAAAATATATATTCTTAGTCATAATAATTATTACTATAAAATTGTGTCAAGTCATTTTCATCATTGAATTTAGACTCATTAATTAGCAAAATTATATCAAATCTATCAGTTGTAGACGCAAAAAAAAGTGTAAACACGATTGTGTGTAAAATCCGTCATTGAGCATAAATAATTTTGGGATGGAAAATTTTTGCAAGATCCCGTTTAAAAAATGCTCCTGATCGTAAAAGTGCAGGATAACTCGGTAGAATATTGTTTAAACTTATTTTTTTTAACAAATAATTAATATTACTGAAAAAACTCGTAAAGAAAAGATTACTCACGAAGTTTCAAGTATGTATTAATCATTTTACAAAGCATCCTTTTTGTCCCACAGTCTAGTTAATTCTTTTCGAATACTTATGTAGAGTTAGTAATCGAACAACTCCGTACAAATTTGCTGATTTGGTGAGACAAAAAAGGGTGTGACATTCATATTCCCCCAGTACTCACCTGTACCGCGCAAAACTGACGCCATGGCGCTAAAAAATTATCTTTTCATAAAGGAGCATCTTTTTCAACAAGATTCCTGGTGAGTCATTTCAAACGAAAATTTTAGCTTTATGTCTAAAACAAGTCTATTCGCACCGTGCGTGAGTTTTTTGGAGGCGTTTCCATGGTAACGATACACTACTTTAATTATACAATTGTATGGATGCATATATAATTGTATAGATTGCATTTATGACTTACATTGAAAATTTAATATTATTGTCTCACAAATATAAAAAAATAATTACGATAATTTACATTTGAAAAATAATATTTGTGCAATTTGATTTCTTATTTTCATAATTTTTAATGCATTAAGTTTAATTGATTAGTATTTTTCAATAATTTTTGACATTTTTTATAACATTTACATGTAAAGAATTTCAAATTAGTCATAACACCCTCCTTTAAAGCCAAAATTGTTCACTGGAAGCGCTGGCATTGATTTTATTGTCCCTTCCATGACTACGCACATAACGAATATCGGTCTTATAGAACAATTGAGCCATATTGTCATGACAATTTTCCACAATTAAATAATTCTGACATTTATTAAAAAAAAATAAAAATTAAAAACTTCAAATATCCACAAAAATATACTTTTTTTAAACGTTTTACTAGATTTTTTTTTATTTAATTAATATAAAATACAATTTATATAATTAATTATTAATAAAGTAATTATTATTGATCTTTAGTCTGAATCCAATTTTTTAGTGCTCAGTTTTTATTGATTATCTAAGTAAGTATTAATATTTCGTATTTGTGGGGCATCGTTTGGCAGGTCTAAATTTATTGATTGAAATTTTGGGGTATAATATTCCTCTGGAGCTGAAAATATTACCAGGTATTTTTGCTAAATTGGGTCTTACAATTTTATACCATGTATATGTCACAGTCAAAATGCTTAACCAGTAATAGTGTAATCTGACATCGGATTGGTATTCAGCAACCAAAAATACCATACCATAAAAATTAGATGACAATTTTGAGCCAAAATAAGGATTTCAAAAAAATGTATGCTACATATATCCCCCCGGTGGGTCCCTATCCCTCTTCTGATTGAAGAGGGATAGGGACTGTATTAAAAAATAAATATTTTCTATATTATTTTAGATTTTAGATAAGAATTTACATCAAAGTAAAAGAAATGTCCACAATTGAATTGAAAACTGTTCCACAAATAATTCGAATTCCATCGAAACCATTTCTAAATCTAAATAGTTATAAAATCAAAAAGAATGATAATGAATCCGGTTATGGATCATTAGAATCTGGAGTTGCAAAACATGAATCTTCTGATTTAAAAATAAAACTTAATTCGACATTAAATCAAACCCCAAAAAATCATATCGAAGAAAAACAAAATCGATTTGTATCAAAATCCACAAAGCTCACATTATGGATGCTAATTACAGCTGTTAATATTTTTGATGCAATGGGTTTGTTTGCGTTAACGCCAACTGGATCATTACATATCATGAAACCATACATTAATATTTTAAAAAAATATTAATTAATTATTAAAATTATTTCTTTTTTTATATATAAATATTATATATTTTTTGTTGTATGTTTAATAATTTGTTTTCAATTTTAATTATCGAAAATAATTACACTTCGAAATTATGGTAGGTATCCTTAATAAGATTGCTCATCTGAAGTTGAGCGTTCAATTAAAATTTAACGACTTCCAGATGGTCAATCGATATTCACGATACTGTTACTAATTTATTCCTGTTAATCCAACAATAATCTAACACGATCATTGGCGTAGATTGGAGAATTTTCTTTGGTTTTCATGCATACGAAAAACTCTTTTATTTTTGGAGCAGAATGACATCTTTTAAGTAAATATTGAACTATGATTGCTGACTCATATATGAGGTATAATAAGTTAAATGATATTATATTAAATAACTACGCATTTCAATAAGAGATGACTCTAATCATCAAAAAGTTTTATATACAATTTTTCCAAAGATTATTTTATGGTACCCAAAAACATTTTATGAGGAATCAACATGTTTTGAAATAAATTTTTGCATTGTGCAAAAACGTGGGATTTAGCAGGTGAATAATTTATGAAATAATCGACTTGTTTTTATATAAATCGTATATTTTTGCTATTTAATATCACAATGTTCTCTTAATTTTAATGCTACATGAAATCCATTTTCTAAAGTTGTATTCACACTTTTCGTTGTGACCTTTGGTGGAATCATTGATTTTTCATTTGGAATTATTTCAAAATATTTAACCATATAAAATACTGCCATTTTTGCTTCCATCAATGCAAATCTTGACCCTATAAAAATAAATAATAATTTGAGCGTATATTGCATTAAAAATAAATTGTATCAATTTTTAATTCTTCACAATCATAATACTAACAAGTGAAAACAAACAATTGACTGAGTTAATTGTTGAAATACCATATATAGACAGTGTTGATGAAGCAATCGTTTGTTTTTTGACGTCACGTTAATAAAAAAAGATATCCACTTTTAAATATGGAGTTAAATATGGAGAAATAATGGAGTTGAATACATTAAGCCAAGTTGTGAACCAAAATAATGATATGCAAGGTACTGAGAATAATCAATTTCAGCTAAGTACAATTAGTCGAGGCGCAAACCAAACAACAACAAACAGTAAACAAAAAACGAACGATCCACAGAAAACTAAGCAAGTGACATACGCACAAAAACTTATTAAGGATTTGGCTATAAATAGAGTAATGCCTAATCCTGATATTAATACTATTAATCCTGGAGGAAGCAATAGTGGACAATATCAGGATTCAGATGGATTTACGGAAGTAAGAAGACGGAAAAGAAGAGTAGTAGTTGGGAATTCAAATGAACCTGAATCAATCTCTGCTGCTGACCGAAAGTTATGGATTTTCCTTGGACGAATGAACGCAACTACCACCGAAGAGCAAATACTCCATTATTTACAAGGAAAAATTCCTGGTAAAATATTTGAGGTGTCAAAACTGGAAACAAAAGGAACAAATGCCTGCTTTAAGATAGCAGCCAATGCGGATCTCGAGGATACCATGTACGATGGAAGTTTTTGGCCAAAAGGGGCAATAGTAAAAAGGTATTTTTTTCGTAGGCAACAACCTGGGAGAATTTAAAAACAAAAATGGAAGACTCATAAAAGAATCATCGAGAATGAATAATTTAAAACTTCGAACAAAAATACTCCACCAAAACATCCAAAGTTTGTTTAATAAAGTTGAGCAAGTTGAAGTTATCATTAAGAAGTATGATATTGACTTCTTATGCTTAACGGAACATTGGCAAAATGAAAACTCACTAAGTTGTTGTTTACCAAACAATTATTCCATAGCTGCGTCTTGCTGCCGCAAAACCAGAAAACATGGAGGTGTAGTGATATTTTCAAAAAGTAACATTAATAAATATGTGAAAGAAATTGAGTTAAAAAGCCTATACTTGGAAATTCATTTCGAATGTGCGGGTATAGTGTATAAGAAAAATAAAGAAAAATTATTATTAGTGACTATTTACCGAGCCCCGGATGGGGATATAACATTGTTCGAACAAAACTTTGTTCGACTTTTAGAATATTTAAGGTCAGAAAAAAACAATGTCATCGTTTGTGGTGATTTAAATATTGATTATTTGAGTGAGACTACAGCTAAACGACGATTGTTAGATATTTTAAATTCGTACAAATTAAAAAATTTGGTATCAGAACCAACTCGTACAACTACATCTACCAGCAGTTGTATCGATTACATGATTATTAATAATATAGATTATTATAATTATTATAAAATAGCTAACATATCGACGTGTATATCGGATCATGACAAAGGTCAATTTCTTGAGCTGTGTATTAATGAATTTGAAAATGACAATTGTGTAAATAATATTTATAAAAGAGCATTCACTTATTCAAATATGCAGTATTTCACTTGGTTGTTAAATTCTGCTGACTGGAATAATGTGTATGCGTGTGTTGATATTAATAATGCTTACAATGCTTTCTGGCAAATTTTTCAATTTTATGTTGATGTTAGTATACCAATAAAAAAACTCAAAACAAAATAAATAAAAAAAATGACTGGATTAATTCCGACATAATACAGGAAAGTGAGAGGTTAAAAAACTTATACGATTTAGCCCAGGCTAGTAACAATAGCCGATTAATGCAAGCATACAAACAACAAAAAAATGAGTATAAAGGCAACATTCAAAAAGCAAAATCTGTGCTATTTAAGCACAGAATGCTTGAATGTAGCAATCGCACTAAAGAACAATGGTTAATTATTAACGATTCTTTAGGCAGAAAGAGGCCTAATAACGGGGAAATTAAGTTAATGAGTGAGGATGGTTCGTTATGCACTGATAAAAAAGATAATGCAGAAACTTTCTGCAAATATTTTGCAACAGCTGCTATCGAAAAACTCCGACAAAACCACAATAATGAGTTGGTAGAAAATCAAATATTAATGTGCCTTAACATTAAATCGTTCTTTATACGACCAGTAGTTAAGTTAGAATTGATTAATATTGTTTCATCAATGCAGAACAAATTTTCATGTGGAGTTGATGAAATACCTATTAAACTTATAAAAGAAAACTTATCCCAATTAGCGGAAGTGCTAGTTTATATTTACAATCTATCTTTTGAATGTGGGATATTTCCTGATATTTTAAAAATCAGTATGATAAAACCAATTTTTAAGAAAGGTGAAATGTCGAAGCCTGAAAATTACCGACCTATATCTTTACTACCGCAATTTGCTAAAATTTTAGAAAAAATCATGTACAATAGACTCTCTGAGTTTTTAGAAACGGAAAACATCTTGACTAAATGCCAACATGGATTCCGACCCAAACACTCTACTTGCTCTGCAAGTAATGAATTTGCGCATCATGTTCTAAAAGAACTTGATAAAAAAAGATATGTTTTATCACTATTTTTTGATTTAACTTCAGCCTTCGACATGGTAAATCACAGGTTTTTGTTAAATAAATTAGAAAGTCTTGGGATAAGAGGACTTCCACTTTCCTGGTTTATGTCCTATTTAGATAATAGAAAAATAATAACGGATGTTGAAGGTATAAAATCAAGCCCACTCTGTGTCAACATTGGAGTTCCACAGGGCTCAAATCTTGGACCATTATTGTTCTTGACCTACATAAATGACCTTCCGTCCTTTATACAGTATGGTAAATTATTAATGTATGCAGATGATACCTCTGTGATATTATCTTCAGATAATATACATAGTTTAATGAATGAAATGAATATTGTAATACAACAATTTGCTGATTGGTGCAAAAATAATCATTTAATTATAAACATGACTAAAACAACATTTTTAGTTTTTAAAAATAAAGTTATTGATGCATCAATTATTACGTCATCAATAAAATATCCGATTACGCAAGTAAGCGAAATGAAATTTTTAGGTATAATTCTGGATGAAGGTATGAAATGGAATCGACATGTGGATACAGTGTGTAAAAAGTTAGGCACGGCTTATTTTTATATCAAAAAATTAAAACAAACTCATAACACTGAAGCTTTATTGGCTGTGTATTATGCGTTTGTATATGCTGCCATGCAGTATTGTGTAATATTATGGGGACAATGTTCAGATTGTACACGAATATTTATACTACAAAAAAGAATTATTCGGCTCATGTTTAATCTTGATTATCGAGAATCATGTGTTAATCATTTTAAGCGGAATAATTTGCTAACATTTTATGGCATTTATTACTACGAGCTATTAATATTTATCAGAAAAAATTATCAAAACCTACCACTTAGAAATGAAATACATGATTATAACACTCGTCATAATAATGATTTGCATATTGCAAACTACAGATTGCAAAAGTTCAAAAACTCTCCGGAAATTATTGGAAGTGAATTGTACAATAATCTTCCCGGAGAGTTAAAAAACATAGAGAGCATGCCAAAATTTAAACGTGAGCTGAAGAAGCATATTGTAACGTCGTGCCCATACAGTTTAATTTAATTTATTTATAGTTTAATTTAATTTATTTAATTTTCATGTTGACTATACCTATGTACGTTTGTATCTTATGGTGAAAATAAATAATAATAATAATAATAATAAAATAGCTACACACACACTGATATTCCCAAATTAATGCATGCTATAAAATTTGAACCTAATAAGCGCCCTCTTGGGTAAACAGTGAAGTTTACAAAAAATTTTTTCAAACAAAAGTTGTTTATTTTTTTATAAAGAACATTTTCTACACTTAAACTTTTGTTCTATCTCTAACGGTTTACAAGATGGGTCCTACAGACCCAAGACCCAATTAACCCATATTGCTCATTTACAAACTTGACCTCAGTTTTTAGGTCCTGAGTACGCTATAAAAATTTCATCTTGATATCTCTTTTCGTTTTTGAGTTATCGTGTCCACAGACGGACGGACGGACGGACGGACGGACGGACGGACGGTCGGACGGACGGACGGACGGACGGACGGTCGGACGGACGGACGGACGGACAACCGGAAATGGACTAATTAGGTGATTCTATGAACACCTATACCAAAATTTTTTTCGTAGCATGAATATTTTTAGGCGTTACAAACTTTGGACTAAACTTAATATACTATGTATATTTCATATATACATGGTATAATAACTCTGATGCAGAGTTTCTGAGATATCGCAATATTTAAATCGATTTTAATCCGTATCTCAAAAACTATTCGAACAGTCATCAAATGCAGGCGATTTTTGTACTTTTTGGGTCAAAATTACCTTATATACTAAGTTTTATCGAAATTGGAGATAAAAAAAATTTTTCGATTTTTTGCAATTTTTTTAAGGGGTACCCCTTTGAAAAAATCGAGAAAATCGCAAAAAATATTTTATTTTGGATTTTGATGAAACTCGGTGAATGGGGTAATTTTGACCCAAAAAGTATAAAAATCAGGTTGGTTTAACGATTGGATGCAAAGTTTCTGAGATATCGCAATATTTGGATCGATTTTCGTCCGTATCTCCAAAACTATTCGACCAGTCATCAAATGCACCCGATTTTTGTATTTTTTGGGTCAAAATAACCTTATAAACTGAGTTTTATAGAAATTGGAGATAGCAAAAATTTTTCGATTTTTTGCAATTTTTTTAAGGGGTACCCCTTTGAAAAAATCGAGAAAATCGCAAAAAATATTTTGTTTTGGAATTTGATGATACTCGGTAGATAGGGTAATTTTGACCCAAAAAGTATAAAAATCAGGTTGGTTTAATGATTGGATGCAAAGTTTCTGAGATATCGCATAATTTTGATAGATTTTAGTCTGTATCTCGAAAACTATTCGACCAGTCATCAAATGCAGGCGATTTTCGTACTTTTTGGGTCAAAATTACCTTATATACTGAGTTTTATCGAAATTGGAGTTAAAAAAATTTTTTCGATTTTTTGTCATTTTTTTAAGGGGTACCCCTTTGAAAAAATCGAGAAAATCGCAAAAAATATTTTGTTTTGGAATTTGATGAAACTCGGTGGATGAGGTAATTTTGACCCAAAAAGTATAAAAATCAGGTTGGTTTAATGATTGGATGCAAAGTTTCTGAGATATCGCAATATTTTGATAGATTTTAGTCTGTATCTCGAAAACTATTCGACCAGTCATCAAATGCACCCGATTTTTGTACTTTTTGGGTCAAAAATTGGAGTTGGCTACTACCTATTACCAACTAAGATTTCGAAGATTTCGGATAATTTGTATAATTTTCTCACAGATCGCGAGACTATAATTCGCAATATATCTAATTTTTTCTACAAAATTCAAATTTTGTTTACTTACCAATACAATTTCTTGGGCCAGTTCCAAAAGGTAAATATGTAGTTGGATTTATTTTATCTTTATTCTCATCACTAAAACGTTCTGGGTCAAATTTTTCTGGATTAGGGTAGTATTCGGGATTACGATGCAAAGCCCAAACTGGGAAAAATAAAACTGTTCCTTTCTCTAAAGTGATGTTTTTACCCTTCTCCACTTCAACAGTATATGGTTTGATACACATTCGTTCCAAAAAGGCTGCTATTGTCCATTTTCGTAAAGTTTCTGACATAATCATATCTAAATATTTCATTTTGTTTAAAACATCGTATGTAAGTTTCCCATTATTTTCGTTCAAAATTTTTTCGTTTTCTTCGTAAAGGCGTTGCTGTATGTCAGGATTGAGGGCCAGTTCATAAACAGCAAAACATAAACCTGCAGATACAGTTTCAAATCCACCCAAAAAGAATACAAAAGCTTGTGCCGCTAAATCATCTTCACCCAAATCTACCAAAGAAAACAAAAATCAACAAAAATAATTTTCACCTAATGTGTTCAAAAGGTCTTACGAATTTTTTTATTTGTTTGAACTAATTTTGATTCTTCTACAGCGGCAAATCCTTTATTTATTTCTTCGTTTGTATCAGTCTGTTTTAACAAACCATTTTTAGCTTCAATTAACAGTTGTAACATATCTGGACGATAAATATTATCACGTTCTCGAATGTTTATGGTTTCAAGTGCGATCTTTCGAAGATAATCGATGGGTTCATTAGGAATCAAACCAATACGGAAAAACTGAAAATTAAAAACACCTGGCTGAGTTAATTGTTGAAATACCCTGTATAGTTAACTATTTCGTTGGCCCATTTGTTCTAGATTTGAAAATTCCCAAAACTTGTTGAAGTGTTTGCTAACAAATTTTTTTTTTTTCGAAAATCTTTCACAAGATTCATATTAAAACTTTTATTCTCTCTCTAACGTTTTACAAGATGGATCCTACCGTAATCCAAGACTCAATTGACTTAGATTGTTAGACGGACAAACGGAAATGGACTACTTAGGTAATTCTATGAAAACCTCTACCAAAGTTTCGAATATACTTACTCTAGCTACATGTGGGAGAAAATTACTTAAGAGCCATCGCCATGTTGAAAAATTTGAGACCATTCCACCCATTCGATAAAAATCATTATTTCGATCGCGTAAAGAATCAATTTTAATTCCAAAAGCAGTTGTTGCAATAACGTCATTTGTAAGTCGTGTAAAAATTTCTTTTAACTCCACATTCAATGGTTTACCACCATTCTTTTTAGCTTCATTTATAAAGTAATTAACAAAATTTTCTCCAGCATCAGCCATTAATTGAAACATTCCACGCATTTTGCTACCAGTAAATGCCGGGCTTAAGGTTGTTCGCATGTCTCGCCAATCATTCCCTGATTAATGATAAATTTATTTGATGACAATTTTAGTTTATCCTAAGTTTAGAGACCCTTGGCTGAAGTTGGGCGAGGTCTTTTATTGAAATTTTATTTAAAAATGGGAATATGGAAAATTATCTTACCGGTTAAAGAGAATAGATTTCGATCTACAACCGGATTAATACCATTCAAAAATATCGAATCGGAATGGTCACCAAAATGATCAAAATTTTTAATTAATACATTCTTAATCAGATCTAAATCACGAACAAATATTGCTGGTCTTCCAAATAAAAACATTCCGTAACATCTAAAATTGAAACAAACAAAAATGAAAATAAACAAATTGACTGAGATAATTGTTGAAATACTCAGTGGCTGCATTATTTTTAATAAATTTGAAAAGTTTAAAAAATCTATTAAATTTTGGCGACCACTTTTGGCCTCCATTTCTCAGTTTTCAGAAATTTTCTAATGATGTTTCAGAAAATACTTTTACAATTTTGGGTAAAGCATGTCAGTCCGTTTTTGACTAAACTGTACGGTTTGCGGAAAAATGTTTCGAACAAAAAATGTCGCTTTTTTAATCAATAACAACTTTCTACTTTAAAGTTTTCATCTATCGATTACCATTTATGGAGTAGTCACCTCTTCATTGAGCTTGAAAACATTGGTCAAATTTAATGTCTGCGTAAGATATGCGCCTACACATCCAAGATTTTTTGTATTTTTGAGCATTTTGATCGATAAAACTTATTTCTCGAGTTTCAAGGGTATACAAATTATTTACAATGTTCTGGCAAAAAGATTTAGATCTAAATGTATTATTTACTTTTTTTCTGGATACGCATGGTAAAGTGTCATCAAATCGTCCCCTATAGATGTTTTTTTAATGGCATGCCAAAAGAAGTTACCCACAATTGGGTACCCTTTTACGTAAGGTATACCACGTTTTTCCCAATGACTTAACGGTGCCACTAAATACCAATAACATGCCACAATAATTGTTAAAATCACTAGTGCTATGATTAACATTTTTTTTTATTTATTTGTAAACACACACAAAAAAATACTGCTAAATGACTCGATCGAGGAGCTTAGCGTACACAAACAGTTTAGTAAAGTTGTAATTGATAAACTAACTTTATTTCGCTGAATCCTGGATTTTTTATTTGATTTTAAAGTGGCAATTTAATATCAGATATATAAAATTCTACAATTAATAATATGCCTTGACCTTGGCTGTCAAGTTTGAAGATTTTTACTAAGAAAATTATCAATACCTCTGTGAAGTTTTTTCACGAAAAAAATTACCTGCTGAAAATGAAATAGAATTATAAGCAAAAAAAAAATTTCCTGAAAACTAGTACAAATGGCGACCGAAAGGCGATGCGTAAGGCTACTTTTTTACTTTATTATATTATAAGTATTGTGATCGAAAAAAAAAATCGATATCGGAGTTTCAACGGAAATACACGTTTTGAGGGTCCCTGATTCCAAAAAAGGTTTTTTTTTTTAAATGTTGTGTCCGTCGGTATGTCTGTTACCAAGCTGGAGCCTTCAATTTTCAACCGATTTTTCTCAAACTTGGTACATAGGTTCAGTTTGGTCATAATTCCAGACGATTTTTCATGTTTTTCCTAGGCCTTTTTTTAAGGGTATTTCCCTCTAGGGCAAAACAGGAAACAGGCACAAGGCTAGACCTTATAAGGTGTTCCTAGGATTGGTATAAGCCACATATCCAGAAAAATTCGAGAAGGCCCACACTCTTGGGAAAAAGTTTTTTCGGGTTTTCTCAAAGACGGCTCCAACGATTTCGATTAAACTGGGCACAAGGCTAAACCTTAATGTGGTTCTAGAATTGGTATAGGCTACATATCCAGGAAAATTCAAGAAGGCCCACACCCTTGGGAAAAACTTTTTTTAGGAGCTTTTCTCAAAAATGGCTCCTTTTGTAGAATTTATCTACCTTATATTATGATTTTTTTTTTGCCATAAATTATCTAGAATTTAGAAGTTTATTATGTTCTGCAATTTTTGGATAGTTATTCGTAGATGGATTGTGAAGATGGTGTCAAGTTTATTGACAATAAGATAATGATAATTATTTTATTTGTAGTAATCTATGTTTATTTTTTTTTTATGATGCAGCAATATTAAAATATGTTTTTAATAGTAATAGAGTGATGAAGATTTTATTTTAATTGCAAATCATTGTACTTGTACGTGGCAGATAGAAGCCTTTTTAGTTTATTTGTCATTTTTTTTAGTATAAGCAAAAGAGTTTAAAATTTAAAATAATTATCTTGTTCGGTTTTCAACGGGATAATTATAGGAGCAAAAGAGTAGTTTTTAAGAAAACATATATTTGTAATACTATAATGTTCTAACTTAATTTGCGCCCTCACGGGTAAACAGTGATGTTTACGAAAAAATGTTACAAAGAAAAGGTGTTTATTAATCCATCTTGCTCATTTACGAACTTGATCTAATTTTTTACGTCCTAAGCACGCTATAAAAATTTTAGTTTGATATTTCTTTTCGTGTCCACAGACCGGCAGAGAGCAACCGGAAATGGACTTACTGTGTTTGTTAACACCTATACCAAAATTTTGTTCATAGGATCAATATTTTTTAGAGGTACAAACTTGGGACTAAACTTAGTGTTGTTTCATGAGCCTAAATGGCCGAGCGGTCTAAGGCGTTTGTCTTCGGCTGTTTGTCCATTTAGACTTAGGTTGCGGGTTCGAATCCAGGCAGCGGCAGTGTGAACAATTATGATTAATGAGGGCGGTAGAATTGATCACATTGTCGTCGATGGGATTAGAACGAAGCAACCGACTCCATACCCACATCGAATTGTAAATATGTTAGTAATTAAATAAATAAAGATTAACAAATAATGATGTGGCTGGCCTCTGTTATAGGTGTATATGTCAGAGAAACGGAGGTTAAACCCCATTATTATTATTATATTCATGGATTAAAAATCTAGCGTATGGACTATAATATTAAATAATGAAAGTGTTTAAATCAACATGATTAAAATTAAAACTCGCATATAGTACTGAGTTTGTAAATATTGCAAAACGTCTTTATCTTAAAAAAAATAATAATTACTTAATTAAAACATTGTTACACAAAGTAAGTATCAATTATTATAAATTAATATAACATTATGTAATAAAATAATAATATGTAGAAAAAATTTTTAATAAAAAAACCCAATTGCGTTAAATAAAACTTGAAAAGAAAAGAAGCAAGTCCAATAGTTTACATAACGTATAACAAATTAAATCCTTGTAGATTGAAAGTCCTTTTATAAGGACGAGGTGCAGAAACAAAATGGCAGATTTTTTTTCGATAGAAAAGCATAAAAAAAATCGGTTTTTCTAATCTAGCGGCTGATCTATCGTTTATATCTCAAAAACTTAAAGAGCAAAAGTTTTTTATTTTGTAAAAACCTATCAAATGGAATTATTAGCATCAAAGTCGTTAATTACTTTTCGCGCAAATCTAAAAATACCATTAAAATAAGACATATTTTAACTTTGCAATTAATTTGACAATAATGAATTTATAGAGTAAACAATCTCAGAAATTATGCGCTTTAATTTCTTCAATAAGTAGCTTCAAGCGGAATCCTGTATATTTGCCGAGAAATAGACACTTCCAAAAAAAAATTTTCCAAAACCATTTGAATGGTTTTGAATCCAAAGAGTTTATATACATAAAGAATGCGATGGATGTGCTAGCGCCTGTAAGTGGGTACGATATGATGACTGAGAAAATACTGCCAGTAAGTTCCCCTGTGTCCCTGTCAAAGTAAGTATACATTTTTGGGTGGTTTTTTAGAGCTGCTCTTAAAATTATAAAATAATAAAAGTTTTGTACCACTTTACATACATAAAAACATTTTTATTGTCTATGGTAGCATGTGTACACATATCATTCCATAGACTTCATGTCCTTGTTTACAAGTATGAAGTTAGCATCTTTTTGAAATTTATCATCAAAAAAAGATGATAAAGTAGGGTTATGTATTCTAATATATGGCGGTTGTAAAAACACCATGGAATCAGAATTTTCAAAAGATGGTGCATATTTTGCAATTTTGGGTGTTGATGGTAAACTAAAAATATGGGAAACATCAACAAGTATTTTGAAACATGAGTATACACCATCACTTCATTTAAATCAACCATGCACTTGCTTAAAATGGATACAAATATCAAGTAATCAGGTAAGCACCATGTGCTTTAAATAACTTAAAATATATTCAAAAAATTTTTATTATTTAATTTTAAAGTGTCTCGGAATAGCTATAATTAACTTTTAAAAGTTATCAGTTTCATTTAAATGCGTTAATTTTAGTTTATAAAAGTGTTCTCGGAAATTTAAAAGCTGATTGACTTATAAGTTTTAAAAACATTTTGGAAGTTCAAAATCTGTTATAACGACGTTGGGCGGACCTATAATTAATGATTTTGAATAATTATCTTCTGTGATAAGTGTTACGCTAATTTCAAGTTCAAAATTTTTGTTTTAGTCACCATGGCGTAAAAGAAAACGATCCGACAGTGATGTACAATTCTCACAGTGTATAGCGTTAGGGACCAGATCCGGTTCAATATTAATTTATTCACCGTTTGAATCGAAAATTTTAACAACACTTGGCTCCGATGAAGCTGCGGCTGTGACCAACATTGATTGTTTAACATGGAGTATGCGAAGTGGTTTAATATCGTGTGGTAATAATCATTTTATTCGATGGAATATAGCGGATGGATCTGTTAAAACGTAAATATTTTGTTATATATTCTTTCTTATTTTAATGGCATTGAGACAATTTATCTGATTCTTATAAATCGAATTGCTCCATAGTTTCTGTGATATTGTAACAGAATTCTTTCAAAAAACTATTTTTTTTCGGACCAAATCAAATTTTTGACTGGAACCACTAAATAGGGAATATTTATGTATTTTTTTAAATATTTTTAATTCATTGTTTACACCATTATCACAAAGTAAAAAATATAAATACTGCTTAAAAATGCTGTATTTAAGTGTAACAAAATATTTAAAATACATTATAATTTTGAGATATTTAAACGCAGTTTTTTGGCGCTCTCTGTTAATGACGTATAAGTACGTGATCTGTCAATTGGTGACAGTTCAATGTATAATTTACACTTTAAAAAAATGAATTTACAACATAGAACTTACACTTGTTATTATTAAGTTTTCTAATAAAAAGCTGTAGAATAATATAATTTAATGAAATACCATATAAAATGTAAGTAATTAATATCATACAGTATGTCAACAAATTTGACAAGCCCGTACTATGATGTCACGTCCGTATAAAAATTTGAATTTCCGTTTAAGAAACTTTTAAATGCCCTCACTGAATTTGTACTTTTATTAATTAATTAATAAATTATTAATTTATTAATTTTAAGTAATTAAAAAGATATTAATTACTAAAATAATGGTTTAGTTGAAATGTCCAGTCATTAAAGTTACGGAAGAAAAATATTTGAACCAAATTTAAATTTCATTATTTCTAATTTCTCTACAGAAAATGGAAAGACAATAAAAATGAAACCGTATACAGTGCATTAGTTTTGGAATCGAAACCTTATTTGTTGACCGCATCTAGAAGTATAAAATTATGGAACTATGATCGAAAAGAAATAATTCAAGAGTATACAGGCCATACATCCGATGTGAAATTTTTAAAATATGTGCCTACAAATGACGACGAATCAAATGGCTATTTTATCAGTGGTGCTAAGGTAATATATATATTTTTTTCCCCGATTTTTCCGATGTAACAACAAATTATTTTTTACCTTTTCGAATTATATTTTAGACAGACAGATTTTTGAATTGTTGGAGCTTAAACGAGAATTCGAATAATCAGAATGCTATTGCAAGATTTATTATGGAAGATGTGGCGAGTAATATATCGATTGTAACATCCGATTCTGGATCAATGAATATGGCTGCAACGACACAAAATGGAGTTGTACATATTTATAAGCAGACTTTAAATGGGTGAGCGAAGTTTTTCTAGTTAAACCCTGCATATATGAAATATATATCCAGGGTATACTAATTTTAGTCTCAAGTTTGTAACGCTTAGAAATATTGATGATACGAACAAAATTTTGGTGTATTGGTGATTGATTTGAGATTTGTTCAGTTTAAAAGTGATGGTTTTTTTTTGTGTTTAGAAAATGTGCGAAACCATTGAAACCAAAAGTAACATTACAAATAGCAGTTGGAGATGATTCAAAGAATAAAGAAATCGGTAAAATTCCTATTTTAACAGCATTTATGGATGATGAGAACTCAGTTTTAATTGGTTATGGAGCCTATCATGTAACGGTCTTCGAAAAAATTGTAAGTATTCTTTTCTGATCCAAATTTATATTCTTTTTTGGCTCAAACCATCACTCTAATTTTGTGATAATTTTTTGTTAATTATCTCAAAAACTAAAAACGGAAATGTTGAGAATAGGTTAGGTTAGAGTTGCTGTCCTGGGGTGGGACACACTTAGACCATAACGTTCGTTGTGTTACGTACAAGGGTTGGCCCATCCCCGGCCACTACTCCATGAACCATTTGGAGCTGTTTAAGAACAGCAGGAGGGCTTTGACGTCGACTGACTTTAGGTCGGAGGGTCGTCAAAGATAGGCTGGCTCAAATAAGCCCATCTCCTCATGACATAAGCTGGGCAGTAACAGAGAAGATGAGACATTGTCTCCTCCTCTTCACCACTGTGACAGCTCCTGCTTAATGAGAATTTTTTAATAAATACTGTGTTAGTTTTTTGTGAAGCTGTCATTTCTGGGTCTCGAGTTATGAACCATAATTAGTGTTTTTATCGAAGTTTCCCCATAATACAATTTAATAACCTGTCTTAAACAAGT
Organism: Chrysoperla carnea; assembly: GCF_905475395.1. Classification (NCBI taxonomy): domain Eukaryota; kingdom Metazoa; phylum Arthropoda; class Insecta; order Neuroptera; family Chrysopidae; genus Chrysoperla; species Chrysoperla carnea. The sequence goes on along the minus strand of NC_058338.1, from coordinate 6,358,089 downwards.
AACTTTGACATCGTTTTTCACGAAAACCAAGAACAGAACTGGATGACCGACCTTTGCTGGGTATTTTTCGAGTTAAAAAGACACAAATTGTATCACTAATATAAGTACCGTTTAAAATGTCTTCACACAAATACCAATTTGAATGTCCCGCTAATGTACTTTATTTCGTTAGCTACGATAAACACCAATAAATGTCAGGAAGAGTCGTATTTTGCAGTATGTTTCAGTTTTCTCTGAAAACACGGATAAAACAAAATTTTCTAAAAATAAAACAATTTAGCTAGATCGATTTTTCGTCCCAAAAAACCCTGCATAATTGCTTAAAAAATATAAGATTTATTTTCATAACAACCTTAAAATATTCTCTTTGCAGACAATTTCAACATTCGAAAAATTACAATGTTTAGTACGATCAGATCCAAAAAAATTAAAAATACAAAGTACAGAAAACGTATCGAAAACAAAAACACCAGAAACGGAAAAAAATATACAATATTTAGCACCAAATAATTTAAGCAGTAAAATAACAACAAAACGAAAATTAGAACAAGATAATTATGAGGTGCCAATGGAAAAACGTTTAGAAAATTTAGTTCTTAATTTACCCGATTCAAGTTCTGTACCAAAATCAAATAATGTTGCAAATTTATTAGTGCAAGGTTTACATAGCAAAGATAAACATATTTTACAAACAGTTTTTGCAAATAAAGATGAAAATATTGTACGGAATACAGTTAAACGACTTCCTGTACAAGTTTTAAGTTCGTTAATTAGTGAATTAACTGCTTTAATACAAGGAAAAACTATGTGGTAAGTTATTTGAAACTTGTTATCAAAATAAATCTCGATTTTCTATTCTTTTCTTTTTTTTTATACCCTGTATATTAAGTTCAGTCCTAAGTTTGTAACGCTTAAAAATATTGATGCTACGAACAAATTTTTTAATTATTGGCTTTTTATTGCCAATATTTTAAACCTTAATAAATTAAAGATCAAATATCTCTTCTTTCTAGGAGTCAAAGTGGAACAATTTGGTTAAAGCATGTTGTTCAAATTCATGCAAGTCAACTACTGGCAAATCCAGAATTGAGTGAATTAATTCATCCAACATTAGGTTTGATAACACATCGAATGAATGTATTACCATCATTGTCACGATTACGAGGGCGACTTGAATTATTGGTAACACAAATTTCGTCAAGTACCGAAGAGGATAATTTTGAACAGGCTGCTTTAGTATATCAAGATCCAGGTTAGTAGTTGACAGATGTCAGAAAGGATGCCATACACAATAGGGAATATTCATAAAATTTAAATTTGGTTCAAATATTTTTCTTCCGTAACTTTAATGACTGGACATTTCAAATAAACCATTATTTTAGTAATTAATATATTTTTAATTACTTAAAATTAATTAATAAAAGTACAAATTCAGTGAGGTCATTTAAAAATTTCTAAAACGGAAATTCAAATTTTTATACGAACGTGACATCATAGTACGGGCTTGTCAAATTTGTTGACATACTGTATGATATTAAATATTTATATTTTATATGGTATTTCATTAAATTATATTATTCTAAGGCTTTTTATTAAAAAACTTAATAATAACGAATGTAAATTCTGTGTTGTAAATTCATTTTTTTAAAGTGTAAATTATACATTGAACTGTCACCAATTGACAGATATCGTACTTATACGTCATCAATAGAGAGTGCCAAAAAACTGCGTTTAAATATCTCAAAATTATAATGTATTTTAAATATTTTTTTACACTTAAATACAGCATTTTTAAGCAGTATTTATATTTTTTACTTTGTTATAACGGTGTAAACAATGAATTAAAAATATAAATAAAAATACATTAATATTCCCTATTATCAATTATTCAATTTTAAATTAATTACCTTTGTTTTGTTAAACAGATTCCAGTGATTCCAGTAGTGATGATAATATTGAAATAAATGATCAATCCGATTCGGATGATCAATGGGATGAAAATGAAATGAATGATGATGGAAATTCATCAAATGAAGACGACAATGATGAAGAAGACGATGAAAATTCTGATATAGAAATGGTTGATATTACGAATAATAAAGAAAATCATGAAAATGATTCGTCATCGGATGATTAATAATTAGATTGTTAACTTTGTCCTCAAATTGTTATTATAATAATTTTAAAATTATAAATGAAAAGATATTAGTCCGTGGGACAGTAAGGGTGCTTTATACATACTTAAAATTTTGTGATTTGCTTCCTTTTGGCGATTCTATTAAGCTCTTCTTTACGACTTTTCAAATATTCTCAAATGAGCACGATGGCGTCATATTTAAGCTATCGATTTGAAATAACGCACAAGGCAATTTTTTGGACTTCATGACCACTTGATAACATTAATAATTATTCAACAATTCAGCAGAAATGAGCTACGTATGTATTGAAAGGCAAAAATACTTAATTACAGAATGTTCGAGGTTGTACGCAAGCTCAGCGATGCAGTATTTTTGGCGAACAAAATATTTTATTGCTTAAACGTTTAAAGTGGTCATGATGTCCGACAAATTTCTTGTTGCGTTTTTTCAAATCGATAGTTTGAATATGACGTCATCGTGCTGATTTGAGAACGTTGCGCTTTCGAAAATTCTAGTATGTATGTATCATTTTAAAAAGCACTTTTACTGTCCCACGGACTATATTATTTGTTTGTTAATAATATTTGATCCACACAGTAATTTTACTATTTTTGTATACAGAGAATTTTACAAAACACACAAAAACGTTTGTCTCTTTCATTTTTTTTACATAATTAATATTAATTGTAATTTGTAAGTTATGTAAATATTCAGAAAAATAAAAGTATGACCATACATTTGTTACGAGATTTCTTGTGTGTGTGTTTTTTTCCCAACTGTCAAGGAGTGTTATGTCTTTCGTTCCTATCTTGTATGCATGTTGCATGTATATTTGTTTGTAAATTTATTTATTACCTCGTATCTTCCAAACGACTCGATGGATTTCGGCAGTTAACGTATCATCGTCTTAAAAATCCACATGTCCTTGAATGTTTGAAAAAAGGCAAAATGGCGGATTTTTGACTCGAAATAGTAATACTTGAATAAAAAAAAATAAACCAAACCTATCGAGTAGGGTATCAAAATAAAGAAAATTAAAAAGGGGATTACAAAATTATATATGGCCTTTCATTTTTCCTCGGAGAAGAATGATTATCAGTGAATCACCAAATTGTCTTTAAGTAACATAATAATTACTGGTAACTAGTTACTACATATACTAAAGTTTACTTGCAAATTGTAAAAATTTTGTTTTCTTACAAGAAAAAAAGTGAAACGTTAAAAAAATTTCTCCCCAATCAAGCAGGCCACTGTTTCCGAAATATTCCTTAACGTTTTCGTTCTTTTCACAAAAAATTTTGTATTTATGTTCTTAGTATAGATTTAAATTTACATGAAGGTAATACATATTGCATATACTATTTGAAAAACTACACTCTCTAGATTCCATAAAAATTTAATTAATTCAAAAACTAAGTTGCCATATCATTATATTTCTTACATTTTACGAAACTTTTTCGCCGGAATCCATATTATTAGTTGTACTACTCGATACTAGATGGCTCTATTCTATAAGTAAATAGAGTATTTTATCAACTGACATAATGCGTTGAAAAAAAGCTAGAATATCTAGAATATCGATACAAAATTCAATTCTCGATATGATACCGACAAAATTCAATTATTATAAATACAGTAGAATCTCACTTCCATTGTTCTGAAAATTTCGATTTGGTTTTTCCGACCCGATACAATAAGTTCCCTATATGAACATCTTGTTAAAATTTTTCGGTTGGAAGTGGATAAAACCGGGTATTCATAAATAAGTACCTGGATAAGAATACTTAATGAAATGATTATCATAAAAAAAAATAAATTTGAAAAGCTGATTCACTTCTATTATTGAATGTTATCAAATATTTGTTTGTTTAAATTGTAAATTTTAATTGTATGAATATTTCAATTTACGATTATTTTTTAATATGTTTAAGTAAAAGTATAAAAAACGTAATAAATATTTTCCAAATGTGTCAGTCTTTTAATTGTACAGTTTTATTGACATAATATCCAGAAAGTTCATAATATATTCAAGGCAGATTGTATTTACTAGGAATTTGAATAAAACTTTATAAATACATTTTTGATTAACAAAGTTTCCGAAAATCACAAAAAATTCCTAGGTCATCGAGCTTTTTATTAATATTTTATCGTTCAAAGTTGGCTGAAAAAATGATGAATGGTATAGGTTATCCTATCAATTGGATATGTCTATATCAACAAATCTAGAGAGTGTGATAAAAAACTATCTAAAATATTTAAACAATCTTGTAATTTATAATAATACCATAAAAATATAAGGTTGTCGAGGAATAGAGACGACTATAGTTAGAGTATTGATGACTGAAGAGCGATATCTATATTATCAAATTTATAAGCAACACTTTCACATAATATATTATATATTTTTGCAGTTGCGTGGTATTGTAAAGCCAAAAGTAACTCATTACTTGACTACAAAGCAAGTACTTGGTTTATATGTGTATACCGTGCAATAAACAGTCTTTTTTACAAGACTGTAGGGAAACAATCACTTTAAATCCAATTAAAAAATAATGTACTTCACAATTTTTATGTGCCTTTATCGATAGTTCGGTCAATACCCGAGTTCTCAGTGTCTTCTAAATAATTTCATTCTACTGATGCCTATGATGATGGATTACCGATATTTCCACCCTCATTAATTCACAAACTTTCTGTATTACCTATAGTATTTGTCAAATAATATATTACAAAGTACAATATTTATTTTCTTAAAAATTCACCAATCATTTTAATCTTTTTAATTAAAGATAATTTAAAAATTCTTTAAATATTTTCGCTAATAAAAAAGAAATTAACATCTTGAAATTTTATCATAGGTATGAAATTTCAAAAATTTTAAATAAGTGTAGATGTTCAAAGTTTATATTATAATAAAAGTTGAATAAATCCTTTTTTAAATAATTTTCTTGAAATAGAGACGAAAAAATATTTTTCGATATTAAAATACCAAAAAATGGAAAATTTAGAAAATAACCAGGTTGTTGGAAATTGAAAAGCCTAAATTTGGGGGCGGGGGATCTTATTTTCCCGAGGGGGGGGTGCGATGTGAATAATATAATGTTAAGAACTATTCTGTTACTTTGACTTTATTCCGAGTCGATTGGTGAAAATCCCATCCTTTTAGCATGAATACAACAGAAAAACGTAATTTTGAGGGTCTTTCACCAATCAACCCCTAATAAAGTTAAAATAACAGAATACAGTAAAAAATTTCATAAATACGATCCTAATTTATAAAAACGAATAAAGAAAAACTTCCATTTATTTTTTTAAATTTGCACTTATTGTAAAAGGTTTGAGCATTCAGGTCATAAATCATTTCAGGTTGATTCAATTTTTTAATGATTTAATTGCACATAAAAATTTGCAAAAGAACTATTTTGTAAAAAATGATGATTCGGCACATCACTATACCAATATACAAACAAAATACACCTATACAAAAAATATAATCCACACATTAATATAATTCAAATATGTTTTTCTTATTCGTGTATATTCGTATCACAGTACGAACAAAATACACACTTAAGGCACTTTATACAAAAAGTTCCAAAAATTGGATGGTTTGAAAAGTAATCCCAAATCTTAAATACGAGCTAATTGAAAGACCGTAAGATGATGAAAGATAACGGGTTCTTTTTTTCTCGCTTCTGTAACGGAGTTTAGCCTAATATCGGAAAACGATAGCCATTGGTGTTGAAGAAGTTTCCGCAAATGTGTTTTTTGGTCTAAAATCTGAAGAGAAACCAACGAAACCCTATTACTAAGGCTCCATTGTCCGCTCGAATGTCTTTAAATCAGCGAGCTGTATCTCAAAAACCGCATTAGTTAGACTGCTGAAATTTTTATAACAACAAACAATGGAGATGGAGAATTCTAAAAAATCTGCCAGGAAAATTTAAAAAAAATTTCAATATTTGTATTTTATTATAATTATATTATGGTAGCTTACTTATAATGCATGCTTGTAGTGCGTGTTGCAAGTATTTAAAAAGTACATAGTTTTATATCTTGTACGATAGTACGAATCCTTTTGTGTGCGAGTCCAACTGGTACTTGATCGGTTTTTTATAAGTTGATTTATGGTAACTAAACTAACAAAAATGCAAAAAATTAGACCAAACCCGAATTATCTTTTTCTGCAAGTAAATCACTATCAGTTTTCCTTTCCAACAAATGAGCTCTGACTGATCTCTCTTAAGTTAATTTTTCCTTCAATTTTTACCGCACTCCTTTTACTACACACAGTGACCACATGTGTATATATGTATACTATTTGTGTATATGTCACTGTATTATTTAATAATCGTTGGTTTATAATAAATCTAGTCATATTGTAAACTCACACCTCACACTAAATAATTATTTATACTGCTACTACAACAATCGCTTCATTAAAATTATAAATAATGGAGATGGAGTTCCAGGAGTGGAGATTTTGGAACTATGTATCTTATCGTACGTTATGATGTGATTGTTGGTTGCGAGGTAAAACCACAAAAAGTACAGCTGATCCCAAAATCTGACATGTAGATTACCTAGGAAACTTATACTTTTTTTTATCGATTCAGCTTGCCATGAATTTTGAGAATATTTTCATTAAAGAAAATGACTTGTGAGTTAACAGAGAAGTTAAACATTGTTGACTAGTTTAACTAACGAAAATAAGAGTGTAAGATTGTGAATTTTATTATTTGTTTCCAATCTATCGATAGTTTTACAATCTGATTTATTATACAGTAACGACGATTTTTAAATAATACGGTAACATATATAACTACACGAACGTGCATGATAACACATTATTGGTGTGTGTATTAGTGTGTATAAAGTAAATAATAAAAACACAAATACTACTCTATGGTATCCATGATAATATAATACTTTTTAATATTTTTTTTTTTATAATACACGTCTTTTATAATGAATAAAGTTCTCAGCTTCACTCAACTTAACTCAACAGTCAGTCAGCTGTTTTGCATCGGTTCTGTGTCACTGTATGTAGTGATATCACACACACAGAAAATAAAAAAAACATCGCGAAGCGGATCGCGATCGCGAGTAATATTTTATATTAATTTTTAGTTAGTAACCTCAGTGCGTTTCAACTGTTTGTTTCAATCGGTGTGTATACGTCGTGTATTTGGAAAACAATTGAATAACAGTGTTTTTCATTTGTTTGTTTTTTGAAAAAAACAAAATCTAATCGATGTGTTATAATTTATAAAGACGTGTGTTTTGTTTCTTAAGAAGTTTTTTTATTTTTTTTTTTATTACCAACTTTGCAAAAATTATTTAAGTGTTTGTTTTTTTTGGAAACGTTTTGAGAAAAACGTTGACTATAATAGTAAAACATGATGTGGAAAATTAATTCATATTTGATTCTATTATTTTGTGTTCAGTTTGTGAATTTTAGTGGTAAGTTGATACTTTTTTTTTCTTCTTAGAATAGAAAGTGAGTTGTTATACATTTGACTTTCACCCGATATACAAAACCATGTGACATGTAAACAAAGTTGTAAACTTTATAAAAAAAAAAACAATCAATTGTAAACAAAATATTGTTTATTTTCGTAAATCGGAAAATTTATATTTTTTTTTATATGCCACGTGATCATGTGAATTTATTATGAATTTTTATGGGAATTTTTTTTTTGGAAATTTGTTTTGTTTTACAAACGAAGAATTTGTGTAATTTTTAGTGAAATTTATTACGATAAATGTATTGAAAAATCGTTTCTTAATTTTTTTGTTATTGAAGTATGAAGGTCATATTGGAAATATATATTTTTGTTAAATTTAAAAGTAATATTTAATTATTCTTTTTTGAGGAAATAAAAAAACTTTTTAGATTTATCTCAGGTGTTATTTTCACAAATTGTGAATTATTCGTTTAAGAGATTATTATAAGCTGCATTTAACTGTATCCATAAATAAAGATGAGATTTTTGAGATTTAATCACTTAAGAATCGGTAGATTTTTTCTCAAAGAGTATGTCGTTAAAATTTCAGCTTGCATGCAAATTTTTAAGAAAAAAATTATTAAAAATCTTGGAACGAATGAAAACAAATTTTAAAAAAACTTTTTAATAATAAGTAAACATATTAGCAATGACATAGAAAAGAAAAAATCCAAGTTTTTACATTCTTATAAGGCCAGAAGGGATGTATGAACAGGGTAGATTAGGGTTGAATTTATTTTTATCTTATTTTCAATATTATGATGAATTTTATTATAACTTCATGTTGACGAAAAATAAAAATAAAATTTTTCGATATTTGCCTTGGTTTTTAACCGACATGAAATTCAAAAAGGAGGAGTTTCCCAATTCGACTGTATTTTTTTGATGAACTCATTTTGATGATTCTTTTTTTATTTGAGTTCTGAAATCTAACATATATTTATTTACCAAAAGGGTTTTTACGAAAGGGGAGTTCAATTTTTTAAATAAACACCGGTTTACCAGAATTTATATAACTGACAATGTATTGTTATATTTTTTCATCCCCTAACATGTCAAAGCCTATTTTAAAATGTATCAATGAATAAGGGTTGAAGGGTTTATATTTACGAATTCAATTTTGTTTTAATGAATAAATTGCGCAGTTATTGTTGTTATTGTCTGAAAACCACGACAAAAAAAAATATTGTTTGATACCTGTAATAAAATAATAAATTTTTATGAAAATTTATCAGTATTGTAAGGAAAAATCATTTTTTTTATTTTCATAAACATTTGTTATTTTATCTTAAAAAGTTATTTAAGTAGACGGTAAATTTACTTAATTTAATCAAACATAATTTCAGGAAAATTTCACAAATTTTAAACCGTATGGAGATGTTCGAAGGCAAAAAATTTTTGTAATTTTTATACCATGTGTATATGAAATATATCAAGGTATACTAACTTTAGTCCCATGTTGGTAACGTTTAAAAATATTGATGCTACGAACAAAATTTTTGTATAGGTGTTTATAAAATCAATCTAATTAGTCCATTTTCGGTTGTCTGTCCGTCTGTCTGTTTGTCAACACGATAACTCAAAAACAACAAGAGATATTAAGCTGAAATATTTATAGCGTGCTCATTAAGTAAAGAGTGAGGTCTAGTTCGTAAATGAGCATCATAGGTCAACTGGGTCTTGGGTCCGTACGAAAAAACAAACGATTCCGTAATCAATATTGTCTATACATGATATTTAAACAATTAACTCAGTCAATTGTTTATTTTTACTTGTTTTTTTTGTAAGTTTAATAGATTATTATAATTTAAAAATTTACTAGAGTATTAAAACAGTTAAATATGTTAATTGTTTGATACATTTTGTTAGAAACACACAATGAAAATCAAATTAAAATATACATTTATAGTCTCATTTTTATTAAATTTTTACATTTAAATGGATTTTTTGACCCGTTTATTTTTGGTTGAATATAAATTAAATAAAAACTTTTATTGGGTTTTTTTTTATGCCTTGACGTTGTGTCTTTTTTATCAGTGGCGTTTTTGATAATAATTTCTGTTAGTTTGCCCATATTAATGAAACTTATTTAAGGCTTTCCCAACCCATTCTCCTTTTCATTTTCAAGGGTAAGATAATTTTGATCTTTTAAGTTTAGTTCTAAGTCTGTAACGCTTTAACGCTTTGAAATATTGATACTACAAACAATAATTTGGTATAGGTGTTCATAACATCACTTAATTAGTCCATTTTCGGTTTTTCGTTTGTCCATCAGTCCGGCTGCCCATCTGTGATCACGATAACTCCAAAACGAAAAAAGATATCGGGCTGAAATTTTTATGTCGTGCTTGGGACATAAAAATAGGTCAATTGGGTCTTGTGCAACATAGGTCAATTGGGTCTTGTAAACCGTTAGAGATAAAACTAAAGTTTAAATGTAAAAAATGTTTCTTACAAAAAAATAAACAACTTTTGTTTGAAACATTTTTTGTAAACATCACTGTTTATCCGTGAGGGCGTAAATTAGGACTTTGCTGTTCATTTTCTCCAAAACTATAAAAGATAAATAGTTGAAAATTGTTGCAGATATCTTCAACTAGTGGTCTTTTGAAACATTCTCAAAAACGAAAAAAAATTCTAGTAAATATACATAATTGTGTTATCACAATTTTTAACAACCGGCAACATCCGGAATATTAATCTACAAGCTTTTCCGACTAAGAATCAATTGACAAAATGCGGTCCTCATTTTTTGCACTCCATCCAGCGACTACACTATAATTAATGGTCTAATCTTTCCATAGAACATTTGACCGTTTTTAAAGATTTGAGCCTGCCTATGCCTGCCATATTGATTGCTTGACATTATTAATAATTTTACTAATAGCTCTGATTATAAATTTAAGATCCGCCACTGTGTTTTTTTTGGTTTTAAGTAAACATGTTAATCTGATTATAAATCCTTTATAGTATTAAAATAAAAATAAAATAAAAACACCTGAATTTATTATACAAATGATGTCACATACCGACTTGTTTATAATAATACTAAAAACAAAAATATTTATATCAACTTGTAAAAGTAAGCGACAGCTTGCACTAGCTAAGTCTTAAGTAGCGAGCGGTGAGTAATTTTTATTTATTTTTTATTTTTTATTTTTCTTTTTTAATTTATTTATAAAATATTTTGAATTAAAGTCATTTAACGAAGGTATGAGTCACATAATTCTTAAATTCATACTTGTTATAGTAAGAAGATTAATCATATAGTCCGGACAGAAAAGGCAACTTAGGTTAGGTTAGGTTAGAGTGGCTGTCCTGGGGTGGGACACACTTAGATCATCTAGCTACTCCATGAACCATTTGGAGCTGTTTAAGAACAGCAGGAGAGCTTTGACGTCGACGGACTTTAGGTCGGAGAGGTTGTCAAAGTGAGGCTGGCTCATCACTGTGACAGCTCCCGCAGTAATCATTTAATCACGGGAAAAAAATTATCGAAATTATCAATGTGAAGTTGATAAAGTATAAAAAAAATCACAAAAAGAGTATTTTAATTTCAATGTAATTTAGAGTAATAAAAATGTTAGGTAACCTTGAGGCTGGAGTTAATAATAGTGGCGCTTGGATTGTAGCAATCAAGCAACGAGTTGGCAAAAAAATAAATAATTTACCTTGTATGTATATGAAAAATTAATATACAAATTTGTACCAAAAAAATTTTAGTACAAATAACTTACCATAGCGTGAACCACTCTCAGTCAGTGGTCTTGTTAATCCAAGTGAGAGATTTTAGCAACAGTTCGTTGATCGATGTTATTGGATGTTATTAGCTAACTTATATGGGCTGTGTTCCGATATACACTGCGAGTGCTCTTACCTACTGGAGCTCATCACTCATAATTATTACAAGTTTATTGAAATATTTGAATATGTAAAACTAATAAATTATCAAATTATCCTGTTTTTACATTTCATAGCACACTAGTTATAAAAGTTCATTTTTTAAATTTAAAACTAGTTATGGAATGTAAAAACTGGACAAATTGATAATTTAATAGTGTTTCGAAAACGGATATCAATTTTTGCATTATTTATTTTCTTTTGTATGTCAAATATTTATGGCTATTTTGCATATATGCTTTTGCCGTAAGTGTCTTCGAGTTTCAAGATCTGTACCTAATACGCGGGGTAACCTAATGTGTACCTAATAGGGGTAAAAGTTTACAAGTCTAATTAAAATGATAAATAAATTTGTAGCCAACGGGTTCAACAAAATAAAGAAAGTTATTTTTAATAAATATTCCTTATACGTCTTCTACTTTTAATTACAATAAAATGTCTAAAAGCAGAATTCGTTTTTATTGAACTATTAAAAAACAATTTTGTATGATCTGGTGACAAATGTATATGAAAATACAGTCTCTTGCAATGAAAGTCGGAAGTCAATTCAATTGTACGGATGCAAGGCCAAGGTCAACCTATTGTTAATCTCTTCAAATAGCAACACAGCCAGTAAAATCTGTAATTATTATGAATTTTTACAAAGATGTTTTTATTTAGCTAAGATTGCTTTATACATTGATTATTTGAATCGAAGATTTTCTCGCTTGCGCTTTTGGGAATATGGAAAGATGCAAAGGAAAATTTGAGAATAAGTATATTTAATAGCTTAAGGCAGTTCATTTGTGAAATGGCTTTCCTTATAATTCAATAAAATTGAAATATAAAAAAAAACTTTTAACAAAAAGAAAAACTTTTCCAAAACAAATTAATATGCACTAAAAAGTAAAAAAATAACGATAATATAATGTAGTTACAATTATTGTTATTTTTTGAGTCGGTGTCAGCCAAGGAAACAACGCGGACGGAACAGTTTGCTTCATTAGCTTGACTGACACCGACTCCAAAAATATCAATAATTTTAACTCATTATATTATCCTTATTTTTTTTTTTACTTTTTAGTGGATATTAATTTGTTTTGGAAAAGTTTTTCTTTTGAAGTCGGTTTTCTTTACACTAACTAATTTGTCACTAAAGAAAGAATCATGGAAATCGGTTGGCGTGATATTGAGTTATTAGTCCTCTTGTCGTGCAAACTTAATGCAAATTTAAGACTTTTGTGGTTTTTACCAGCTTTCAAATAGAATCATCAAAATCGGTTCACCCAGTCGAAAGTTCTGAGGTAACACACATAAAAAAAATTAAAATAAAAATACAGTCGAATTGATAACCTCCTCCGATTTTGTTTGAAATCGGTTAATTAATAAAATTATTTTGTATTTAATAAAAAAGCAAGTGAAAACGAACAATTGATTGAGTTAATTGATGAAATACCTTGTATAAAAAGTTTTGAATGTCAGTCCTTACATTTCTTTTTAAAACTGCCCAAATTTCAGACAAAAAGAATCATAGAAATTTCGCTTCATTTTAGTTTATAATATTCTTGTTGGAATGTGCATTATAGTTTAACCAACAACTTTACGACACAAATAGTGCTCTAGCAATCTAAGTTTTGTTTAGACATTATTGAATATACATATTTATACTTCGATAATCATGGTTCTGTTATAGTTTTGTATCGTTTTATAGATTAGCTCACAATTTCACAATACCATAATGTGTAGGTATTGTATGTAAATTTTTCAGTTTTCTTTTGTATATAAATTGCAAAACAATTTTGATTTAATCTGCCTCCCATAAATAGTTCTCTGGTCCATATTATTATTATTTATGGCAAGGCTGTCCCAATAACTTATTGGAACAATTTAGTCCAATAAATCAATTATAAGGTAATACAGTCAAATTTTAGAGGCGTGTGGCCACAGAGTTTCTTTCTTTAAAGTGTTAACAGAAACATATTCGACCCATATTTTATAAAACAAGGAAGCTTATGGAGATGATTGGATCAAAGAGTTCTCATAGACAATGTATCGGATCATATTAATGTTACCTCTTACATAAGGAAATTTTTCTGTAGATTCATGTAAATCGAATAGAAGATTTAAAAAAAAAAGTTTGGATCTGGAGGTGCTTCAAAGTCCAAAGGATTATAAAGGAATACGTTTCTCAAGGGAATCTATTCCCGCTAGAGTGGTTTAGATTTCAGAAGGTTCAGAAAACTCTGGAATATTTTGATGATAAAATACACTGCCCTACCAAGGTTTGTGAAGATGGCACCCCCATGACCGAATTTTACGTTCTTTGTGAGCTTAATCGTTTGACCATCGTAGGACCACTTTTGACCACCCGCAATTTTCGTTTGACCACCCTCCGTTCGGAAAATATTCACGATTCAAAATTTTATTTCTCGTAGCCTCCACCATAACCAGCATAGGGAAAATAACATGGTAGCACCCCCATGAACGAAATTTAATTTAATTGTGAGCTCAATCGATTCTAAATCGTAGGACCACTTTTGACCACTCACAATTTTCGTTTGACCACCCTTCGTTCGAAAAATATTTAGAAAAAACAATTTTTTTTTTAACGAAAAACAAAAAAGGCTGGATTCTAATGAATTACTACAAATTCTGGGGTGTTTTTGTGCTCAATCGTTGGAGAATCGTAGGACCACCTGGGAATATTAACAAAAAACGTTAGACCACCCTCCGTTCGAAAAATATTTAGAAAAAACAAATTTTTTTTTAACGAAAAAACGTTCCCTCCACCATCCAAAGATTGTAATAACGACAAAAACAAAAAAATCGATTTTCTACTAAAGGAGTGAAAAATTTATAGATTTTTTCATCCAAATCCATTCAAAATCGTAGGACCACTTTTGACCACCCACAATTTTCGTTTGACCACCCTCAGTTCGAAAAATATTTAGAAAAAACGAATTTTTTTTTAACGAAAAAAAATGAAAAATGAATTTTTATATAAGCAGCAGGAATTCTGGGATGTTTTTGATGTCAATTGTTAGCGAATCGTAGGACCACCCCAAAATATTCACAATTTTCGTTTGACCACCCTTCGTTCGAAAAATATTTAGAAAAAACAATTTTTTTTTTAACGAAAAACAAAAAAGGCTGGATTCTAATGAATTACTACAAATTCTGGGGTGTTTTTTTGCTCAATCGTTGGAGAATCGTAGGACCACCTGGGAATATTAACAAAAAACGTTAGACCACCCTCCGCTCGAAAAATATTTAGAAAAAACAAATTTTTTTTTAACGAAAAAACGTTCCCTCCACCATCCAAAGATTGTAATAACGACAAAAACAAAAAAATCGATTTTCTACTAAAGGAGTGAAAAATTTATAGATTTTTTCATCCAAATCCATTCAAAATCGTAGGACCACTTTTGACCACCCACAATTTTTGTTTGACCACCCTCAGTTCGAAAAATATTTACAAAAAACGAATTTTTTTTTAACGGAAAAAAATGAAAAATGAATTTTTATATAAGCAGCAGGAATTCTGCGGTGTTTTTGATGTCAATTGTTAGCGTCTCGTAGGACCACCCCAAAATATTCACAATTTTCGTTTGACCACCCTTCGTTCGAAAAATATTTAGAAAAAACAATTTTTTTTTTAACGAAAAACAAAAAAGGCTGAATTCTAATGAATTACTACAAATTCTGGGGTGTTTTTGTGCTCAATCGTTGAAGAATCGTAGGACCACCTGGGAATATTAACAAAAAACGTTAGACCACCCTCCGTTCGAAAAATATTTAGAAAAAACAAATTTTTTTTTAACGAAAAAACGTTCCCTCCACCATCCAAAGATTGTAATAACGACAAAAACAAAAAAATCGATTTTCTACTAAAGGAGTGAAAAATTTATAGATTTTTTCATCCAAATCCATTCAAAATCGTAGGACCACTTTTGACCACCCACAATTTTCGTTTGACCACCCTCAGTTCGAAAAATATTTAGAAAAAACGAATTTTTTTTTAACGAAAAAAAATGAAAAATGAATTTTTATATAAGCAGCAGGAATTCTGGGGTGTTTTTGATGTCAATTGTTAGCGAATCGTAGGACCACCCCAAAATATTCACAATTTTCGTTTGACCACCCTTCGTTCGAAAAATATTTAGAAAAAACAATTTTTTTTTTAACGAAAAACAAAAAAGGCTGGATTCTAATGAATTACTACAAATTCTGGGGTGTTTTTGTGCTCAATCGTTGGAGAATCGTAGGACCACCTGGGAATATTAACAAAAAACGTTAGACCACCCTCCGCTCGAAAAATATTTAGAAAAAACAAAATTTTTTTTAACGAAAAAACGTTCCCTCCACCATCCAAAGATTGTAATAACGACAAAAACAAAAAAATCGATTTTCTACTAAAGGAGTGAAAAATTTATAGATTTTTTCATCCAAATCCATTCAAAATCGTAGGACCACTTTTGACCACCCACAATTTTCGTTTGACCACCCTCAGTTCGAAAAATATTTAGAAAAAACGAATTTTTTTTTAACGAAAAAAAATGAAAAATGAATTTTTATATAAGCAGCAGGAATTCTGTAATGTTTTTGATGTCAATTGTTAGCGAATCGTAGGACCACCCCAAAATATTCACAATTTTCGTTTGACCACCCTTCGTTCGAAAAATATTTAGAAAAAACAATTTTTTTTTTAACGAAAAACAAAAAAGGCTGGATTCTAATGAATTACTACAAATTCTGGGGTGTTTTTGTGCTCAATCGTTGGAGAATCGTAGGACCACCTGGGAATATTAACAAAAAACGTTAGACCACCCTCCGCTCGAAAAATATTTAGAAAAAACAAATTTTTTTTTAACGAAAAAACGTTCCCTCCACCATCCAAAGATTGTAATAACGACAAAAACAAAAAAATCGATTTTCTACTAAAGGAGTGAAAAATTTATAGATTTTTTCATCCAAATCCATTCAAAATCGTAGGACCACTTTTGACCACCCACAATTTTTGTTTGACCACCCTCAGTTCGAAAAATATTTACAAAAAACGAATTTTTTTTTAACGGAAAAAAATGAAAAATGAATTTTTATATAAGCAGCAGGAATTCTGCGGTGTTTTTGATGTCAATTGTTAGCGTCTCGTAGGACCACCCCAAAATATTCACAATTTTCGTTTGACCACCCTTCGTTCGAAAAATATTTAGAAAAAACAATTTTTTTTTTAACGAAAAACAAAAAAGGCTGAATTCTAATGAATTACTACAAATTCTGGGGTGTTTTTGTGCTCAATCGTTGAAGAATCGTAGGACCACCTGGGAATATTAACAAAAAACGTTAGACCACCCTCCGTTCGAAAAATATTTAGAAAAAACAAATTTTTTTTTAACGAAAAAACGTTCCCTCCACCATCCAAAGATTGTAATAACGACAAAAACAAAAAAATCGATTTTCTACTAAAGGAGTGAAAAATTTATAGATTTTTTCATCCAAATCCATTCAAAATCGTAGGACCACTTTTGACCACCCACAATTTTCGTTTGACCACCCTCAGTTCGAAAAATATTTAGAAAAAACGAATTTTTTTTTAACGAAAAAAAATGAAAAATGAATTTTTATATAAGCAGCAGGAATTCTGGGGTGTTTTTGATGTCAATTGTTAGCGAATCGTAGGACCACCCCAAAATATTCACAATTTTCGTTTGACCACCCTTCGTTCGAAAAATATTTAGAAAAAACAATTTTTTTTTTAACGAAAAACAAAAAAGGCTGGATTCTAATGAATTACTACAAATTCTGGGGTGTTTTTGTGCTCAATCGTTGGAGAATCGTAGGACCACCTGGGAATATTAACAAAAAACGTTAGACCACCCTCCGCTCGAAAAATATTTAGAAAAAACAAAATTTTTTTTAACGAAAAAACGTTCCCTCCACCATCCAAAGATTGTAATAACGACAAAAACAAAAAAATCGATTTTCTACTAAAGGAGTGAAAAATTTATAGATTTTTTCATCCAAATCCATTCAAAATCGTAGGACCACTTTTGACCACCCACAATTTTCGTTTGACCACCCTCAGTTCGAAAAATATTTAGAAAAAACGAATTTTTTTTTAACGAAAAAAAATGAAAAATGAATTTTTATATAAGCAGCAGGAATTCTGGGGTGTTTTTGATGTCAATTGTTAGCGAATCGTAGGACCACCCCAAAATATTCACAATTTTCGTTTGACCACCCTTCGTTCGAAAAATATTTAGAAAAAACAATTTTTTTTTTAACGAAAAACAAAAAAGGCTGGATTCTAATGAATTACTACAAATTCTGGGGTGTTTTTGTGCTCAATCGTTGAAGAATCGTAGGACCACTTGGGAATATTAACAAAAAACGTTAGACCACCCTCCGTTCGAAAAATATTTAGAAAAAACAAATTTTTTTTAACGAAAAAACGTTCCCTCCACCATCCAAAGATTGTAATAACGACAAAAACAAAAAAATCGATTTTCTACTAAAGGAGTGAAAAATTTATAGATTTTTTCATCCAAATCCATTCAAAATCGTAGGACCACTTTTGACCACTCACAATTTTCGTTTGACCACCCTCAGTTCGAAAGATATATAAATATTAAATTCATAATCGTCTAATCGTTTGACCATCGTTGGACCAGTGTTGAAAAACCTGAAAATTCGTTACCACAAACCACAAACTTTATTGGACTACTCTTAGTTTGAAGAATTCTGGTGGTGAAAATTGATACTTTATATTCTTATATTTTATTTATATCATACGCAAGGATGTTAATGAATACAGTTTAGATTCATTAATTAGTGAAAAAATAATGTTCGGAAAAACTAGTTATACTTTTTTACACTTATTATCTATATTACGATAAAAGTTAAGCAACAGCGATAATTAGTATTAAAAATTTGGTTTTATGGTGGTTTTTTTTATTACTTTTTACAATTAAATCAACCAATGTATTTCATAAACGAAAGACTATAAGAATTACTTTTTATAAAATCCATTAAATTAACAGGAAAAAATAAGCTTTTGCAATTAAATTATCAAAAATGCTTTATAAACGCAAGAATTTATGAATGATTTCTTTAAAAAAATTTTAAAAAGAAGGTTCCAGTTTGTTAGTCATTTCCACTCCACCTTCGAGGTAGACTTTTTTTTAATGTGGTATCCCCAATAGGCCAATTCCAAATGAATCTAAGATTATGAGTTTTTAAGACTAATAGAATCAAATTAGATCCTTTGTTGCCATAACAACGTTTTTTTTTTCTGAAATGTTATTCTGTTAGTTAGCGTTCTTATTTAAAATTTTAAATAAATGTCTAAATCTTATTTTAAAAGCGGATTTTGAGAATGTGTTTTAGATTTGTCATTTTCTGATTTCAAATTTTGTTTTGATGTCTATGTTTAAATAAAAATTTCTTTGTTGAACAAATTTTCATTTTTTGGCCTATTATTGCACAAATGTTAAAAAACTTAATAAAATTTTAATTTATTGTGCGTACACTTAACATAGTGGTGTACGGTTTTCTAGCAAATACTTTAAAAGTTTTTAAATTTTTTAATACTGGAACTTGATAAATGTGTTCGATTTTTTAAACTTCTCTAATTTATTAAAAATAGTGCAACACTGATATTCGTTTTTCGTTAAAAAAAAAATTGTTTTTTCTAAATATTTTTTGAACAAAAGGTGGTCAAACGATTTTTGTGAATATTTTGGGGTGATTCTGCGATTCGCTAACAATTGACATCAAAAACACCCCAGAATTCCTGCTGCTTATATAAAAATTCATTTTTCATTTTTTTCCGTTAAAAAAAAATTCGTTTTTTGTAAATATTTTTCGAACTGAGGGTGGTCAAACAAAAATTGTGGGTGGTCAAAAGTGGTCCTACGATTTTGAATGGATTTGGATGAAAAAATCTATAAATTTTTCACTCCTTTAGTAGAAAATCGATTTTTTTGTTTTTGTCGTTATTACAATCTTTGGATGGTGGAGGGACCGTTTTTTCGTTAAAAAAAATTTGTTTTTTCTAAATATTTTTCGAACGGAGGGTGGTCTAACGTTTTTTGTTAATATTCCCAGGTGGTCCTACGATTCTTCAACGATTGAGCACAAAAACACCCCAGAATTTGTAGTAATTCATTAGAATTCAGCCTTTTTTGTTTTTCGTTAAAAAAAAAATTGTTTTTTCTAAATATTTTTCGAACGAAGGGTGGTCAAACGATTTTTGTGAATATTTTGGGGTGGTCCTACGATTCGCTAACAATTGACATCAAAAACACCCCAGAATTCCTGCTGCTTATATAAAAATTCATTTTTCATTTTTTTCCGTAAATATTTTTCGAACTGAGGGTGGTCAAACAAAAATTGTGGGTGGTCAAAAGTGGTCCTACGATTTTGAATGGATTTGGATGAAAAAATCTATAAATTTTTCACTCCTTTAGTAGAAAATCGATTTTTTTGTTTTTGTCGTTATTACAATCTTTGGATGGTGGAGGGAACGTTTTTTCGTTAAAAAAAAATTTGTTTTTTCTAAATATTTTTCGAGCGGAGGGTGGTCTAACGTTTTTTGTTAATATTCCCAGGTGGTCCTACGATTCTCCAACGATTGAGCACAAAAACACCCCAGAATTTGTAGTAATTCATTAGAATCCAGCCTTTTTTGTTTTTCGTTAAAAAAAAAATTGTTTTTTCTAAATATTTTTCGAACGAAGGGTGGTCAAACGAAAATTGTGAATATTTTGGGGTGGTCCTACGATTCGCTAACAATTGACATCAAAAACACCCCAGAATTCCTGCTGCTTATATAAAAATTCATTTTTCATTTTTTTTCGTTAAAAAAAAATTCGTTTTTTCTAAATATTTTTCGAACTGAGGGTGGTCAAACGAAAATTGTGGGTGGTCAAAAGTGGTCCTACGATTTTGAATGGATTTGGATGAAAAAATCTATAAATTTTTCACTCCTTTAGTAGAAAATCGATTTTTTTGTTTTTGTCGTTATTACAATCTTTGGATGGTGGAGGGAACGTTTTTTCGTTAAAAAAAATTTGTTTTTTCTAAATATTTTTCGAACGGAGGGTGGTCTAACGTTTTTTGTTAATATTCCCAGGTGGTCCTACGATTCTTCAACGATTGAGCACAAAAACACCCCAGAATTTGTAGTAATTCATTAGAATCCAGCCTTTTTTGTTTTTCGTTAAAAAAAAAATTGTTTTTTCTAAATATTTTTCGAACGAAGGGTGGTCAAACGAAAATTGTGAATATTTTGGGGTGGTCCTACGATTCGCTAACAATTGACATCAAAAACACCCCAGAATTCCTGCTGCTTATATAAAAATTCATTTTTCATTTTTTTTCGTTAAAAAAAAATTCGTTTTTTCTAAATATTTTTCGAACTGAGGGTGGTCAAACGAAAATTGTGGGTGGTCAAAAGTGGTCCTACGATTTTGAATGGATTTGGATGAAAAAATCTATAAATTTTTCACTCCTTTAGTAGAAAATCGATTTTTTTGTTTTTGTCGTTATTACAATCTTTGGATGGTGGAGGGAACGTTTTTTCGTTAAAAAAAAATTTGTTTTTTCTAAATATTTTTCGAGCGGAGGGTGGTCTAACGTTTTTTGTTAATATTCCCAGGTGGTCCTACGATTCTCCAACGATTGAGCACAAAAACACCCCAGAATTTGTAGTAATTCATTAGAATCCAGCCTTTTTTGTTTTTCGTTAAAAAAAAAATTGTTTTTTCTAAATATTTTTCGAACGAAGGGTGGTCAAACGAAAATTGTGAATATTTTGGGGTGGTCCTACGATTCGCTAACAATTGACATCAAAAACACCCCAGAATTCCTGCTGCTTATATAAAAATTCATTTTTCATTTTTTTTCGTTAAAAAAAAATTCGTTTTTTCTAAATATTTTTCGAACTGAGGGTGGTCAAACGAAAATTGTGGGTGGTCAAAAGTGGTCCTACGATTTTGAATGGATTTGGATGAAAAAATCTATAAATTTTTCACTCCTTTAGTAGAAAATCGATTTTTTTGTTTTTGTCGTTATTACAATCTTTGGATGGTGGAGGGAACGTTTTTTCGTTAAAAAAAAATTTGTTTTTTCTAAATATTTTTCGAACGGAGGGTGGTCTAACGTTTTTTGTTAATATTCCCAGGTGGTCCTACGATTCTCCAACGATTGAGCACAAAAACACTCCAGAATTTGTAGTAATTCATTAGAATCCAGCCTTTTTTGTTTTTCGTTAAAAAAAAAATTGTTTTTTCTAAAAATTTTTCGAACGAAGGGTGGTCAAACGAAAATTGTGAGTGGTCAAAAGTGGTCCTACGATTTAGAATCGATTGAGCTCACAATTAAATTAAATTTCGTTCATGGGGGTGCTACCATGTTATTTTCCCTATGCTGGTTATGGTGGAGGCTACGAGAAATAAAATTTTGAATCGTGAATATTTTCCGAACGGAGGGTGGTCAAACGAAAATTGAGGGTGGTCAAAAGTGGTCCTACGATGGTCAAACGATTAAGCTCACAAAGAACGTAAAATTCGGTCATGGGGGTGCCATCTTCACAAACCTGCCCTACCACACAAAATATGATTTCCAGAAAAAGATATTTTGGGCCATGTGGCAGAGTGTATAGCGCGTCCGACTCGTAATGCAAAGGTCTTGAGTTCGAACCCCAACCGAGTAAAACATTTTGTATAACTAATACGATCAGATCTTTCTGCATTCTGACTTTTTTAGTTTTGTTTTAGTGTTATTTACGACAATTTGATCTCAAATACTGCTGTATATGCGTACAGCTTAGTGTTTAAAGGCATTTAAACAATTAAATCGATATAATTGTTGTATCTCGTTGTTTTGTAATTGATTTTTATTGGAATTTAAAGGTCATATATTCCTGTATAATAATAATATAATAGAATTCCCAGCATACATTCATTTTGTACAACACAAATAATCACATTTTAGTTTCAATTAATATTAAAATCACATAAAACACACAGATGTATAAAGAAGATTGGCATACACAGATTTTGAATAAAAATGTCTATTTAATTATATCGAATAGAGAATTCTTTTTTTAATTTTTAATTTATTCATGATTTTATTAGTTATTTGTTTATACCATGTGTATATGAAATATATCAAGGTATACTAGATTTAGTCCCAAGTTTGTAACGCTTAAAAATATTGATGCTATGAACACAATATTGGTATAGGTTTTCATAAAATCACCTAATTAATCCATTTCCGCTTGTCTGTCAGTCTGTCGCCTGTCTGTTCGTCTGTAATCACGATTACTCAAAAACGAAGAGATATCTAGGTTATTTTTTTATAGCGTGCTGAGGACGCAAAAAGTAAGATTAAGTTCGTGAATGAGCAACCTTGGTCAAGGTTAGGACCCATCTTGTAAACTGTTAGAGATAGAACAAAAGTTCAAATGTAAAACATGTTCCTTATAAAAAAATAAACAACTTTTGCTTGAACCATTTTTTCGTAAACATCACAGTTTACCCTAGACAGCGCAAATTATGCGCAAATTGTAGTATTATATGGGTATATCAGTTATATGTGTGTGACATGTATGTATGTGTAATGTGACATAGTAATCAACACTGTCTATACATGGTATTTCAACAATTAACTCCGTTAATTCTGGAGCACTCCATACTGGATGCTTGTGTAAATATAATAAATCTTTCCTGTAATAATAATAAAATAATATAATATTGTTTTTGAGGTATCAAATGTAAACCGCGTCATCATAGTACCTACTTCCTTTAAAAAAAAAAAAACATTCGATATTTATGTTTACAAAACAAACATTCTAGTTTCACGTTTCAAATAAAAATTTATTACTTTCAATAATATTTTTTTAAAGGAATACAAAAATAAATAATTTTATGATATTGATATGTATAGCTTGAACAGGTATGGACTTTGATACTTGTCACAGTTTTTTAAACTAATAAACAAGGAATTATAATAACGAATAGAGTTAAATGTTTAAATACACTGTACATTTAAACATTTAACTTGTCGGAGACTTAACAGATCGAATCAAATTTGGCTGTGTTCTCAAAAAAATCGATTTTTTTTAACTTTATGACGTCATCAGAATCCAAAAAATTTATTTTTGCTCTATCACATCCAAATGTTATCCAATTTTGATAAATTAAGTAAGTAATCCTACTCAATTTGGGCCAATTTTTTCAAATTTGTGATCAAAATTAACCTAGCTCTAATAGGTTCCAAGAATTTGCAGACCTGGTACCGGAATTAAGCAAAACAGTGATAGCTAGCGAAAAACTGACATCACAGTTGAAAGACATGACCCAAAATTAGTGGGGTTCAAAAAAAATTCCAATCAGATCGGATCAAATTTGCCTGTGTTATCAAAAAAATCGAATTTTTTAACTTTATGACGTCATCAGAATCCAAAATATTTAATTTAGCTCTATCACATTCAAATTTTATCCAATTTTGATAAACCAAGTATGTAATCCTACTCAATTTAGGTCATACTTTTCAAATTTTTGATCAAAATTAACCTAGCTCTAATAGGTTCCAAGAATGTGCAGACCTGGTACCGAAATTAAGCACAACAGTGATAGCTAGCGAAAAACTGACATCACAATTGAAAAGCATTACTTAAAATTAGTGGGTTTAAAAAAAATTCCAATAAGATCGGATCAAATTTGGCTGTATTCTCAAAAAAATTGAATTTTTGAACTTCATGACGTCATCAGAATCCAAAAAATTTCTAAAGCCTAAATTTTATTATTTTTAAATAAATTAAATAGAACGTATAATTTAAAAACTTATTTTATTTATTATAAAAAATTTATTTAATTTAAAATCACGTAATAATTTATTTATTTAAACAAATTAAACTAGCAAAAAATGTGTCTAGACTCCCATCCAATTTATAAAAATTAGTAGGTATATGTATAAATCACAGATCTATATACAAAATCTAGATTGTTATACAAGTGTTAGCTATCGAATTTAAGTTATCAGTTTAGTTTAGTAAAGCCAATGCCAGTTCAAGTTTAATGAACAAAATTAAAGATTGCTAATGAGCAAAAATATCTATAATTACGCACGTAATTTTTCACGCATAAAGATTTTGTTTAAAACAATTTTTTTTTCTTAATAAATAAAAGAATCTAATTAAACAAAGAAATGAAAAGAATGTGATTATGGTACATTGGACCGGACATAATTATAATATTCACTGTAATATAAAAAAAAAAAAATTAAATTATTTTTTTACTTACACATATCATAAATTCTTTAGTTACACATTACTTGAATCAGCAAATTTAACTTAACACTTTACTTATTAAGTTAAATAAAATAATATTAAAAAAAAAAAATATTAAATTAAATATTCAAGTATTTGAAATAGTTGACGTAAGTAATAATTTTTAATCAGGTGGTATTTTTCAGAAGTGTATATAGGCATAACATGTTATAATCATCATACCATTGCAGATATAACACACTTACCAACCAATTGGTGTTTTGTATCGTATTTCAGTATCGAAAATAAAGAAAAAATGCGATAACAGAGAGTGGTTTTTAAGAAATCATAGTAATTTACAATAGCACTGTTCAAATACATGAATGAAATGTAAAATAAAAATAATTCACCATAGAACAATAATGTCCTTTTATGGTTCCGTACCCGAAGGATAACCACTGGCTATAGGCGGATGTTAGGAATTAAGTGGGACAGTTTCACTACAAATAATAAAGTGTTGGATTTAATTAATGAAAACCAAGAGCTGATCAAAGTGGTAAAACAGAGGCAAGTGTCGTATTTTGGCCAAATTATGCGATCTGACAAATATTATGTGCAACAGTTGGTAGAACTAGGGAAACATGAGTCAACAAGAGCCAAAGGAAGAAAAAGAATCTCGTGGATGGATAATATAAAAACCTGGACACAGATGAATTTACAGCAACTAATACAAAATACTTCAGATAGAGAACTCTGGCGAAAAGTGGTCTCCAACATCTCTTAGGAGATATGGAACACATCATCATCACCCAAAGGATAACCACTGTCTGTATTCCACTGTCTGTCAGCAGGCTCCTCATAAACTGCAACCTGTTAGACAGTTGAAATTTTGACGAGAGTGTGTAATTACTTGTACCGCTAGAACAACGTATCCATAAAAATTTCATGCTGGTATTGAGCAAGCTGGTTCAGTCTTGTATTGTAATGTCTTGTACGATGGTAAATAGCACTTTGTATGCGAGTCCGAATCGCACTTGACTAAGATTTAAGCCTCTTTATGATTGGCATATTGTCTGTTGGACGTCTTCAGTGATTTTCTCAATATTGGTGAGCATATTATATATTTAATCCCGAAAGTATATTGGAATACAGTTCCTTAACACGGTTTCCCATGGTAAGCAATGTGGCAGAAATCGTCACGTAAACATGTGAGATATCCATGGCAAACACTCTAAATAAAAATCAGACGCCGTTAAAGATCGATAATAATTTATATATATATGTTGAAGAAACTAAATCGTTTTATGGCAGATAATTCCAGAAGATGTTTTAAAACTTCAAAATAATGAAACATTTCTGAAAGCATGTATACATTACTAAAAAATACAAGCTGTTTTTTATATTTTATAAGCTAATTGTAAGTTAAGCAAGCAATGCAAATACTGAAAAAAATACTGATTTTTTTATGTAGTAGTGAAATTACAAAGTTCAAACTCTAAAATATTAATAAATAGAAAAATAATGAGAAATAATCAATTTTTAAGAGTAAAACTTTTATTTTTATTATGTAGGTAATGAAAATCACGTGGAGTTTCTTTTTTCCAATTCCGTATATATATATTATGTTATTGCGGAAATGTGACAAAAAAGATGTGTACTTTGGATTTTGTACGCAAAGAGAAATTTGACACATGATATTAAGGTAGTACGACAATTTTAGATTTAGGGTTGAAATTATTTGTACCTTATTTTCAATTTTGATGATGAATTTTGTTATAAACTTGATGAATGTTAACGAAAAACAAGAATAAAATTTTTCGATACCTGCCTGGGTTTTTCGAAATATCGAAAGCTAAATAGTTAAACAAAATTTTCGATATTTTAAATATTACATAGGACATATATATGTCCGATGAAAGAAAATTCTAGACATCGACTCAAGAGCTTGTTTAAGAAAGTTAGGGTTCATTGAAAAATATTCCAGGATCCTTGAAAGAAAATTTTTCGTACATTTTCGAATAGGAAAATGTAGACACACCTGGCCTTAGACATATAAAAACTTTTATGATACGCAGTTGATATTATATTATTTTTATTTAATAAATATAATATAATTTTTATAGACGTATTTCTAGGAAATAGATGGTCAGCCATTCTCTCAATTCTCTCAAAGTTATATATGTTGTCGCCAATTTAATAAATATACATTCTTATCGATAAATAATATAAAAGAAATAAAAATGTAGTAATGTTAGTACCCTAAGTCTTAAATTAAATAATAAAAAGTTACAAAAACAATACCTACGTAATATCGTAATCTATCAATTTAGAAAAAAATAATGTTATAATAAACTTAAAAAAATATTTCAGGGTTGGGAAAAGCTATATAATTGTAAGTTAAGTAGTATTTGCAAATATAAGCCAGTAAAATCTTATAGAAAGAAAAAATAAACTTAAATCGTAAAACGCAATGTTATGCCGCTGTTTTTTTAAGCAACAAAAAATTGTGCTACCTACGTAATGCGTGAAAAATTCCAAATTTTCGGACTTTTCAGTTTTTGTAGTTAAATTCAAAAACTATGTACTTTTGATATAAATTGCTATTTATTGAAATAATTAAAGCTAACCCACACAGCTCGGTAGGAATATCAGTTTTTGATATATGATACTTGAAAATTTACATGCTTTTCAGAAATGTTAAAGTTTTAGACTTTTATTGAGTCACGATTATCAAAACTTTACTGTACTAATATAATAATTTCCAAAATATTGACAAACCCTGTTAAATTATGATTTGTACCTTGTTAAGAAATAAAAATAGTTCGTTACTCTAATAAATAAAAAAGTTAGCTGACCTGACTGATTGCAACGTAAAAAAAAAAAATTAAATCTTGACAACTTTATATTACGCATGCATATACCTACCTATCATTTATTTATAAAAAGTTTAATCGCATAAACTGGTTAGCTAATAATATAATCATAATAAAATTAATATTAAATGTTTATATTTTAAATAGCTGAATTTGTAGCTTTACTATTTTTATTTTGGCATTATCATCTAAACGATATGGCGTCATTTTTATTTAGATGATAACATCATGGCGTTATTTTGTGATACTGATATGGGTGTTAGACCTAACTAATAGTACGGGTAGGAAATTAAAGTAAGAATATTTTTATACCATGCATATGAAATATATCAAGGTATACAAGGTTTAGTCCCAAGTTTGTAGCGCTTAAAAATATTGATGAACAAAATTTTAGTATAGGTGTTCTTAAAATCACCTAATTAGTCCTTTTCTGCTTGTCTGTCTGTCTATCGTCTGTCGTCTGTCCGTCTGTCATCACGATTACTCAAAAACGAAAAAAGATATCAAGCTGAAATTTTTATAGCGTGCTGAAGACGTAAAAAGTGAGGTAGAGTTCGTAAATGAGCAACATAGGTCAATTGGGTCATCTTGGAAACCGTTAGAGATAGAACAAAAGTTTGAATATAAAAATTGTTCCTTATAAAAAAATTAACAACTTTTGTTTGAAACATTTTTTCGTAAGCATAACTGTTTACCCGTGAGTACGCAAATTATGCGCATATTGTATAGTATGTATTATATGGGTATATCAGTTTTATTACAGTTACAATTATAGTATATGTGTGTGTAATGTGCGAAGTAATCAACACTGTCTGTAAATTGTATATCAACAATTAACTCAATCAATTGTTTCTTTTCATTATACTTGCATACAATATTTCATTATTTTGTTTCATTATTTATTGTAATTCAAGGATTAAGTTAGGTTTTATTGTCCACTGCCGAGGACATGACAGTAAAAATGCACTTATTTTTATTAAAGTGCATACAAAAAAAGATATATAATACATATTGTTTATTACACCATCCATGTAAATGCATTAGTAATTGATTTATTTATAACTGATGAATCATACTTGTAAAATTTATGAATGAACTTCATCATTTCATGCGCGATGTGATATTCATTAAAAAAATAAAAAGGTAACGTGTAAAACTTGAAACATGTATGCATGTTACTTATTTATGGTAATAAAATTATAAATCCTTATATAAATATTGAAAGTTTCTAAAATTTTGAAGGAGAAACTATTTTAACTAGCCATTATTGAAATTAGTTCAGAATTGTAACGAACCAAATTTTGGTATAGGTGTTTATAAAATCATCTACTAAGTCCATTTCTGATTGTTTTTCCGTCTATTTGTCCACCTATCCGTTTGTCCGTAAACACGATAACTCAAAAAGAAAAAGAGATATTGAGCTGAAATTAATATACCCCGCTCGATATCTCTTTTCGTTTTTGAATTATCGTGTTTACGGACCGACGGATGGGTGGACAGACAGACAAACGGGAAGGTACTAAGGAGATTAAGCACTTTCTATACAGGGTGTTTCAATTATTAATTCATTCAGTTATTTGTTTTTACTTGTGTTTATTTTCCTGAATCCCCTAGCAAGCATGGTCTTCCTGCTCGCATCTAACTCCTGGAAAGTCAGTTCTTATGTTAGCGAGCTACAAAATTCAAGTCACATAAGTCACTCGTAATTTCCGCTAGGAAAACTAGAAATAAACCAATATTTTGTCATCAAATTGGACGCAATTTCAATGTTCTTCATGTGCCTTACCTACACGAAGTAGATTGCAGAAAAGTCTTTGTGAATAATAAATATTTCCTATTCTTTTAGTTTTAAGAATTACAGTTTTTTAAAACTTTAAATATTTTTAAAACGTTAAAAGTTGGAGTTAGTAACTGGGACTTAGTAATTTTTCTTTAGTATTGAAACTTTTTTTAAAAATATTTTTAATTTTATTTTTTCCAGACAGCTATAGATTATGTTAAACAACATATCTGTAGTACGAAACAATTCAATCTTTAAAATAACTTTCCTCTGATTCTACCTTCAATAATTATAAAACCTCTTGTATTAATATGGACGCATTCAAGCAAAAATTATTATTGCAATTGCATAAACATATACTACAGCTACGGTTTCTCACTTATAATTTATTTTCCATTTATGGTAATGATCTTAAAGGTAATATTGTCTGTTAAAAAGTACAAAAAATACAGTATATGTTTTTAACATGTTTACACATAGTTCTAAGAATTCAGTCTAGATAAATTTACTTTCTTAGATTTTAGAGTTTTATTCTAAACTAGCTGTGAACTACCCGCTTTGCTGGGCAACATCCCCACTTGCACCCCTCCCTCCACATTTCCTTGCGTGGGATAACAGTTTTGTAATGTACACGTCATGCTCTTTTATTTGATACCCCACTTAGGTATATTTGTAAATATTCGATAATTCCTTCCCACTTTCTCGCTACACCTTTCTACCCTCCGAAGGTTAAAAGTAGATAAAAACAATAGATCTTTGAAGCGGGTTGTATATCGTGTCAATATTTGAGCTTAATCGATGCACAACTTTTTTAGTTTTTGAAGCATATCCCTTTCAACCCCTATTTCAACCCCTTACTCTATTATAATATGGATGTATTATACATAAAAACCTTCCTCTTGAATCACTCTATCTATTAAAAAAAACCGCATCAAAATCCGTTGCGTAGTTTCAAAGATTTAAGCGTATAAAGGGACATAGGGACATAGGGACAGAAAAAGCGACTTTGTTTTATAATATGTAGTGATTCGTTCCTTTTATTCCATTGTAAACTTACATTGTGATACTTGCTATCTTAGTTGTTGGACTCATAGCATCACTCATCTTTGTTGCACTCCTTTCAGTAAAAGGATTTTTCATTTTCGAAAGCCACTAGTTCTAGTGGTGTTACCATACCATCTGGGACCCGTGGTAAATTTTTTTGATAGGGCCCTATCAGTAAAGATCGTAATTAAATAAAAAGATAAATAAATGAAAAATACAAGAACGGAATTTTCGTCATACGCCAATCTCGAATTGCCCTATAATAAAATGGGCCTAATGTTATTTTAGTATAAATAAATAAATGCTAATTAAAAATTATATAATTTATTTATACTAAAAACTAAAAATAGAATATCATGAAATACCTAATTAATTTAAAAAATATAATTTTTTTTAATAATTGTTCCAACAAATATTTTGGTCAATTAAAAAGAATTAGTTCTGTATACATTTATTTATTTATTTTTGTTCATATTATTTTAATTTTTAAATGAACAGAATTAATTGACATATTTTTTGTTTATATATGTTTTTTTTTTATTTTTTCTTTAAATATATCACATTACAAACCAACATATGTTTTTTTGATTTAAAAATAAAATTATTTAAAAAATATATAATGGGACAATGTTTGGCCAATAGACATCCAACTTTGTCCAAAATTTGAAGCGTTAAAACGATATCGGGAAAGGTATAGACAAAAATTCGCAAAAATTTTTGTTTTCAGTGATAAATTTTTCATTTTCCAACCCCCGAACTAAAAAAAAGGATGTGTTAGTTAGAGTTCCGTACTCGAAAAAACTAAAAAATTGGCTATGATCTTCAAAATCGACTCAGTTTGGAAAAGACATGACGTATAATTTTAACATATAAATATTTACCATGGAAATGAATGGTCAAATAAACCTAGCTCAATTCATTTTGAAAAGTGAAATGGTAAAATAATTAGGTAATTCAAAACAATAATTCAAAAGAACAAAGTCAACTCAAATATTTCAATTTCAATTAAAATATTTCCAAAAATTGGCTCAAAAAATGATAGCTTTCCAAGTATCCTTTTCATCTCATCTGATACCCTTGACCATCACTGTGACATTGATTTAAGAAGGAGTGTTATAAGTTTAAAGTGTTTATCTGTGAGTCTGTGTGTTTCTCAGTAGCATCGTAGCCCCTAAACGGTCGAATCGACTTGATTGAGAACATTTTATAGCTGTTTCCAAAAATGGGTTTACAAGGAATAAATCGCATTTGTCGGGGGTTTTTTTAATTTTGCAAATTTCACTTGTATAGCATTATTAATTTAGGTGGGCCTTGGAAAGTATTCTATAAAGGTTAAATGAAAACTTTTTTTTTCCTAACTTTCATTTACTATCGTGTAGGATTAGAAATTAAAAATCTAAATTAATATTGATATAAAAAGTATAAAAATAATGAAATAATATTAAATCATTTTTATTAATATTGTAGACACAAATCTATCTTTTTATTTTAAAATAAATAAATACGTAAATATTAAATAAAAAACTACTAGTAATTAAATTTCATTGATAATTAATATTTATAATAATGTATTGTAAGTATATACAAAAAAATAAAATAATTAATGATTTATGATCAGTTTTAATTCATCAAATGTACGCGGAGTGGTTTTGATATTAAAAAATTTATTTCGGAAAAATACACACGCTTTCTTGCCCAATTTTAAACCTTTTTTAACGTGTCAAAAACTTGGGCATCCAATTTGATGACGTAATATCGGTATCATTATACGAAATAACACAAATAAGTTTGACAGATATATTCATAGACATCTGATGATAATAAATATAAATACTTATTATTTATGTATATATTATACCCAGCTGTCTACACTAAACTAACTGATGGTCTATGACTCATACCGATATGACATCACTGCAGGGCTTACCCGCGTTTTAGGTCACGTGATATACAGTTTAAAAATTACGATTTTTAATTTTAATATTTTAAAAGAAAAATGTGCTTTTATGACTCGAAATCAGAATATTTACTGTTAGAACTTTCGTACCATTCAGTGTACATAATTGATAAACTTCTATGAGTAATTGTATAAAAATAAAGATATAAACATTATAGGAATTATTATCATGTGATTTAAGCAAAAAACAAAAAAAAGTTAAAACATTAAAAAAAAAACTCTAAAGATAATTTTTTTTCTCTTGTTAATATATAAATATTTGTGTTAAAAGCTTAATCAATTAATCAAAATTGATTAAAATATTATTAGTGATTTTTAATTAATTTATTTTAATCATAAAAATGACATTTATTGTCAATATCTATCTGTTTTATACATTACACATTCATTATTATATTATTATATATATATTGACATATAATTGATTTTTATTCGCCTAGTCTTATCATGTATTGACCCTAACGGGGGCATATCAATAACTTCCCGATTTTAAAAAGAAAAATATTCTGATTTAACTTTTCTAAAAATATAAATATTTTATTTGCGAATTTCTTTAACAACTTTTTCAGCTCTTGATGTTAAAATACAAAATACATTATTTTAAATTATAACATTAAAAATAGGATGGGAGTAATGAGAGCAATTATTAAGAGACAGAAGTTATGTGACATTATAGTCTTAATAATTGCTCCCATTACTCCCATCCTATTTTTAATGTTATAATTTAAAATAATAGTAATTTAAAATTAATATTTTATTAACTTTTACTTAAGATGAGAGGTTGACACTTTAGTAGGTATTACTTTAACTATTGAAGCATATGATCGCGTAAAAAAAATAGCGCGTTACCGCACCACAACTTTTTTAGGGCCATTTTACAAAAGTCCTGTTTTTTGCATTCAGCTGCGGTTTGCAAAAAGTATACATTCGATCTTGCTGAAATTGTGTGTGATACTTCATGGGTACAAAAGCTACAGTCCATTTAAATCTCAGCTTTGAATCTTTAAAACAACAAGAGCTATGAAGTTTTGAAATTTCGAGCAAAATCGATGGTTTTTTGCAATTTGTGGGGACATCGATGGACCAATCGGGTTCATTCGCAGCTCATTCTTTTCGCCTTTTTACGGCGCGTAAGCTTATTGAACACTTTTTTATTTTTAACTCAATCCGACGGTGTCTGGCGCGAAAGACCGGATTAGGCCACTTTACCATTTTTTTTGGACCCCTTCCGACCATCAAAAAATGTTGGATTTTAGTTTCCTCAATTTGTATCATAATGATCTACTAAATTCAATTTTTTTCTCCGAACTCAGAATTAAATTATTCAAAAAGTTAATTTGATCATATCAAAAGGTCTTTAAAACTCTCTGCCACATACATATAGCTTAGCTCAAAATAAGTCGATTTAGCTAAACCTGTCCTAATAAAAGTTACTCCGTTTTGGCGTTACACGCTCTTGAAGTTTTGATTGATTTGAAATTTTTTTCTTCCATAACTCTAGAAGAAATTTTGATAAAAGGTAATATCAATTCATGTGGGTAAAATTTGGGATTTTAAGTATCTAAAATCCTCCAAACTTTTATGCCTATGGAGATAAAGGACTTTAACTATGGAATTTAGATGAAAACTAGCTATTTACTATAAAAAATATGCTCTCTATAAAAATCGATTATTCTCATAGGTTACTTAAAATTGTCTATTTTAATCTTTGGTAACAGCAAGATTGGTACTATTTTTTAGATTAAAATAAGACTTGTATCTTGATGAGATACAGGAATTTCTTGAATAAGTCACCGCCCAGGATCTAGAAAGGGGGTGGGGTCAAAACTGTTTATTCTTCCTTAAATCATAGAATAATGTGCTTAGTGATTTTAAAACACTCAGTTGGTTTTTGAATACATCCTACTATACATGTGTATTTCTTATTTGTATTGTATTCATTAGTAGTAGTAATACTACAGTATGCAGTAAAAACACTTGGTTGTAATTATAGGTGTGTATACAGAATGTTCGATTTACATCTAGGTATATAAATATCACGAGTATGACAGAATACCTGCGTAAAGCAATGTATCTAAGTGAAAGGTATTATATACATGTGTTGAAGCTTCGATATGCGTTGAGATAGTTGTAAGACGTTTGGAGAGTGGGAGTTTCTTAATTGAACAGATGAACTACAATAGATAAGCCACGATACAAGTAACTTTTGCAATTTCAAATAATACCTATAATACCTCTTTTTTAGATGCATTGCTTAACGCATGTATTCTGTCATACTCGTGATATTTATATTCCTAGATGTAAATCACACATTCTGTATACGTTTAGCATGGGTAATAAGCCAATAATTTTTGAGTGCAGTGCTAGGAAAAAAATATCTTTTATCTTATAAGAACATTAGTATACCTAATGAACAAAAACACAACCCGTATATTATGCAGATAATATACATAAATTGTATTATATTATGCCGCTCGCAATCTGTTTGATTTATTTAAATACAGAATGTAAAAAAAAAATATACTGTTTTTTTTTTTTTCAAAATCTGTCGGCATTTTAAGCTTTATTAAAAGATAGTATTTTAGATAGTAATATAAGTTTTTTTATCAACATTCGTCTAATGTTTCAATTCCCTTGACATAATCACATTAAAAAACATGATAGTATTATAATAACATGTGACTTCCCGGTTCGTATTTGAGACCCCCATCAAGATAAATGCAGTCGTACAACAAAAAACAATATTTTTTTCCAAGTATACTTTCAGATTTTTAGTAATCATTCATTTCAGATTTATCGTTTCTGCTTCATAGGAGGTTGTAAAAGTATTTTAAGTTCAGTTGGTTAAGACGTAACCAATTCCGTACGCGGTAAGCTTAGGGTAGCGGGTTCGATTCTCGCCGTCGCAACAAAATTAATATAATTAATAGTTATCCGGGGCTGGTGTAGTGCATGGTATATGCATAAAGGAGGTGCACTCTGCCTCTCAAATTGAGGAGCTGATAAATGAAATTATCAGCGGAAAGGTGGTAAAATCCATAAATGGTATCACAAAAGTCTCTATAGCCTAGGTGTGTCCTTCGTGGACAGCAAAATAATCTAACTTAACCTACCCATGCTTCATTTAAAATAAAAATGATGTCAGCCAAATGGCCGCCTTTGGAACTTCTGCAGTATATTAGGTTATCTGTTCGTGGAAATTAGCCATGTCTGTATCATCGTGGCACCTATAAACGGATGAACCGATTTGGATTTTATTTGTTTCGTTTGAAAGGTAATTTAATGGGAAGTGTCCCTTTGGCCATGTATTAAGTGCGAGTTTAGGGTTCCGTACCCGGAACAACTTGTAAAACGCTTCAGTTTGAAGAAAGCTCTAGGAAAAGAGGCAATTTAATTGAGAGTGTTCTTATATACGTTTCTAATGCGAGTTTAGGGTTCAATAATCGAAAAATTTCTTGATGGTTTTTGAATTTTGTAAATTTTTCTTTTGTAATTTCATCTGAACAATCATAAATGCGTTTAATGAAAGTCAAATCCATCTGTACCATTTTGTTTAAATTAAAATTACAAACAAATAATAAAATGAAGTTATTTTAACCAAATAAGTAACCTTTAAGGTCATTTTATATAATTTGGATATAGGCCATTTGGCTGTACTTGTAAATTGGTAAAAGGTCAATAGGTTATTTATTAGCTATGGCTATATTATTGAATGAAGTAACTAGAACACCATGCAAGCAGGCAGCCAAGCAAGTGAATTTTTTTCTAAAAGTATTTACGACATGCAAATTGATACGTCAAATAATTGAACATATTGTTTCAATCATTTCATCATCTAATTGATTATATTTAATGACCCAGATCCATCAAACTATTCAGTTTAATTGATTTCTCAATTTTTTGATGCGTTTTTAATTTTAAATTTATTGGGAATAAATTTAAGAGCATTTTTGTAACAGTATGATCCTGTGATAAAATTAAAAAGAAATTTCTGGTTTAATTAACCAAAAAAACAAGAAAACGCATAGAAAAACAATGAAAACAAACAAGTCTCTATCTTTTATAGTTTTGGGCAAATTGGATAATTGGTTTTTATAAACTTTGATTATTAATGATTCGAAATTTTAAAGTATTTTCATATTTTTAAAAAATATTTTCTTTTTGTTTCAGGTATGTTTTCAATTTTCGCTCTTCAGTAAAAATTTCACCCTAAGTCTCCCACAAAGTATTACAAACCAGCAAAAGAATAAGTATATCTGATTATAAGTTTTTAATCTTCAGAAGAAAAAGGCTAATTGAAAACAATTTTTTTTTGTTAAATTTTTTTTGAAGAATACTTAACAAATTAATTTTTTACGTGAAGTGCATCAAAATGATATTTATTTCACTTTTTCCTTGAAGTTATTTTTAAAATACTTAAAATATTTTAGATAACAGACGTGCTGTGTTATTTCTTTTAAAAATTTTTAATATAATTAATTTAATTTTTTAATTTTTTTTTTTACATTGCATCATATTAATTCTTAATTTAAAAATAGGCCACTAATAAAGATAATAATGCTAACTTTTTAAATTTAAGTAGGTTTGTTTTGGCAGTTTTTTTAAAAAGTGTGTCAAAATTGAAATAGACCGTTAATTTGATTGTTTTGACGAATTAATAAGGTTAAGGAGATATGCAAGGATTGAATAATACTAGAGGTTTCATAAATACATTCTTTGATTAACAAAGTTTCCAAAAAATCACAAAAAATTCTTAGGTAATCGGGCTTTTTATTATTTTATCGTTCAAAATTGGCTGAAAAAATGATGAATCATATACGTTATTCTTTCCAATTGGATATTTCTATATTAAAAAATCTAGAAAGTGTGATAAAAAACTATCTAAAATATTTAGACAATCTTGTAGTCACCATAAAAATATAAGGTTGTCGATGGTATAAAAACAAAATTTTAATTTAATTATGAGTTCATCGAAGATCTATCATTTGATGAATAGATACGACTATAGTTAGAGTATTAATGCTTGAAGAGAGATATCTATATTATCAAATTTATAAGCATCACTTCCACCCAATATATTATATATTTTTGTGGCTGTGGAGAGTCGATAACTAAATTGAAACCCCCTTCAATTCTCAGTTAATTTAAGGAGACTCGGATATACAAATTGAATTGAGACACTTCTGATCATTTTGAAGTGGACTGAAAATGAGTCAGCCTAATAAATTTTTATCTATACACGGTCAAATATCACTTTATACTACACCATATAAATCATAGCGCGTAGGAGGTTTTCGGAAGTTCAGAGTCAAATGATGACTTTATGTAAAACAAAAATTGAGTCATATAAAATTCTTTGAATGCTTAAAAAAAAGTAATTAATTGCGTTTATCACCTTATTCGTATGTTGTCATCTAGATGAAGTAATAATGTAGGTGTATTTATTTATTATAATAATAAATAAATACCAACTAATAAAGTCAATATTATAATTATAAAGACGATGTGATGTATACTCAATGTCACAAAAAATGCTCGTTTTAAAACATTCTAAGTGTTACTATTATAACATAACATATAATGAGTACGCTTAGAATGTTTTAACTGTGGCACTTTTTCTGACAGTGAGTGTACATGTGATGTTGTAAAAATTTTTTTACCATGTAATCAATTCTATTGACATAAAACACCACATCATACCACAAGATAGGCGCCGCTAGCCGCCAGCCGCCACGCTGCTAGCCATAGTTATACCATTAGATTTATAATAAAATAATAAATTTCAAATAATGTTATTTACTTTTAAATGTACAAAAAAAAAATTCTACATAACATTTATTTTTTTATTACACCTATTTTAAAGTTGTCCATATACATGCGGTATTTATTAAACGTGAATGTGCAATATATCTAAATAGATTTACCTAATCGGAATCATGCTAAATTGATAATTTTTGGGTTGTTTCCATGTAAAATTATATTATAGCTAGCAGCTACCCGCCCGCTTCTAAAACGTAGAAAATTACCATATTTCCGCTAACAAGTCGTAGCTGTTTTGAAAAAATGGAAACCCGAATTTTTGATATGATCTAGTAATGATACAACACCATTTACGCGGTTTAATTGCAAATTATCACTTTGGTTGACATACTTTTTACTTTTCCAAGCTAGAAGCGTGGAAAATTATGTATCATTATGAAAACATGAACGCCTGGGCCTGGCAGTGTATCACGACTACTGCAGGAGCTGTCACAGTGGTGGTGAGGAGGAGACAATGTCTCATCTTCTCTGTCACTGTTCAGCTCTTGTCATGAGGAGATGGACTTACTTGAGCCAGTCTCTCTTTGACGACATTTCCGACCTGGAGTCCGTCTAAACTCTCCTGCTGTTCTTAAACAGCTCCAAATGGTTCATGGAGTAGTGGCCGGGGACGGACCAACCCTTTTTCGGTATCACAACGGACCCTATGGTCTAAGTGTGTCCCACCCCAGGCAAGCCACTCTAACCTAATCCAACGTATGAAAACGTATTTGGTATGCTTTACATATCTCAAATCTTTTTTTTATATTATAATAATTTTATTTTATTATTTAGTAAAATTCAATAACCTTCAAATAATGAATGAAAAAGAACATTTATTTATACAAAACTTACAAAAAGCTAAAAAAAAGACGAAGCATTATTCGGTATTCGGTAGATTTCTTTTGATCTTTCTATAAGTTTGTGTTTTATTAACTAATGATGATTCTCTAATAATAATAAAACATTCATTCAATCATTAATAAGTAATTAGAACGTATCAAATCATTTTGTTTGTGTTGTTTAAAAGTTGACGAATGAATTATTTATTAAAAAGATGTTGGTTTTATGTTGTTGTGTGTAAATGATTAGCAAATATAATAAAATAAATTTTATTTAGAAATCATTGAAAAAATAACATGGAAAAATACTTTATTTTCTGTGTATTTAATAATTTTAAAGTTTTTGTTGAAATAGCACAACGCTGCAATATTTAAATAATAATTTAAGAA
Source organism: Chrysoperla carnea (assembly GCF_905475395.1). Lineage (NCBI taxonomy): Eukaryota > Metazoa > Arthropoda > Insecta > Neuroptera > Chrysopidae > Chrysoperla > Chrysoperla carnea. The sequence goes on along the minus strand of NC_058338.1, from coordinate 6,318,607 downwards.
ATAACTTAAAACAAGTGAGAACAAACAATTGACTGAGTTAATTGTTGAAATACCATGCATAGGCAGTGTTAATGATTCTATCGCATTATACACACATACATAACTGATATTCCATACATACTATACAATTTACGCCTGATTTGCGCCCTCACGGGTAAACAGCGATATTTACGAAATAATGTTTCAAACAAAAGTTGTTTAATTTTTTATAAGGAATATTTTTTACATTTAAACTTTTGTTCTATCTCTAACGGTTGACAAGATGAGTACTACGGACCCAAGACCAAATTGACCTATGTTGCTCATTTGCGAACTCGACCTACCTTTTTTTTAAAAACCAATTTAATGATGGAGTTCGGATAGACCTTCAATATTTAGAAGGCCTTGAAAGTTGAAACTTCGTACTTCAACGAGAAAATAATGATAAAAAGTTACCAAAAAATATTAATGCATTTTCAGATAATTAAACACTAAAAGTGCGGTGTAATAAAATCTTTAATTTATTGTCATTTTATTTACGAAACCAAATTCTGGAGGTCATGTTGACCTAGGACGTACAGATATAAAATATCAGAGTGCAAAATTTTGCGATCAATTAAATATATTAAAATTAAATAAATAAATAAATCGTCATATAATTTAATTTTAAAAATAATTTCATCAAGGATAACATTTTCATTTATAAAATATAATAAAATTTGTCGCTGTGATTTTCTATTAAAATATTATAAGTCTAGGGTCTAACGTAATATTTGACAGAGAACAGCTGCAAATGTTAACCGGTTATTTTTGTTTTTAAACTTTTAATCTATTGGTTACGGTTTAAATGAGATTCAAGGCCCAATATATGGCTCATTTACGAACTCAAGATACTTTTGAGTCCTAATAAAAATGATATATAAATTTCAGTTCGATATCTCTTTTCGATCTTGAGTTATCGTGATAACGGGCAGACTAATAACGTGATTTTGGGAAAATCTATACCAAAATGTTGCTTTTTTGATGAGTTTTTTTGGCTTTACAATACCACGCAACTACAAAAATATATAATATATTGTGTGTAAGTGCTGCTAATAAATTTGATAATATAGATATCACTCTTCAATCATCAATACTCTAACTATAATCGTCTCTGTTCATCAAATGATGGATCTTCGATGAACTCATAATTAAATTAAAATTTTGTTGTTATATCATCGAAAATCTTATATTTTTATGGTATTATTTTAAACTACAAGATTGTCTAAATATTTTAGATAGTTTTTTATCACACTCTCTAAATGGTTTGATATAGAAATATCCAATTGAAAAGGATAACCTATATGATTCATCATTTTTTCAGCCAACTTTGAACGATAAAAAAATTAATAAAAAGCCCGATAACCTAGGAATTTTTTGTGATTTTTGGAAACTTTGTTAATCAAAAAATGTATTGATAAAGTTTTATTGAAATTCCTTGTATTATCCAATCCTTGCATATCTCCTTAGGAATATTTGAGGCGCCTTAAAAGAGAATTGTCTATACCTGAACCCCAGCCTATATTAAAAACAATAAATGTATTTGTTATAATATTTATTATAAATAAATAATTTAAATTTAGATTAAAAAGAACGTAATTTATAATAAATGTTATTAAAATACGTTGTATGTACTACGTTGAACACAAGAACACCCACATATACTTACATTTATTTCACATTCTACATTCACGTGTTTTAGAATTAGTTTATTATGGATAACAGAGATTTTCATCTTAAATCGTTTAAGAACATGAAATCATTTTAAATATCTCCTTTAATAATACATATCGTATAAATTAATTGGAAAATAACTTTTATTTTATTATTTCCTTGTTGACAAATAAGAATAACATGTTTTTGTTTACATTAGTGTTTTATAGACCGTTGATAAAATGAATATATAGTTCAGGAGAAAATCGCCCAAAAAAAATAAGTTATAGAATATAGATTATGAGATAAGATAATAACAGATAAAATTAGGTCATTTTCACGTTTCTGTTTCGGGCAGGGGTTAGCTAAAATGACGAGGGAATTGAATCACGTGGATCTCACACCGATGTTCGTGCTGTCTATAGCTAATATTTTTTTAAGAAACTTCTAAAATACGGAAAATATTTAATAACAAAATCATGGTGTTATTTATACTGATTTGAAATTTGGAGCTCTTTTGCTTGTCGTTTTCGGATGTTTGATTGTATCTTAAAATACAGTCAATGAACATAACATAATCATGGTACAATGAGAAAAGGTATATTCTTGCGTAGATTCACTCTCTCACTCTTGGTAGATCTCTCCCGCTGTAACAGCTCATGTAGTAATCGTGACGCATTGGTAAGCCTAGTAGCACAGCGAACGAGAGAGATAACTATATTAATAGAATTTTAAACAAATCTTTTTAATATATATTGCATGATAAACAGTTAAGCGGTACTGTAGAGTTAAAATAGAGTTTCAATATTATTTCACTACAAGCGTATATACTCTTAGCGTGCATCCAATATTGTAGAAAGACTTCTATTCAAGGATTCAAGATTTAATAGTTTTTTTAGCTCTGTGACTGTACAGTGTACACCATAGTTTATAAAATCATCTTCCTCAATTTTATTTATTAACGATAATAAATAACTTTTATAATTATCATGATAAAACACTTATTTCAGTTTCAACTGCTATGGACAGACAAGTTGCATTTTAACAACGCAATTAGTCTATTAAAATTACAATAAAGTCACTTGTTTAACACTTATACAATGTGTAACAATTATAATGATTACTACTTAAAATGCATGTGCAATAAGTTTTATAATGTGTCCATCGGGAAAATCGACAATTATTCTGGAAATATGATAGAATTTAAAGAAGTATCAAATTAAAGAAGTAAGAAGATAACAAGTTCTAAAGTATATTTTAGTTTGAAGTTTTAATTACTTTAAATTAAACGGTTTTTAAACTGTTCATTATTTTTGAGACTTTTGTGTTAAAAGATCATTAAAAATCATTAAAAATATGTTTTCTATCTGAATAAAAACCAATGTACAAGTAAACCATTTACTTTAATTTAGTAATTTTACTGTGCAGTAAACTTTAGTATTTATTACCTTGGATTATTATATAAATCTTTAAGTATCGTTGCTTCCGTTACATCTTGTACACATTAGTAATAATTATTATTAGTATGATATAATAAAATTGCACTTTTTTATTCTTTTAATAATAAATGAAATGTAAATATTTGTATAAATTAAAATAATTTTATTATATTATTTAAATATGCACTCTTTTTTTTTTTTTTATAAAAATATTAAAATAACACATCTTTTTAATATGCATATTTTTCGCAATATTTGTGATAGTTTACGATAGTCGAGTTTTTTTTTTAAATATATGCAGTTTTCTTCGTTTTTTGTTGTATTTGTGACAGTAGCAAGGTCAAATTAAATAAATTTTATTATAAATATAAAATATAAATATTTCAATTTAATATTTTTATTTTTTTTGTAATATTTACCGTGTCAGTCAGTGTTTTAATGTTTACATTTGTAATCATTTCATATAAATTTATAAATTGCATTTGACCATGAAAAATACAATATTTAAGAGATTTTATATCGAATTTTGAAATCTGTTGTTATGTAGAAATAAAATTTTTGAAATACAGTCAAACCCGTATAAGCGAGAGCTCAAGGGAGCGCAATTTCATTCTCGCTTATAGAGGTTTCTCACTAACCCGAATTTCTCGCTAATGCAGCTACGTGGGTAGCGTATTTAAATAATATAAATAAATAAAGATCGACTGTCGCTTATAGAGGTATAGATAAGTAGCAGTCTCACTTACGGAGGTCTATAAGGGAAAAACGACTCTCTCTTACAGACGTTTCTTGCTAATAGAGGTTTTGGGAGCGAGAGAAATATTCATTTTGAGCCACGTTGACTAAGTCCACGTTGACTAATTTAGATGTGCTGGATCGTTTTTAACTTTTTGAAGGCCCTGGGTTCATTCAAGGATTACAAGCCTAGGTTTTACGATAATTAGTGTGTTAATTAGATAAATATTTGCTGCATTTCTCATCTCATTTTACGTATTTTAATGGTATCGTTAGCAAATAGAATTTCTTCAAATGAACCTAGTTAAATAGGGGATAACTCTGATGTCAAATTGGCCATATTACCCGCGGAGATACAGCTGTTTGCTATTTTGGTAGTATTTGATTGTTTTTTAAATTATCCTTTAATACTGTTGATGAGTATACATATTCTCCTTTAATGCTTTTGATGAGTATACGAGTATACACAGACTTAGTAACTTAGTAAAGTTAGCTATACTATATTAGTAATTAATAAACTTTGATTAAGATGACTTAACGTAGGTAATAAGTTATTGATAAATAGGTACTAAATGTAATTTTAAGTGTTTAATTTAATAATGAATGTCTTTCATGACTACCAAAGTAAATAATAAACATTTTATTTATCTATCAACATTAAATCTATGTAAGATTATTAATAAATAAATATACTTATTATAAGCTATACTAGAGTTAAACGGAGCAGCAACATATTACTTAAGTATAGTTTGTATTGTATGCGCAGCATTTATTAAATATTTGTCCTTGACTTTGAATTGATATTATTATTATGAATATAATATGTGGTATTTTTTATATTAATATTTAAAAAAAAATCTCTATCTCTATATATTATAAATGTGAAAGTAAGGGTGTTTGTTTGTTCACGCTAAAATTAGCGACTTTAATTATAGAATTGTATGGATTGAATTTATGACTTACATTGAAAATTTAATATTATTATCTCACAAATTTAAATAAATAATTATGATAATTTACATTTGAAAAATAATATTTGTGCAATTTGATTTCTTATTTTCACAATTTTTAATGCATTAAGTTTAATTAATTATCGTTTTTCAATAATTTTCATTTGACATTTTCTATAACATTTACATGTAAAGAATTGCAAATTAGTCATAATAGTCTCCTTTATCGCGAAAATTTTTCACTGGAAGCGCTGGCATCGATTTAATTGTCCCTACCATGACTACGCACACAACGAATAGCTGATATATCAGAATAACACATGAGATATAATTTATATATATTTTTACAGAAATCTGTAATTTATGGTTCAAAATGATGATTACAGATGGATCAGATCTATAATAATCATTTTGAAACATAAATTTGAAGTATTCTGTAAAAATTTAAAATAGTAAATGTCAAACCATTCATGACCAACTTTTCTAATATACTCTGTTTGAAAATTATTGAATTTTGTTGTTTATAGAGAACTAGCTGTGAACTACCCGCTTTGCTGGGCAACATCCCCACTTGCACCCCTCCCTCCACATTTCCTTTCGTTGGATAACAGTTTTGTAATGTACACGTCATGCTCTTTTATTTGATACCCCACTTAGGTATATTTGTAAATATTCGATAATTCCTTCCCACTTTCTCGCTACACCTTTCTACCCTCCAAAGGTTAAAAGTAGATAAAAACAATAGATCTTTGAAGCTGGTTGTATATCGTGTCAATATTTTAGCTTAATCGATGCACAACTTTTTTAGTTTTTGAAGCATATCCCTTTCAACAACTATTTCAACCCCTTACTCTACTATAATATGGATGTATTATACATAAAAACCTTCCTCTTGAATCACTCTATCTATCTATTAAAAAAAAAACCGCATCAAAATCCGTTGCGTAGTTTCAAAGATTTAAGCGTACAAAGACATAGGGACATAGGGACAGAAAAAGCGGCTTTGTTTTATAATATGTAGTGATATCGATTTAAAATGGTTTATAGTAGCTGTTGTCCTACAATTTTATTAAGATTGGATTATATAAGTAGTAATAGTAGATAAACTGGTATTGAATTTTTGTCTAAAACTGTGCTAGGGGAAGTTTCACACACACACACGCACACACACTTTAATTAAATTACGACTCCAGTGCTTGCAGTGAATAATTGACTTTAAATTTGCCAAATTAATTTAACTTGCCAAATTTTATAGCTTTTTTCATCTAATTTCACAAACTGAACTCATTTTTGTACCTACGATATCTGTATTTATATTAAAATCGTAAATTTTAATAGTAACATACTTCTAAAAATAGAATTTAATTCATTAGTTTTATTTATAAAACAATAAAATATTTAATTATAAATAATTTTTGCAATCCACAAAAACCGCAATCTAATTTATTGCATTTTTTTTTTATTAATATCTAAAATCTAAATAAGTATAAATTGATAGTAATAATTTATTACTCCTGCGATTATTTATTATAATAAATTACTATCTTTTTTTTATGTAATTTTTTATGCAATATTATAAGTATAATTAATATTTATAACATATTCCTGGAAATAATTATATTATTTGTTTAATTATGAAATTATGTAAATGGAATAAAAATTGTTAATAACTAAGAAAATTAAGGAATTATTTTACAATTAGAGAATATTTTAATTAATTTTACAATCATATAAAAGTGATAATTAATTGTCACTAGATGTTATTATGATATTTTCCCATTACACATTATCTAATTAGTTACACCTAAATTGAGTTTTTTATTGTAATCATTTCGTACGATCAGAAATTAAAACGCTAATTTAAAAATATATTTTATATAAAATAATATTTAAAAAATTTAACCTCCAAAATAAAAAAAAAGATAAAAAAAATCACATAAATGGCGCCACATTAAACAAGAATGCTTTTCGGTACCATATATAGACAGATTCTTTTTTTTTGTGAACTTTTGATTTCTCTTTTAATACCTTTAGGTATAAAAATATAATAAGAATAAACACAATTGTTCATTATTATACCCTGTATATATGAATTATTTATATCAAAGTATATTAATTTTAGTGCCAGGTTTGTAACGCTTAGAAATATTTATGATATCAATAAAAGTTTGATATAGGTATTCATAAAATAACCTAATTAGTTCATTTTCGTTATGAAGAAAGAAAATTTTCCGAAATTTCGAAAGGGCGGCCATAAGATCACCCTTTTATTTGACATAAATGTTTTTATTTTTTTTAAACTTATCTAATTTATAAAACAATACAAGCACTGATATTTGATACAGAGTTTTTTAACAATTAACTCAGTCAATTGTTTATTTTTACTTGTTTTTTTTTTTTTTAAGAAAATAATTTTTTATTGGAATCAAAATAATTATAAATTAAAAATATATAATTATAATTAAAATTGATTAATGAATTTATAATTTATTCTGACAGGCATTATAATCAACACACAATCAATGTTTTCAATTGAATTTTTTTTAATCATAACTTTTCATTATTATTAAAATTTAATTCTACCACAGTTCGTCAAAGTTTATTCTTGAAAAATTTAATTGATTTTAACATATTTTCTCATCAAAATTTAATACGAACAAATAAATTGTAATATAAGGAACATTTTTTACAGTTTACGATCTCTAACGGTTTACAAGATGGTCGTACGGACCCAAAACCTTGACTTATGTTGCTCATTATGAAGTCCTCATTTTTTACGTTCTGAGCACGCTATGAAAATTTCAGCTTGATATCTCTTTTCGTTTTTGAGTTATCGTGTTCACAGACGGACGGACAACCGAAAAAGAACTAATTAGGTGATTTTATGAACACCTAAACCAAAATTTTGTTTGTAGCATCAATATTTTTAAGCTTTACAAACTTGGGACTAAATTTAGTATGCCTTGATATATTTTACATATACATGGTATAATAATAATAGTAAATAATCAACTTTGCAATATTACAAAATCTAAAATATTTTAAGTTTTAAAATTAAAATTTTGACAAAATAATTACAATTATATCTTACATTGTTTTATTCATTAAATTCATATAATTAGTATAATTTAACCCTTAACCAACATTGTAGTGTTATTCAAAAATTGATCTAGTATAAAGTCCTTTTAGACAGCTCTAAATGCGATAATGAACACGGTTATTGAAATATAGTATTGATTTTACCGACATATTCGACTCTTGATTCTTTTGACAATCTTCTTACAAAATTCGCTAAATATACTTAACAAGCCCAGATAAAGGTTAAAATAATATTATACAGTTAAAATCAGTTGGAGCAACTTCAAACAAAATAACTCCATTATAAATATTACATTCTGAACAAATGACGGGCGAAAAATAAATGAATAATCATTAATAATAGTTTGCATTTTTTTTTTTTGTATCAAGCCAAAGAGAGAAGGGACAAGGTGATCTGTGATGTTTATTACAACATTTATTATGTTTTGAAAACAATTTTACCTATATATATATTTGTTAAATAAGCTTTAAAATTCTAAAGACAGCATTTCATTTTGGAATTATTAAAGCACTAGGGTTCACCAAGCAAGTGCCCTTATTATTTATTTTGAATAAGATATAATAACTCAAAGTATAACCAAGTTTATTATTGAATAGAAACGATTATAGTTAGAGTATTGGTAGTTGAAGAGAGATATCTATTTTAACACAGACTTTATTACGAGAATACACAATATTTTTTACGAGAATATCTCGCGCTGTATATTAGAATTAACAAATAACACATTAGTTGACTAACAAGGCATGTATACTATTACCGTGCATATAGTCCAAAACATTTTTACGATATTTTACGAAGATAATATCCTTGACATTGCAAATCTACTACCAGACAGCGCTAGAATCAGTGCCCATGGCAAGGATGTATGAGCATAACAACAATGTTTGATTTAAAGGCTCAAAATTTGTTTGTAGGTAGTCTTTTACTCAAAGAATATGTGGTTAAAATTTCAGCTTAGGTATCCGTGCAAATTTTTAAGAAAAATGTCATTAAAAATCGATATAAAATACATTGGCTCTTATGGAGGAATCTCAAAAAACGACATATTTTGGAAGTTTTTGATAATTTTCATTTGGAATGAATTAAAACAAATTAAAAAAAAAACTTTTTAATAGAAAGTAAACATATTAGCAATGACATAGAAAAGAAAAAAACTAAGTGTCACCGTCCATATAAGGGATGTAAGAGCAGGGTAGATTAAGGGTTGAGATTATTTTTATCTTATTTTCAACTTTGATGATGAATTTTGTTATAACTTCATGAATGTAGACGAAAAAATAAGAATAAAATTTTTCGATATGTGTCTTGGTTTTCGAAATATCGAAAGCTAAATAATTAAACAAAATTTTCAATTTTCGATATTTTGAAAATTAAGCCAGATATCGAAAAATTTTATTCTTACTTTTCGTCTTATATCGTCAAGTAATAATATAAATTTATCATCAAAATTGAAAATATCTATTTTTAAATTTGTGCCCCCACTACCATGCTCATACATCCTTATATCTTCTGCCTATCATGACTTCATAGACAGTTTTTATTATCTACCACCAGGCAGCGCTAGAATCAGTGCCCATGGCGAATAGCTCTATGGTTTCAACTAAAATTGATAACAAACACTTCATTAAATGTCAAGTTGTTTAAATCATGAATAAAAGAGAAGTAAATATAATCTTATATGTTTGGTATTTTTAAGAACAATAAATATAAATATAATAAATAATAATAACGTACCGATATATTGTATTTGTAATCTAAAATAAAAGTATGTACCTAATAGTAAGAAGGTATTTTTATTTTGTAAGTATGACATCGCAATAATAAAATTTGATACACACGACTAGCTTACAGGAATTACAGCAAAACTTACATACGAGAACGAGTATTTTATAATAAATTTTATATCAACATCTCTCTAACTGGTTGAGTATTGTTTTTTTTTTTTTTTTTTAAGAGATCGTGTATGGATTTATGCATGAATTTATTTTTAATTTTAAGATAACATTTATAAAAGTATTTTTTTTCGCTTCAAACTGGAAAGTATAACAGGCTTGAATTCCGATAATAGACAATGTCTCACTTAGAAATAAGAGAGTAGTTTGATACTTTTACGGGAAAGTTTCTTTGGTTTTCATTCACGAATTTCAGACTAAACTTAGTATACCTTGATATATTTCATATATCTATACTTTGTATAAAAACTTGATGCTTTAGTATACCTTGATATATTTCATAAATACATGGTATAAAAACTTGGGATTAAACTTAGTATACCTTGATATATTTCATAAATACATGGTATAAAAACTTGGGACTAAACTTAGTATACCTTGATATATTTCATGTATACATGGTATATAAATGATTTCTGATTTTGCTAAGTTGTTTCTCGTCTCGATACTGATTAATAAATATGGTGGGAGCGCAAATAAATATATGTTACATAGTAAATATAGATATATCATATAACTTATTTGCACTTCCACCAGTTTTTTGTATTTAAATTCAGATTAAATTATTTACAGAACTATGTTATTCGCACCGTGTGTGAGTTTTATTGGAGGCGTTTCCATGGTAACGATACACTACTTTAATAATTAAAGTATAATTATTATAGAATTGTATAGATGCATATAAAATTGTATGGATTGCATTTATGACTTACATTGAACATTTAATATTATTATCTCACAAATTTAAATAAATAATTATGATAATTTACATTTGAAAAATAATATTTGTGTAATTTGATTTCTTATTTTCACAATTTTTAATGCATTAAGTTTAATTAATTAATGTTTTTCAATAATTTTAACATTCACTATAACATTTACATGTAAATAATTGCAAATTAGTCATAACAGCCTCCTTTAACGATTTTTTATCGATTTTATTGTCCCTACCATGACTACGCACACAACGAATAGAAGAACCGGCAAAATCATATTTGTTTTGAAAATTGAATTAATAATTTGTGCGCGTGAGCGACCGTATTATACGGTTTTGTTATCATTTTGCCCCAGGTTCTTTTTTCCAACTTCGTAAACGAAAAGAAAATTACTTGTGTTGTTAAAAAAAATGACCTATTTTAAAATTAACAAACTATATGCTCATCACTCACCATTCCCTGATAAATATTTTTTGAGTCATAAATAAAAATAAATGCTCTCAATATAAATAATATTGGTATTGATTCAGTAACGGAAATAAATGATTAGCTAATAGGGGACTCGAACAACATAAAGTTAGTTAGGTTACACACATAGTTACACGCATTTTTAAAATATTATTTCCTCATTCTATTGACGTATTTATTATAAAATATTTAGTATTGTTATTAAGTCTAGAGCCAATCGTCGTATTTGACAATCATTTTAAAACGATCATTCACTCAATTAGTTTCCTTTGTACCTATTGAGAAATTATATAGAATGCTTAGAACAATAACAAAACAAAAACAAGTGAAAACAAACAATTGACTGAGTTAATTATTGAAATACCATGTATAGACAGTGTTGATTAATCTATCACATTACACATACATACATGCCACACATACACAACTGATATTCCCAAATTAATACATACTATAAAATTTGCATCTAATGTATGCCCTCGTGAGAAAACAGTGATGTTTACAAAAAAATGTTTCGTACAAAAGTTGTTTATTTTTTTATAAGAAACATTTTTTACATTTAAACTTTTGTGCTATCTCTAATAGTTTACAAAATGGGTAACGGACTTAAGACTCAATTGACCTATGTTGCTCATATACGAACTCGACCACATTTATTACGCTGTACTCAGTTTCAGCTTGATACTTTTTTTCGTTTTTGAGTTATCGTGTCCATACGGACGGACGGACGGACAGACAAACAAAAATGGACTAATTAAATGATTCTATGAACACCTATATACCAAAAATTTGTTAGTAGTATCAATATTTTTAAGCGTTACAAACTTGGGACTAAACTTAATATACTATGATATATTTCATAAATACATGGTATAAAAAGTTGTTAGTTACATATGATTTTCACATGATCTATTCTGATATGAGTGTCAAATACTACACTTGACTCTAGACTTATTATAAACTGCAGCAGTTTAGTTAAAGAATAAAATATTGAAATGCAGGTGTTTTTATTTAGCTAATAAATATTCAAATGGTATGTGAACTATGTAAATACATTGTTGTTTGTAGGTGTATCTATACATGAACATATGGCTAACAATTAGCTTAGAATGCTACGTTCTTCTAAAACATGTACTTATGGATGGATGCTAACATGCATACTAATTATAAAATATATTAATTAAAATAAATTGTTTGTAGTTTTATAATTATTTATTACTAGAGTGATAAACACCCGCTTCGCTGGGTTTAAAAGTAAAGATTGATACAGACTGCTCTCGCTTTTCCCTTTTCTATAACACTCGATATAATGGTAAGGATTGTTTTACACAGGTTAAATATATGTATGGTTTTCTATTTTTTTAAATGTATAATAGTGATTATTCATTGAGTATATCAGAGAAGATGACCGTGAAATATTTTATATTTACTATTTTTACAGAAATCTGTAATTTATGGTAATGTCAAATTAAATTAAATTTATTTTTTTTTTTTTTTTAAATATATTTTTATAAATTATAGTTCATGTGTTATTCTGATATATCAGCTTTATTGCTGTACAGTTTCATTAAAACCTATTCGCTATTTTAAGCGTGAAAGCGTAACAAACAAACAAACAAACAAATATGCTTACTTTCGCATTTATAATAAATATATAGAGATTTATTTTTTTATATAACAAGTGAAATTTACAAAATTTAAAAAACCCCCGCGAATGCGATTTATTTTTTGTAAACCGATTTTTGGAAACTTAGCTTTAAAATGTTCTCAATCAAGTCGGTTCGCCCCTTTTAGGGGCTACGATGCCACTGAGAAACACACAGATGTACAGCGTATGTACAGATAAACACTTTAAACTTATAACACTCCTTCTTAAATCAATATCAAAGTGATGGTCAAGGACATCAGATGAGATGAAAAGGATACTTAGAGAGCTATCTTTTTTTGGGACAAATTTTTTGAAATATTTTAATTGAAATTGAAATATTTGAGTTGGCTTGTTCTTTTGAATTATTATTGTGAATTACTTAATTATTTTACCATTTCATTTTTCGAAATGAATGGAGCCAGGTTTATTTGACCATTCATTTCCATAGTAATTATTTATATGTTAAAATTATACGTCATGTCTTTTCCAAAGTGAATCAATTTTAAAGATCATCGCCAATTTTTTAGTATTTTCGGATACAAAACTCTAAGCTCGCACATGAATCTTTCCATTTTTGTCAATAAAAAAATTTTTTTGTCTCTAAATCCCAATTATGTGATTAATTTCTTCCCAAAAACTAATAAAATGAATGAAAGTACCTACTTATTAATCGTCACATAATTATAATCTATAATTACATGATGTTACCAAACACTACTTAAAAGTTTAATATTACAAATTATTAAAGTAAATAAACAAGTTTAAAAAATTGGAATATAAACATTTAATAATTAATATGCGTATACGTTCTATAGTCTAACATATGATTTAATTTACATTTATAATTAATTATTAAATATTAATTTATTAAAAAAATGATATATTTCTATATATTAACTATACAAGTAAGTAAGTACACATATAGTTAACTATAATATTATATTTTTATAATATACTTATTTATAGTAATTACATAAAAAATTAACATATTAATTAATTAATAATACAAATATGTTAATTTTTAAAACATTTTAATAGTTTTATTAAATATGGTATAATCAGTGTACACTTGAGTGTGAATAATGTTATGTACTACCGGAATTTGAAAATGAATGACTTACCGTTATAATAGAGCGTCTTTATGCAATAGATTTTTAACCGACTTCAAACAAAAAAAAGGAGGAGGTTATCAATTCGACTGTATTTTTTTTGTTATGTTTATTACCTCAGAACTTTCGACTGGGTGAACAGATTTTGATGGTTCTTTATCTATTTGAAAGCTGGTGCTTCCCGTGTAGTCTCATTTCATTTTGATCAAGTTCTGGCATACATGAGAAACCATAAAAGTCTTAAATTTGCATTAAGTATGCACGACAAGAGGACGAATAACTCAATATCACGCCAACAGATTTCGATGATTCTTTTTTTATTGACAAATTAGTTAGTGTACTTCAGATTCACTAAAAATTACAAAATAAAAAAAAAACTTTTAACAAAAAGAAAACCGACTCAAAAATATGAAATTTCTCAGTTAGTATTATAAACATGTAAATATTGTTCAACTTTTTTTTAATTTAATTATACCGTGACGATTTCTGTCTAAAAAAACTAGTATTTTTGATTTAATTTTAATTAAATTCTAAATCATTATAATATTATTAATATTTGAATCATCAATAAAAATAACTTCTATCAATAATCAAACATGAGGTCAAAGGTAGTTTGCTTTTAATAATATTAGATGGATGGCTCAATTAAATATACAAAGCTTTCCATTACGAATGTCCGAACTTAAACCAGCCTGGTTTAAGTTAACCTCAGGTTTGCTTAATATGATTGTAAACCTACAGTATTGTAAAAAGTTTTGGTTTATTGCACGGTAAACAGATATAAACCAAATACATGCTTTGTACTCAAGTAATGAGTTATTTTTATTTCAGGCTACTATAGAAAAAAATATATGATATATTGTGTGCAAGTGATGCTTATAAATTTGATAATATAGGTATCGCTCTTCAATCATCAATACTCTAACTATAGTCGTCTATGTTCATCAAATAATGGATCTTCGATGAACTTATAATTAAATTAAAATTTTGTTGTTATATAATCGATAATCTTATATTTTTATGTTATTATTATAAACTACAAGATTGTCTAAATATTTTAGATAGTTTTTTATCACACTCTCTAGAGTTTTTGATATAGAAATATCCAATTGAAAAGGATAACCTATATGATTCATTATTTTTTCAGCCAACTTTGAACGATAAAATAATAATAAAAAGTCCGATGGCCTAGGAATGATTTTTGTAAACTTTTCTAATCAACGACTGACAACTTTGACGCGAGTGTTTTCGGACATTCTTAATGGAAAACCGTTTTTAAATAAATTCCCAAACTTATAATATATATTGTATGGTTATTTACACCAATTAAATGCATTCGTAAGTGATGAAATAATTTTTATGTATAGAATATTATTTTTAAATGCCTGATTTATTTTTTAAGAGGTTTTTTTTTTGCAATAAGTTTATGCAAGTCACTAAAATGACTCATATGTGTTAATGCAATGTAATGTAAGTGTTTAAATGTCGAATTTATTAGTCATTGTGGAAAAAATATCTATGTAGAATGATCGAAGAAACCAGCAGGATGACTAAAAGTGGTCTTAAGTTTCATAGTATCAATTTTTTTCACTGGGTATCTTCTCTACTGCTTACAATAATGTGTTCAGTTGATATTTTAAAATTTGCTCCAATTAATGTAAAGAAATTTATTTTAAACGTAACTATATTCGATTGCAAAATCTTTTAAAGTGTTTTTCGCAGTATTTCGTTTCTCGTTCTCTTAAAAATACTTAAAATATTAGAATTGCCGTTGATGTGAATTTATAAATATCTATATCTATTATAAAACAATTTTTTAAATAAAAATAAATTAAAATAGTTTCATAGATGACCCCCTTTTGATAAGTGAAAACATTAAATTTTTCGAAGTTATACGACTAGAGAGTAATAATGTATTAATCAAAATGAATAGTATAATATATTACAAAACCATTTATATTCTAAAATGTATTACAATTTTATAGAGATAACAGATTTTGATAGAATATTCTTGTATTCCGCTAGAAAATCGCAATAATAAACCTTTAAGCAGATATGTATGCAAGGATTGGATAATGCTAGGGATTTCAATAAAAATTTATAAATACATTTTTTGATTAACAAAGTTTCCAAAAATCACTAAAATTCCTAGGTCATTGAGCTTTTTATTAATATTTTATCGTTCAAAGTTGGCTGAAAAAATAATGAATCATATAGGTTATCCTTTTCAATTGGATATTTCTATATCAAACCATTTAGAGAGTGTGATAAAAAACTATCTAAAATATTTAGACAATCTTGGAATAAGATACAAATCAGCCCTTTTTTTCATCTAATTCAACTGGGCTATCTCCCCAAATTCGAATTATATGCTTTTTATAGAATATTGTTCATTTTGGGTATGTCTGAAATTCCGTAGGTAACTAAGATACTATTTAATTCGAAAGTTATTGATCTGATTTCTAAAGGTAATATCAATCATGTGATACATGTTTCAATCATATAGAGAAGTTATTATTTTAAAAGGATCAACCATTTTCTATAGAGAGTACAATTAATTTTATTTCATTTCAAGTTAATTTATCATTTTTGTATTAAGTTGATTTTATCGACTTAAAAACATATTTATTTATTTGTATTTTGGGAGCAATGAAATTGACCTAGGTTTAGTTGGGCAGCTATATGGAACGGTATTTTATCTTAGGACATACTTTTTGCAAAGTTAAAATTGCAAAAATTCCTGGTCACAGTATTTTGTCTTAACTCTTTGGTCATATACAATGTTATATTTAAGATAAAGACATTCTACTTTAAACTCAGCCTATTAAAAATTGAAAAATAGGGCCAATTGTTGGGGTTAGAGATATCGAAAACGATTTTCATGATAAAATTCGCATTTTTAATTTTTCCATTAATTTGGTCTGCACTTAAAATTATTACTCCCGCTTTTACCCCCTTTAAAGAATGAATAGAGTAAACTTTTGTTTAGAACCATGAGCTCATCTATAATTTTTTACATATCTAACTTACAAATTGGCCAAGTTTTATACAAACTTTTAACCCTCATTTGAACCCTTTAAGGAATGCATTTTCAGAAGTCCCTTCATAGAGTACACTTACGCCATTTCAGGAATGTTTGGTCAAAATTTCATACATCTAGATCAAGTGGTTTCAGGTGTGGGATGATCGATCAGTCAGTCAGTTTCTTCTTTTATATTTAAAGATTTGAAAATGATGAGAATTTCACAGAAACCCGTACCATTTTTATTTGATTTTCCCAACTTTGTTTCAATTTTTTATTGTTTATTGTTGATATAAAAAACGATTAGATAAACGTTACGAGTTTTAAAAAAATCGTTAAATCCTTATTTCTTGATACCAGCATGGGTGGAAATTAATTATCAGAGTAGAACTGTTTTCTGAGAAAATCTTAATAATAAATAGAGTCGTGACTTATTTTTTGTGCTAAATACTGGTCTATATAAATGTATTTAATTTCAAAGAACATTAAAATATTTGAAAACAAATAGTGTATTTAGTATTTCCGTGATAGATATATCTCTAAAATGCATTTCTCGAATTAATTATCATAATTTATAAATATAAATAAATAAATAAAATATCGCAAAATGAATAGCAAAAGAATAAAATGATAATATTATAATGATCAAATTACAAAATATAATAATTATTTCAATTGTATATTTTAGTAGGTCAACAACTCTTTATAATAATAATAAATCAGACAATTTTAACAGAAAAAATGCAATGGCGACAGAATTCACAGATTACAGTGTGAATTTTTTAAGTTCTAAAAATACAGATAGTTCTTAATGCGATTGCAGATGTTAAATATTGCAAGGGGGTAAAAAATAGTTGATGTTTTGAACTGTTAATGCATCGGTCAGATACGAAGGCGAACGACAAAAAAAAACACGAAAATAGTATAACCCATTCATTGTGCGAAGTTATGTATTTGATACTTGCCTATTTGCGATCTTGTTTAGTGTTTGACCGCAAGATAAAAGAAAATTCCTTTAGTACAATATAACACTATTCTTTATAAAAGAGTATACCAAGAAATGGTACCCAAAAAATAGTAAAAGGAGCAGGAGGAAACAATTAAAGAAATGGGAAGACGAGCTAAAGCTTACAGCGGGCCCTTACTGATAGAGAATAGCTGGTGACAGAGCTCAATGGAAAATGCTATAGGTGACTTTTATAGCAATATATCGAAGAACTGTATCTGAACAATATCTATTCTATTCTATTCCATTTTTGCCGTTAAAATTGTCTGATCTATAATAATAGTATAAATAAATAAATAAATAATTAAAAAGATTAGAATAAACAAAACAAAACAAACATGGTCTAACTGTCTGACTGTCAAACTGAATATAAAAATATTTTTTTATGTCAAATTATATTTTTGGTAATCATGTACGTACACTTCATTTCAATTTATGCATTGAATTTTTAATGAAATTTAAATTATTGTGTAAACAGAAACTTAATACGATTTTTACTTTCGTGTTAAGAAAATATAATGTAAAGTGAAGTTCAGCAAACGCGGTGATAATTAAGATTCCAAACCATATGAATCGACTAGTTTGAAACCAGTTTTAAATCGGTTTCATGTACTTCTCCTTGATTATTTAAGTTTGATTCTGATACAAACCAAATTTAATTTATAACCAATTTGCAATAGCCAAATGGCAATGGCCAAACTTCCAAGCGGCAACAAGTTAGATGTAGATTTTCAGGTAAAAATACTGGTCATAAAATAAAATTGGACGTCACAATAAGGTAGTGTTGGCTGATGTCGAATTTGCAATATTAAGCAAAAAAATTATATCCAACCAATTTTGTAATTTTGTACCAATCTGTTTACTAATAATTGTTTTTATTTTTGATTTCAGGTACGTCAGGGCTATTGGCGCCACCGAAACCCGACAATAAATTAATAACAAATGAAGAAATTAGTCATCATTTGCTTGACGAAAACGGTGGTATCCGTGAAAATGAAGATTTCTTACCAATAATCACTTCACAATCAAAAACTGAAAATAAATTATCAATCAATGACCATCATTTGTTAAATGAAAATGATGGAATTCGTGAAAATGATGAATTCTCTCTCATCAGAGTTCTATCGAATAACACCCAATCAAATGATATAATCACTACATCTTCATCGGATAAGGAATGTCCACACGATAGTTTTCTAACACACGATAATCGTTGCGAATGTAAGCCATGTATTCCAAAACAATGTGATCCGGATGCCAAATTAATTGAAATGGAACCAGGACTACCTGGTGAACCAGGCTTATGTTGTCCTATTTATAAATGTATAACCCCATGTAAGGCAATCGATGGAACCTTAATCGATCATAATACGTGGTGGATTGAAAATTGCCAAAATTGTACTTGTTACAATGGTATTGGAGTGGAATGTTTTGGATTAAGTAATTGTAATAATCGCAGTCAAGTACAAACCGTGGATGATAGTAACACAAGCAATACTTGTATTACAAGCACCGGGGAGCTAGTCCTTAACGGTGGAAAATGGTCCCCGGATTATTGTACCGTTTGTACTTGTGAAATGGGTGATTTAAAATGTATTGCACATTTTTGTGAGGGTAATAGTGAGGTAAAACGTATTCAATCCACAACTGTCAGTGATGATTATAACCTACAAAACTGTGATCCATTATTCGATTGTAATTTACAATGTGAGTATGGTTATCGAGTTAAAAATGATTGCGAAACATGTGAATGTGCTTTAAGTTTAGAAATTTTAAATTTCGCCAAACAGCGAAATATCTCAATTGATGACGCATACCTGTTAATACAAACGTACAATTCAAATATAAAATTCACACAACAGACGCCATCTTCGTCCGGTCATTGGACAATATTTTTATCAGTTGCTATTATGGTCTTATTTTTAATTTGTTGTGTACTAATTTGGTGTTTAATACGAAATATGAAATTACAAAATACCAAAATGGATGTTGTTTGTAAGACACATGAGCTTAAGAAATTAGTAAATGGACAAACATATGATACAGGAATAAATGCAACGTATAAATATACAACAAATGAATATACAAAATGATCTTGTACGCATGCGTTGCGCATGTGTCGTGTGTGTGTGTGTGAATATTTTATTGTTTTTTTGGTTCATTTGGTTGTTGACAGTTCTGTTTTTTGTTTTATTTTTGGAGAAACATGGTAACACATCACAGAAAAAAATATATAGACGCAAAAAGAATATTTTTTTATAGAAAACTAGTGAATTAATAAAAAAAAGTATTATTTTTAGTTATTTTTAAGTTTTTAATAAACATTTTTTTATGGATGAATCGACGCACGTGGATTGGTTAACTTCAACGCACATGCGTATAACTTTAATACTTAGTTATTTGTGATATTTACAATGTTGGTATTGAATTCGTTGACGAAAAAAAAAACCCAACCATTAATGGTGGACTAAAAGGAAGAAGGAAAGTTCTAAACAAAGAACGCTTATACTAAGTAAGTATAACGTTATCTTTGTTTTGTCCCAGTGTAAGTTTTCAAAAGTGAGGTTATGTGTTAAAGAATTTTAAGACTTCGATTCATTTATAATAGAAATGATTTATTATACAATGCGTGATAACTGTTTTTTTTTTTTAAATTAAGTGATTGTGAATTATTGAGACCTGATTCAAGGAAATTTTACGAAGAAAATAAAAAATATATTAATTAACTTAATATGTCACTAATTATTAAATTAAATATATTTTTTAATGTTTGGGTTTAAAATAATATAATTTTTTTTTTAAACAAAAATATTTGTTTTAATCGTGATAATAACAATAATAGTATTTGTATCGTTAATAATATTTATAAGTCTAGACAAAATTCTTATCGCAATTGTTTATGACTATTGAAAATTTTGTAAAAATTTAATTTTGTTTAGAAGTGTCGCTTAAAAATTTCGAAGGTGAGAAGGTCAATGAATTATCTCATAAGACAATAATCCTCTAGAAGAATTGAAAAAATATTTCAATGCTCATAAAACGATCGATAAATCTTGCTAGGCTAAAATTGTATAAAAATTTTTAGGACTATAAATAACTTGCCTATTTTTTTGTGTTATAATTATAAAAAAAATTTTAAAAAAATTCTTTGGTGGTTTTGTCAATAATTATCATTTAAATTGAATTAATTTTTATTGATAAAAAAATATCTATATTTCAAATTATTTCAAATAAATAAGATTGAAAATAAAGAGGATATATTTAAAAATTTTGACAATTTTAAAATTACACGGAAATAAATAAAATTCTTGTTCACACCTACCCAATAGGTAAATGATATTTTATTCTAGACATAACCTCAAAACTTTTTTTTTGTATTTTAAATTATAAAAATAAAAATAATTTTTAATACCATATAATTTTATTAAATAAATTCATACATTCCACAATTGATTTAATAATATATTAATAAAAAAAAAATTATAGGATGTACCAGAAATAAAAATGATTTATGGCGTTAAATGTCACTTCTCTGACCCGAGTCATAAGAAGATTTCCACGCGTTTCTTGAGTCAAAATAAATTAATTGTCATTAATACGAAAATTTTTACTTCTGAGTGCTTATATTCATTATTTTTCTATTCCAATTTCAATCAAGTTCTTGAATTGTAGCCCTGTTCAAAAAGTCCGATCGAATTCCGATTCAAATTTCCAATTCATTCCGATTGAATTCCAATTCAATTCAATAGAACTCATTGTGAAATTTCCAATTCGATCCCATTCATAAGAAATAGATAATATTTACATCATGTTCTTACGTATAAAAGTACTGATTACATATATTGGACATAGTTATAACATAACAATGATTTCTGTTACATCCTGTAGTTATTGTAATTTTAAAATTTAATTAAAATAATATATTAATATTGATGTAAATATTTTAAACAACATAAATGATAAATGCCTTTTTCGTATCACCTCTTTTTAATGAAATGTAAATTATAGATTATTATTATATATTTATATTGTGATTATAGGTTAGAACTTTTGTAGTTTAGTTCATGTATTTTTGTTTTGTATTTAAAATATTATTAGTTCCTATACAAAATGTACTAATTAATAATTTAATAATATTATGCGATTTTTTTTCAAATTTTTATTCTTTTAATACAATTTTTAATTGGAATTGGAGTCGAACTACAGACCTTTAACTATTTGTTATGAGCTTTTAATCTAAATGAAACATTTAACTTATGTTAATCAATTCTGTACGTCAACATAGAGTGAATTGTAAATATTTGATGTCGAAGTATTGGATTTCAATCATAGAATATTTGAATAGATAACGCGAGGGATCTGCTGGCTTGTAAGTGGATGCGATTTGATGAATGAGAGAGAAGACTACCAGTTAGTTCCTACGTGTCTTTGTCATAGTCATATGTCATAATCATATGATGCATAGAGATTTTGTGTCTATTACTATTATATTTGTTTTGCACAAAGAGGTTATATACAGTTTTGTATTATTTGAAAAAGTGTTTAATATGCAGATTTGAATATTCTCCAATATGTGGCCGCAGTTTTCACAAGTAAGTAATAAAATAATACCTGTCGAAACATTTGACAATTTTTTTTTATAAACAATATCTCACAAACTACGTATAATAGACCCACAGTCAATGACAAAGTTTCTTTCAACGTTTCTACTTTTTGAATAACTTTTAATGTATTAAATAATATTCCATAAATCCTTTTTTGAAGTACCTATTTATTTAATAGCAATAATGTAAACAATATCTAGCCAATAACATAATTAACTGACAGTCTTCTCTCTCATGCATCATATCGCAAATTTTAGACCATGGCGTTCTCTATGTATTATACTCTCTGATTTCAATGCTAAGATTCTAGCGCCATTGTGACAAGAGTTTGAAACTATATTTGCAAGAACATCAGTTAATTCTGACATATTATTGTCAAATTTTTTTTTTTTAGATAATTTGTTTACTTTCAATGACTGTCAACAGTAGTGTTTCCTTATTAAATTATTAGATGAAGCTGTTGAGGGGTTAAATTAAAATGTTAAAGCAAAGCCGCGACAAAACGTAAGGTTTTATTATGAAATAATTACCAATTGTTTGAAGATAAAAGAAATAATAAAAACGTAAAGAACGATCATGTAATTTTATGTTTGCTAATAACATAAAATATTCATATTTACAAACCTTGAGTCCACCATAATTCATGTTGTTCTGTAATAAATTGTTAGTTGTGGTTTTCTTTAAAGCAAACATTTCAACAAAAAAAAAAAAAAAAAACTACTATACTTTATCTATAACTCCACTCACAGATTCCAATGGCTTTATAACACATAAGTTGAAGAGCAACAAGTATATACTACATACACGTATACAGAATGTTCGATTTACATCTAGGCATATAAATATCACGAGTATGACAGAATACATGCATTAAGCAATGCATCTAAGTGAGAGGTATTATATACATATGTTGAAGCTTCGATATGCGTTGAGATAGTTGTAAGATTCTTGGAGAGGGGAAGTTTCTTAGTTGAATAGATGAACTACAACAGATAAGTCACGATACAAGTCACTTTTGCAATTTCATACCTATTATCTCTGTCATACTTGTGATAATTATATGCCTAGCTGTAAATCGAACATTGTGTATACTTGATAGAGAACATACCACGTTGGAATCTGGTTGTTTGTGAGAATGGACAGTATTTTAAAATGAATATTTAAAGTTTTTTATGATTTATATACAGAGACAACTTGTTGTATCTTTGACAATGAAAAATAAAAATAAAAAAACAACTCGTTGTTATGTCATAAATGGTAATTACATAACCTATAATAATAATATGTATATATACAGCCAATTATGGTACAATACTCTTCTATGTACAGTCCAGTCTTTTATTCTAATGTCCATAAACAGTGAATGAACACGTATCTTGTTTATGGTTTAATAATTAAGTTGCATTTTTGTGAAGTGTTTTTTTATTTATAAACTGTGAAATCGTTTTTAATTAAGCAGGTATAAAACTTAAATAATTTTTAATGAATCTTTTGAATTTTTAGCTTGTTAAAATGACGGTTTCTTTGGTTAATCAATTTTGGTACAATTTTATTGTTATTACTATAAATGGTTAGGTTTTTTAAGTGATACCATAAAAAATATTCGACTAATCGTATACTGAACACGATTTTTGTATTTCTTGGGTCAAAGTATGCCTTAGGCAAATTGGCAAACAAATTTTTCGCTTATAAATTCCATAAAATGAATTACATAAAGTAATTTTGACTCAGTAAAAACAAAAAAACGGATTCATTTGATGATAGGATGCGTTTTCTTGGATCAATTTCGGGTAATAATCTAGAAAATAGAAATTTTTTTTGATTCCTAACTACCCTAGAATTGACTGATTGTCAGGAAATCAGTGTCATGTTATTGGCTGATATTACAAACAAATTCGCTATGAGATTAAACTATTTCTAACATGAATGTCGCCATTAATTCATAGAGGATTCCATGATTATTCCATCTTTCTGTTTCAGTTATTTACACGTATTCACCCCTTATTTTCAAACTTATCATATTGGCTTCTGACGGCAAATATACTCACGGTCTAATAATATACCGCATTAGGCAAACATGATTCGAATGTAATAGTTCTAATAGATGTTCTCCTAATACTGAAAACATCGTTAAGAAGTAACAGCAACTGTAGAGATATTTCAAATTAAACTATTTTTATAGATGTTCTCCTAATACTAGTTGAAGAATTTTTGATTTTATTCACCAATTTTCTACGAAATTTGTTATTGTTTTTAGAGCCACGGGTTACGGTAGCAACGTGAGCAGAATTCCGCTCGGATCGAGTAATTAATTATTGATATTATAAATGGTTTGAGAACGATTTAGGTGCGGACGCCTTTTGCGTACCACATAATCACGATCATTGATATTTTGTTTAAAGATAAACAGTTGCAAATTAGTTCCAAATTATACTGAAATGAACTATGCGGTAGGTTCGTTCGTATCTTAAATTGCCACTTCAAAATTCACTGATTATATTACAATATATATTTTGTATTTTTGTTCAATGTTTTGTGTAAATAACAAGACAAAAGAATTTTGTGCTAAACAAACCAAACACTATTATTATTATCTTTACTTAAGTGTTGTTTATAATAAATACACAACATGTTTTGTAAGTCTCGTAATATAACTGGACTTGACTTAGCTACAAGTTAATAATATTTATTTACTTTTCAAAAAAAATAAAAATAAAAAGATAAAAGTATCTTTTTTATCTATATAAGGTAAATTAATATCTCTAACTATATAATAGTTCGATATATTAAACTTAAAGTATAATCAGAAAAAGACAGTGTTATTTCACATGTAATCATACGTCTTTTTCTCTACTTACACTGAGTTTACTAAACTGAATCGAAAAAGAACAAACTAATATGTAAGAACGCTTGAAAAGGTAAAATACAATGAAAGTTTTATTATTATTTACTCATATTTTAAACAATAATGGCTATTATTATACATTTAAAAAAAAAAATTATTCACGTCAAAAATATACATTAACATTTTTTTTTCTCGATCAAGACGTCTGTCAGCTTTGCTCACGGCTTTTAAACGACACCCGTGGATTTTTTTTCAATTAATCGTAATTTCTTATTTACAAGTATATAAATATAAAATCTATATGTAAATAAATCAAAGTACCACGTAGAAAACACCATAAAATAAAAATGCACTTTGTGTAATATATATGAGCTTATGAAAGTTGTAAACTTGCGTCATCCAGCTTTTTATTATTATTATTCATTTAATTCATTTTTATTATCGTTCATAGTTGGCTCAAAAAATGATGAATCATATAGATTATCTTTATCCATTGGATATTTCTATATCCAAAAATCTAGAGAGTGTGATAAAAATCTTGTAGTTTATAATAATACCATAAAAATATCAGGTTGTCGATGATATAAAAACAAAATTTTAATTTAATTATGAGTTCATCGAAGATCCATTATTTGATGAATAGAGACGACTATAGTTAGAGTATTGATGATTGAAGAGTGATATCTATATTATCAAATTTATAAGCAGCACTTGTTTACAATATATTATATATTTTTGTAGTTGCGTGGTATTATAAAGCAACAAATAACACTTTATTTGACTATAAAGCATGTATTTGGTAAAAAATGAAAAGTTAATTGAAACATTCTCATTTCAAAAGGTAGTTTTTTTCAATTCAATAAACTAAATTTTCGTAGAATTGTTCAGTCTAATTTTTAGCTGTGAATAATACTAAAATTTTGTTTTCTCTGATGAGAAACTGTTTTGACTTTTGTACACGGTTTGAAGTTCAAGGTACACGTTTCCAGGGAAAGTTTTTTTTAAAAATTTTTTTAATGACCTTTTTTGCATAATATTAATAGCGTCTAATACTCTGTTTTTGTGTATTTATTTGCTAAATCTGATAGTTTAAGGTCAATCATAAACAATATAATAAACTTAAAAAAAAATGTTATAAAAAATTTCCGAACTATTTATCATTTGTATATAAATATTAAATTGTGTGTTTTGTCGTGTTGTATGACAGGTTTCACCAGTTTATAATATTTTATATATTGTATGTCTAGTGCGGATTCAGATGAAGGCAATCGGAGAAAAGTTCACTCTCGAAAAAGTAAGAAAGTCCAGTATTTTAAGTAATTAACAAATTCAACTCACCATTAATATATATATATATATATTAGCACTTCAAGCCTCAAGGGCTCATGGCTTCTGTCTTTTTGACAATTTGCTTCCACTTTTTCCTGTTCAAAGCATCCTTCTTCCAGTTCTGTACTCCTATCTGCCGGAGATCTTCTATGGTGGACTCTAACCACCGTTTCTTCGGCCGTCAAGTTCTCCGCTTACCACCAACTCCTTGAGTGAGTAATTTATTCGGAATCCTTTCCTTTGACATCCTATGGACATGCCCCAACCATCGGATCCTGCGTGCTTTGGCAATTTTTACTATATTTGGGTCACTATACATTTCGTATATGTTCTCATTTGTTCTTCTTTTCCATTGTCCACTAACGTCTTTTTGGCCTCCAAAGATTCTTCGTAGAATTTTTCGTTCCCAAAATTACTGTCTTATATACTCGGACTTTTACCCTCCTTGAAACCATTTTGGACAGCATGACCCCTTTCAAAGAACTCATGGCTCTGCTTCCACTCTGAAGTCTTTTATTAATTTCGGATTTTTCTTCACTTTTGTCTTCAATTATCACCCCCAAATAGTCGAATTGTCTTACTCTTTCGAATGCATATTCACTCACCATTGATATCTTTTTAAAAATTTGTCTCCAATTTGAATGAAAATACGGGGCATAATATCCCGGAGAAATTTTTTCAGTAGCTGTCTCAAGTTTTCTTGATTTTTCAGGATATTAGTACTCGAAAAACATAGAAATTCAGCACACTGGACGATCAAAGAAGTGCCAAAAGTATCTTCAGAAACGATCCGAAGTAAAATGTTTTTTTGTATTTTTTGCGGTTAAAATTACCTTTACACTAAATTTCACAGTAAATTTTTGTGATTTTCTTTTCAAAAGGGGGTGCGTAGCCTTTAAACAAAATGGCAAAAAATCCGATTGGTAAAAATTATTTTCTAGAGTAATGTTAACTTAGATATCACAAAAACGGGTTTTTTTGACGATAGAACGAATAGTTTGAGATATCACCCAAAATCCTTTAAGCGAAGAGAGATATACCGGAGAAGTTTTACTGGATATCTGGACGTTCACCAAATTTTCATAAAAATTTCATATTGCCCCCCTTCAAAAATTTTCTGTATCCGCGCTTGCATAGATGGATATATATATTAATATTATATAAAAGACATTAGCCTTTTATAAATTACAATGTATTTTTATTAATAAACTATCTACTACCATTTTTAATAAAAATAATTGTCCGTCAATATATCTGCTATACCTACTATAAAACTCTACCGTGTAGCACTTTAGACATTGAAGAATTATTATCAAGTATCTAATACTTGATAATATAATGATTCTGTAGTCAAATTTTTATTACCCTCAAATATTAAGTCAAAACGTGTCTTGCCAGTATACTACCGAACCCTAAATAGACTAAACTTTATCAGATTCTATTCACAAACATTCACGGTTCGAAGCGTACCGTTATCTTTTCAATAAGTTTAAAAAGTTTTACCGTAAAAATGGAATTTTGAAATGGGTTTTAAGTGACTTGCCGAATTGGATTTGTGCCTACTATAAGTGAAACTTCCATTTAAGATTTCAAATTTTTCTGAATCTATTTATCACCCCCTGGGTTATATTTCTAGAACGTTAGCTGTAACGCATATTGCCAGTGTTGGGCGTACTTTAAGAACAACTTGTCTGGCACTTTTAACAAACTTGTAACGTGAACACTTGAACAGTTATACTTTGAAAAATAGACTTGTGTGTTCCTATATTTCACTTTTAAGGGACAACGATCCATTACTGCAACCCACAGGTGTGATAACAACTCAAGTATCTTGTGAAAATGATTTTGCCAAGGGACTACTGGTGGCGTAAAATAGAACTATGGTAATAGTTTTAAACTGTATTTCAGCTGGCTTTAAGTAAATAGATGTATATTAAGAAACCATAGTAATTTACAATAATCCTGTTTGAATTAATTAATTTTTGTGATTGCGTTATTGACTGATTACATAGTGATTTTCCCAATAATAGGCTCTAAATTTAGAGGATACTCCGCACAGAGTATCCTCTCTCTATACACGAATATTTAGAAAACGTTGATTACGAAACCGTTTAGATTGATTCCCAGCGCACACTTATCCAAAATTGTTTTCTCATATAAATCCACTATAAACCCCAATGGCAGGTATTTAAAAAATAATCAAATGCTTTTCTTTTTACTACAAGTATAATCTATTGTAGCATCATGAATATTGATAAAACATGTTTTTCAATTTTTTTTTTAAATAAATAATTTATTACTTATATACAATACTTCTGTTTTTGATACCAGATGTCTACTTTAATAAGGATATTTACAAGTTTTTGATATTAAATCAAATAGGGAAAAAAAATGTCATTCATCTCTAAGCAATTCTTTGGATACTTCATAAATATTCATAAGTGCTTTTACTTCAAACTCTGGTTTTTTTTTTAATATTAATAGAACATATTGTACGGTGGTTTTTATATAAAAATAAATAGGAATATACATGAATTACTTTATTAATTCTATGAATTGAAGAAGTTATTAGAGACGAACAAATCACTTCTGTCACTCATTTTATAATTCTGTTCATCTTCGTTTTAATTAATCTTTTTTTAAAACTGGTTGTATTTTTTAAAATTGTATATAAACTTTATCAACAGATTTATATTTTTTTTGTACTCTATAGTATATAAACGAAGTTGCAGGATGATTCTCTAATTTTGGCTTAAATTTCTGTAATTACTTTAACAGGTAGGATTATAGAAGATTGGCTGGAGCATTTTTGACTTCCTAAATAAGTTTATAAAGACGAACGAAAAAATTATTTACCAAATTTCGATTTAATAGCTAATTAATAAATTTTTTCAATGACAGAGCACTTAGAAATATAAGGATGTCTTTATCGTTGCATTTAATTATCATATTACCTATCTATCAAAGTTTTGTCCTAAGTTTGCGCCCTCACGGATAAACAGTGACGTCAAACAAAAGTTGTTAAATATTTTATAAGAAAAATTTCTTACATTTAAACTTTTGTTCTATCTATAACGGCTTACAAGATGGGTCGTACGGATCCAAGACCTAATTGACATATGTTGCTGACTTACGAACTCGACCACAGTTTTTATGTCCTGAACGCGATCTAAAAGTTTCAGCTTGATATCTACTTTCGTTTTTGAGTTATCTTGTTGTCAGACAGGCAAGCGGGCAGACGACACAACCGGGAATGGACTAACTAGGTGATTTTATGAACAACTATCCTAAAATTTTATTCGTCGTATCAATATTTTAAGGCTTTAAAAAGTTGAGTCTAAACTTGGTATACCTTGATATATAATACATATTACAAGGTATAAAAATTTTAAGGGATATTAAAAAAAAACTTATCATCAAAATCCATCAAATAGATTTTTATTATTTGTCTATTCAAACACAAAAACTGATTTAGCATATTAGTATTATAACCCCTATAGAACATTTTTTTAAAGTGTATATACAGTTCGTGAAAATACATACCGTAGGTACAATGAAATGAGTGTTTTTTTATTAAACACGAACGAGTTTTTCAGGAAGAGTCACGGTCCATGGATGAAATTCAGTTGATTGTAAGATCATTCATTTTAGCAAGAATTTACAGAGCAGCCTCAAACAGGCTTTAAGTAAAACGATTTCTCGATATTACTCACTATATTCGATTTAAAAAAAAAGTTTAAAATAGCCAAAATTAAAAATTTTGACATATTCATTTTTTTTTTTTAAATTGCAAATATTTGTATTTTTAAATTTGAAAAAGAATCGCAACTTTCTCCCAATTTTGCATAAGTAAAAAATAAATTATTTGTAATATTTACATCAATATTAATATTTCATAATGCGTAAAATCAAAAAAAATTTCAAAAATATTGACAAATTTTAGTAAAAAAAAATATTTTTAGACTGAATTATAATTTTTTTTTTTTTTTGAAAGTAATATTTTTAGTGCCAAATAATTTTTTACAATTAATGTAATAAATTATACTTGTCGATCGCATAAATTTTTGTATTTTTTAAAATTTAACGCTGTATACGAACAAAATCTTTGAGAAGAAAATTGCTACAACGTTTTAAGGATATTTTCCATAAATTTGAAGATATTTTTTCTACAGTATAAATACTCAAGACTAAAAAAATTGATTATATACTGTGCCCAAAAAATAAAGTGACATTGTATTTATTTTGAAAATTCTTTATTTATTCTTCCAAATAAATTGCATCCCCTTCAAAGTAATCCCATCCCGATGCAATGCACTTATGCCAACGGGTTTTCCAATCTTCGAAACACTGATTGTAGTCACTTTCCGGGATTGCCTTCAGTTCTGTCTTCGCTGCGGCTTGAATCTCCTCTATCGTATCAAAACGGTGTCCCCGAAGCGGTTTTTTGAGTTTGCTGAACAACCAGAAGTCGCACGGTGCCAGATCAGGTGAATACGGTGGTTGCCGAACGATATGGGTTGAATTTTTGACGAAATGATCACGAATTATGAGTGCAGTATGGAATGGTGCATTATCGTGGTGTAAAAAACCATGAACTGCTTTCCACAATTCCGGCCTTTTTAGGGGGATAGCGTTACGCAACAATCGCGCGCAGTTTAAATTCAAATTATTTTTTGGACTCAGTATTATGTATTAAAATTAAAACAGATTCAAATTAGTTTCAATTTTTTTTAGATTGAGTTTGTACATATTTTCACGATTTTATTGTAGAAATTGATACATTATTGTTTTTTTTTTCTAAACAATATTAATCGTGCTTATATGTCGTAGGCCTTTAATCTATCTTAAAAAAAACATGAAGAAAAACGTCTTTATACAGAACATTTTGTTAAAACAAGTTTTTTATAGGAACATTTGTTTCATCAATGTGCGTTGATCGTAACAATTCTAATCTCCTGATAAACACTTTAAAGGCCTACAACATATAATTATAATTAATTAATTATTTTTAAGCCTATTATCATAATATATTTATATGCCTAGGAACTGGAAGGGGCTATTTATGTAATAGTGTTTTAGTGAACAGTTTCCTGATTATGGGTTTTTTTGAGAGTTGTTCCTAATATTTTTTTTTATACCCGATTACGGACGGGTTATAATGATTTTTTTGTTTTGTTAAATAATTATTTTAATAATAAATTAGATCTCAAGAGTTATTTTTACTAAATAATATTAATAATTAATCTTAATATTTTAATTTTTTTCGATTATTAGTTTGACTTGTGTGAATGAAATTTGTTTATATTAAAAACACTGCAATTATTTGTATTTTTCTTTTTTTTAAATAAATAAAAAATTTGTTGTCATATTGTCACATTAGAGCGCTGCGCGTTCATTTTTTTGGCACATTTACTGAAAGAATGTTATTTTGTTTCAACGTTGAATTCTTTTGCTTGCATGAATGATTAACACCTACAAGAAATAACAGATAAATGTCATCATGTACTGAATGTTTCAGTAATTGGTAGTATATAAAAAACAAGTGAAAACAAACAATTGACTGAGTTAATTGTTGAAATACCATGTATAGACAGTTTTGATTTACTGTCACACTACACATACATACATGTCACACACATATAACTGATAAAGCCACATAATACATACTATACAATTTGTGCATAATTTGCGCTCTAACAGGTAAACAGTGATGCTTACGAAAAAATGTTTCAAACAAAAGTTGTTTATTTTTTTATAAGAAACATTTTTTAAATTTAAAATTTTGTTCTATCTCTAACAGTTTACAAGATCCAAATGATCTATGTTGCTTATTTACGAACTCGACTTCGCTTTTTAAGTCCTCAGCACGCTATAAAATGTGATGACAGGCGAACAGACGACAGACTGACCGACAGACAACCGGAAATGGACTAATTAGGTGATTTTATGAACAGCTATACCAAAATTTTATTTATAGCATCAATAGTTTTAAGCGTTACAAACTTGGGACTAAATTTAGTATACCTTGGTATGTTTCATATATACTTGGTATAAAAAGAGCATTATTATTTGTGTGTGACTTTTTTGAAACGAAAAACAACAAAACTGACCTAAAAAGATATATTTAAGAACCTGTTTTCAATAAGTTTGCGTTTTTTGAATAACCTTGAATTTGTGTATACGACTGACTATTATTATATGAAATTTTATTACAAAAATATCTGCGTTTTTTCTCGTATTGTATTTCATCACATGAAGGTTAAAAAAAGTGTACATATATGTAAACGATACAATCGAATCGCTTTCAAGCTGATTATACAGGTGATTTTACTATAGGTTTATCAAATTGCGTTGAAATATTGATAAAAATCACTGATTAAATGTTGTTATTTGATATATTATTCAAAGAAATTATTACAGGGTGTTCCGTAACTTAAGAAACAACTTATTCCTTGCTCCTATCGAAAATTCTGTATACACTTTAACAGGAAGAAACTATAGGAAAAAAAAATTGACTGTTTTTAAGACTATATACAAGTATTGAATAATATTAGGGATTTCAATGAAACTTTATAAATACATTTTTCGATTAACAAAGTTTCCGAAAATCACAAAAAATTCCTAGGTCATCGAGCTTTTCATTAATATTTTATCGTTCAAAGTTGGCCAAAAAAATGATAAATCATATTGGTTATCCTTTTCAATTGAATATTTCTATATCAAAAAATCTAGAGAGTGTGATAAAAGACTATCTAAAATATTTAAACAATCTTGTAGTTTATAATAAAACCATAAAAATATAAGTTTATCGATGGTATAAAAACAAAATTTTAATTTAATTATGAGTTCATCGAAGATCCATCATTTGATGAACAGAGACGACTATGGTTAGAGTATTGATGATTGAAGAGATGTATGTATATTATCAAATTTATAAGCAACCCTTGTACACAATATATTATATATTTTTGTAGTTGCGTGGCATTGCAAAGCCAAAAATAACACATTATTTGACTACTAAGCATGTATTTGGTTTATAAGTAAACATCGATGCACTCGACACGCTGTATTTAAGACCATAAAGTATATCTTGATAAGAAGCAAATTATTAAACAAATTTATACAACAATAATCTTTAAATCCTGTTTTTGTAAACAGAGATGACCTTAGAAGTTTTCGGTGTCCAAGCAGTCATAATAAAATATACATAAAACTGCATGAGATTTCGTGGATTTTTTTTTCAAAATCTTGCTTTTAAGTCGTTAATCGCACATCGTTTTCAAAATATTTAACTAAAGACGCTGTCTACTATGGTAATTTATCCCATTGATATAAAGTATTTGTCAAAAAATTAAGACCCACTCAGCTCTGATGAGGCGGATAATCCTATGGTTTATAAATTTAGCTATCTTTTATCAAGGAATAACATAAATATGTATTTTTTGGATGTAATCAAATTTATTACCACTAAAATCGTTAAAAATTATGTTGGAGCGTTTTAAGTTACACTTTAAAAAAAAGTACTACTTACAAGAAAATAGTTCCATTTGCGAACTGCTTCTCAAAGAGGATATCTTAGAAAAGACCAATCTTAGATGGAGGGAGGAACGTACTTGTGATACTACAAGACAGATATGATCTGAGTACAATCGCAGGCGTTCCGAAGATCTTATATCACTTCCAAGGGCTTCTGTTCGCAAAGTTGTTATCACAGGACACACAGGACAATGTCTCATCTTCTCTGTCACTGCCCGGCTCATGCCATGAAAAGATGGACTTACTTGAGCCAGCCTCTCTTTGACGATCTCTCCGACCTAAAGTCCGTCGACGTCAAAGCCCTCCTGCTGTTCTTAAACAGCTCCAAATGGTTCATGTAGTAGTGGCCGGGGTTGGGGCAACCCTTTTTCGGTATCACAACGGCCCCTATGGTCTAAGTGTGTCCCACCCCAGGACAACCACTCTAACCTAACCTACAAAAAAATATATTTTTAAACGTTTTTTTACAGTGTACTTTGATTTAATCCAAAAAATTAAATGTTTAAAAAAAAATTTTTGTATATAGCTTCTAAAAACTTTCGCCGAGGACAATTTGTCTAAGCTTTTTGGAATTTATTACTATTTAAAAAAAAAAAGGAACTACGAATTCCAAAAAAAATTTGATTTTCCATAAGAACTCGATAATTTTTTATTTAAATATTCGTTAAACTAACAAAATTAAATGACTTTTTGTAGTGTTTTTAATATATTTTTATAAAAGATATATCAGTATTATTTAAAATGCGTGTGTATAATGAAAAAAAAGAAATTTTGGAAAAATAAACTAAAATTAAATAACTTAAAATTATTTTTAAAAAAATTAAAAATATTTATTTTTCTGATTATATAAATAAATAAAAATTATTTTTAAGTACACATATATATGTATAAATAAATTAAAAAAAATTCTTTCAAAATATATTATTTATAATAATTATAAAAATTTAATTTACTAATTATTATTATTGTATCTTCCTCTGTCATCAATAAAAAATATATGTTATTATAAATTATTATTTTTATTTATTGTTATTTCTGGGGATCCTTTTTTTTTTTGTATTTCAGTTGTATACAGGTCTAGAATCAATCGTGGTATGGGATAGTCATTTCAGAACGGTTGGAACTTTAAAAATAGGCGTAAAACAACTTTATCTACTACAAAAATTTACATGGCCGGCAACTAAATTTTCGAAGCGCCTGTGGAAGTTTTAAATTAATAAATAATAATTAAAGATAATTGAAAAAAATATACACATAGCAGGGATCGAACTCGGGCACTTTTGGATTCATCCCAAGCGCCTTAAACCAAGTGGGCCATATGTGCCAAAATTTCTGTATACAAAATTTATTTAACACAAAAAATGATAAATATTTATTGAAAATGAGACTTAAATTAGAAAATAATTAAATAAAAAAAGCAAAAATCAAATTGCAATTTTCAAGACCTCTGCTTTGGTGAGTGTTTCAAAAAAAAAAAAGTTTTCGAAATTAAAAATTGTAGGCTTCTTGAAAGAGAATTTCTGCTATATGGAAATTTTCGCAAAGGCAACATATGTTAGGTTCGATCTTAACAAGGACGTCCCAAATTCCCAGAACTTTCTGAAATAACAGTCAAGTACTACGCCTGATTCTAGTTAAGCTCGATAGTGCTTCGGGAGACTGATTGAGGTAAGCATTAAGTGAGGTAAGTAAGTATTGAAAGAAAACTTAATTATAGTATGCAGCTGGATGTAAAAAAGTTATATGAGTCAGATTAAATTATTAAAAGATTTTTATGAGGTAAGTAATCATTTAAAAATTAAGGTTTGACTTTTGGCTTCCTTAAGGGTTAATTGCTATGTAATCCTTCAATATTAACATAGCAGATTGCATTTTATCACGATATGTTGATTTTATTGTTAAACAATAAAAAGTTAAATGCTAAACTCATCATTAGGCAAAATTTTGCATATCGCGAACTAGACTTAATTAAGGTGATTGTAAACCTATACAGTATTGTAAAAAAGTTGTGATTTATTGCACGGAGCATATAAACCAAATACATGTAGTCAAGTAATAAGCTATTTTTAGCTTTACAATACCACGCAACTACAAAAATATATAATATATTGTGTGCAAGTGCTGATTATAAAGTTGATAATATCTCTTTTCAATCATTAATACTCTAACTATAGTCGTCCCTGTTCATCAAATGATGAACCGTCGATGAACTCATAATTAAATTAAAATTTTGTTGTTATATCATCGACAACCTTATATTTTTATGGTATTATTATAAACTACAAGATTGTCTAAATATTTTAGATAGTTTTTGATCATACTCTCTAAATTTTTTGATATAGAAATATCCAATTGAAACAATAACCAATATGATTCATCATTTTTTCAGCCAACTTTAAACGATAAAATAATAATAAAAAGCCCGATCGATAATCTAGGAATTTTTTGCGATTTTTGGAAACTTTATTAATCAAAAAATTTATTTATAAAGTTTTATTGAAAACCCTTGTATTATTCAATCCTTGCTTATCTCTTTAAATAAAAAATGAATTCCCAAATCATTAATTTTTAGAAATTCTATTTGTTCGTAAACATGTTTCTAAGAAAGTTGATGACCAATATTGTGTGTGTGTGTTTACTCCAAATTGATATTCACATGTTATGAAGTCATTTGAAAACAATTTAAGTTATTCGCGTTGCAAATAAACATTGTTAAATCTGTTTTTAAACATGTGTTTACTAAAAGCAACAACATACAAAACAAACCATAAATTATTCGCGTATTATATTCATAATTTAATTTGCATCCTCTTAAATATACCAATCCCAATTATCTATGTAATATATTATTAATGCTGGAATTTTGATAATGATTCCGTAGGCAAATAAAGAACCCTTTGTTAAATGTACAACATGATGTGATCTTGTGATGAAAATCCAAAAATCGAGTTCATTTAACAATCGGATAAGTAGTTTTGGAAATATGGCCAGAAATATAGGGCGAATTTGCAATATCTCGAAAACTACCGTCCCAATCGTGAAATGAACGTGATTTTTGAAATATTTGGATCAAAATTAGCTTATAAACTGAGCTTGAACTTTATCAAAATCTATAATAATTTTTTTTTCTCAATTTTTTGCAATTTTCTTAAGGGGTACCCCTTCAAAAAAATCGAAAAAATCGAAAAAACTGTTTACTCTCAGAATTGGATAAAACTTGGTTTATAAGGTAAAAATGACCCAAAAAATCCAAATATCGGGTTCATTTAACAATCGGACAAGTATTTTTGGAAATATGGCCCGAAATATTGGGTGAATTTGCAATATCTCGAAAACTACCGTCCCAATCGTGAAATGAACGTGATTTTTGAATTTTTTGGGTCAAAATTAGCTTATAAACTGAGTTTTATCAAAATCGGTAATAATATTTTTTTCTAAATTTTTTGCTATTTTCTTAAGGGGTACCCCTTCAAAAAAATCGAAAAAACCGAAAAAACTGTTTACTCTCAGAATTGGATAAAACTTGTTTTATAAGGTAAAAATGACCCAAAAAATCCAAAAATCGTGTTCATTTAACAATCGGACAAGTAATTTTGGAAATATGGCCAGAAATATTGGGCGAATTTGTGATATCTCCAAAACTAACGTCCCAATTGCGAATTTAACGTGATTTATGAATTTTTTGGGTCAAAATTAGCTTATAAACTGAGTTTTGTCAAAATCGGAAATAATATTTTTTTCTCAATTTTTTGCAATTTTCTTAAGGGGTACCCCTTCAAAAAAATCGAAAAAACCGAAAAAACTGATTACTCTCAGAATTGGATAACACTCGGTTTATAAGGTAAAAATGACCCAAAAAATCCAAAAATCGGGTTCATTTAACAATCGGACAAGTAATTTTGAAAATATAGCCAGAAATATTGGGCGAATTTGCAATATCTCGAAAATTACCGTCCCAATCGTGAAATGAACGTGATTTTTGAAATATTTGGGTCAAAATTAGCTTATAAACTGAGTTTTATTAAAATCGGTAATAATATTTTTTTCTCAATTTTTTGCAATTTTACCCCCTAAAAATTTCGAATATTATCTACTAATTTATTTTTTTCTATTATTGGCGAGTCAATCCTCCTT
Organism: Chrysoperla carnea; assembly: GCF_905475395.1. Classification (NCBI taxonomy): domain Eukaryota; kingdom Metazoa; phylum Arthropoda; class Insecta; order Neuroptera; family Chrysopidae; genus Chrysoperla; species Chrysoperla carnea. The sequence goes on along the minus strand of NC_058338.1, from coordinate 6,280,343 downwards.
AATATCACTGTTTACTCGTGAGAGCGCAAATTAGATTAGAATGTGTTTGTTTATGGGGTATTCAACGTCCACTAAGGAAGTAAGAAGAAAGATACTCTTATTATTTACAAACATTTGAAGATGAAAGTTAATCAGAAATCATTATTGAAGATAAAATAACGAATTGGAAAGCGATAACTTGTAAATTGACAAAATACGGTATATTGAGAAATTATGCTCCGAAAAAATGCTTTTTTTAAGCTTTAAAATCATATTTAAAAAAAACCCAATTTAATATGAAACGGAATCCTAATTTGTATGGAATGCGTGGACCAATATCATACGCAATTAGTGAATAATATTATGATTACTTTTAAAAATAGAATCATTTGTAATTATTTTGAAATGTTCATAAACGTTTTTTTTCTTTTTTTTACAATCATGTGTAAATAAATAATGAATAATATTTTTATTAAAATTTTCAAGTAATGACGTTTACTGTGTACCTACTGTATATATATATATTTCTTTTTAAAACACTAAAAACTTCTGCTTGTTTTAAAAACTATGACGTCAATATCAAAGAATTTCATTGAAGTTTTCTTTTTTATTATTTCTGTGTATATTTATCTAATAGGTAAATATTTAATACACTGTTCAAAAGTTTTAAGGCAATTTTATAACAAAATATTGAACGTTTTACAAAAATTACAAAAATAATTTTTGTAAAACGTTCTAAATCCAAAAATTGTTTCATTTTTAACGAGGTTTTCAATATGTTATGCCTATGTCTTCTTCTTGATATTCACTGCACAGGCACGAGGGATTAAATCTCTTGGTTTTCGATTGATGATAAGATAATTTGGTGCTGTATCTATGAATGGGTGACAAAAATTTAAGGAAGTTATAACACAAAGTACACCATGTTTACGCCATGCACGACGGGAAGGGGGCAAGGCGGTACATTTGCCCTCCTTTGTCTTAAAGGAAAACACACAGAAAAATATAAAAATTCATTGTTCTATTCTTTTCTTTGCCTACTTAGTGCGATACGAAATTCATGTTTCAGCATTAATTAAACATACAGTAAATACGCTCAGTTCGTCAATAAAACCATATCTCCGCTATTTCCCGAAATTTTTCTGTTCTTTTTGTCACAGTGCACAGTTCGCATGCACACAATAAAACAGGCAACACCTAACACTTTAGCATCCAAGGCTTTGTTAGCTTTTCGAGGGTCACATGCCTCTTGATCTTATTTAGATCAGTTAATTTTCTTCAAAAATTAGTTGGATTAGTGGAAGAAGTGTCAGGCACCTGTTTTGAAGAACGTTCAACTTATTACAAAAATATGTGTTGAGATTTGCTGTAAGTTCAAAAACGGCAGAATATGAATTTTTTCATAATGAATTGGGGTAAAAATGAAAGCTTCGATGAGGAGGACCTTCGTATTATTATTAATATCTCATATTCGGAGATAATTTTACGACGGTGACTTCAAGTATTGCGATTTATACATTGATAATTTTTTTTAACAGTGTACATATATTAATATTTTTTAAGAAATATGAGAAATATAGAGTGTTCTTTGAAAAAACATGTGCGTAAGTTTTATGCATACATAAAAGTAGAATTTCTATGAACCTTTAACTCTGTTCTTCCTAGAATGATTTATTCTAATTAAGGTTCGTTCATCACAGAAAATTTATATGGAAGGAAATAATATTCTATAATCTCAATTACATTTCAACGAAAACTCGAGTATGTTTGTCAAAAAATATAAATGTTATTCAATATTTGTCGTTTTTGAGAAAAAAATTTATTTTTAGTGACCATATTTTTAACATATTTATTATTCGCACCGTGCGTGAGTTTTATTGGAGACGTTTCCATGGTAACGATATACTACTTTAATTATAGAATTGTATGGATGCAAATATAATTGTATGGATTGCATTTATGATTTACATTGAAAATTTAATATTATTGTCTCACAAATTTAAATAAATAATTATGATAATTTACATTTGAAAAATAATATTTGTTCAATTTGATTTCTTATTTTCACAATTTTTAATGCATTAAGTTTAATTAATTAGTGTTTTTCAATAATTTTAATTTGACATTTTCTATAACATTAACATGTAAAGAATTGCAAATTAGTCATAACAGCCTCCTTTAACGCCATAATTTTTCACTGGAAGCGCTGGCACCGATTTTATTGTCCCTACCATGATTACACACACAACGAATAGGCAAACTTCTATTTCCCATTCAGGTCTGGTAAAAAAATTAAAATAAAATCATTTTGAGCTGTCATGCTTTTCCAAATTTATTCAGTTTTTTCGTACATGCTTTCTTAGCCAAATTTATAGTTGAAAAAATTTGTTAATGAAGTGTTTTGTTTGAACATCAATCAATATTTATTAATAAATTAATTACTTATCGAATTCAAGGAAACAAACATTTTTGTTTCCAAGAGATACAAAATTTAAATTAATGATTTTTAATTTAAAGTATTTTAAAAAAAAAAACAAACACCTTTGAGGCCAAAATTCAATTTTAATTACCTAATTTTTTGTTTCGAAAACTTTTTACAAGCTTTTATTTAGTTTCCCCTGTCCCGTTGTCTGTCTGTTATCAAATCTTGCCAGTCAAATTTGCACATTTTGGATGATAATGTAAGGTAAGGTTGTGGCGTCTTGATTTTCCCATCGCTTCCACCATATTTGATAAATATTCATTTATTTTAGTCTTAAAATTAAAAATTTTAATAAAATATACTTTTTAAGAGATAAGCTTTCATTGTACTAAAAAGTAGAAAATAATTTTATCTATGAGTCACTCATACCCGACTATTTGTAACAGCTTGAGGCGCTTAATATCAAGAATGAATGAAAAAATAATTAGGATTATGGACTAAAGGAGGTGTTCCGATTCATTTTTGATATTTTAAATTGAACGCCTCAAGCTTTTACAAATAGTCGGATATGAGTAACTCATAAATACAATTATTTTTTACTTTTTAGTACAATAAAAGCTTGCCCCTTTTAAAAAAGTAAAGTTTGTAAAATATAACTTCATTTTGTTGAAAATATTTTTCATTAAAATTATTTAATTTGTTTTAATTTTTCCTCAATTAAACTTTTGATTGATGAAATAAAAATTTTTTTACAAAAATACCAAAATGACATTACATGTTTAAACAAACGATCAAAATATGTTGTTATTTTAGAAACTTTGTAAAATCATATGTTTTGATTATATTATAAAATATATAGAAATCTATATTTAGAATTCATGTAATATTTTAACATTATTCTAAAATTAAGGTGGGTGGCAGTTATTTTAATACATACGGTACAGTATGAACGTATGTATGTTAGTTTTAAGAGATTTGTTTACCATTAATTATATAGTTTTATAACAATCGTCACATCGTATCGTTCAATTATTCATATTGTATTTTTAACTTTATGACAGAAAGTTTTTGTTGTCATTCCGAAAGAACTACCTTGCATTTTTCCTGTAGTAAATAGCTAAATCCACGAATCCAAAACTGTCTAAAGTACTAATATCTCTGGTTTTAAAAACGAGGAAATAAAAAAAAAACAATTCATTTAAAGAGAAACATCCTTGAAAACTTTTGTTACGATATTTAAGCGATCGGTAAACACCGGTAGGAAATAAAGCATTTGACCCAGGAATCGGCTCAGTTGATTTTATGATAACCGGTAGAAAATGTTTGGTTGAGTGTACTAAACAAAGTCATAATCATGCGAGTTTATGCCTTTTTGATTTACCTAAACTCGAAAATGTTGGAGATGAGTATGAGTATGGAGGTTAGCGGGCCATGCTCGAGCATCGGGCCTCGAAGCAATGGTTCAGAGCACTTAGCCAAATAGACCCTTGTACTCTATCCCCGCTACGCTTTTCAGTGGCTATTATAACCAACTGATGGTACTGAAACCCAGGATCTGCCTAGCGCTGAGTTTCCTAATTTCTTCTGGTTCGACTATGGCCGGACCAAACCATTTCTTTCGCTGCTGTATGAGCGCCGGGCAGTAACAGAGAAAGTGGATCGATGTTTCTTCTGAATTTTCTCCGCATCTGTCACACGCGGAAGATTGTCTTTTTCCAATCTGATGTTGTAACTTGTTCAGGTTATCATGCCCTGTGAGTAACTCTACGATGACTCTAATATCAGCTCTGTTTAGTTTCAAGATCTCCTCGGCTCTATTACCGAGCGAGTTTCCTTCACCCAACAGGCTTTTGGCAATTCGCCATCCCTCGTAGCTGGTCCATGCCTTTAATTGTTGGTTTTTCAGATAAATAATTTACTTAACCAGAAAGTAACTGGTACACAGCTTCTAAAAGTTATATCCACAACCGCTTGTCTTAATAATCTTTTTTGTTCCAAAAAAAAAAAGAAATATTATTTTCATGTTATTTATTAATTTATTGATTGAAAATTTTATGACTTCAAAGCTAAAAATAATTATGCAAAAAATAAACATATGCAAATTTATATGCAAATTTTTGAAGTGCATCCACATGATGCTATTTAAAAATACATTTAAATTAATGTGGTGTTATTAAGTGTAATAATGCTTTAATGATTATGCCAAAAATAATTAATTGAAACATTTAAAAATCATGCACTTGAAAAATAAAGATGATTTTGTATAAATATTATAGTTCAAATGTTTTAACTTGGACAAAACTTGAAAACTATACATATCTCATATGAATAGTTTGATATGAATCAAAATATGGATCTCATCATGATATGGATCATGGTAGAACTAGACAAGGTATGCTCTTATGGAGGTAGAAGCCGAATGGGGACATTCTCTCACTCTCTCACTCTCACACGGTACTGAGTTATCGCAATATTGCTTATTTGTTAACCGACTTCAACCAAAAAGGAGGAGGTTATCAATTCGACTGTATTTTTTTTTAAATTTTTGTTACCTCAGAACTTTTGACTGGATGAACCGATTTTGATGATTCTTTATCGATTTGAAAGCTGGTGCTTTCCGTGTGGTCCCGTTTCCTTTTGGTCTAGTTCTGACAACGGTATCCATGAGAAAACGATAAAAGTATTAAATTTGAATTAAGTATGCACGACAAGAGGACGAATAACTCAATATCACGCCAACCGATTTCTTTTTTTAGTGACAAATTAGTTAGTGCACTTCAGATTCACTATAAATCACTAAATAAAAAAACTTTCACCGGAAAACCGACTTCAAAAGAAAAACTTTTCCAAAACAAATTAAAATGCACTAAAAAGTACAAAAATAATGATAATATAATGTAGTTAAAATTATTGTTATTTTTGGAGTCGGTGTCAGCTAAAGAAACAACTCTGGCAGAACAGTTTGCTACATTAGCTTGGCTGACACCGACTCCAAAAATAACAATAACTTTAATTACATTATAATATCGTTATTTTTGTACTTTTTAGTGCAGTTTAATATTGAGGAAGCATAATATTCTTGAGTATAATTAATAAAACCTTCGTTGAAATATAACTTTTCATAAAAATTTAAAATATATCCTTTCCTTAATTATCTCATTATTATTGGCTCAAATAATTTATCCTTTGTATACACTTAATAAATTTTAAAAAAATGATAAAACACTGGTTTACATCACTTATGAGTGAAAAAAGAAATTTTAATTGAAAAAATGACTATAAAAGAATTTCTAAAAGGTCAGAACGATTAAAATATTTTATTGTAAGCATGTGCTTGTTATTTTTTTTTTGCACTATTTATAATTTTAATCTTATTTTTATTGATATAAAATATTTAAAAAAAAACTTAACCAACACCTACATTCAACTTAAAAGGAACTAAAAACAGGAATTTTTATATTAATTATAACGGAGACGGACATACGGTGTTTATTTTTATACGGATCCGGTTTTATTATTGGACCAAACATAAATTAATTTATTTTTATTGGCGATGATCTTCAAAATCGATTCAGTTTGGAAAAGGCATGACGTATAATTTTAACATATAAATAATTACCATGGAAATGAATGGTCAAATAAACTTGGTTTAATTCATTTCGAAAAGTGAAATGGTAAAATAATTAGGTAATTTAAAACAATAATTCAAAAAAACAAAACCAACTCAAATATTTCAATTTCAATTAAAATATTTTCAAAAATTTGTCTCAAAAAATGATAGCTCTCTAAGTATCCTTTTCATCTTATCTGATATCCTTGACCATCACTTTAAGGAGTGGTATAAGTTTAAAGTGTCTATCTGTACATCTATGTGTTTCTCAGTGGCATCGTAGCCCCTAAATGGTCGAACCGACTCGATTGAGATCATTTTATAGCAATGTTTCCAAAAATCGGTTTACAAGGAATAAATCACATTTGTTGGAGTTTTTTAAATTTCGTAAAGTTCACTTGTGTATGTAGTCTTCATATTGGTGGGAGCGCAGTTCAGTGCTTTCAATGTATCACCAAATTCTTCATATATTCAAACTAGGAAATATCAAAGTTTTAATTATCCAAAGCTTAAAAAGCCAGATTGAGATTATTATCACTCTTGCATCATTAAAAATCTCACAGCGATGTGCATTTAATAATGTATTATTATCTGAAAACATATAACAACATTATTAATTATTTATTTATCCATCTGCTAACTGCGTGATTCTTATTTATACTTCATCTGTTATATGCAAATCCAAAAATGCAGAAAAATAATCATTAAAATTGAAAATAAATGTATTGTTTAATCAAAAATGACACAATCGAAATGACATAATAATAGATACAATAATTGATGTAAAATTTTACATATTTAAGTAAAATTAAATGAGCGTTATGCTTGTAATGGTCCGGGAGATTGCTGAGAAAAATGATTGTGAGATAGCTGCATCGAAGCCATAATTCATTTTTTCCGTTTTCGTCACACTGCGAACTCTTATTCCTGCACTGAAAACAAAATTTTGTATAATGACAACCTCGCCCCGAAGTTGGCCGTTTCATATTGCAATAAAGTAAAAATACTTCCAAACAATTTCCTAATGATGGGAACAACAGGTAAATATTTGTATTTACAATAAAATAGGATTTAATTTAAAAAAGGAATTCATAGATACAAAATCACTGAAGTTAAATAAACAAAATCATTACTTCTATGAAAGAGATTGATTTTAGTTTAAAGTCATGCATTTTATTGATGGAAAATAAAATTGGTCTTAGTACGAATTGTCTAAATAAAGTGAATCGATGAATTAAAAGAAAATTTCTTTGCGTTTGTTTTAAATATAGGATTTGGTTATTATGATCACATATCTATCATGTCTAGTCTATATGTGATTGTGTCCACTACATGATGATTGTTGGTACTAACTTACAGAAAGTTTGAACTATCCAACGAAGCCATCTTGCACAGATTTTTTCCATTTTTCTCCCAGATCACATGTAATATATATATAATAAATATATTTATTAATAACCTGTGTCATGTAAAAGAATATTACCTTACCTTACAAAATATGTAATCTAAAATAATATAATGATATTCATAACTAGGCCAGGGTTTACATCTCTGTTTGCTTATTTTACAAACAACAAAATATACTTATTTATATCGTTATCACTGTAGTATAAGGTATAACTGTGAACGAGTTACAGTCAAACTTTATATACCGATTAATATAATATGCATGTATAATGCATATTGAATAAGGTATATTATATAATTACATAATATATCCGAGAGCTGTAAACTCGATCGAACCTTCTATTTTTCGGTTTGAAGTATTAAGGTTATACTAGAATTGTGTGCTTAACATATGGATAATTACTATGGAAATGAACGGACAAATAAACCTGGCTCAATTCATTTCAAAAATGGTAAAATAATTAGGTAATTCAAAAGAATAATTCAAAAAAACAAAGTCAACTCAAATATTTCAATTTCAATTAAAATATTTCCAAAAATTTGTCCCAAAAAAGATAGCTCTCTAAGTACCCTTTTCATCTCATCCGATGTCCTTGACCATCACTTTGATATTGATTTAAGAAGGAGTGTTATATTAAGTTTAAAGTGTTTTTCTGTACGTCTGTGTGTTTCTCAGTGGCATTGTAGTCCCTAAAACGGTCGAACTGACTTGATTGAGAACATTTTATTGTCGGGGGTTTTTTAAATTTTGTAAATTTCACTTTTTAAGATCGTAATTTCTAAATTTTACCAATTTGAACTTGTTGACTATAATTACTAGAACTATCATTGTATTTTAAGATTTCCATTTCATATTTAAAATATTTGTTTTCTATAAGTTTCGATACAATTTAGTTTAACTGTATTAGATTATACATAAAATAGTGGAATAAAGCAAACAAACAGTTTTATGAAAATAATAGAGAATCATGTTTCATTTAAAAACCCGCATTTGCATAAACATACTATGTTTATAATAATCTCTATATATATTATAAATGCGAAAGTAAGCATGTTTGTTTGTTTGTTTGTTACGCTTTCAAGCTAAAACTAGCGAATGGTTTTTAATGAAACTGTATAGCAATGTAGTTCATACTTCAGAATAACACATGAGATATAATTTATAAAGATATATAAATAAAAAATAAATAAAAATTAATTAAATTTGACATTACCCTAAATTACAGATTTCTGTAAAAATAGTCAATATAAAATATTTCACGGCCAACTTTGCTGATATACTCAATGGATAATTACGACTATTATACATTTAAAAAAATAGAAAACCATATATATATTTTACCTGTGTAAAACAATTCTTACCATTATTTCGAGTGTTTTATAAAAGAGTGTTATCCAAGCGAGAGCAATCTTTATTCATCTTTACTTTTTAGCCCAGCGAAGCGGATGGGTATCATTTTAGTACTAATATAATAAATATAATACACTATTCATGTATCAACATTTATTTACTGCATAATTAAAGTTCATTTTATTAAAATTGTAATAAATTATAATACAGTATACAATATTGGATGGGCCTACTGGATAATTTTAATCTATGCACATAAATATCTCGCTTTGTAGTAAACCAATCAAAATACAACTTGAACAAAAGTTGAAGAGTTTGATGGAGGACATCATGTTCTAACATCAGATTGAACCGAGTTCATCGGGTTTCTTAAAAAATCAATTTAAATCCTAAACTCTAAGAGAATAGAATAACACTTTAAATTAGAAAGTTAATCCTTAAAAAAACGAACAATTTTTATCTAAACCATTTTATCCGCCTTAAAAATTATCATTTAATAGAAAGAAAACATGCTAGCTACAGAAGAAAGTTTCTTTTTTCATTTTTAATTTTACAAATTTTTTTATATGCTAAAAAAACGCTTCTAAATTCAACAAGATATCGCACATATTTTAAAGAGCATATCATCTGTGTTCACAAAATATATTCGTAAATTTGTTTATTTACAAAATATTTTTAGTTACTAAGTAGTAATAGAAACACATTATCATACAAAGTAAACATATTTATCAATTATTTTGAAAAATTCTTTAAGGTTTATGGAAAACTCTCATATAACCTTCATGTGAGTCAATAAATTCGCTTCTTTTAAGATGATGATAAACCTAAAGTATTGTAAAAAAAAGTTTTGGTTTATTGCACGGTACATACATATAAACCAACTACATGCTTTGCCGTCAAATAATGTGTTATTTTTAGCTTTACAATACCACGCAACTACAAAAATATATGATATATTATGTGCAAGTGATGCTTATAAATTTGATAATACAGATATCGCTCTTCAATCATCAATACTCTAACTATAGTCGTTTCTGTTCATCAAATGATGGATCTTCGATGAACTCATTAAAATTTTGTTGTTATATCATCGACAACCTTATATTGTTATGGCATTATTATAAACTACAAGATTGTTGAAATATTTTAGATAGTTTTTTATCACACTCTCTAGATTTTTTAGAAACATCCAATTGAAAAGGATAACCTATATGATTCATCATTTTTTTCAACCAACTTTGAACGATAAAATAATAATAAAAAGCTCGATGACCTAGGAATTTTTGTTTATTTTTGGAAAAATTTGTTAATTAAAAATGTATTTATAAAGTTTTATTGAAATCCCTAGTGTTATTCAATCCTTGCATTATCTTTAAACTATTTTCACTCAGATATTGGTATAAAAATCACTAACTTAGATTCAAATGACTTCCATTCATTAAAAATATAAAAAATTTTTATTGAAATTATTGAGACTTATGCATTAATTTACATTTTATTTCAATGCCAAATTGAGAGGTATTTCTGAGACAAATATTTTTACTGTTTACTTATATGAACATCAAATAATCCAACGTTTACCTGTACAAAATACAATGACAATTTATAAATTATTAAAAATATGTTAGTTATTTTTATAACTGTGTAAATTTTAACATTCCTTAGATTAAAAAAAAAAAGCTTTTTTTACTTCAAATATATTTACTTTATTACTACTAAACATTCCATTCTGATTAATAACAATTTTCACATCAACAGAATGGTTTTTAGTTAGTATTACATTTCATCGAAAAAAAAAAGAATAAATAGTCGAGGCATAAGTATAAGCGCAAATCTCGAGAGCAGCTGAACCGATTTCACTACTTCTTATTTTTATAATATTCCTTGAAGTACGAAGATGGTTCTTACGGAGAGAAAAATTTAAAAAATTGCCTGAAAAAGTCTAAAAATAACACTTTTCTATATTCCCATACAGAAGTTTCGTAATAATAATTAAAAGTCAATTTGAACTTTAATTTACAATACCATAAAGTTTCGTTTAAGTAGAGGGGTTCTGCGAAAGCAAACCAATACAACGACTTCATTAAAAAGGACTTCATTTGGAGCAACAAATGTAGTTCGGGAAAATTCCATGCCAACTTTAAAGGTTTGTAATAGTATTTGCCTATACTTTTTCCTTTACAGATAAGAAATATGAAAAATATTTTTTTAAAATAAATAAATAAAGAATCGACTGTTAGACGGTACGAAGTTCGCCGGGTCAGCTAGTGACTTATAATAAAAAAATTAAAATGTCAATGTCAAATTAATGATGATTTAATCATAATAATATATTGTAATATATGTAGCAATATTATTTAGTTTTAAACTCAAAGTACTCTCTAAATAAATATGTCTGAAGAAGTAATAACTCTAATCATAATGATAAAATTGAAAGTGTCTATAATAACTATATATTATAACATTTATTTATCAACAAATAAATTAATTTATTATAAATAATAATTTATTTGAATTTTATTAGTAATATTTTAATATTAATATTAATAAATAATTGTTAATAATCAAACTATTTAAATAAATAATAATAGGTCTTAGATTGCTGAATATTCATCATAGAGAATTTTAAGGATGTATGAGCATGAAAACAATGTTTGATTTTAAGGCTTAAAATTTTTTTATCGATAGACTTTTATTCAAAGAATATGTCTTAGATATCCATGGAAAATTTTTAAGGAAAAAATCATTGAAAATGGATTTAAAATACATTGCTCTTTTGGAGAAATCTTAAAAAAACGACTTGAAACGAATTAAAACAAATAAAAAATAACTTTCTAATAGAAAGAAAAACATATTAGCAATGACATAGAAAAGAAAAAAAACCAAATGTCTCCATCCATATAAGGGATGCACGAGTAGGGTAGATTTAGGGTTGAAATTATTTTTAACTTTCGCTACCCAATTAAATCAATTTACAATCAATTATTGTTTTATGACAGTCCCCTCTATATTATCTAAGTGACACCTACTAATTTAATGAATTTGATAGGTCTGTGAATTTATAAATCTGTTTATTTTTCCCATAGCTACATCTCCCGAATCAGGCCTCGGATCGAAATTTGGTAAAGATCTTTTCTATTTGTCTTGATAAGCTTAATTTACTGGTATAATTTTCTGCTATCAATAACAGAACACCCTGTATATTAAGTTCAAGGTGTGGATGATCATCCGTTTAGAATTATGACACCGTAAGGTATATTTTACCTCCTACTGGGTGGTAGGTAAAAAGAGGAATGGAATTTTCATTTCATTATGGATCCACGATCGATATTGTTACATAATCATATAAAAGCTATGAATAAGCCATTAAAATTCTATATTTTTTTAATTTCTAAAAAGAATATATCATCGAATCAATTAAATGGTTGTATACAAAAAAAGGATAAAATTAAATTTATTGGAAGATAGCACGATATAATTTAAAACCCGCATGTGTTAAAATCGTTTAATTATTATGTAATAGATGTTATAAATAATTCAATTAACATGAAATAATTTTAAAATGTTATAAAAAAAAACTGTTTAAAATGACACTAACATTCTAATTAACTTTAAAGTGCATCCAACTAACCAACGTCTGTAAGATGCATTATTGACGATGATTCATTTAACAACACTATCTTTTTAACCGACTTCTAACAAAAAAGGAGGAGGTTCTCAATTCGACTGTAATTTCTGGGTGAACTTTCGACTGGGTGAATCGATTTTGATGATTTTTTTTTAGTGAAAAATTAGTTAGTATACTTCACATTCACTAAAAGTAAAAAAATTGAAAAAACTTTTAACAAAAATAAAACCGACTTCAAAAAAAACTATTCAAAAACAAGTTAATATGATCTAAAAAGTTAAAATTAACGATCATATAAGTAATGTAGTTATAATTATTGTTATTTTTGGAGTCGGTGTCAGTCAAGGAAACAACTCTGACAGATAACAGTTTGCTACATTAGATTGGCTGACACCGACACCAAAAATAACAATAATTTTAACTACATTATATTATCGTTATTTTTTTTACTTTTTAGTGCATATTAAATTTGTTTTGGAAAAGTTGTTCTTTTGAAATCGGTTTTCTATTTGTTAAAAGTTTATTTTTATTTTGTGATTTTTAGTGAATCTGAAGTACACTAACTAAAATTTGTCACTAAAAAAAGAATCAACGAAATCAGTTGGCGTGATATTGAGTTATTCGTCCTCTTGTCGTACATACTTAATGCAAATTTAAGACTTTTATGATTCTCTCATGGATGCTGTTGTCAGAACTCGACCAAAATGAAATGAAACCACACGAGAAGTACCAGCTTTTAAATAGATAAAGAATCATCAAAATTGGTTCACCCAGTCGAAAGTTCTGAGGTAACATACACAAAAAATACAGTCGAATTGATCCGCCTTTTTTGTTTGAAGTCGGTTAAAAAAATTTTTTTTGTGTGCATGTCACTTTTCCAATTTTATGATATTGTCTATCAAATAAAACAAATGATCGATGTATTTGTGTTGATTTTGTATACATTGATTGACTTTTTACTAAACTTAAATGCTTTGATCTTTCTACAGCAAAGTCAATATATAAACAAATTTATATCATCATTTCCAACATGATGAGACTCTGTCATTACTTTGATTTAAAATAATAATTTAAATTTTTTTTTTATAAATTTATTTATTTTTAATTACCTTTTAAATATATTTTATTTGTGGTTCGCTTTCTATACCAGGCATGGGCAAATGTGATTCAGAAAAGTCCCTCACACTTCTGTAACTAAATAACGAGACGAAGACAGCGACAACTTAACCAGTGTAAATCAATAATACGAGTAAGACAGAGAGACAAAATTTTTTTTCTACCAATCTCATTACTATTTGAGAAACTGAGATAGGTAGAAGAGCCGTATACCCATCTCGCTTCCTCCTCTATGAGAAATGCGGACTTGGATAAAGAGACACACAATAGAGTTTATGGCACACAATAAAGTTATAACAAGGGTGACTTCGACTTAAAATAAATCGCCCATACTTGTTCTTTACCAATATTAACACAAAATTTTACCATTACCTACTTCAAGCAACTATATCTCTGCGAAAAATCACCAAATTTCGACTTCATTTACTAAGATACCTACTAAAAATATTCTAAAACATTTTGGGACTTCTTTCCAAACTTTAATCATGAATCTTGATAAGCTAAAATCCGTTAAAAAAATTTGTAGAGAATAGTTTGAGTGACAAGTTATAGTAAAACCTTTTTAATAATTTTCTAGGATTTTCTGTTGTTGAATTACGAACAAAATCTCAAGTTCAGGTCAAATTTTATGATTTGATCTTTTAGAGGTAGTAATGAACATCCTATTGAGAACTTTTCAATGGTATTCTTTAAAAAAAAATTAAAACAATCGATTAATTCATTAAAATTTGTGTATCATGAACATTTATTTAATTTGATAAGAATGTTAAGGACATTTTTACTGCAATACAATAATGTTAGATTTATTTTTAATTAATTGTAAAGACTTCATTATATTTTTAATCCAATAAACATTATATTTTTAATCCAATAAATGTTAATAATATGTACTGAGTGTCCGGGTTGATTAACTTACAGTTTTTTAATGAATAAATTTTCTTTAAAAGTGGAAGTTCCCGACATTTTCATCAAATTTACATCATCCAATAGTTCAGTCCCCTTATCAGCCAAATTTCAGATTAGCTTTTTTGAGGTACACACTTTGTGACCATGGGAGATGGGTTCTTAATGTTATTTAAAACAAAAATTCAAAAAGTTAAACAAAAAGTTAGCCCGGAACCATCCTCTTTTGCTTTCTATAGTTATAAGCAATTGAAGTTTTGAAATCAGATGAAAAGGTAGCACTTTTTTGTACTATTTATGATATCTTTTAGAATTTGTATACGGGTCTATACCTGTTTGTTTTTTAAAATCAATGGACGTTGACAACTGAGAGGATTAGCGACCGAAATGAACTTTTTCAGGTCAAAGTATGATTAAATATCTACAAAATATAAAAAAATAAAATTTTTTCGATTAACTTACTTGGCAGTAATTAACTGCAGAGTTTTTTTTCGCCAATTTTGCATTTCGACACTCCTCCCACTATGATAAAACACACCCTCTGTTTAGAAAATTTAATTTTTAAGAAATGTATTTTTTATTAATTGATTATAATCAGAGTAGGATAACAAGGCCTCGAGTATCTCGTTAATTAGGCCTCAGATCAAAATTTGTTAAAGAATATTTTCTTCTTAGCTCATTCAGGAAATGAAAGTTCTGCAATCAACAATGGAACACCCTGTATATATTGAAATTCTTTAAATTCCATTGCTATCTATAAAACATCAATTAAAGTAAATATCTTCTTCATTTTTTATAATAAGTGTAATTGTTCTTATTAAAAATTTATTATATTTATTGAAATTTATAGCCAATTTTATGGTTTTCGTTTTTATATTAAGCGTATAATTATTTTTTATCTCATGTGTTTTATTGAAATAACATTTGTTCAATTACATCCTATTCGCACCGTGCGTGAGTTTTATTGGTATCAAAAGTTGGAACTAAACTTAGTATACCTTGATATATTTCATATATCTATACTTTGTATAAAAACTTTGGGCTGAACTTTGAAATATTACATAAATACAAGGTTTAAAACTTGTAACTAAACTTAGTATACCTTGATATATTTCACGTAAACATGGTATATAAATGATTTCTGATTTGACTAAGCTGTTTCTCGTCTCGATACTGATTAATAAATATGGTGGGATCGCAAATAAATACATGTTACATTGTAAATATTGATATATCATATCACTTATTTGCACCTCCACCAGTTTTTGTATTTAAATTCAGATTAAATTATTTACAGAACTGTGTTATTCGCACCGTGTGTGAGTTTTATTAGAGGCGTTTCCATGGTAACGATACACTACTTTAATTATAGAATTGTATCGATGCATATATAATTGTATGGATTGCATTTAAGACTTACATTTAAAATTTAATAATTTTTGTCTCACAAATTTAAATAAATAATTATGATAATTTACATTTGAAAAATAATATTTGTGCAATTTGATTTCTAATTTTTACAATTTTTAATGCATTAAGTTTAATTAATTAGTATTTTTCAATAATTTTATTTTGACATTTTCTATAACATTAACATGTAAAAAACTGCAAATTAGTCATAACAGCGTCCTTTAACGCAAAAATTTTTCACTGAGAGTAGAGTTCTTAGCTATGTTTCAAGTGAGAGATTAGGTTACCGTACCCGGAAAAACTAAAAAATAGGCGATGATCCTCAAAGTCGATTCAGTTTAAAGGTATTTTAATGGAAAGTGTGCTAAGATACGAGATAAGATAGAATTTCTGGTTTTTTAAATTTTGCACATTTCACTTCTAATAATGATCATATTTGGATCAGTTAACATTCTGAGAATATTTTCGAAAAATTTGACAGCAGGTATTTCTAATTTCTTGTCTCATAGTTGACTAACAAAGATTAAAAAAAAAACAATTTATAATTGGCACTCAAATAAAAATATTCCTTTTATCGGAAAATTAATTAAATTAAGTGCCAAAAAATATTGTTAGTAAAAATAAAAGTAGGTTATTTATAAATATTTATAAATAAACAAAAAATTAATTATAATTAAAATTTAATCAATCAATTTTATTTATTTATTTAATAAATTAATATTTTATTAATTAAAACAATAACGGTGATTAATTAAATTTATACATGTTTTACTTTTAATTTAAATAAAAAAAAAATATGAACAATAGATTAAATTATATTTGTTTATTATTATTATTATTATTATTTTGATAAAATATTATAATTAATTTTTATCAATAATAAAATAATAATAAACCGGTTAATTAATAAATGATTTAAATGAGTAGACAAGAAGAAGCTGATATGGTTGAATAAAAATTCTTTTTTATTAAATAATTAATTTAATAATAATTATCATAAAAATAAAAATTAATTACATTTACACAAAATAGAATAAATAGAATATTAAAATGTAATCAAGAATCAACTTAGGTGGTATTTTCTTTCTGAATAAATTTTTTAAAATGGTGAAATTAAGTGTTTAGTCAAGTTTTTGGGCTAGTCCAAACTTGTTACTTGCTTTTGGGGTCGCTGAACACGAATAGTGTGACAGACTTGGTCTCAGAGGTACCTAGTGCAACTGTATCCTTATCGCCTTCTAGAGTTTTCGTGAAATTTGTCATATAATCAGTTCAAACTCGTTACTAGGAGGTTTTTTGGGATCGCTGAACACGAATATCATGACAGAATTGGTCTCAGAGGTACCTAGTGAAACTGTATCACTCTCGCCTCGTGGAGTTTTCGTGAAATTCGTCATAGATTTGGTCTCAGAGGTACCTGCGATATCTCCATTGAATACTGGAGTTTTCGAATACCTCTGGAGTCTCAGGTATCTCTGAGACCTCTGTCACGATATTTGTGTTCGGCGATTCCAAAAAATAATGTTTTGAATCACTTACGATTTGTTTTATTTTAGATTTAGATATGAAACCTATCCAAAATTTCTGAATAATAAATTGAAACTGAATTATTTGCGTTTGAAAATATAATTTACCTAATTACAACATACAAATTTTGCAATAAGTCAGTTGCAAATTTCTTTTTTTTTATCTTTTTTTTTTTTTTAAATTTATGTTTATTTTTATTTAAAATAATTACAAATAATTAGAAATTTTATGTTTGTTGTATTTTTTTACAAAATTATGTATGCAAAATTTTATTACAACTAATTGCAGGTAATTACGTATGCAGTAGCTAGCATGATTAACCCGAATTAAGTAACTTTTGTATATTTTCCATCAAATATACTTGATTTTATAGCTTTTACGAAACGATTTTATGATCATTGATGAGCAAATTAATTTTTATGATGATTAGAAGATGAAGCAAAAGCATATAGTCATGGAAATTGAGCATTTGATCCTGGAATCGACTCCTCGACAGTAGGTTTTAATGAGATCGAAAATTTTTATGGTGGAGTAACATACATATGAAGAGTAATTACGATTAGCTAATTCATACTGATGATGACTACTAGATAGTCGAAATACGAATTTATAAAATACAAATGATCTACGAAATTGAGATAAAAATTGAAATTTATTTCGAAATATCCTAGAGTTCTCCTTTATTATCGTCGATAATATTTGTACAAATAATTAAGCTAATTAGGAGCTGAAAGTATGAATGATATAGAGCATTTTAAAATTATAAAGATATATTAATTCTAACTGTACCTCAATTATTATGTTTAAATAAACATATTTATTATAATTAAACATTAAATTATTTATTATTCTTAAACATGATTTAACATTTAAAATGCATATAAATAAAAAAAAATTAAATTATATAACAGAAAATACATCAAATAATACTTAAATATTGTTTATACAGGGTTTTTCAGCAAAGCTAGTCCTTGGGGCGTTTTGAAAAGTAGCCACATTTATCTAGAATGTCAATGTAGCTGAAACAATATTCTTATTAGTTACATTTAAATATACTTTTTTATTTGGTGAGAGAATACTTTATGTAATCAGATAATCCTGTAGACTCTTAACTACTGAACAAATTTTGATGAAATTTCTTCAAATAAAATTAAGATGAGATTATTTTATTTAGATGCTTACTTAAATAACAAATTCATCGATATCCAGATGTTTATGAGAACTAGCCCGAATAAGCTTTTCTGTTCCATTGAGGCACGGAGCCAAGATTTTACCCCGCGAAGTATAGAAAAGACGATCTCTCTGTGATAGTTAGGCATTAGGGTACAAATATTGATCACATGCTTCAATGAGATGAGCTACCGACTCTGGTAGGCCGGGAATTGTTTTCACATTCAGTTTTTCATTTGGCCATCCAGAATCGGTATTCATTTACAACAATTGATTCACTATCTATACTATCATATTCAATTACAGTAGAACCTCGATAAGTTAAAGTCCAAGGGAAGTACAAAATATTTTAAGTTATAGAGGTTTTAAGTTATCAAGGGTCTATGTTAGGTAAAGGTTAATATAGAGGTATGTACATGTTTCTATGTACCCTAGTTAATATAGAGGTATGTACATGTTTCTATGTAGTTGCTGAGGGCCTATACAGAGATTATTTATTTAAGTTATAGAGGTTGCGTATTTTAAGTTATAGAGGTTTTGGGCTCTGATGGGAAGGGAACATAGTATTTTTTGAAGTAACAGAGATTTTTATGTTACCGAGGTTTAAGTTATCGAGGTTCTACTGTATTTTGCATGCCATAAATGAGACTCGCTGTATGCATTTTATCAGAATAATATAAAATGAGCATTGTATTTAATAATTATAAATAGTTGGTACAATATAAGTAAGTACCTAATAATTAGCTTGTTAATAAATAATTATAAATAATTGTTAATACATGATTTTGAATATAAATTGATATTGATTTTAATAAGCGCATGGCTATTAATAATTATTTAAAATGTATTTAATATTTACATATAATATAAATATAGTTAATATTATTAAATTTTATAATTACCTTTTCTATTTAAATGTTAGTAAATGATGATTGAGAAACTCAACATCCAAGAGCCAATAGAGGATAATCCTGGGGTCGATTTGGTCCTATTACCCATAAAAATGTAAAACTAGACTATGACAAAATTTGAAAGTGAAATTAAAATTGATTAAAAAACGAAGAAGTGTACCTGATTTGATGCAGCTTTAACCCTTTTTAATCGACTTCAAACAAAAAAGGAGTAGGTTATCAATTCGATTCTTTATCTATTTGAAAGCTGGTGCTTCCCGTGCGGCCTAATTTCAGTTCTGACAACGGCATCCATGAGAAAATCATGAAAGTTTTAAATTTGCATTAAGTATGCACGACAAGAGGGCGAATAACTCAATATCACGCCAACCGATTTCGATGATTCTTTTTTTAGTAACAAATTAGTTAGTGTACTTCAGATTCACTAAAAATCACAAAATAAAAATAACTTTTAAAACAAAAAGAAAACCGACTTCAGAAGAAAAACTTTTCCAAAACAAATTAAAATGCAATCTAAAAGTAAAAAAATAACGATAATATAATGTAGTTAAAATTATTGTTATTTTTGGAGTCGTCGTGTCAGCCAAGCTAATGTAGCAAACTGTTCTGCCAGAGTTGTTTCCTTGGCTGACACCGACCCCAAAAGAGATTAATTTATTCCTGTAATACGTTTTTTTAATTAATAGGATAGTTTTATTTTGCATGGGTGCTATCAGGTTTTCAACATTTCCTGATAAAGGCATTAGGTAAGTATAAGTTGTATATATTATTTTTTTATTCAAAATAATATTTCCTAATGTTTATGTGTTTAGTGTAGGTTTGTATATTACAATGGTTAATAAATTTTTTAGAAAAACAAATAAAAATTTATTTAATAAATTTAGTTGCAAGATCAATGAACCTACAATATCTATAAACTAATAGACACTGGACCACGAGCCATCTGAAAAAAGTCAATTTATGTTAGCTATCTGCAAATTATCAAAGGAAATGAAAAATCAATTTGTTTTCGAAATGTCTCGAAAACGGCATTTCAATCTCTTTACAAGCTTAAACTAAGCGTACTGACTGAAAAAGTAGTCAATTTACAAAATAATTCGTTACAGAATAAACTCAGCAAGGAGGGGTCGAACGATCAGTAGTTTCTCAGAATTAGTAAAGAAGACCTCTTTTTAAAGTCGCTCATAAAGGTTTTTTCACGATCAAAAAGACATAAAAAAAAATATATTACTAATATTTGCAAAAAATATTCTTAAAATTGCAGAAAACTGAAAAATTATATTAAAATCAAATTTCATATCCATTCTCATTTTGTAATTTTTTATGCAATACAAATTACATATTTGATGTAATATTGTGTAGAAGTTGTCTCATATATGTATGAATATCTAGATTTTTTTACTGTCTAGAACTATTACATTTAACTTTTTTTGATAGGAATCCCACCCCTCTTCAGCGCCAAATATTCAACTGTTACATTTTTTACCCAACATTTGTAATCCCTTTTTTGACCCTTTCCCGCTGAGTTTAAAGCAGGCCTTAACCTTTATCAAGACTGGCTTCAGACGATCCAAGCTTTACAGTAGCTGAACATCAGTTAACATTTTTTTTTTTTTGAACTAGCTCTAGAACTATTTGGATATTAACTAATAATAAAAGTAAGTAAATGATGGTCAAGTCAAGTCAATCCCACCCAATTTTAACTATTTTAATTCTTGTGTAAACAATATTAAAAAAAAAAAGAATTTTTTTTATATTTTTTTATATATTTGAAAAATATTTGTCTAAATGGCGGTTATAAATTAAATTTTGTATCATTTCAGGTACGGAGTCCAGTTATTACTAGAAAGGAGTCCAGTTATTACTGCGAAAAAAAGCAAACTAAAGAAAACAGTTCACAGAAAACAGTATTAACTGTTGTTGCTTTACTTACGCCATGATTTAAATTACAATTTGATTTTTTGAGCAGCCTTACAATATTAGAATTGACGATTGACTAAATTCTTGCCAACAAGATGTTTTGCAAAACAATCGTCGTTGGCAAAGAAAAAATTTCTCTTTATTCCTTAGAAATTTGTTCTTTATTCCTTAGAGGCACTTTTTAGTGCAGTAATTACTAGAGAAATTAGTAATAATAATTTTTCGATGACAACGTCCTACTGAGACCGCGCCTGAATATTATGTGTAAGTTATTGGGTAATTTAAAAAGCATACTCTGTATAGTTTATTCACTTAAATTCTAAAGTGCCACTTTGTCAATTTATTTGGACTTGTGAATGATGGGCCAAATTTTAAAGTCAATATCATGACAAATATTTGAATACGTACTGTCAATACCAAAAACGGCAACGTTATTCTTTGTAGATATTCAGTTCTCAATACTTTTCTAGATACAAGGTATTGAAATTTTACAAAAAAAAAAAGGCATTATTGTGAATATCGCAAAAACACAGGGCCGAAACTACAATAGAGCAGCCTCAAAAACGAAAAAATATATCAAGAGATTCATAAAATATCTCGAAAATTACTCATTTAATGGTCAAATAAACACGATTTTTGTAATTTTCGGGTCAAAATTAGCTTATAAACTTAGTTTTATCGAAATCGGAAACAAAAACTTTTTTTACACTTTTTGCAATTTGTAAAAATCGAAAAAATCATAAAAAATTCAAAAAAACACAATTTTTGTAATTTTTGGTTGGGTTGGGTTGGGTTGGGTTAGGTTGGGTTAGGTTGGGTTGGGTTGGGTTAGGTTGGGTTAGGTTGGGTTGGGTTGGGTTGGGTTGAGTGTGGGTGTGGGTGTGGGTGTGGGTGTTGGTGTGGGTGTGGGTGTGGGTGTGGGTGTGGGTGTGGGTGTGGGTGTGGGTGTGGGTGTTTGTGTGGGTGTGGGTGTGGGTGTGGGTGTGGGTTGAGTTGGGTTTTTTTTAAAATTTTATTGATCTGTATATATAAAATTAAATTGCTGTACGTTGGTCTCGGTAAAACTCAAAAACGGCTGGACCGATTTTCAAAATTTTTTTTTTGGTTTGTTCGTTATAGTTCAGGGATGGTTTAGAAAAAAAACTAAACAGAGCTGATATTAGAGGCATCGTAGAGTTACTCACAGAGCATGATAACCTGAAGAAGTTCCAACATCAGATTAGAAAAGACTATCTCCCGCGTGTGACAGATGCGGAGAAAATTCATAAGAAACATCGATCCACTTTCTCTGTTACTGCCCGGCGCTCATACAGCAGCGAAGGAAATGGTTTGGTTCGGCCATAGTCGAACCAGAAGAAATTAAGAAACTCAGCGCTAGGCAAATCCTGGGTTTCAGTACATCAGTTGGTTTATAATAGCCACTGAAAAGCGTAGCGGGGATAGAGTGCAAGGGTCTATTTGGCTATGCTAGAGCATGGTCCGCTAACTTCCATACCCATACCCCATTGATGGAATTTGCCAATCACATTATTTTTCATAAACATTGGTTTGGCTGTTGATTTAGGGGCTTGCTCCAGGACTGCCGGATGGAATAATTGGATACAAAAAGGGAATAATTTTGTAATTCTCTGTATTCAGCTTGTTATGACATAAAAATAAATTTTTTTTTATATATAAATATTTTTCTGTGTCATCAATAAAAAACCGAATACCACAATTCAAGTCACAAGTCACATAATAAAAAAAAAGTTCTTCACATTACTTTATATTATTAAATATAAAAGTATTACCCAAATAAAACACCTCCCACGCGATTATTGTATTTTTTTTTTTATCTCCATTAATAAACGTAATATATTTATTGTTCACAAAGAAATGTTTTATAATCGTCCTACTTAGTTCAAGATAATATTTTTTTAATAAATTTTATTCTCCTTTTCAAAAAAAATGGATGGAATAGAAACTCTTGTACCTAATATAAATAAATTTCGATTTTTGCCCCAAATTCCTGCCCCATCATCAAGTATGAATTAACTAATCGTTATTACTTTTATTGTGTATGTTACTTGTTGCTAATTTGTGTGTTACGCTACGAGTAACATACTTTTTTTACTTTTCTGATCGTCTGCCTTACGCGTGCGTCCCCATATTAAGGGTTAATATTTGGTGGAGGTACTTAAAAGGTCCAACGAACTGTCCAGCTCCCTTCTTGGGCATCCCTATATAATGAACAAATTTTAATATAACGCATTGAAAATAAAAAGAAGTTCTATGCGTAAATGATGAGATAACTTTGATAATAAAGACAAATGAAGCTTTAAGCTCGAGGCTCCAGTATCTGATTTTTAGATTTAGCTTGCCATTTATAAGAAAAGAATGACATTGACGGAATAATATGTAAAAACAAAGAGGAAGATGTTAGCAAATGTTAGTGGGAAACTAAATTTTCACAAATTCGAGATTCGAGCCACCCACGGTTAAAACTTCATTTTGCTTTATTACCAAACGTATTTTTTTCTTCGAATGTCAGAGATCGAATCATAGAAATTTTGCTCATTTTCTATTATATTTCCTCGATTTTCTCCGAAACTATAAACGATGGAGAGCTGTAAATTTGATGTTTCAAATAAATGTCATATCAAATCTATTTACTTGATGAAAAATTTACTCCCAAACAAAAATTTAATATATTTTTTGAAAGTTATTACATTTTGTACAAAATTTTAAATCAAAAGACAATTTTTGATGGGGAAATGAATCATAACAAATATGAATAAAAGCCTTTGTGGAATCATTTGGATGGTTTGATTTTTACAAATATCTATTATTATTAATTTTTTGCAACAAATTTCTATTACTAATATTTTTTACAATATTTGTCTTGTTATGTATTCAAAAAGCCATTATTTTTTTTTTGGTATTCAAGAATAATTTATTACATTGTGTTATATTTAAATAGTTTTTATTTTAAACGGTGTAACTAGTTACACGGTAGCGAAGTGCATGAGTTTTTTTTGGAGGCATTTCCATGGTAACGATACACTACTTTAATTATAGAATTGTATGGATGCATTTATAATTGTATGGATTGCATTTATGACTTACATTGAAAATTTAATATTATTATCTTACTTTAAATAAATAATTATGATAATTTACAATTATAAAATAATATTTGTGCAATTTGATTTCTTATTTTCACAATTTTTAATGCAATAAGTTTAATTAATTAGTGTTTTTCAATAATTTTAATATGACATTTTCTATAACATTAACATGCAAAGAATTGCAAATTAGTCATAACAGCATCCTTAATGCACTCCTTAACTATTGGGATTTGGGTAAAAGTGTATAAGGCACTTTCAACTTAAAATTGTCCAAAGAATTAGCTCTTAAGCTATGTCCATCGAGTCACGAGACACCAGGTATAATTAATTAATTTATTAAGATAATAAACTAGTGAAAATTTTATCCCGCAGGTACTAGACAGTCACAGCCAGTTACAGACAATAGCTATTTTATGTACAAATTATCACTCTTGCTAACATGTACATTGACATGGCGTTTTAATATAAATGGGTATTTTTAATAGCCTGGTCCTAATAAATCATTAATAAATTTAAAAATTTGATTTATTACATTATTGTAGACAAAAATTTGAAAGGTATATAATTAATATTTATAATTTCAAGGTGGGTTTTTACAATGCGTTATTGTATACCATACATATACATTACATTGATTAGTATTGCCATAATTCTATCAAACTTTGTTTAATGGTTTTTTACCAATTAAAGGCATGTTTCAGATATTCAATGTAAATTTCAATTTTTGGAATCAAATAGGGAATCGATTCAGAACAAACATATTTGGAAACTTAAAAGAACCTTGCACATTTTGGTAATAAAATGATTTTTTTTGGTCCATTTTGTTGAATATTTATAGAATATTGCAATTTTAAGCCAGTGGGGCGAATTTCCTCAGGAGGGAGGAGTATATCGAAATTCTGACTTCGTTTCTGGCCTATTTGGCCTATAGCTATGGCCAAACTCTCTATGGGCAACAAGTTTGATGCAGATTTAGATATATGGACCTTCCTGAACATTGGCAAAAAAAATTGCCCCGATAGTTTGAGGCACATAAAAATTCTTCATTTTTGTGACAATGATTCGTCTAAATAGGCGCCAATAAAATCGTCAATCAGCGCGTCAACGAGTCATATTCATAAAATAAATATCTACGGACTGAAATAAGTGATTAAATTTTTCATCACACCTTTTCAGTAATTAATTTGACATTATTATTATACGTTTCAACGAAATAGTAAACTGCCATAATTATATTTAAGTTATATTGATAGACATAGAAAGTGTGAAATTATCTGTTTTTTTATGGTCCATTAAGGTCATACGTATATAATCTTATAATAAACGCTTAATTCTAAAATATATTATATATAATAGTTACAAATAAGTGTTAAAGGTCACTTTGATAAAAGTCTTAAGGTTATTTATATAATTGATTGATATTTGAGCATATCTGTAAAAAGTCTGTATATTATATTAAAATTAGTGATGGGCTATTAAGTATGATTTGTATAATCAGATTATATAGAAATCTGTCATCGATTTACTATGATTTATATCTTTGTTTATTTATATTTGTCTGGGCGCCACACTATTCGCGGAATTGGGCTCTATGTAAATCACCACGAAAATTAATCAAAATTTTAATTATCTTCATTATTTCGATAAAAGAATAATCTGAAATCCGGCACTGTCTACATAGAAAATTACACAATACTCAAAAAATGGCATTAAAATATAAACACAAAATATTCTAAATATTGTATTAAAAATACTAAGTAATATGTCAAAATAAAATGTATAAAAGAAATTGCAAAAAAAAATAAGCATTCTTTGCCAATATCGTAATTATGTTATTTTTAAAAAGAATAAATAAATAATACTAAAGTAAAAGTCATTTTTGAATATGGGAACTCACTTCTGAACTATACTGAAGTTGTGACTAAATTACTAAATATAAACATTGCCAAAATTAATATTTCAAATGCATCAGACCGCAACGAACTTTAAGAATTTAATATGTTTATTTATCAACAAAAACTTTAAAAAGAAATTAATTATTTAGGCGAAAATAAAACAAAAAAACATACTTAAAACAAATAGCTTTTAAATCGACATAATCGTATAAAATTTTATACAAATAAAGTCAAATCAGTTGTATTTTAATTATACTAGTAAAAGTACAATGAAATATTTTTCTTCTTTCAAATTGTGTGATATGTAATTTTATTTTCTTGTTTGGAGATCTTAAAGCTTCAAAGGATCTATGTCGCACAAATTAGATTTAATTTGCATTTCAGTCAAATTTTGGGAAATGATAGTCTAAACCATTCTAAAGAAAAGTTCCCATAGTCACAAGTCATGAAAATGACAGGATTTCATGTTATAACTAAATTAAAGTTGGAAAATGTACTCATTTGTATATTTGTATAATATATGCTTATGTGTGTATAGGCAAATACATATACAGATATGTATAACTACATGCATACGTGTGTTTTTTAATGTAAAGGTGTTGTTTTTTAATTCTTGTTTTTTGAAGAATATGTTACGAAATTCAAAGAAGAAGCAATGTTAAATGTTCAGTTGATCAATAATATAAAGTGTTAAGATCAATATTTTCAGCTTATAACTTTAGACAATTAAATTACAATAATTTTTTTATACAAATGAGTACAATTTCCAACTTTAATTTAGCGATAACTTGAAATCCTGTCATTTTCATGACTTGTAACCATGTGAACTTTTATTCAGAAAGACTTTCTACTATCATTTCCCAAAATTTGAAAAAGTTTGACCGAAATGCAGATTACATCTAGTTTGTGCGAGGTCTTTTTTTTACGTCCATTGGATTAATTTATTAATTAAATAGGATTACTTTGGCATTCTTTCTATTTAAAAAGTATTTCTTTGAGCTCGAATGAAATTGATATTTAATTTAATTGTCTGGATTAATTTTAATGAATTCCTCAAGACTTAAATTTATTTTATATTTACGGTTAAATTCTTGGCAATTAAATGAGTACGTAAGTAAATAGAAAAAACTTAAATACTTTTGGTTGCATGAGACTTATGGATGAAATATTCGAAGTATTCATTTCCTATGATAATTGAAGAAAAATAATAATCAAAATTTATTTAAGATATTTATATTAAAACTGGGAAATTGTAAAGAAAACCAAAGCGTGTTTTGAAAATAATATATTTTATTTTTTTATAAATATTTTATTTTATTGTGAGCTTCTCCCAAGAGAAAACTATCGACTTTCCATCTCTTTGACATTACCTCTAGGTTCCTGCGCAGATCTGCTTCTACAAATGGAATTAAAAAAATTTATTATCTCAATATAACTCCCGACATGTCCCGAGCTATGTTTCAAGAAATTCGCCCGGTTAGTAGCTACGATGCCACAGATAGAAACACAGATACACAGACAGATTAAACACGTTTAAATCGTGGGTTAAAATCAGAATTAAAATGTATCGTAAATTATATGTACTTTTTTCTTTCTTCTTATAGAGGTAATTAATTATAAAGTTAACCCCAGGAAGCGTTTTTTATTGTTTTTTAATGTTCTAGAAAGAATATTGCACGCAGTTACGTATAAGTTTCGACTTAACTGTGCTAATAAAACTTCATCTAATTGTGCAAAAGCACTTAATCCAAATCTTTGCCGATACAATAACAAAATTACATATGATTTATATATTGATGTTAAAAAAATTCTCAAATATATCAAATGACCAATTTGATGATGATTTTTATTATAATACTTGATTGATTTTATTACCCCATCAACGTTGACATACTTACAACGAAATTGTGTTCCAAAAAAACAAAAAAACAAAACTACAAAATTTTACATCTGAAAACATATAGGTTTATACCTCCATGTATAAATATAATTTGTAATAGCTCCGAAAAATTTCGTCGAAAGATACAGGATATGAATCATAAAGAAAACATTTTTCAGAACCCTAGTTGTTAAAAAAAGCACAACAAATTTTTTGCCTTTTTCTATAGACATGCGTGACTTCATTTGACAGATTAAGAGATGATTTTTCCTAAATGATGATTATTTGAAATTTGGATAAAGCAATCCCAATAATTTTTTGAGGAAGATTACATTTATTCACAAATACTGCTTCATTATATTTTCTATTGCCATGTATTCTGATTACGGTGACAGGCGAACCGACTACAATTTTCTGCCGAAATTAAATTCTACTCAACATACCAAGAACAATTGAAGCGCTTAAAGTGATTATAAACCTATAGTATTTTAAAAAAGTTTTGGTTTATTGCACGGTACATGCATATAAACCACATACATGCATAGTCAAGTAATGACATATTTTTGACTCCATAATTCCACGCAACTACAAAAGTATATAATATATTGTGTGCAAGTGATGCTTATAACTTTGATAATATAGATATCGCACTTCAATCATCAATACCTTATAACTATAGTCGTCTCGGTTCATCAAATGATGGATCTTCGATGAATTCATAATTAAATTAAAATTTTATTTTAATATCATCGACAACCTTATATTTTTATGGTATTATTATCAACTACAAGATTGTTTAAATATTTTAGATAGTTTTTAATCACACTCTCTAGATTTTTTGATATAGAAATATCCAATTAAAAAGGATAGTCTATATGATTCATCATTTTTTCAGTCAACTTTGAACGATAAAATAATAATAAAAAGCCCGGTGATCTAGGAATTTTTAGTGATTTTCCGAAGCTTTGTTAATCGAAAAATGTATTTATAAAGTTTTATTGAAATCCGTAGTATTATTCAATAATTGCATATCTTCTTTTTGTCATTTTAAAAGTATATTTTATTTAATTTTTGTTTATACAACTCTTGAAATAACGGATGTGTGATCTTGAATTCGTAAGAATCAGACGAATTTCGTACATATAGAGGCTTTATGATTGCTAAAACCATATTTTTTACTTTTTACGTATGTTTCACATCATTCGTTTTATTTAATATTTACATTGCAAAAATTATTTTTATAATTCTTAGAAAATTACAGAGTAATTTTTTATTTTTTTTTTAAAGATGTATAAAATTTTTTTAATGTACGTAAATAATACGTTAATAATATGTAAAGGTGTTTGTAGTAAAGAATTTCATGAAAAATTTCTTTGAATAAACGCCAAAATAATGTTTTAATTTACAACATTTTATGATAATATATGTATTAAAGATATAGTTAATTTGTATATTATTTATTGTTTGAATTTTGAATACCACCTAAATCAGAGTCGGAATCCCCAAGAAATGATTTCCGAGCTACTGTACCTCGAATTCATGATCATCGACTCCAAAAACTTCCGTAAAGCGATATAAAGAAGTTTTGCACTCCTAGGTGTGGTTATAAAAAAATTGAAACCATCTCAAGTTGATTTTTGATCTCGGATTCGCGGTCAACGACCCCTAAAATTCCCGAGGGACGATATTTTTTAAATTTTTTTATCACTCTAACTGTTTGAGGTACTTTAGCGGTGGAAAAACTACCTTAGTTTTCTCATTTTTCCTAGTAATGCAGAGGTTAGTGGTGTTGAATGTTCCTGAAGGTCTGAGGAATAAATAGGTTAGGTTATATTGGCAGTCCGTCGTGATGAATTCCTCGAATTTAAGCTCTATATAATTCATGCTTTTTCTACAAGATTCTACCTTTTTACAAGCTATAATTTAACTTGCAATGCATGCCTGTAACCTTGTATGTAACTATTTTTGTTCGGGTGGAATCTTGTGACTCAATTTTGAAGCAAATACCTCTTACAGATTGAGCTGAAATTTTGTTTACACTTTTTGTTTGAGTTTTAAATTAAAAATTTAAATAAAAATGGCTTTTTAAAGCATAAGATTTTATTGTAGGTACTAAAAAGTAGAAAATAATTTTGTAAGAGTCATTCAAACATGACTATTTGTAAAAGCTAGAGGCGTGGTTCGAAGCACTTCAAGCTTTTACGAATACATAGTCATATATGAGTCACTCCTACAAAATTTTTACTTTTTAGTATAACAAAAGCATATCCTTTAAAAAATATTTTTTATTGTTCTTGTATTTGACAAAAATTTAAAATAAATCCACCGCTGAGATCGGCCGAATAAATTTAAATCATTAACCATGCGTCCTAAAAAATTTATTTTTGATTTATACCATAATATATTTATTGTAAATATTTTATGATACGCCGAATAATTGTGTTCATGCGTAATTGCTTACGAACCAGGAAGTTTAATTCCACATATAAATAATCTATAATGTATTTATCTTCTTAAAAATAGAATAAAAACTATATTTTTAATATTTTTCTTACGTATTTATTTATATATAATTTTTTCGAAAATTTTTTTTTCCGTAATTATTTATTTATTTTTTTTATTAACAAATCAAAATTAATAATAAATTAATTATTAAACAAAAAAAAAAGGATATCTGTAATTATATTTGATTATAATCAGGTAAATAGCTGACAACATGTGAATTTGGTTCGAATAGTCGACTTGCAGCTTGTTGTAATGCAGACATATCTAATGGATTATTGCCTAGAGTCATATTTGGTAACATTAAATCCCTGAAACAAATAAACAAACATTAAATTTTTTACTCATACTTAAGGACGTACAAAAAAACGGGAATATTCGTGAAATTTAAATTTGGTTCAAATATTTTTCCTTCGTAACTTTATTGACTGGACATTTCTACTAAACCATTATTTTAGTAATTAATATCGTTTTAATTACTTAAAATTAATTAATAAAAGTACAAATTCAGTGAGGGCATTTAAAAATTTCTAAAACGGAAATTCAAATTTTTATACGGACGTGACATCATAGTACGGGCTTGTCAAATTTGTTAACATACTGTATGATATTAATTACTTACATTTTATATGGTATTTCATTAAATTATATTATTCTACGGCTTTTTATTAGAAAACTTAATAATAACAAGTGTAAATTCTATGTTTTAAATTCATTTTTTTAACTGTAAATTATACATTACAAGACAGATCACGTACTTATACGTCATCAACAGAGAGCGCCAAAAAACTGAGTTTAAATATCTCAAAATTATACTATATTTTAAATATTTTTTTACACTTAATTACAGCATTTTTTAAGCAGTATTTTTATTTTTTACTTTGTTCTAACGGTGTTAACAATGAATTTAAAATATAAAAAAAATACATGAATATTATTCCCTATTCCTCGCATTAAAAGTGTGATTCATTTAAAACAATTATATTTGCATAATTACGAATTAAAAATAATTAATTGTTTTTTAATCAAAAGTAGGTTAGGTCAAAAAGCTCTAAATCATTTTGAAAGTATACAAATAATTATCTTGACACAAACTTCCTAGAAATAATAATCTTTTCTTATATTCTTTCTTTTTAAATATAAATGTTTTTAAGTTATTCTTCAGATTAAATTAAAACAAACAAATATGGAGTTATTTATATGAAAAAATTTTTTCTATAATTACAATTAATTGTTAACAAGGATTTTTTTATATTCAATTATAATTGATTTATTGTTTTATTTTAACTAATTTTACAGGTAGGGTCAAATGAAACGTCCTTGAAAAATGTTAAAAAGTGTTATATCAGGGGATCTTATATACAGTATATTGATTAGTTGAATTTTGTTAGATTTTCGATAAATATTAGAAAAATTTACTTTTTATAATAGATACAGATGCCAGAAATAAATTTTTCTAGAATTTTCTCAGCGAATTTTCAAAAAAAAGTACTAGGAAATTTGAGGTAAATCCGTTAGTTCTGATTTTTTGAAGATTTATTTATGATGTTGGCCCAATGAAAAATCCGAGTTTGTGATCAACCATCAACTTTTCACCAAACGCAACTTTTCAGTTTTTTGGATTTTTAGGACTGTTTATTGGACCAACATCATAAACGAATCTGCGAAAAATCTGATCTACTGGATTTGACGCAAGCTCTGATGTATAAATTTACTGGACTATAATGAAATTAAAAGTTCATTTTTTTAAAGTTTTTCCAAAAATGCTCCTTTTCTACTCGGCAGGGTAACATTTTATGGTGATTATAAATAATAATAATATATTTCAATGCAATTTCGCTCTTTTCTCAGCGAATAGCCAACGAATTCGAATCCAGCCTATTTCATTCGATAGGCTTTTATATTCAGATATTCTCTACAACTTTCTCATTTAAATCTTTTTGTAGATTGCTTTGTTTTTTTGCTGGAGTAACTCATTTGTGCTTTTTCTCATCATTGTCAAACCACCCAAGTAATAAAGTGTGCTCTGGTAATATGATTATTAAAAGGATTAATACTTTGATAGACTATTATATAAGTAACATTATAGATGACTTGAACTATATTAATTACCTTGATATGTCAATATTTTATGCAAGAACTATAATTTTTTTCTTTAATATAATTAATATGGTATTGAACTTACTTCTTATATAAATATATATTGCATTTTTTTACAATTAAAAATAGAGAAATATGTCATTCATATTATGATGAATCTTATGACAAGATTTATTCATTAATATCGTATGCGTTAGTATTGTTTTATTGAAGTATTTCAATGTTAAAATGTTGGAAAAAATATATATATAATTAGTATAAATGCTGTTTTAATAAATTTTAATATCAATTGAATAAATGCATTGTTTTATATTTAAGGATGAATGAGCATGGTAGTGAGGGCACAAATTTAAAAATAAATATTTTCAATTTTGATGATAAATTTATATTATTACTTGACGATATAAGACGAAAAGTAAGAATACAATTTTTCGATATCTGACTTAATTTTCAAAATATCGAAAATTTAAAATTTTGTTTAATTATTTAGCTTTCGATATTTCGAAAACCAAGACACATATCGAAAAATTTTATTCTTATTTTTCGTCTACATTCATGAAGTTATAACAAAATTCATCATCAAAGTTGAAAATAAGATAAAACTAATTTCAACCCTTAATCTACCCTGCTCTTACATCCCTTATATGGACGGTGACACTTAGTTTTTTTCTTTTCTAATTCATTGCTAATATGTTTACTTTCTATTAAAAAGTTTTTTTTTAATTTGTTTTCATTCATTCCAAATGAAAATTATCAAAAACTTCCAAAATATGTCGTTTTTTGAGATTCCTCCATAAGAGCCAATGTATTTTATATAGATTTTTAATGACTTTTTTCTTAAAAATTTGCACGGATATCTAAGCTGAAATTTTAACCACATATTCTTTGAGTAAAAGACTACCTACAAACAAATTTTGAGCCTTTAAATCAAACATAGTTGTCATGCTCATACATCCTTAAAAGATAACAAGAAGAAAATAATAATTTATTCACGTCTATTAACCTAAGCTTTCATGGAAATTTATTGTTTCAGCTTATTACAAATAAAATGAAATTAAATATTCATAAATAATTTACAAATGGAGTAACTTCTTATGGAGTGTACTTAAACTATTAGACCTGTTAATTATAACATTATTTTAATATTTCGCATTTTTACGAATACAAACTAGTTTTATTGCAATTCCGTTATGGCAATTTTTCGATCATAACAAAATCTATACAGTAGAAAGTAAATTATATTTATTAGCCAGAAGTAAACTACTACCTATTTATTATTTATTAATATTGTAAATAATAATATCTATCAATAAATATTGATTTATGATCTACTTATAAATTATAATTAACTAACTAAACTTCATAATATCTTGTCTTGTATCAAAAAATCAATCACTAAAGTCATATAATTTTAAAACTAATAAAATTATTTATTATTCGATCAGGGAAGACGCCAAGCTATCCATCAACCATTAAGTGCGATGCGGTGTATTCAGAAGTGTTTTTGTTGCCCTTTTTACCATGATATTTTAACTGCATTGTCAAAGTTTAGAAATGTAAGCAGTTTTAGAAAATTTTAATATTTTTAGTGTCATCATCAAATTCAGTTATTTGAGACTCCCGTTTCAAATTTTCTAGGTAAATTCAGTTAGAACTTGTGAAAATAATACGAAAATTAAGAGAAATTTTTCAATATACAGTCAAACCTGGATAAGCGAGAGTTCAAGGGAACACAATCTCATTCTCGCTTATAGAGGTTTTTCACTAACCCGAGTTTCTCGCTAATGCAGGTACATGGGAAGCGTTTCAGAAATATATAATAACAAGTCACAGCAAGTACGAATGTAGTAAATATGTCTCCTAAATAATATAAATAAATAAAGCTCGACTGTCGCTTATAGAGGTATAGATAAGTATAGCAGTCTCACTTACGGAGGTCCATGAGAGAAAAACGACTCTCTCTTATAGAGATTTCTGCTTCTCACTAATAGAGGTTTTGGGAGCTTAAAATGACGGTTCCTGACTATTACTCTCATTTATAGAGTTTTCTCACTTATCCACTTCTCACTTACCCAGGTTAGAGACGAACCAAAAAGATGAAAAGTTAGATCCAAAACGAGTGGGATTCAAAAAATAATTCATCCAGCTCTGTTATCTACCAAAGCGACCAGGTAATTTCTAGAGCCAGTTACTATAATGATACAATTTTCTCAATTGCGCAGTTATTCAAATTTCGTGGGCTCTGTAAGAATTATGTACTTCTCAGAAATAGTTTCAAAAAAACGCTCGCTTGAAATTAAAATATATTGATTGCAAGTTCTTTAACTGCGTATATTTCTAAACTGTGCCTGCGAATACAATTTTAACATATTATTAGTAAATACCAATCGTTAATACAGGTTAAATATACTTTAAAACGAACTGAGGGTCTTTAAAATTATGAAGGTAGCGTAAATTCACAATCGAATAAATAAAGAACTTCTACTAAAAAATAAATGTTTAAAATTATATCGAGAAAATTGTACTCTCTATGGAAACATTAATTTTCATGATAAAATTTTATTAATTTAATGTTAAAAATAAAAAACTGAACTGTAAATTATTAATTTCGATACTAATTCGCTCGAAAAATCCGCCATTTTGGTTTTATTTTTTTAAATACCTATCTAACAACACTTGAAATCCAATGAGCCGTTTGGAAGATACGAGATAATAAAGAAATTTACACCCAAGATACGCGTGAAAAATTTAACCACTCCTTGGCAGTTAGGTTAGGTTAGGTTAGAGTGGTTGTCCTGGGGTGAGACACACTTAGACCATAGGGTCCGTTGTGATACCGAAAGAAGGTTGGCCCATCCCCGGCCACTACTCCATGAACCATTTGGAACTGTTTACGAACAGCAGGAGAGCTTTGACGTCGACGGACTCCAGTCTTTGACAGTTGGAAAAAAACATTTTTTTTTTTGGCACAAATATAACGAAAGACTATTTCCACCTTCAAGATTTAAGAAGCTTTCGTTATAAACATGGATATGTTTATTGAATGTAGCGGACAACTCTTGAATTGGTGCCGTGTTGGCGAATTGCAAAATAAAAATATCATATACTAGAAATCTAGATGTTTATCTATTAGCATATAAAATATATATCTATCTATATTTTATCGGGTCAATAAATAATTGTTTATCTATTAGTAGATATTGATATTTCAGATCTAATAGTGCATATTTAGATCTATAATACCTCTAGTACCTATTCATGTTATTGATCCGATAAAAGTAAAATAAATAATGGCTTATTTTAATTTGATAATAAAATTATAATGTTTTTAGTTTGTAGATTATTTAAAATCTTTTGTAGGTACTTTTATTTCGATTATCATTGTTCGATATCTATTTTTTACTAATTTGAGAACTTAGTATTATGATTTTACATAATTATTACAATGAAGCTCATAACTAAGTTATATACTTTTGAAATTCGATAAGCAAAACACAATAAATTAGATGAGTAGTAAGATTGAGTCTTTAAAATCGGAACTGAAATAATAACCAGCGGTGTTCCGATTACTGAATTGGTTCTGATTTCTTAGTGGGTTTATAAAAAAAAAATAGAGGCTTCTAGAACAAAACGAAAAAAAATGAGACTAGATAGAGAAAAAAGTCAAATCCGTTCGAAAATTTACGAGAAAACACGGTTTTATCTCAAATTTTAGCTTTTAATGATATCTTTTTGTAAAAGAAATTTCGTTGCGAAATAGTATAACATTTCCGCACAATTTGCGTAAATACAAAAATTTGTGCTTCGGAAAAGTCGTGCGTGATCGGTAACGAAACCTAAGACAATTAAAACACAATATTTTCTACGTTAAAAGTTGCCATAACTGCATAATTATTAACTACTTATGACATTATTGTACCAGAAAAAATTTCTCAACAACTAGATTTAAATGTTTCGGTGGAAAAAAAACTAAACTCGAAAGTCGACCCATTTTTTACTTTACAGAATAATTTTAAAGAACTAATTCACTGATGTTTAGAAAAAACAATTCGAAATATTTTTTTAACAATATAACTACTTTAAATTTCAACATAAGCAATGCAGTGGCAATATCTTTACAATGAAGCACTGAAAATTGCATATCAACAAAAATAATTACTTCTAAATATACAATGACATTAAGAATATATTCTTTTAAGAAATTTTATTCCAAGCTCTTTCAAACATTTTCGAATAGAACTTTATGTAATTCTTTTAAAGTCAAAGGTTCAATTCTAGTATTATGTTAATTAATTTCAGTTGTATTATTTTAATAGTTTTAAAAATTGTATTGATTACTCCACTGTTTTTGCAATAGTTTGTGATGATAGGCAACTTTTAATACTTGACTGCCAAGAAATTGTCAATGTAATTAGTTTAAAAAAAATTTTTTAATAAATATTTTTACTGAGAAAATAGATATTAATTTATTATATTGCAAGAGATCAATTATCTTCTGCATTCAAAATCTTAGAAATCATGTATTTATTTCGTTTTCGATCAAATATTGTATTTTCTAAAATCTTTTAAAGTGTTTTAAAGATCTCGTTATATAGTATATAATTCCAGTTATTGTAAGTAATCTTTAATATTAATTAAATTCCAAAATTAGCATCAAATTCCAAGAAACTTTTTGTTTGTTTTGAGTATACAGTTGTTAAAAAGGTCATGTTGTCAAAACTAAAGCGTAACCAATATATTTAAAATCTGAAAGTCACGTAAATCTTTACACTTTTACAATTTGCACTGTTTTTTTCTGCTAAAAAAATATAAATAAATCGTTATTCAATAAGAACAAACATTTTAGCATTCATTTTGTTATAATTGGATTTTT
Organism: Chrysoperla carnea; assembly: GCF_905475395.1. Lineage (NCBI taxonomy): Eukaryota > Metazoa > Arthropoda > Insecta > Neuroptera > Chrysopidae > Chrysoperla > Chrysoperla carnea. The sequence continues at coordinate 6,242,633 of NC_058338.1, read as the reverse complement.
TGTTATTAACGTTTTTATTATTTTCGTGAATTTAACGTGACGTAATCTTCATGTTCGTCAGTTCATTGCCTGCGTTCAATCACATTTGGAATATATGTCTATAAAATAAAAATCTTTTATACAGATAATTCTGAATAAACTCATACGAAGAGCGATTTCTCGCGGGATTAATTTAGGCAATTTTTCGAAAACTATTCGTTCAATTGATAAATTCGCTAAATTAACTATATGTTCCGCCGTTTCATAAGGCATATCGATATGTATTTTATCCTTATTATGAAAAAATAATTACAGTTAGTCAATTTATACCGCCATTTTCTACTGCCCGGAACTTTTTACTTAAAAGTGTAGTTTTTCAATTGCTCGATTACTCAGTTTTGACATTCACCTTTGGGCAACGACTAGGTCCATAATTCTTCAACGAGCTACAAATTTTTTCCAAAAACAATGCTTACTTCGTTACACTATTTGAATTCAGGTACCTAATGTGCTCAAAAATCACTCTTAAAATGAAAATACTTACGTTCTACCCGGCGGCTGTTGAGGTGTTCGATCACGTTGTCTACGATTTTTAAACCAATTTGATACTTGTGTTAATGTTAGACCAGTACGTTTTGCTAATGCACGTTTATCATCTGGTGTTGGATAACGATTACGTGCATAACATTCTTTTAATGCGGATCGACTACGTTCCTTAAAACAATAGACAGTCTCTTCGCCATCCCATATTGTCTTTGGCAATGGATATTTTTTACGTATACGATATTTATCTACAGCACCTAAAAAATATGAAATCATTTAAAATTTCTTTGCGAATGGTTCTATGTCAAATCATGCCTGAAAATAAGTCTAAGAGATATTTCATTCCTTCCCACATAAAAGATTAATTCGTCGAAACAGGTGAATTTTCTATTCGACTGTTCTTACTGTCTTTTCAGGATTGAAGATAAATTTGATTAATAATTTTAAGCATTTTAAATTAATTTTAATTTTCGCCGCGTTTTTCAATCCATTCGAAAGTTAAAGACTTCTAGACTCCTAAATTTTAATGTATTGTAAAAGGAAAATAGCTTTCCGTGCAACTTTTTCATACAGCCTTCAAAATCAAAAGCTCTCAAGGTTACACAATTTTTTAACGAGTATTTCCAGCTTCACGCGATCAAAGCTACACATATATTTATAGTACCTATATGGCATTCTGTGAAACTTTTTCAAACCACCTTCAAAATGTTCTTTGGCTCGTTCTGATCAAAAGCTCTCACGGCCAGAAACTTTTTAACGGCTAGTTTTCGGGCTACGGGAGATCAAAGCTGTAAATACATTATAGTTATATAGTCCGTAGTTCGAAAACTACTCATTTTAGGGGCCGGTTTGAAAAAATTTTACAGAAGAGACTGGCTATCTATATGAATCTGATCCGACCCGAGAATCAATCTGAGATGGATTAAAGTACCCCTATCAAGGCCATAACAGCTCAATTAATGTGGGCCGGATATGTGCACCAGCTTCAGGCCCGGACTGTCTCAAGTGTTACAAATCTTATCCGAATCTGATCCAGCCCACCACTTCTCAGCATGATGTCATTTCAGAAAAATTGGATCAGTTTTTGATCAGTCGAGAACCAATCTGGGACTGATAAAAATACCTCTATCAGGGCCGTAAAAGCAGAGTCGATGCGGGCCGGATAAGTGTACCAGCCCGGAGCGACTTAAGCGTTACACAACTTGTCCGAATCTGATCAGATTTTCCACATCCAAGCCGGATAGAACCTTCGACCAATTGGATCAGACCCGGATTAAAATTTCTACTCGGGATATAGATAATAAATTGTTTAGGAGCTACAACCTGAAAAGCCAAAACCTCTTCAACTTGCCCCGGTCTACCCTACTGAAAACTTTATGAATTAATAAAAAAAATTACTTTTAATTAAAAAACTACTTTTTCCTGTCAAAATTTATATTGCGTTAAAATAGAGACTCCCTTTGTAACAGTATTCAAAATGATCATTTATTTTTAGCACGAAAATTTCCCTAAAATCGAATAGAATAAAACCACACGACGGGTAGAAATTACTAGTTAAATATTTCGTAATAATAAAATAATAAACACTCCCCATTACAAAATTACCCAACAAACACAATGAAATAAATATATATAAAATGAACACCCCTGTAATTGAACAAAAATAAAATAAAGAAAACTTACCAAGCGGTCGACCACGTACTTTTTCCACTTCTGAATAATGTGCCTTAAACCATAACGCTTGTAATTCATTGTGATAATTTATACTAAATGCATGTGATTCTAATATCGCATATAATTCATGATAAACACCCCGATGAAATGCAACATTCGCTCGTGCCCTAAATCAAACATTTGAAAAAAAAAATTTAATATTAAATTATTAGTTATTGATATATTTTTATTTTTACACAGTACGCGGTCTTTAACAAATATATAGTCCTTTACAATTTGGCAAACATAATTTATGTTATTATAGTAGTTAGAACCTTGGATTCTACGCGCGTTAAATCTATAATTGTGGGTTTTATGAATTATTTTTTTTTAATATTCGGGTTTCTCTCTCCATTTAAACAATTTATTAAATCCAAATAAAATATATGTTTTAAACAATTTAGAACCAAAATTGAAAATATTAAAGTAAAAATCATCAGATTTGGAACCGAAATAGCTCGTTTGAAAACTTGTACTTCCTAGTGTTGGAATCTACTACTCAAAAATTTGTATCATCCCTTTCCGCTTTGTACGGAAGGTTGAAATGATGAGAAATGTAATCCCTATGTAATCTTACCATGGTCGACAACTTGTACATTTTAGTTTTGGAATATATTGCTAAAAAATTTGATTACCTCTTGTCCCTTTGTACGAAGGGTTCAAAGAGTGCGAAATGTGAAAGCATACAAAAATTTAAAAAATTCTTTTTCAACAAATTAATTTCATACATATAGTGCCATGATTATTTCAAAAGATACAGGATTTTAAATCCAGAAGCATCAATTTTGCTTGGCAAGCGAATATCCTGGTACATAAAGCTCGTATGGAAATTTGTTATACTGTTTTTCAAGAAAAATATACAAGCTTTCGAGTGGTTTTAACAAATTTGTTGTAGTCGCGTTCGAGAATATTTTTAAACTTCGAATATCTTTCTATATAAATTTGAAAATAGGTACCACAACAGTATTGGAACCATACTAACGTATTTTTACCATCAAAAACAGACTTTTTTTCCATTCATGAAACAGTTTTTCAATCAATAAAATTTCATAAAAAATATGTCTCAACTAGTGTCAACGGTTTCTTCAAAGGGATAGTAATCGAATTTAAAACGTCTTCTATACTCCAAATTTATTGCAAATTATGAGACTTATGGTAAACATTCGAAAACAAAATGTGCCTTAGTCCGTCGGTTCCAAACACAACATTCGTTTTCAAACATTCGAAGTATTAAAATATATTAATTGATATAAATTACGTCATGTAACGACGCAAAAGCTTCATAGTTTTTTATAACAAAAGCTAAAAAAAAAAGATTATTTTCTCATGAAGTATCTTTTATTTTAGATTTCTCCTCAACAGCAATGTAAGTAATATCGATTTTCATTGACTTTTTTCTTAAAAATTTGCATGAATAACTAAGCTGAAATTTAAACCACACAATCCTTGAGTAAAAAAGCTTTTAAATCAAACATTGTTGTCATGCTCATACATCCTTAAATGTAAGTAAAATCAATTTTTGTTTTTGGCTTTAATAAAAGCTATAAAAATTATTGTATGGCATTTATATTTGTAAACATAAAATTTGAACTAATAAAATTCACGAATAAAATACCTACAACATTTCTGAGAACAAAATATTAGTTTTAAATATTTGCAATTTACTGCAAATGCAAGTAATTTCAAAGGAAACCTAATTTAAGTAGGAAATTTTCATTCTTCAGTTAATTCAAAGTTAGTTGGCCATAATATTTTCGATAAAGCATTTTCGATAAAGGAGGATATCGAAGAAGGGGTATTAACTATTTTAAGAAAAATACAATTAATGTAGCTCAATTGTCCAATAAGCTATGCTTTTTACAGATTCATAAAAGAATTAAAAGAAACCTGAAAAAAATTTCATAATGATCGAAGTTCATTGAATATTTATTATCTATTTTTATTGTCGAAGGAAAGTTTTAAAGCAGTATTCTGGTCTAGAAATTAGAAGAAATCAATTATTTTTAAAGGTTAGACTCTTAAGATTATGTCCTTAAATGGATTTTTCAAAATTCGAATTATCTTCGAAGATACAGCGGATTTTCTGGTAACGAAGATCGAACTTATCACTCGGTACTGTGGCCTTTTGATGCCTCAAAAGAAGGCAAAACAGAAGAAGAAGCTGAGGGAATTGTTTCTCAAACTTAAAACGCGTTTTTCTTGAAACTACATTTTTCGAGATGGTAGACATGATGTCTCATGTTTTATTCGACCGACTCCTTTAAAATTCGGTCAAAACAAATTTTTTTCCGGCGTCATTTTTTGAATTTTTTTGCTTATTTTTTTTCTGAGGTCCAGTTTTTCAATTTTTTTGAATCGTCTTCGCTTCGGCCATCAACGAACATGAGTCCGATACATTCTTTACTTTATATTTGTGTATAAAAATTATTTTCGGAATTTTAATAATTATTTCAAATGAAATGCAATAAATGGTTGTTAAAAAATTTCTTAATTAGAAATTATAATGTTATTATAAAACATTTCCTATGAATTAATAATATAATCTTTTTATTCAAAACAATTTATTCCTAAGAAATTTCGCAGTATATAATTAACAAAATTAGATTCTCGATTAACTGTTTGATCATACGATGGATATTTTCTTTTCTTTTTTTAGGAAGCTCGTCATGAAAAAACGGGGACAACTATCGTAAATATAGTATTAATCTCTGACCAAATCTTCTCAAGAAAAACAGAACTTAATACCATCTCAATAAGTATAGTGATCCAAGTAAAACCTAAAGCACAACTTTGCAATTCGGTAAAATGATAATATTTCACACACAAGTCCGTCGGGATTAAATCCTTAATCTTCTCCTTCGTTAAATAAACGTTGATATTCCAGAGTAAAATGAAAACTAAGGTACCAGCGAGCGACTATTAATATCTTCTTGAAAAAAGAGATCTTGTTCTTTCAATGAGACTCACTACGAGTATGCTATGTGTCTTAATAAACGCAGATTACAATTTTAAAACTGATTTCTCTTAATCCTGATCCTGTTTTTGCCTGATTTTTGCAGTATAAAACAGTCGATTCGTCCGTCACCGTAAGAAGGCTACTGAAGGGCGTTTGGCATAAGATACTGAAGACATATCCAAATCAACTAAGCAAAGTGTATCATCTTTAAATCTGTCAAATAAAGTTGCGTGACGCCCCCCCCTCGTACAAATTGGTTAGCAATGCCTTTCAGTTTTGCCTATTTGGTACTGAGACTATGAGCTTTAATACCGACGGCGGTAGTTTATCACTGCTTAAACTATCATGAATAATAACGTAAGCCATTACTGGTTATGTTTATGTCCGTTTCCTGCGGCAAACACACTACCTTTCAATTCATATATTCTTTCCTCAACAAGAATTTATTGCAAATGCATGTAATCGGGAAGCTTTATTACTCAAAGCACAACACTTTTTTACTTCAAGCGAACGATAAATGATTTATAAAATGAAAATAATGAAAACTCTGTTATTTACAAAGAAAAACGGTATGCTTAGGGTAGCGGGTTCGATTCCCGCCGTCGCAATAAAATTAATTTAATTAATAGTTATGATGGGCTGGTGTAGTGCATGGTATATGTATGAAGGAGGTGCACTCAGCCTCTGAAATTGAGGAGCTGATAAATGAAATTATCAGCGGAAAGGTGGTAAAACACATACATGGTATCACACTGCGTTCTATAGCCTAAGTGTGTCCTCCGTGGACAGCCAATACAAAGAAGAACCAAAATCGAATTACCTTAAAACACTTTCATTGCCACGTAACAGTTCACACGGTGGTAAACTCCATAAAAATGTTGCTAAACGTTCAATATCACCACGCTGCTGTAACGCTTCACACATACATTGTACTTGTTCAGCGGAAAAACTGATATCACTTTTTATACATAAATCACTATTACTGTTATTGTTATGACTGCTATTATTTGGTGATAATAATGAAAAACTTATTAATTTCGTTGTTTCATTATTATTGTTATTACTATTATTATTATTATTGTTATTTTTATGTTTATCTAAATTTACAATAACATTATTACTATCACTTATCGATCTACTATTGTTATTGTTATTACTACTATTATTTACACGATTATTATTATTGTTATTGTTATTATTATTACGTGTTATTGTTAATTCACTACCACGATAATATTTATTATTATTTTCATATATTATTGCACTATTATTTTTATTATTGTTATTGTTATTAGTAAATATAATGTTATTATTAAAATATGGTGTTGTTGTTATTGTTGTTGGTAATGTTATTAATTTATTATTTTGTTGTTTCTCATTTGTTTTTAATGTTATTATATCTGTATTATAAAAAGCATCGTTATTTAATTGTTTATTTTGTATGTTATTATAATATGTTTCGTTATTGTTATTTGATGATGTTGTTACACGTGTTATTACATTATTATTATATTGATTTTTTATATCTTTTAACTTTTGTTTATTATTTAGATTTGTTAATGATGATGTATTTATAAATAAATTATCTTGATTGTGATTGGCTGCTGTTGATGATGTGTAATAATATGTGAATATATTATTTTTTTGATCTTGATTCGTTTCTGATGTACTATCGATAATCATTGTGGAATCAATACTTGATACACTTGATAAAGATGTATCGAAATCACCGTTGTTATGGTTGTCCATTATTGGTTTATCGCTGTATTTTTATAGATGATACATACATTTACATCTGGAAATTTTGTAAGCAGTTTTTAATTAAATACACATTATTGATAGAAAAAATTGAAAAAATGGGTTCAATAAAATCAAATTATGATAGCATGCAAATCTTATGGGATCGAAGTAGAAGGCTCACACGTTTTAATAATTGAAATGAGTAGTTTGAAAGGCTTCGATTGCACTTTATCATTTAAGTATTGACAATTCAATGTTTAAATCTTTTATCTTGAGCCTTGAATGTGGTAAATTATCACACGTTTTAATAATTGAAAGGTTCCGATTGCACTTTATCAATATTTAAATCTTTTATCTTGATCCTTGGATGTGGTAAATTAAAAAATTGTGAATATTTGTTGCGCTTATTGTCATTTCTACATTAATCATCCTACGGAGTGTGCCAAAAATAGGTACATACACTCGAAATACAACATTTTTCTTCTGGGATAGTGGGACAGTCGAGTAAAAAATGACAGAAATATAACTTTGTAACAACTTTCAAGAAATGGGTTATTTGTGGAACTAATCACTCAAATCCAAACTGATCACTGCAAATATCAGATTAACTTCAAACGTCCCTCAGGAAATATTATAAAAGGGCAGGGAGTAACCATCTTCAATTTTGTAGGCGAAGAGTGAAGAAGACTAATGAGACCCGCCTTTTCCTAGTCCTAAGAATGATTCCACTCTTTTTGTGATGATTTAACACTTAAAATAACAGTTGAAGCACCGGACATCAAAATAACAGTTTGATTTGAAGTGCTATTGCATCTACTAACTGTCGATGAATCATTAGCCTCAATATTGTTAATTTATTGGCAACTCAAAAGTATCTAGATTCTAGATCAATAGATCGGACTCATCAATTTTATTGCATTTACCCCAAAGTGCTTAAAAAATAGACTTTAATCTTTGTTTTCTACATTATTAATCACATAGCGATTAAATTAAAGCAATAAATTAAAAAAGACATTGTTATTTTCGATCATGTTAAGAATATCTTCTTCGTCAGAAAGGCCTTGTTGTACGAGACGTTCTGCATTAACCTTAGTAAAATTTCCTTTTTCTGCTTAATGACGAAAAATATTTTAGAACACTTGTTCATAAAGAATTCTTCTATCCCCGCACTGATGCTCTTGCATTTCCGTCAAAATATCCGTAAATAAAGTGAATATCGTTACATTCTTGATTTGTTAACGTAGCCATTAAATTAATCTTAAAATTACAACAATGACAAAAAAATTACTTGGCTTACCAGATTAATTTACTATTAAGTTTAATCCTCTTAACTATTACCTTAAGGGACATAATAGTGCCCATAACTCCTTAACTATTGGAGTTTAGACAAAAGTATATAAGGCACTTTTGACTCAAAATTGTCTAGAGAATAAGCTCCTAAACTATGTCCATCGAGTCACGGGACACCCTGTATACCTTACATTTGAACTGTGTATTCAATTTTATGAACTCACTTCTCAAGACTGTTATGCACAAACTTTTCATTGGCGTGAAACTTTATAATACTTCAAATATTAATTGGTAGAAAGAAAATTTCTAAAGAAAAGCAGTTTTCCAGATAAGAATGGTTAAAATTACAATTGAATTTCTGCAATTACTGCGATTATATACTCTTTACTCCTTCGAATTGCAATTTGGATATGTTATAGGTATTCATATTCTACCTTCTTCTAGTAGTGCTTGAAATTCAATTGTTCAAGTTTAACCATTGTTATCTAGAAAACCGTATTTCTTCATAAATTTTTTCCCCACCAATGAATATTTAAGAAAATTCTTAAAAAAATTATAAAGTTTGTCAAAGAATGTTTAAAATTTGTACATAACAGCCTTAATGTTACAATTTTCTATATAAATAGGATATTACAAATCATAATTATCAAAAAACTTTGCAAAGTACTTACTTTCCTCAAAATTGAAATCCCTCAATTTCTTCAATTCAAAACACAAACTCGTAAAATCATCATTTCCACATAATTAATTTGCAAATCATTAAAACCAAAATTGTTTCGTTGGAACACAATCACTTTATTTATAATCATCGCACCAAAATATTTTTCCACCAAACAATCATTTTAATTTTCACGCATTAAGGGTTGGAAACTTTTTACTAAAGGGTAAATTGGAGTAAATAAACCATAACACCGAAGGATATTATGTTCCTTATCAATCAAATCAAAGATTGTCGGGTTTTTTTTTAATTAAAATCGTGTTATCAATCTTCAAGTCAACTAATGATATTAAATCAAAATTGTTTTGAGTCGAGCCATTTAGTTGTATCGTAAAATCAAAAGTTGTAGATTACACATTAGGTAAGCAAAATAATAACAATATAATATTTTACTGCAATGTGTAGTTAAAAGACGCAATTCGACGCCGTATCGCGCAGAAGGTGTACAAAATAGCCGTACACTATGTATATATGTATACATGTATACATTTAAAGCACATGTTCCTTGGTATAATTTGTGTATATGTATACAAAATATTACCCTTCGAACGTTTATGCTCTTTGTGTCATGAACGGGGCTCCACCCTTAAAATCTACACATTCACCAATCATAAAACATGTCACTATGGTTACATTTAAAAGCCAGAACCAATCGGTAATCCTGTTTCATAAAATATTTTTTCCTTTTTTTAATGTTTTATTATAGTCGGGTTTTTTTTTGTATATGTAGAAGGTATTTCGCTTTGTACTTTTATATATATATATATAAATGTTTTTCTATTGAATAGAGTGCTTATGTTGGGTTGTTGAGTTTTTTTAATTCAAAAGAAGAATTGTATAATTTGGTTTGTGTGAAGGGATGAAGAGGATTATTTGAAAGGTTCTGAAATTAAATTTTTTTTTGTTGTTGTTGCTGTTGAAATGTGTTTTTATGAAATCAGTTTTATACACATTTTTTGTTGAGGAGAATTCAGGATGTGATGGTTAGGAAGTCTATAAAAAAAACAGGATAATTTGACTAAAACTTTTCTTTGTATTGATTCCATTAACGACGTGTATGAATTGAGACTTACGTTTTAAATTTTCAGGGTGAATTCTGTTAGAACTTAAAGACAAAAATTAAGAATAAAATTTATTGAAATGTACCATATTTTTTGAAATATTGATGTCTAAAAATTTAGATAAAATCATTCATACAAGAAATAACAAACAAATGCCATAAATTTTATCAATCTAAATGTATTTTATGGAAAAACTAGTACCGATTGCTATAATTTTCCTTATTGGAAAATATCTGTCAAGCTTTTAACTAATGAATATTTTGTTTACCAAATTAATCTTTTTAAATTAAGCTTTGTTAACTAATAAAGCATACCTTTAAAATCACTTCAAAGATTTATCTGTTAATAACGCTAACTTTATCAGCTAGCTTCGTGAGGAAAAAATTTCCCTCCTTATAAAGAGGTTTAATTAGAATGAATAAACAAGATTTAAGGATGATCCTTAGTAAAACATGATTTTTATGAACGTCCTTAATAGATAACGCTACAAATTATGGTGGGAACGTAGTGAAGAATATGAACTATATACTAAAATTAACTTAACGAGGCCAAACTTGGAAATTTTAAAATACATTTTGAGTCTAGTTTATTGAATTTAAGTTATTTCAAAGATGAATTAGAAAGATGAAACCAGATAAATTAAATTGTGTGCTTTAAAAAACGTACTTTGCATCTCAAAGCATCCCTAATTTGTTTATTTTCATATATCTAGTTTTGTTTGCAAAATAACTTTATGTATAAAAACCTAAAAATGTTCAAAAATGACTGTTCTAAATAGTGTGGATTCATATTCTTTACATGTTTAATATCGACTACTTTGAAAATTTTTAGCAGCTATCAGAGACGGCCAATAGGTATGGGTATGGGTATGGAGGTTAGCGGGCCATGCTCGAGCATCGCGCCTCGAGGCAATGGTTCAGAGCACATAGCCAAATAGACCCTTGTACTCTATCCCCGCTACGCTTTTCAGTGGCTATTATAACCAACTGACGTACTGAAACCCAGGATCCGCCTAGCGCTGAGTTTCCTAATTTCTTCTGGTTCGACTATGGCCGGGCAGTAACAGAGAAAGTAGAGACGGCCAATACTTTAACCAATTGTTTTACTACTATAAGTCGCTTAAAACTACCAATTTTAAAAATTTTCTTGAGAATGTACTTTAAGACTCATGTTAGAAATAATTTCAAACGAAATAACCTATTTCAAATGAAAGGCAAAGAAAAGCTCGTAGTAATTGGTATAAAAGCTCGTATTTCTGATTTATTAAAATAATTGCTATACTTAAAAATATCACAATATCTTTTACAAAATACATTTTGATTTCTTAATAAAATGTTTTGTGTTTCATTTTGGAAATGATCAAATAGATATTCTAACTAAAACAATTCAAAGAATTTTGTTAACAATAACGTATTTCTTCTTATTTATAAAATTTGATTTAATGTAATTACTTTTTGATCTAATTCCTTCGTACAGAAATATTAATTTAAATCTAACTGACCCGACATACATTGTCCTGTCTTAACTATGTAAATTGAATTCGATATCGATTTCTCTAGATGACCCAGTGAACTTTGTTTCACCTAAAATTTATAAAATTGTAACAATTGATCAGCGATTATTAATCTAAATTAACCTGCAGCTCCAATTCATTAATAGCAATAGTATGCTTAGACTGCCCGCTAAGTCCGTTAAGCTCACCCGCAAGCTAGCTACTTGCTTAGCTCTCGCATATAAGTCTAATAAATGCCTATTCACATTACCTGAATAATAATAAATGCGTAGTCATGGTAGGGACAATAAAATCGATGCAAGCGCTTCCAGTGAAAAATTTTGCCGTTAAAGGAGGCTGTTATGACTAATTTGCAATTCTATACATATAAATGTTATAGAAAATGTCAAATTAAAATTATTGAAAAACACCAATTAATTAAACTTAATGCATTAAAATGTTGTGACAATAAGAAATCAAATTGCATAAATATTATTTTTCAAATGTAAATTATCCATAATTATTTATTTAAATTCATATAAATGCAATCCATACAATTATATATGCATCCATACAATTCTATAATTAAAATAGTGTATCGTTACCATGAAAACGCCTTCAATAAAACTCACGCACGGTGCGAATACACTTCAAATACCTGTTAACCATTCTCGATAAATATGGTGGGAGCGCAAATAAATACATAAGTACATATTAAAGGGATATAACGCATTATTTATCTGCGTTTCCACCATTTATTGTATTTAATATTTTTTTCTTAAATTTTCGAATGTTCCGCTCAACATCTTTAATTTTTCTTTCATACAAAACCTTCTTCTGATAATAATTAACAAAACAAAAAAAGAATTAACGAAATTGTTTCTTCCGTTTCACGTGATTCGTTGACCAGAAGAAATAGGGATTCATTTAAAATAAATATAAATAATGTTTTTAAATAAAGATGTATCGTCTCAAATTTGACATAATTTATAAATTTTATTATAATTATTTCAGAAAAATAATCAAATTACAATATACATGTACCAAATTATTTATAATAAGAAAAGGAAAGGTAAATATCTTGAACGAAATAAATCAAAATGTTCATTTTTTACATTAAAAAAAAATGACAAAAAAATAATTTTGAATTATTATTGAGATAAAAAATGGAAATTTTCAAATATCAAAAAAAAAAGTACATTAATAAAAAAAAACCTATAAGGTACAATTTGTACCAAAAATAAATTTATTACGTATTACATGTTAATGGAAAAAACAAGTGGCAATATTCACACTTCCCAACATGAATCCAGGGCAACAGCAAACTCATCTTAGAATAAGATATAGAGGAAATACTCGTAATAATAATAATAATAATAATATGTTAGAAATTTGATAATCTAGCTGCCTGTGTGGAAAAACAGTTCCATAGCCCAAAAAAAAAAATGCTTTTTACAAAAGCAACTATCTTTAAAACAATCATTTTCTAAGACAAACTGTTTTTTCGATATGAATGACAATAGCTTGTTATTAAATTAAAACCACATCTAACTAAAATTCCCAAGTTTACGGACCTAACATTTAAACAGGTCAAAGTTTTCGATTTTCTCGCATATATCTCGAAAATAACTGAAAAGGAATTTCAGCGAAATATACCGTTTCGTTTCTGCATAAAATATCGGAAAATTTTCTCATTTCTCTCATGTTAACTAAAATAAACTTTACAATATAACTTACCTCTAGAAAAGAACCTGATTTTCTATGGAAATATGGTAATTTTTTGCGCTTAAGAAGTGCTCTGTCAATTTTAAGAATCTGAAAATGGATCTAAATTTCATTTAGTTATTTTGAAAAATACTTACGTTTCACCCCGAGGATTTTGAACCTTCGAACTAAAAAAAGAGTGTTATAAGTTTGACCGTTATGTGTATGTCTGTCTGTCTGTCTGCTTGTCTGCCTGTTTTGTTTGACAGGTAATTTAATGGAAAGTGTTCTTAGCTATGTTTCAAGTGCAAGCTTATGGTTCCATACTCGAAGGAATTAAAAAATTGGCGATGATATTCAAATCAGTTCAGTTTGGAAAAAACTTTAAGGGTAAAGATAATTTAATGGGCAGTGTTCTTAGATATGTTTCAAGTACGAGGTTAGGGTTCCGTATCCGAAAAATTTGTCGAGGATTTTTTAAATTTTGTAAATTTCACTTGTTAGACAAATTAGGTAATTACAAATTAGAAAGACAGAAATTATTACGTAACTAATTTTTATTTTAATCAATTTTGTACAAAAATGAACTTTTACAAATTACATTTTTTTTCTAAATAATAATATGACATATTTTTTTAAGGGTATTGAATTACATAAAAGTGTCTTCTTAGGTTAAAGGTTACCCACATTATTATTATTTGAGTATATATACAAATTTTTTACTAACATCAATAATTTACGATGTTAAGTATCATGTTTAAGTCAAATTATTGGATAAAAAAAATGTTATACGCATATGTTTTTGTAAAAATTCATGCACAGTTAATTTTTAACAATTCTATAATGTGTTAGCCTTAAGTGTAATGTATGAACAGTAGCTAAAAAGGATGCATGCGTCAAAAGTTCACTTCGTTTTTTTTTAATTAGGACGGGATATTGCACATAAAAAAAGTAAATAAGGTAGGAAATATTGGTAAAAAAGTCAGAGAGTCGTTTTTCGACAACAAATCTGAAAAGTTTACAGCGGAAAAATATTCTTCAGGTTTAATAAATACATTTAAATCTCACGGCAATCATAACTAAATCTTATTAAATTAACTGTACATTAGGGCTGACTGACCAGCTCTGTTCTAACATTTAACGGACTGTCATAACTGTTACTTATATGCAATATACAAGCTGTTTGATAATTTTCAGCTTTAGTAAATTCATTTAAATACCACGTAAAATATAGTCGTTTGTTTAGCATCAATCTAATTCTATTCTATTGGGGTCTATATTATCAACTACTATAACCAATACTCAAATGATCAGCTTTAGTAAATTCAACGAATGTTTTTTTGGCCTGGCCCTTAATCCATAATATATACACATGGTATAAAAAATCAGACAACATTATTTTTATTAATGAACCAATAATCTATATGGATAATTATCACCAGTACTTTCATTATAATCACACAATCGTCACTGCATTCATAACATTATATTATTATTAATAAAAAGGTATCAATTTTCAAATTGATTAAAGTTTTTAAACAAAATCTTTTTTTTTTTTTTTGCAATTTTTAATTGTAGTATTAAATTGACTGTAATAGACGTAATTTGATATATAAACAAGAGAAAACAAACAATTGACTGAGTTAAATGTTGAAATACCATGTATATCGTTTATTTTTTGATATCACGCAAGTACAGAAAGATATCCACTCTTAGATAGCCCCACATTTATAACTGATATTCATCCTATATAACATATAAAATATATACTATAAAATTTGTACCTAATTTGCGTCCTCGTGGGTTAACAGTGAAGTTTACAAAAAAATGTTTCAAACAAAATATGTTTATTTTTTTATAAGGAACATTTTTTATATTTAAACTTTTGTTCTATCTCTAATGGTTTACAAGATGGGTCCTACTTTTTATGCCCTGAACACGCTATAAAAATTTCAGCTTAATTTCTTTTTTCGTTTTTGAGTTATCGTGTACATAGACAGGGCAGACAGACGAACAGACAACCGGAAATGAACTAATTAGGTGATTTTATGAACACCTATACAAAAATTTTGTTCGTAGCATCAATATTTTTAAACGTTACAAACTTGGGACTAAACTGAATATACTATGATATATATACATGTATTTCATATATACATGGTACAAAAAAATATATTAAACCTATGTATAGATATAAAACATAGATTTAAAAGTAGAGTACATTTTTTAGACTTTTTTGTAACAAGTCTAAAACTTTTTTTGATAAAAGAAGCCCTTATAGTCCAATGAAATGAAGATTTAACCCATAATCCAAACGGAAGCCTGTATTTTTGAATATAGCCCACCTAAGCCCACTCGCTTACCCCACCACCTTTAATACAGTGTCTGCTTAGCCCACCAGTTTTTATACAGTGTGTCATACACGAGAAATTTTATACAGTGTGTCAAAAAAACAATCAGTTCTTGAAATCAAACGATACAATTGAAGCTACCGACGCCAGAGTTCAATTTAAGGCGCATTACCCTTGAATAAATAAAAACCGGATGGCAACTTACAATAAAATTTATTAATTAATAAGCAAATAATTGAAATGAATAGCCAGCAAATACTGGATAAGTGTAAACAACATTATTTATTGTAATTTTTTTTTTTTTTTTTAATATTTTTTATTGAATGAATATTTTGCTAATTTTTTTAAAAAATAATAACAAAACATTCATCAGCCATTCACTCCATCATTTTAGTAAGCATTTTTTATGGAAATTTTCTATAAAGTTTTTTCTAGAAAAATTTAAATTGATTTAAATAAAATCAAATTCATTTTCATATCAAGAACGTATCATTTTTATTCAATTCAGGATATTATGAAAGGTTTAATACCAATAGCAGGAATAAAAAAATATTATTAAAATTTATGTTGAACTTACAAATAAAGCTAACCAATTCCGTCCGCGGTATGCATGGGTAGCGGGTTCGATTCCTGCCGTCGCAACAAAATTAATTTAAATAATAGTGGTGATGGGCTGAAATTATCAGTGGAAAGGTGGAAAAACACATATATGGTATCACAATGGGCTCTATAGTCTAAGTGTGTCCCTCGTAGACTGCCAATATAACCTAGCCTAAGTCTCATTAAAAGAATACATAAAAGTTTATAGCCAAAAGACCAATTTCTTATAGTTGTTGACTATAAAGGTTGACTTAGGCCATCGATCTGTAAATCAGCTAATTAACAACCACGTTATTCAAAATCTTGTCACTCTGACAAAGACGTTTCTAAACTCTAATCCGCTAAAATTTTCGAAGAATTTTTTAGCAATAAATAACAAAAACAATAAAAATAGTTTTCGAATACATTTTTTTTTTCAACTTTTTTGCCAATTAAAAAATTATTCTAAAAACAGATTTTTTACAAGAGTGGTTTTGTCAAAACAAAAAAAAAATATGTCAAATAAATATATATTTGGATATGTCAGAGACCGTTTTTGAAATCATACGATTTCAAAGTAATATTAATAGACCGTATGTCCATTTTGAATTGAAACTTTCATGATTCGTTTTGTCTGCTTTTTGGAGAAATTTTGATGATTAATAATAAAAAAAAATTACGGTTTTCACGGGGGCTAGAGTATCGAATGGTAATCGAGTTTTACGATTATCATAGTTTTCTTCGATTTTCTTTTTTTCTAGCCTCAATATTTACATTTATCAGTAGGGAATATTCATGTATTTTTTTTATATTTTTAATTCATTGTTTACACCATTATAACATAGTAAAAAATATAAATACTGTTTAAAAATGCTGTAATTAATTGGAAAAAAATATTTAAAATACAATATAATTTTGAGATATTTAAACGCAGTCTTTTGGCGCTCTCTGTTGATGACTTATAAGTACGTGATCTGTCAATTGATGACAGTTCAATGTATAATTTACATTTAAAAAAATGAATTTACAACATAGAATTTACACTCGTTATTATTAAGTTTTCTAATAAAAAGCCGTAGAAAAATATAACTTCAATGTAAAACCATATAAAATGTAAGTAATTAATATCATACAGTATGTCAACAAGTTTGACAAGCCACATACTATGATGTCACGTCCGAATAAAAATGAATTTCCGTTTTAGAAATTTTTAAATGCCCTCACTCAATTTGTACTCCTATTAATTAATTTTAAGTAATTAAAAAGATATTAATTACTAAAATAATGATTTAGTTGAAATGTCCAGTCATTAAAGTTACGGAAGAAAAATATTTGAACCAAATTTAAATTTCATGAATATTCCCTATTCTCAAAAAGGCAGCCAAAAAAGAATCATTCAAATATTTTATGAGTTCACGATCTATAAAACATATATGTCAAGTGAGAGAAATATTTTGATTTAATTTTTTTGAATATGTGTGATTTATGGCGCACGTGTTTTAGTTCAGGTTATCAAAGCATAGTAGAAGGTTTTTTTTATGTCATGTTTCTTGAATGTGAGAAAGGCTTACTTAATAAAAAAGTAGGTATTGAGTAGCCTTCTATTTATTTTGTGTGATGTTCTAATAAATGTACCAAGTGTTTCAAAAGTATCAAACCATTCACATTATGCTAAACGATGTCATACTTGAGCTAGTCTCTCTTTGACGACCTCTCCGACTTAGAGATCGTTGACGTCAAAGCACTCCTGCTGTTTTTAAACAAATCAAAAGGTCCATGGAGTAGTGAGCGGGGATAGGCCCAACCTTTTTCGGTATCACAACGGACTCTATGTTTTAAATGTGTTTCACCCCAGCACAGCCACTCTAACCTAATCTAACCTCACCGAACCTAAACGATGGCAAAGTAAGGATTTTGTGGGGTTATTCACACATTGTGAATTTTTATTTAGAAATGTTTAAAAGATATTCCAGGAAGAATTTTTATATGAAACGTCTAGTTGTCCCCTGGTATGTGTTTAAGATTTCAGTTTGTCCCGTTTTCTGGCTCGAAGCTAATAAAAATTTTAAGGTTTAAGCTCTCCATAGATACTTTTTTTGTAATTTTCGAAAAAAAATAAGCTTTTATTGTACTAAAAAGTATAAGAAAATTATTTATATGATGTCACTCATACATGAACAAATGAAAAAGCTTGAGGCGTTCAATTTAAAATTTCAATTCTTTAAATTTTTTCCTGGCAAAATAACAATTTTAACCCTTTTTTTAACGTATCGAATCAAATATAAAAAGGAAACTATTGCCAATAGTTCACCTTAAGATAAATGCGACCTGACCAAATTACTAATATACGACTTCCTTTGATCTATTTTTGAAACCTCTAGTTTTCTCAAACATCATACAGTAAGTACTTAGAATTTCTACTTTCCCAGTAATGATGATATCAAAACATTTAACATGTAAATAAACATACAATTTTTTATATTATTTTCAAAAACATCTTTCAAGTCAGTGTAAGTATAAAATGTCTTATTTTGCTCAGTCAGTCCTTTGTATCATAATAATTTTACTATTAATTATGTTAAGAGAGTTCTTTCTTAATTATTCTTAAATATCTTATTGTTCTAAATCAGCTTTTAATGGGACTCGAAGAACTAGGTTCAAGTTGATATCAGAACATGATGTCCCCCATCAAACTCTGCAACTTTTGTTTAACTTTTTACATAGATTTTAGTATGACTGTAATTAGCACGCAGGCGGAGCTTGAATCTTTAGTTTCTTTTTGGTATCTTTTTAGCATACTTTAAATCTTGAAAAATCGGAGTTCTTGGAAGAAATTAAAAAGTCTTCAAAATATTGTGCTTGTTATCAAATCTATCACTCTGAACAAGAACATGATAATCGGAAAAAATGCTGCCAAAAAGATCAAAAACAGAGCTGTTTTAAAAATTTATACTTTTCCAGAACATCGGAAAAAAATTTCACCTTTCATTCGTATGATGACACTAAATTTCGGTCTTACTTAGGAGAAAAATATTTTTTTTTTTAGCTGAAAGTCTATTCAACTGTTTACAGATCATAAGCTTGTTTCTCAATAAGTTTTTTTTAGCAACGATTTCGAAGAATAAACTACCTTAATTTTAAATTTAAGAAGTAAAAACAAACAATTGACTGAGTTAATTGTTGAAATACCATGCATAGTCAGTATTGATTTCTTTATCACATTACACATACAAACATGTGACACATACATAACTGATAATCAAGTATAGTACATATTATAAAATTTCCGTCTAATTGGCGCCCTCAAGGGTAAACAATGATGTTTACGAAAAAATGTTTCAAACAAAAGTTGTTTAATTTTTGATAAGGAACAATTTTTACATTTGAACTTTTGTTCTATCCCCAACGGTTTACAAGATGGGTCCTACGAACCCAAAACCCAATTGATCTATGATGCTCATTTACGAACTTGACCTCACTTTTTACGTCTTGAGTACGCTGTAAAAATTTCAACTCGATATCTTTTTTCGTTTTTGAGCTATCGTGTTAACAGACGGACGGACGGGCGGACAACCGGAAATGGACTAATTAGGTGATTTTATGAACACCTATGACAAAATTTTTTTCCTAGCATCATTATTTTTAAGCGTTACAAACTTGGGACTAAACTTAATATACTATGTATATTTCATATATACATGGTATAAAAAAAGGTGTTGTTGAAATTAGATTAGAGTGCAATGAAGACTTGAAGTTTTAAATAAATGATGGATATGTTCCTGCGAGTATCTATTTACACATACATTATTATACAACATAAGTAAGTATTTACTTATCATCATATTATACAAATAAAAAATTATATTTTAATGATAATTATATGCATGTTTTTAATATGTTAATGTTATTATATATGTTATCGAAACATGTTTTAATGTATAATCGTTATTATATTATTAATAAAAATTAATATTGTATTTGGATACTGTTTATATAATTAAATTAAACGTATGTGATAAATTTATTATATTTAAAAAAATTTTTGTTATCTGTTATTAAGTTTGAAGTCATGTATCGATTCAATTTGGAGAAGACCTTGAAGAAAAAGGTAATTTAATGAAGAATGTTCTTAGATGTGTTTCAAGGGCCAATTTTTCTCCGCGCAATTAAATTGAACCAAAGCATTGCCGAAACAGCCCAAAATATTAACTAGACATTTTTCATTGATAGTGTTAATGAACGCAATAAAATTAGCCCCGAAGTAGTGGACTTAGAGTAATCTAGAGCAAGGATTCGGTGATCCTGATGGAAACTGGCTCCCCACAAATGGTGCATGGGATGGAGGAAGAACTGGGCATCAGCTTCCATGTGGTTACTATGAAATGTACCGAAAATTACGGCAGTAGCAGCCGACACTGGTCAACAGAAGAAGTCCGCTGTTGCTCCACGACAACACCGTTCCGAACGGTTAAATTACCTTCCGAAAATGAAACGAATTGAGCGTAGTTCTGCCTCTCCTATGATACTCCCCAGACCTTTTACGAACCGACTTCCATCTTTTCAAGCGCTTCGATACCGGTAGCATTTTCGCCAATCACGAACAGGCAAAAACGACCTTCGCTGACTTCATCGAATTTCAAGCACCCAATTATTTTGCCGACGGAATTAATCAACTTGTGTCACGTTAGCAAATTAAGTACACTGATTAAAATGGCACTTATTTCGATTAAATTGAATGAGTATTCACTGAGATATTACAGTTTAAATTAGACTCACAAAAGCGGATAATTTTCTATTCTATATTATGAAACAGACCTTCATCAATTCCTCCAACAAAAAAAACAGTTAGCACTAGTTATTTTGCTTCATTATTATGGACCTACAGTCTAATAATACCTTTGCTCTTATCTCTGAAAAAACACCAAGATAGTGTATTATGCAGGTTAATGAGAATTTTGGTAATCCGAGAATTTGGGCAAAAACGCTTCGTCCTTATTAATTAGGACTTACAACTTAAAATATGTTAAGGAAAAGTTTTCATTAACATGTTTAAAGTTACTTGATAAAGTATTTTTTGAGTCTTTTTGTTTTTTATCTCAATCTCCATTAACTTACATAATTTACTGTACATTAGACGTAAGCAAGTGGCCAAACTAAGGCATTATCATTTACGGTGAAACCATATTTCTCAAAATTATTGCTTTTTATTGTTTTTATATTATTAATATAATTAAATTTATAATTTATAAAAAATTAATAAGAATATATTAGATATATATAAACAATTACAAGACAATTATATACAATTAAAAATAATGATTTAAAATAATTAATAAATCATAATAATTATTTTAAATAGCTTTAATAAAATCTTATTATTTTAACAACATAGTATATAAATTTAGAATAAAGTATTGTGTTACATAAATAAACTAACTATACTATACTCATGAATAGGATAGATCCGTCCCTTTTATATATACTCTATACTATTATATCTATGTATGTGATAAACATGTGCAACAATCTAATTAAGTCTATAGGGATAATATAAGGAATATACTATGTTACCAACAGGAACATACACTATCACCCTTATATACATACTATGTTTGTTATACCATTACAATATGGTACGCAAAAAAATTTCCAAAACTTTTTTTATACTATTACTGTAGGAAATATAGCATTTTCCCCAAGGAAAAGACTCCTAGGTGGAAAATATTTGCCTGAGTGTACTTAACAAAGTCATATACATGCGAACTTGTGCTTTTTCGATTTACTCCCATAGGAAGTAGGTACAAAAGTATCCTACTTCCGTGACACCGCAATCTCTTTACTTTACATTAAAAGAAACTATAATATTTTGTATAATGATCAATTCCTACTATTTTTTTGATGCTTGAAATTTGTTATCCAGTCTCACCGTTTTCAAAATATTAGCATTTGTAAAAAATAAAAGTCGGATTTTCGACGAATACTCGTTATTGTGGAAAATAAAGATTATTTAATTTGAAAGCAATTCGATATTATATTTAAGTCGATTCTAAGTATTTTTTGACATGAAATTACGTGACAATTTCTCTGAAACCTCACTGTTTTGGTCAAAAATTTGGTGTGAAAACTATATGACATTTTATTTTGAACAAATCTAAACACTTTTTGACTTATGCTATTTTGTACCTTATCTTACCGTTTTCGATATATAAGCACTTGAAGAAAAGAAAAACGCTTTTTTTGCAGAAAATTTGTTATTGACGAATATAAAGATTCGTTTGTGATTTTGGTCAAAAATTTGATTTGAAAACCATATTTCTTTATATTTTGGACAATATTATTGTTTTTGACTTTTAACAATTTTTATCTTACCTCACCGTTTTCAATATATAAACGTTTGAAAAAAATAAAATACTTTTAAATAAAAAATAAAAATATACTTCTTTGATGTATAGCTTATAGACAGACATTCAAACGGACAACCAGAAATGGATTTTATGAATACCTATACCAAAATTTTGTTCATAGTATCAATATTTTTAAGCGTTACAAACATAACTAACTAAACTAAACTTAGTATACCTTGATATATTTCATATATCTATACTTTGTATAAAAACTTTGGGCTAAACTTAGTATACCTTGATATATTTCATATATCTATACTTTGTATAAAAACTTTGGGCTAAACTTAGTATACCTTGAAATATTTCATAAATACATGGTATAATAACTTGGGATTAAACTTAGTATACCTTGATATATTTCATGTATACATGGTATATAAATGATTTCTGATTTTGATAAGCTGTTTCTCGTCTCCATACTGATTAATAAATATGGTGGGAGCGCAAATAAATACATGTTACATAGTAAGTATTGATATATCATATCATTTATTTGCACCTCCACCAGTTTTTGTATTTAAATTCAGATTAAATTATTTACAGAACTGTGCTATTCGCACCGTGTGTGAGTTTTGTTGGAGGCGTTTCCATGGTAATGATACACTACTTTAATTATAAAATTGTATGGATGCATATATAATTGTATGGATTGCATTTATAACTTACATTGAAAATTTAATATTATTGTCTCATAAATTTAAATAAATAATTTTGATAATTTACATTTGAAAAATAATATTTATGCAATTTGATTTCTTATTTTCACAATTTTTAATACATTAAGTTTAATTAATTAGCGTTTTTCAATAATTTTAATAGGACATTTTCTATAACATTAACATGTAAAGAATTGCAAATTAATCATAACAGCCTCCTTTAACGGAAAAAATTTCTCACTGGAAGCGCTAGCATCGATTTTATTGTCCCTACCATGACTACACACACAACAAATATATGTATATAAAATTGCCGATATTTTTTTTTTTTTTGGGAATCATTCTTGTAAACCACTTTGTATTTTACAATTATCCCTTAACTTTGTTATTTTCCATACTTGACTCAAACGTTGAATTAACTACGTTAAAACATAAACTGTATTAAAATATAGTACAATAATATATCGTAATCTTGTAAATAAAGCTTGTAAAACATTTATTACCTTTACAACAAAATAGTAAATCATGTAAAAATTACTTAAATAAGTATAGTGGTAATGGTAACTATGCAATTGTTATAATAATAATCAATCATTTTCATTCATGGGTTCATTATTATTTATTTCACTTATTATTTTTAGTTAGTGTGCTTTTTTTAAGCTCATAATTTGCTATGGATAACACTGTGAGCAGGTTGTATATTTATTAAATCCCTTTGGAGTAAAAAAAGGGGACACTCGTAATTGAAATTATAAATTGGTTATGGTTTATTATTTTATTTAATTAAGCGAAATAATATAATTTTTAACCATCTTTCATTAGAAAAGAGAAAGTAGGGCGAGTCAAATTTTCTTACGACTTAAAATCAACATTCTCTTCCTCTAGACTTTTCTGTTCGGAAAATTACTTGTGATGAAAATTACAACCAACAGTGGTCTATGGAATGGCTAGTTAAAGGCTATTTTAGGAGTAGGTTAATTTTTGTTAGAGAATTTATTCATACATTTGAAATAGTATTAGTATTCATACATTTAAATTAGTAGTTATAAATTACTATGGTTTGCTGCCTAAACCCAATTTTAGTCTGGAATAATATCTTTAAAGATGACTACTTTTCTTTAGTTACTGATCAAATTTTGATTAGAAGCAGCTAAGAAACTTAATCCTAACTAAACAAAGGAACTTAGTCTTTAGGAGTCACGATAACACAGTCTAGAAGTTGCTTCAAACCTTCGCAAGATCTTATCTTTTGGTCTCTATTCAATTAAACAGGTCTTTTTATCAATATTCAACTTTTCTCAATCGCGGGACAAACCAAAATATGTGATTTCCATAAATGAACGAGATATACTTAATAAAATAATTTTCTACAAAGGAAAAAATGAAAGATTAAGAATATTATTCTAGGATATGGCACGTCAAAAAATCCATGAAACTTAACTTTCTCTCACATAGTAAATAAGCTCCTGAGTCTATGTGGAGCATTTTCTCTCATAGGATATAGAAATCTGGAGAAAAAATATGGACCCTAACCGCTTGGTAAGTCAAAGCATTCATTTTTTATAAACCGAGAAAAATAGAGGCAGAAAAAACTTTATTCCCGAAAACTAGTGTAAAACAAAGTAGTAAAAACAGAAAAAAATTTCTACCGCTTGCCAAATAACTTCCATTACGACCTCACAAACGTTACACAACACTGACAGACATTTATACTCCCCCCTATTCCAAGACCACCTCAAAAGGGATAAAAGTTGTGCGTTTGCTAGTGTGGATGGCGAAGGGATTAAAATTTTTTGAGTTTTTACCACGGTTGATATCAAATTACAGTGGACGGCCAGTCGACGTTATCTGCCACTATTTTTCCATAAAAGGACATGTTGTAACAAGAATATCAACCTTGATTTCATCCGGTTAAGATCCATTTATTTTTCCGGTTTACTTCAAACCCACCCTGCTCTGAATCCGATATAAAGTTTTGTCTACCACTATTGGTGGCTAAAGCTTTGACTTGAATCTTTGAATCTTTGACTTGAGTCGATGAGACAACAAGAGATTGAATCAGAAAGATTATCAGTCATCCAAGAAAGACGATTTTAGTCAAAAATTTAGTTCTCTTTCCATGCTTATCTTGAATCTTGGTTGATTCGATTTTTCTTCTTGTCATCTTTTTATTGAACTTGAAATGAATTTTGAACTACACAGCAATCATTGAACATAAGTTAATGCGTATACTATGAATAAAATTAATTCATTTTAATTAAGCATTTTTTATAAAAAAATAAAAATACGAACAATTGCAAAAATAGAAAAAAAAATGATTTTATGGATATTTTGTGGGTACATAGATACATGCATATTGTATGTTGTTTGTGATAAAGGTATTTTGCTTATTCTGCAACGGTAATTTAATATTTGTGTGAAATAGATTACTAAAGTAACATTTAATAAAATGACTGACATCAATGATTATTAAATAATAAAAAAAATATAAGTATCTGGATAAATTTTAGTTATTCCATTTACAAAAAGTTATTTTTTTTTTCTTCATAAAAACGTCTAAAATTTGCATAGAATTAATTCTTAGGTAATTCTGTGAAAATAAAGCAAGAGCAGTATTAACTAGACGGAAAGTCTTGCTTTGTAAGTACGAGGTCTGACAAATATCCGGGGTCAGGCAATTTTGCATAACACAAATATTTATTTTCTGTTTTCAGTTCAAAAAATAAAACCTCGACGACTACAATATCACGCTCTAAAAAGTATGAAACAATATAGTCTCATCGAAAATTGTTATGATAAATGAAATCGTCATTACTGTTGGGAAGGCTTTAAGGATTAACAAAGTTTTCCACAGAAAGATTCACCGACTGTAATGACAATTTTACTTATCAAAACAATTTCAGATGAAAATATTTTCTTGTTTTTATACTTTTTTGAGCAAGATTTTATAATTATCGGGGTTTTAGTTTCTAATATTTTTTTTTATATCCCGAAATAATTTAAAAACTGAAACCCCGAGGATTATAAAATCTTGCTCAAAAAAGTATAAAAACAAGAAAATATTTTCATCTGAAATTGTTTATGATTGTTCCGTACAGTATTTCATTCGTGAAACTGTTCATAATCCTTCAAATGGAAAAAATCTTTGTGTGATAATAAAAATAAGTGTAATTATTATTGTTTATATATTTAAAAATATTATTAAAAGCAGACACATCAAAACTGTGTAATATCGAACGAAGGTTAATTTTAAGAAAGGCAACTTGCTTTTTACTAAAATTGAATATATCACGTTATTTCGCTTTTTTTTCGATTTTAGGTTTTGATACAAATACGAATTTTCAAAATTCATGAAAATGATCAATGTACTGCAGACATTGTGAATATCAGTGATTGGCTTATTTTTAATAAATTACAAAAAGTTGAAAAAGCCTACAAATTTTAGAAAATTTTTTTTTCGTTTTATTCAAAAAAGTTTTATAAGGCTCAAAGTCAATATTTGAAGATACCTACAAATTTCCATCTCTCTATCTTTTATAGTTTTGGAGAGAATGTATAATTGGTTCTGTTGCCATTAATCTTTATCTTACAATTTTCGAACTTGTCGAAAAATCTTTTACTTTTTAGTAAAATTTCACAGTGAATTATTATAGCAACATAAAATGTATAATCAAATGATATTATAAAGTCATTGAACAAATTCTATCCCTAAATCCCACAATAAATACATGCAAACTCATTATTTTCAATATATTACAATGTAGCATCCTTACACAAATATCTATTATTAATAACACAAAATGAACAACACGCAATAGAAATATGTTGCGTAAAAAGGAAATAATGAAGATGCAATTTCATAGAAATTGAACATACATAATCAATACAATATATTTTGTGGATAAATATTTTTGAATTCTTTTATCTTTTTTTCATGTAATAATTTTTTTTTTTTTTTTTGGTGCCAAAGACTAAAATTTTTTTGAATAGATCAAAAACATATGATAAAAATAATAGAGCAAATAATGTGTTATAAGTAGAGCCTTTAATAATGAATGCATTCTGATCGAAATATTGTGATAAATGTATAAAAGAAATAAATATTTAGTACCCAATTCTCTTTTAGATCCACAGATCTTTATACTTGAATCAAGATAGGTAACAAATGAAATTTATAAAACTTAATGGTACGACAGTTGGTCAAGTACGAATGTCGAATCCTAGTCCCGGAATTAAACACGTAAGAGGCCCAAAATTAGTGGGTTTCAAAAAAAATTCTAATTAGATCGGATCAAATTTGCCTGTGTTATCAAAAAAAATCCAATCTTTTAACTTTATGACGTCATCAGAATCCAAAAAATTTAATTTTGCTCTATCACATCCAAATTTTATCCAATTTTAATAAACCAAGTATGCAATCCTACTAAATTTGGGTCATACTTTTCAAATTTGTCATAAAAATTAACCTAGCTCTAATAGATTTCAAGAATGTAGAACCCTAGTCCCGGAATTAAGCACAACAGTGATAGCTAGCGACAAATTGACCTCACATCTGAGAAGAACGGCCCAAAATTAGTGGGTTTCAAAAAAAATTCCAATTAGATCGGATCAAATTTGCCTGTGTTATCAAAAAAAATCGAATTTTTAACTTTATGACGTCATCAAAATCCAAAAAATTTAATTTTGCTCTATCACATCCAAATTTTATCCAAATTTGATAAACAAAGTATGTAATCCTACTAAATTTGGGTCCTGCTTTTCAACTTTGTCATCAAAATTAACCTAGCTCTAATAGATTTCAAGAATGTGGAACCCTAGTCCCGGAATTAAGCACAACAGTGATACCTATCGAAAAACTGACATTGCAGCTGAAAAGAACGGCCCAAAATTAGTAGATTTCAAAAAAAATTCCAATTAGATCGGATCAAATTTGCCTGTGTTATCAAAAAAATCGAATTTTTTAACTTTATGGCGTCATCAGAATCCAAAGATTTAATTTTGCTCTATCACATCCGAATTTTATCCAATTTTAATAAACCAAGTATCCAATCCTACTAAATTTGGGTCGTGCTTTTCAAATTTGTGATCAAAATTAACCTAGCTCAAATAGGTCTCTAGCAATCTAATTTTAATATACATATCTATGGATTCTAATTATTTATTGCCAGTTCGGTTGTTCGGTTCAACCATGGATATAGTGGGTTCAACATCATATACAAAAACTAATCGGTAACCATTGCCAACAAATTTTTCAACACCTATATAACAATAGAATAATAAATCATTGTTATTAAGGTGTTCAAAATCACATTTAAGGACACATTTTTGAAGGACATTTTTATAAATAGGATTTTATGGTTTGATAGACACTTGACATTTTACATAAAATAGATCTTTCTTTTTTTTTTTGTACATTATATTACGACATTCGACCTAATAATTAGCTTTTATTTTAAGTGTACTTAAACTATTTCATATGTTTTGTGCTACTGGTTTTCAAATGTAGGTATACGAAGAATCGCATCCTTCTGTTTTGCCCATGTGAACTTTAAATGTGCAACATTAAAACTAGTTTTGTACATTATTTGGGGAAACTAACTAAAAATATTATCTTAGTTTTAAAGATAAACCCTGGTCATCCCTGAGAATGAAATAAAATAAATACATTTTCGTAATTCTAGGGTCAAAATGATCTAGGAACAAAATTTTTTAATAGAATCAGCAATATCTTAATTTTTTTAAGTTTTTTTTCTTCCACGTTGAAAATTATTATCTGAAAGTAATATTTTCTTTCTGAAAATAATTTATTAGAGTTATTTAAAGCCAAGAAAACTCAGACAAAATAAATTCCAAATTTATAATTTTCAATATAAACAAAAAGATGCCTTTTCCGATCGCAATTTAAGACAAGAAAACGTAAAACTCGATATATTTTGAAAGCAATTATTCCAATCAAGTTTTTAAGTAGAAAGCGAAACAAACATACAAAGTTTTTTTTTCAGTTTTACTGGAAGCTCGATATAAACACTAACAATTATATCAACAAATATTACTATTCGCACCGTGTGTGAGTTTTATAGGAGGCGTTTCCATGATAACGATACACTACTTTAATTATAGAATTGTATGGATACATATATAATTGTATGGATTGCATTTATGTCTTACATTGAAAATTAAATATTATTGTCTCACAAATTTAAATAAATAATTATGATAATTAACATTTGAAAAATAATATTTGTGCAATTTGATTTCTTATTTTCACAATTTTTAATGCATTAAGTTTAATTAATTAGTGCTTTTCAATAATTTTAATTTGACATTTTCTATAACAATAACATGTAAAGAATTGCAAATTAGTCATAACAGCCTTCTTTAACGCCAAAACTTTTCACTGGAAGCGCTGGCATCGATTTTATTGTCCCTACCATGACTACGCACACAACAAATATATATTGATTCAACCTTTAACGGGATAAAAGCGGGATTAAAGATCGATGATCGATGAAGTTCATTACGAGTTATATAATGAACGATTTGTTCACTGTGTTTTCAAATTTTAATCCAAATATTATTATGCCCTTTATTATCTCAAAACACACACGACCAACAAACGACCGACGCAGTAGCTCAAACACATCATTAAATTGTGTAATAAACTTGAAAAATCATTACACTTCATTTACAATTTGAATTACCTAATAATACTTACCTACCTACACCTATTTATTTGTGCATGTGTTTAAGTTTACATCATTGAATCCTAATACAATGTGTTTTGTTTAGTTTAGTCCTTAACACAATTCATAAAGGATAAATATAATCCTGTAATGACCTGATAAAATGGTTGTTTGATGTTCAAGCGATATAATACATATATTAAATCATTATTCCAAAGGGTATGTATATACAAACATTGCACATTCATAGAATTGTATTATATAGTGTTTTACAACCATAAGTGTCCACATTATTTGGAGGGGCCAAAAACATTGATTGTGGTGGAAAAAATCTTCCAAGATGTCAGAAATAGCATACTTGAACAAAAATTCTTAATACCAACAGGTATGAGGTTGTCTTAACCTCATCGCAAGATCAAATATGGCGAATAGTGCTAGAATGTGATACAACTACCGTACGGGGTTGAGCGGTGAAGTTGACACAAACGCATGAGTTGTTTGTATGAAAGATATATAAAAAAATTTCAAATATTGTTGTTTTGAAATGCAACATAGTTTTAAACAATCTTTTTTTTATTGGTTCAACCACTTATAAATATTATAACAAAATAGTGATGTGATTGTCACAGCTACATGAATAGGTAAGAAAAGGTTTTACCTGCTAATAGGTTTATAAAATAAAAGTTATATTTCTTCAAGTAGGATTTGAACCAGCGAGAAATGGATTACTATTGAATTTAGTGTCTTAAGTCTACCTCTTAACCAACTGATATCTATGCTATATATTATAAAAATGATCAATAAGTTTATTTCAAACTTTCTGTAAGTTAGTAATAACAATCTTCATGTAGTTGACACAATCACATTTAGACTAGACATGATAGATATGTGTTCATCATAATCAAATAGTCTTTTTAATGCAAACGCAAAGATACTTTCTTTTAATTCAACGATTCGCTTTATTTACACAATTCCAAGTAAGTACAATTTTATTTTTCATCAATAAAATGCATGACTTTAAACTAAAATCAATCTCTTTCATATAGAAGTTAATGATTTTGTTTATTTAACTTCAGTGATTTTGTATCAATGAATTCATATTTTAAATTCAATCCCATTCTATTATAAATACAAATATTTAGCTGTATTTGTTCCAATCGTTAGGAAATTGTTTGAGAGTATTATTATTTTATTTCAATATGAAACGGCCAAGTTCGGGATGAGGTTGTAATTACTTATAGTAACCCCCGTTAAAAAATAATATAATGCCAATGAATATAATAAGTTCTAAACACTTCAAACAATGCATGTAAATAACAAAGTTCTATATCCTATCTAAATTCTAAATCCTTGTTTACAAGGAATGTCAAAGTAATAATATAATGGTACAAGGACTTGAATATATTTATAGTAGGTATTACGTGTACCATTTTACGTGTATGTTATACAAATACGGACACAAGGATTATTGCATAATCAAATGCATAGAAAAATAGTAAAGTATGTTATTATTAACTATTAAACAAATGGATTAAGAGGGACATGTAAGAAAGACTAGGTCAAAACTGTTTATACATTGAATCAACATAAGTAAAGGCTTTAGGAAAGCCAAAAATTGTCTCATTTTTTTTTTTAATTCGCCTGATTTAATTGAATCCTTGATATTAATTAGCAAAGAAAACAATTGAGAAGATAGTCTGCAATAAGGGCGTTCAAATTCACAAAGTATATTTTGAGAAAAAACACTTATAAAGATAAAAATGATATTTTGAACCAATTTATGTTTCTCTAGGATAGCTTAATATTTTTTTACAATTTTAGACTATGGCCTTCTATTTCCTACCTCAAAATAATTCTATTCAACTAATGTTTTTCATTTATGAATTTAAATTAAATAGTTAAGCGTATAGTTAAAAAATGCCCATTTTTAGTCAAACTGTATAACTTTATAATATTCTCTAATCTCTAATCCGAGAACGTTTTCGACTTTTTACTGATTTATGGGAACATTAAAATACGAACACCGATAGATTTAGAAATCGCGTAATTCTGAAGTAGCGCAAGTTAGAATAACATATTTGACGGTATTCCCAGTATTAAATTCATGTGATATTCACCATCGCTTGTCGTCTATTGACAAAACTGCATTATTTCTCCCATAGAACCACGCAGCAACGCTGCTCTTAAAAAAACTTGGTGACAATGAATAGCATAATAGTAAAACGTACAACACACATAACATACACACATTTATTAAGTATACAAAACATATTAGGCCGTAAGCCCATAATGAATCTATTATTTGATTGTTTTTGTCTACCTATTTGAAGAGTTAATAAAGATAAAATATATATTTTTATAGCGAGTTCGTAAATAAGCAACATAGGTCAATTGGGTCTTGGTTCGTAGGACCAATCTTGGAAAACCGTTAGAGATGGAACAAAAGTTTAAAACATTTCCACCTAGTCGCTACCGGTTAATAAAAACCTTGAAACCATTTTCCATAAGGTTTGTACGTGATTCTTGCTCATCATTATTCGCACCGTGAGTGAGAATATATATCTATACTTTGTATAAAAACTTTGGGCTGAACTTAGTATACCTTGAAATATTACATAAATACAAGATTAAAAACTTGGAGCTAAACTTAGTATACCATGATATATTTCATGTATACATGGTATATAAATGATTTCTGATTTGCTAAGCTGTTTCTCGTCTCGATACTGATTAATAAATATGGTGGGAGCGCAAATAAATACATGTTTTGTAAGTATTGATATCTCATATAGCTTATTTGCACCTCCACCATTTTTTGTATTTAAATTCAGATTAAAATTATTTACAGAATTTTGTTTTAAGCTCATTAGAATAAATCTTATTCGCACCGTCTGTGAGTTTTATTGGAGGCGTTTCCATGGTAACGATACCCTACTTTAATTATAGAATTGTATAGATGCATATATATAATTGTATGGATTGCATTTATGACTTACATTGAAAATTTAATATTATTGTCTTACAAATTTAAATAAATAATTATGAGAATTTACATTTGAAAAATAATATTTATGCAATTTGATTTCTTATTTTCACAATTTTTAATGCATTAAGTTTAATTAATTAATGTTTTTTAATAATTTTAATTTGATATTTTCTATAACATTAACATATAAAGAATTGCAAATTAGTCATAATAGCCTCCTTTATCGTCCAAAATTTTTCACTGGAAGCGCTGGCATTGATTTTATTGTCCCTACCATGACTACACACACAACGAATAGGCTCACGATCTTAATACTATATTATACTAACATTGAATGAGTGTAGTGTAGGATACTTGTGTGTTATATGTTGTGTATGTGTTAAGTAATATGATCCTATTTCTATTGTCAGACGTCATGTAAGAATGTCGCAAATCCTCTTCATTATATTATATTATGAGCTTGTATGCTCTTTAAAAGAGATAACAACAACAGTTTATATATTATAGTAGGTAGGTAGGTACCTACTATATACTAGGTAGTTATATCACTACATAGTATAAAACAAAGTCGCTTTTCTGTCCCTATGTCCCTATGTACGCTTAAATCTTTGAAACTACGCAACGGATTTTGATGCGGTTTTTTTTAATAGATAGAGTGATTCAAGAGGAAGGTTTTTATGCATAATACATCCATATTATAGTAGAGTAAGGGGTTGAAATAGGGGTTGAAATGGATATGCTTAAAAAAATAAAAAAGTTGTGCATCGATTAAGCTCAAATATTGACACGATGTACAACCAGCTTCAAAGATCTATTGTTTTTATCTACTTTTAACCTTCGGAGGGTAGAAAGGTGTAGCGAGAAAGTGGGAAGGAATTATCGAATATTTACAAATATACCAAAGTGGGGTATCAAATAAAAGAGCATGACGTGTACATTACAAAACTGTTATCCAACGCAAGGAAATGTAGAGGGGGGGGGTGCAAGTGGGGATGTTGCCCAGCAAAGCGGGTAGTTCATAGCTAGTATATATATATATATATATATATATATATATATATATATATATACATAATATGACAAACGTATTTATGTACGAATGAAGAGGATTACATATATGTGTGAATTGGAAAAGCCAAATATATAACATATTATTACATAGAGTTACATAAATAGACTAGAGTACTATTAGTTCAATAGGGTATTCCACTATTTTTGAAAAAGTACTTCAAAATGTTGATTTTGCTAATAAAAAGCCACCAAAAATCTATTTCGGAAAAATACACACACGCTTTCTTGCCAAAAACTTAAATTAAATTTTAAACCTTTTTTAAACGGTCAAAAACGTGGGCATCCAATTTGATGACGTAATATTGGTATCACTATACGAAATAACACAAATAAGTTTGACAGATATATTCATAGACATCTGATTATAATAAATATAAATACATATTATCTATTTATATATTATACCCAGCTGTCTGCACTGAACTAATTGATGATCTATGACTCATACCGATATGACATCACAGCAGATCTTACCCGCGTTTTATGTCACGTGATATACAGTTTAAAAATTACGATTTTTAATTTTAATATTTTGAAAGAAAAATGTGCTTTTATGACTCGAAATCAGAATATTTAAGTATATTTTTACATAAATTTTAACTTTTTCCAAATTTCATGATTTATTTTTGACTAACGATAGTACCCTATTAATCTACGGAGACCCAATGGTAAATTTCGCGACGATTAGGCGGCAAGATTTAGCCACAAAAACCTTGCTTCATAGTCCTTTTTCGAACATATTCTCATGAATTATTTTCTAGGAAGAGAAAAATTTAAAAATCGTTCAAAAAGTTTAAAACAAAAATTTAATTATGTCCGTATATAAAATATATTATAAATAATTTGATGTAGTAGGTGTTTGTATATAAAATATTTTTTTTATTATAAATTTTAATGAATTGTCTAGCAATCACTATAAAATTTAATTTGCAAACAAATTTAGAGTATAATTTCAAATTTAGCACCTCTTTATAATGTTATATACTATATATATACACGTTATTATAAAACGAATTGCAGTTAAACTTCTTTTGAAACTTTGCCTTTTTATCCTTCGAAGTAAGTTTTTATTTGATATTATCTAACTAGTACAATAAATGTACCTATAGAATTTTTTGATTCCTACGAAAAAATTATTTGCTGGATGTATTGACTTGCGGTTTTTACATTGGCTTCAGAAATTATCTTAAAACAAGTGAAAACAAACAATTTACTGAGTTATTTGTTGAAATACCATGCATAGTCAGTGTTGATTTCTTTCTCACATAACACATACAAACATGTGACACATACATAACTGATAATCAAGTATAGTTAGTACATATAATAAAATTTCCACCTAATTGGCACCCTCACGGGAAAACAGTGATGTTTACGAAAAAATGTTTCAAACAAAAGTTGTTTAATTTTTGATAAGGAACATTTTTTACATTTAAACTTTTGTTCTATCTCTAACGGTTTACAAGATGGGTCCTACGAACTCAAGACTCAATTTACCTATGATGCTCATTTACGAACTTGACCTTACTTTTTACGTCCTGAGTACGCTGTAAAAATTTCAGCTCGATATCTTTTTTCGTTTTTGAGTTATCGTGTCCACAGACGGACGGACGGACGGACAACCGGAAATGGACTAATTAGGGGATTTTATGAACACCTAAGACAAAATTTTTTTCCTAGCATCATTATTTTTAAGCGTTACAAACTTGGGACTAAACTTAATATACTATGTATATTTCATATATACATGGTATAAAAAGTCTATATGGTTTAAAGCGGAGCTTTTTTAGTTTTTAACTTCCGTGCCATGGGTATGAAGGGGGTTTTTGTCTTAAAGTAAACTAGATATCTTTTTAAAGATATTATAAAGTTCAAAATGCTAAAGTAACCCTTCCCCTCCCTTTCTAGAGGTCCGACAGACTCTCCAAATGAAAGAGACCATTATTTTGCAAATTAAGACTTTTAATAACGTATAAGAGAGTTTTTGGGTTTAGTTTCTTCCCAAATAATTAATGTTAGGAGATTTTTTAAGTTGCTGATCTTGAATTTATCATAAAATTGGTTCAATTTTCACCGCCACTGCCTCTTTTAGCTTACATAAGTAGATCCCCGAAACAAAAAATATCTTTTTCTTTAAATTTAAGCCTTTTTACGTCATGATAAACAGACATTTCGCTATATATAATGTTATGGTCGAATGTTTAATATTATATGTAGAAAACTTTTCGACTGTTAAAAGCCCAACTTATCGCAGTTTAACTGTAGCATGTATATGTTCTATGTGTACAATATATACTGCATATAATATATATATATATGAACAATATTACATTAAAGTCATTGTAAGTGACTGTATGGAATGCCCGAGAGAGCAATGTGATTTGTTAGTTTGTAATCTGAGATACTCTTTTATCTATAAATTCTATCCTATATATATACTATCATAAATATACTATACCTACGTATGTACTATATCGTATAGTATACTAGAATAGTATGTGTGTACGGTATATGTTGGTTGTTCACACTCTCATCATCACAGAATCACAGCTACTACATACAGGAGCAAAAAAACAGAACAGCAGCTCTTTCAAAGAAATGAATGAAAAAAATGCTTTGACAATAATAACGACGCTACGCTACATTATTCTATGTCCTAGTGATGATGTAAAAATATATACAGATGGTAATTTTAATAACTGCATATACACTTTAATATCCGGTGTAATATAACAAATATTTGTATTACATATTTATGTTTTTATACTCTGTATATATGTGATAGTTTTCGAGTAAATTACAAGAAATTGTCTAAGAACGTGGAAAATCGTTCAAATCATGAAAAGGTATCAAAAAGTACCATATTGGCAATCCCAGTATGTAATCCTACTATTTTGCTCTATCGCATCCAAATTTTATCCAATTTTGATAAACAAAGTATGTAATCCTACTAAATTTGGGTCGCGTTTTTCAAATTTGTTATCAAAATTAACCTAACTCTAATAGATTTCAAGAATGTGGAACCCTGGTCCCGGAATTAAGCACAACAGTGATAGCTAGCGACAAATTGACATCACATCTGAAAAGAACGGTCCAAAATTAGTGGGTTTCAAAAAAAATTCCAATTAGATCGGATCAAATTTGCCTGTGTTATAAAAAAATCAAATTTTTAACTTTATGACGTCATCAAAATCCAAAAAATTTAATTTTGCTCTATCACATTAAAATTTTATCCAATTTTGATAAACAAAGTATGTAATCCTACTAAATTTGGGTCGTGCTTTTCAAATTTGTCATCAAAATTAACCTAGCTGAAATAGATTTCAAGAATATGGAACCCTGATCCCGGAATTAAGCACAACAGTGATAGCTAGCGACAAATTGACATCACATCTGAAAAGAACGGCCTAAAATTAGTGGGTTTCAAAAAAAATTCCAATTAGATCGGATCAAATTTGCCTGTGTTATGAAAAAATCAAATTTTTAACTTGATGACGTCATCAAAATCCAAAAAATTTAATTTTGCTCTATCACATTAAAAATTTATCCAATTTTGATAAACAAAGTATGTAATCCTACTAAATTTGGGTCGTGCTTTTCAAATTTGTCATCAAAATTAACCTAGCTGAAATAGATTTCAAGAATATGGAACCCTGATCCCGGAATTAAGCACAACAGTGATAGCTAGCGACAAATTGACATCACATCTGAAAAGAACGGCCCAAAATTAGTGGGTTTCAAAAAACATTCCAATTAGATCGGATCAAATTTGCCTGTGTTATCAAAAAAAAACGAATTTTTTAACTTTATGTAAATAATAACATACGCTTTTTTTTGCGCCTTAGTTTCGGACCTCCTTACAGGTACCAAAAATATGATATCAAAAACTTTATAAACAAAAATTTGTGTATCTTGAAAAATTCTATAAGCATATTGAACACAACTAAAACTGAAAAGAGGTGCCATAAAAAACAAGAAGAAGCAGGTTTGTATTCGAATTAAAATATATTTCAATAAATAATATTTTCGATAAATAATATAATATCTACATAATGAAATTAATCAATCAATAATCAGACATATTTAATCGAGATATGAAACATAATTTATTAATTTGAATAATAATAAACTAAACTTTACGTCATTAATATAAAAAATATTTTGTTTTTTAAACTTAATAATAATTTTTTTTATAAATTAATTAATTTATAATACAAAATAACTTTCAAAAGCTTTCACAATTTCACATAGATTGTAAAATCCGCGTAAAATACAGCACTGAATGAACATACAGCTAATAAAATAATGATAAATTAAATAAAACCGTCTTGTACTGCAATCTCTTGCGAATTTTATTCCCAACGGAGATTTTGAACGAGTACTAGAATTCGAAAAACAAATTTTCATTTTTTATCTTTGATCTTTGATGCTTGATGATTTATACAAGGTTTGTGCTAAAAAAATGTGTGTCTTTTTTGATGCATCAAAGCAATGGATAAACCAGATTGAATTGGAATAATTTTAAGACATTTGAAAGATTTAAAAACGGTTTATACACATACAATAAAATCAATTTTCAAGATGTCCCAAAATTATTTTTACACGGTTTGTTTTTTCCCAGATTTTTTATAGGCGAAATAAAAATGCGTTTCAAATTTCTCTTTTTCTTTTTCATGACTATTACAAATCAAATATATTCACCGCTTAGTTAATATGAATGCAGCTTTCACAAAAACAGCTTTGATCATAGATAAGATATTCAATGAAAGAACTTTACCATAGATTCAATATTTAATTGCGCGTAATCATGAAAAAAATTTCGCCTATGAAAAAATCAGTAAAATAATAATAAAAATCTATCAATTATACACAATAAGTATAACAAAAGTGTAATAGAAGATGCCTATCATTTAAAATAATAAAAATCTATCAATTATACACAATAAGTATAACAAAAGTGTAATAGAAGTTGCCTATCATTTAAAATACTATAACAACAAAATGTGTTTACATTTTTTATATGATAATTTTTTTTATTAAATACATTTCACATTGAGTTAACTAATAATATATTTTATTTAAGAGATTTTATTTATTTATTTATCATCTAATTAATATATATATTTATATTTTTAGTAATTAATAATAGTTTTTAGTATGGTATTTATAATATTTTAATTTCTTTTTTTTTTTTTTTGGAAGACCGTAACGTGGCAAATGTACATTATAATCATTATTTTAATTTATTAAAATTTTTTCTAATGTGACATAAATATAAATTGACATTTGGAATTTTAGGATAAATTTGAGTGTGAGATAATATTGGAGAGCCGTAAGATTTATACGTCGGAATCCAAGAACAGTAAATGAATCTTTATAAAAACTCTACAACTACATTGTTTAAAGCTTACTTACAAAAGATAAAAACAAAAATTTGTGTGATCATGCCCAGGGAGTCGGAGCCACCTCTTCTTGGAGGTGGAAATGAGAAGGGAATCGGTATAGGGATAAATTCTAAGCAAAAAGTGTTATTGAATATATTTCGAAAGGTCGATACTTTCCGAGCTATTGGCGATTCAAATTCGGAGTATTTAACGTCAAATAATGGAAAAATTTGACGTTTCAAGTCATTTGCATGAAAATTAACGGAAAACAAAATTTATCGGACCTTTCTTCTTATGTTTTATTCGGTACAAAAACTCATGAATTTACCACGGGAACTAAAATGCTTTAAACAAGCTTTAAACAATGCAGTCGCAAAGTTTTTATAAAGATCATCGACTTTTCTTGGATTCCGAAATTTTAAGATATCTATACCTTACGGCTCTCTGTAATAAGTAAACTAAACTTAAAAGCCTTTTTTATTTGATTCAAATGTTCAGTTTACTTAATAATTATTACTACACATACGATAAAAATTCAGTTTTGTTTTGCACATTCAAATGAGACACGATTTTGAAAAAAATGTGCTTATTATTAAAAATTCTAATCCTAAAAATATGAATATTTATTTATGAGTTCGAAATTCTTTGTTACCAGTGTTTTTTTTTATCTTAAAATAATGGTAAGAAGTATCAGTAATGTTCTACAGACAAGAACTGAAGCGAAAGAAAAGGGTTCCCCCATCGATAGAAACGCAGATTGTTTCACTCATATTGGGGAAGATAGCAGCTTTACGTAAAACAAAAAGTTCTTAATATTAAATACACACATAAATCTATGGTGCTATCACGATTTCTTAAATTTCAGGCCAACATTTAAACAAAATACGTTTTTAAAGCACACAGTTTAATTTAAGTGGTCCGATCTTTTAATTCTGATTTAAAATAACTTATTTTTAGCAAAAATATAAATTCGAATCAATTAAATTGTACTATTAGGCTAGAAAACACATTTTAGTTCAAAACGTTGGCTTCGGTAAAATAACTCAAGTATAGTTCCGTAAAGCACCGGGTCAAATGCTGGATACCATCTGTTTTCAAATTTAAATTCTAGTAGGGTATGATTAAACAATGAATAAACACTAATTGGTCGTGGAGGCCATGAAGCCGTTAGAGTGGAATCATATATATCCTCCTCCAAGAAGATGCTGGATGAATGAATATTGGTCCCACTGAACCAATTTGAAACTTCAGGTATATTTTTTTTTTATTAAATAAACCGAATATCATCTATACCAAGGTTTCAATAGAATTATTTACAACAAATATTTTGAATAAGAAAGAAATTTAACATCGAAGCACAATACAAATATATTTATATAAATGAAAGATTCAATTTTTATCGTATATGTAATACTCCAGTAACTTTATACATCAGAGCTTGCGTCAAATCCGCTAGTTCTGATTTTTTGCAGACTTGTTTATGATGCTGGTTCAATGAACAATCCAAGTTTGTGA
This sequence comes from Chrysoperla carnea, assembly GCF_905475395.1. NCBI lineage: Eukaryota > Metazoa > Arthropoda > Insecta > Neuroptera > Chrysopidae > Chrysoperla > Chrysoperla carnea. Next base: position 6,201,808 of record NC_058338.1, on the reverse strand, counting down.
CCTCGAGCACCGAACGCAACTTTCTTTTTAATAAGCTTCGATTAAACAGAAATAAACTGACGATATCTAACTCAATTTTTTATTCAGTAAGAAAAACCTTTTAAGAAGCTATTACTTAAGAGGTTTTCCAGGAAAAAATTATAAATTTTGAAAGTGTCTCTCATTTGTACACCTATTGACTCCGTATGCCCCGTAAGTATTCTTAGTACACAAATTGGCTTTTAAACTTTTATCTCCTTTCTGTAAAAAGAAAATTAAAGTTAATAAAGTTAATATAATATAATTTTTACTTCCTAACTGATCCATACACATCCGGTCGTATTCAAAACGAAAAAACGACAGAAAAGCAATAAAAACCACTTTGTAACATCGTTGACACATGTATCTTCACACAAGAAGGTTCCTTGAGTTTCTCAGATTGTGTCTGTGGAATTGCTTTCCAAAACATTGCTATCGAATTGCCTAGAATATGATAAACAATTTCGTATCGCAATTGAATTGCTTTCATTTTGGTTCCGTCAAATAAATAGCGATCTGCTCGAGCAGCTAGATGAAGAATGATCGAAAGATCTGTATTATTTAATAATGCATCAGAAGATGATCGACCACAACAGGTCAATTATAATGTCTACAACGCGGGTAGATTACTCAAGCAAATGGCTTTTGTTTGATCAAGTCCCTTTTATTCTTATAAAATTGTTCAATAAATTAAAATAATTTTTAATAACATTTATACACTATATAATATTAAATATGATATTTACATTTCATGCATATAATTAATAATTAATAATTTAAAATATTCTTCTTAAATATCTAACAAAGCTAATAAAATAATTTAACACAGAATACTTTTTGACTATTAAGTTTTAAACAAATTTCCAGCCATTTTATATATTTTGTTTAAAGCTTAGTATATTTAATTTTATTTGTTTTTCATTATCTTTTGTTTCAAATTCCAAATATGATTAGCACCAAAATTATTTCCATGATGTAACAAAAGCTTATAGAGAGCAATGTCCGAAAACACAGAGGTGCAATTTTCTTTTCTTTAGTTAAACAAACTTAAGTCTAAAAAGTCTTAAAATTATTTTAAGACTTTTATTAATATTCAAACTATTTAATGAATTTAAGTACAATACTAAATCGTTAATCCAGACAATGAAACAAAACGTACCATATGGATTAATGAAATAGTACTTTTTAATTTTCTAAGTTGTAGTTCTGTAAAATCCATACGTAGGGATTTCAATAGTTTGATTTTTCGTCACTCTTCAACTTTAAACGAAAAATTAATTATTCAAATTCAATTTTTATTTTCTCAATCTTCAAGAAAATATTGATTAAACTGTATCTGTCAAATGTTTAATAATTATTTGATAACTCAAATGTGTTTTTATCCGTAAAATTTATTTTAATTTTTGTATTGGAATCTAACAAAAGGAGGCATGACACCTGGTTGTCAAAGTAGAAACTAATTGGTCATAATAATGTATTATTTATTATGTTATTTTTAAAATTTGTAACTTTATGTCAGCCATGTTGTTTTAGCCCCGCCCATATGTCAGTTCCCAAATTTTGTGAGCAAATAATTATTTAGATATGTATCCATCAAGTGTAGACATCTAGCAATGACATTTAAACTATTTATTGCAACGAATTATATTTAAGAGTCTCCATTTTTGAGTTACCAAATTAAAAAAAACGTATATTTATATGTATTTGTAAATTTAATAATTGAAAGCTTTATTAAATTGTAACTACAGTAAATTTATTTAGAGGTATCATTTTTTTTTTTTTTTAAATATTTAAATTTTTAATAATCTCAAATACTTTTTTTACTGCAAATAGTAATTAATTTTGAATAGATATTATTCATTTTTAACAATTTGAATATAACAAGGACTTTTTTAATGATATGTTTTACGTTTAATTTGTTTTTTTTTTTTAATAAGTATATTGCTTTTGAAAAGTAAAAATTTATTCATAATTTAAGATTCACAATCAGTCGTTGTAGGACCAATACCATTTTCTTTTTTATATTAATATAAATACACTGAAATTTTAATATATATAAGGTAATTTTTAAATTTTATTCGAAACTGAACTTGTTTCTAAAAGTCAATTATCCGATCATTTGGAAGAAATATTTTAAAGTCTTATGATAATTCGAAAGAGGGAATTAGTAAATTATAAAAATTAATGAAATATGTAAAATCAACGGAAGACGAAAGAACATATATATTTGTCAAAAAGTCAATGATATCTGTTATAGACTGATATAAAAATAGACTGACAATAAAATGACAATCAGATGTAGGTCTGTAGGTTCTTGATCAACCTACATCTGATTGTGATTTTATAAAAGGACGTGAAACTCCAAATTGGAGCTATAAGCGCCTGTGTCTGAATCACGGCTCCTATATGGGCGAGGTATAATCATCGAGGCCGTTGCGTACTTTGTACTGTACAGCAATGACCGAGGACAAACCCCCCTCAGATAGGCGTCTTTTTTCCTTCCTCTCTCTCCACTCCAGTTTATATATACATGTTCTTGAGGTTGACATTGTATGATGGGTTATAGGTACTTTTATTTGCAGTTTGCAATAATGACACTCATTAACAGTTGGTCATAGAGAAATGACAGATAGAAAACGCTATCCTGTTAGTGGATGCGATATGGGGAAGCGAGAGAGAAGACTGCCAGTGAATTCTCCTGTGTCCTTGGCTAATAGCCAATTGGCTAATAGTGTCCTCGGCTGACACAAGGGAGCTTACTCAATTCATCAAAAATTACCTTATATCTAATTAAATTGTTTAAAAAAAATTATATTAAATAAAAAACTTCTTTAAAAACATTTTGAGCGCATGCATTATTTTGGAACTTGCGCATTTAACAAAATAAATTTTCTTTCAAATATTATAAAGTTTTTACCAAACTTACTAATTAGTTAAATTTCTTTATTTTAAATCACTTTTACTAATTATTTTATTTATTTTGTAAATTCAAACAATTCCATAACTTTTTTTTGGTATCAAATAAATGGGTTTTGGACTAAACTAAATATTTTAAACCCAATAATCACATAAAAGAAAATATTTGAGGTTAGATCCGTTTACGTTAATAATTTTATTCCATTGTATTGTATTGAACCTTTTTAATTTTAAAATACCTAAATAGCCCATAACCGGTAATAGTACCTAAAACTGCTAAGGCTAAAGTTGATCCAACGGCAATTGGAGCAGTTTCATCACGCATATATCCAGCTACACTACATTCGAATTGTGGTCCGAAATCATTTGTACTTTTATACATGAATGGTTGAACTCGCAATTGGCGCAAATAAAGGATCCCTTTAAAGTAGGCTGCTTTTTCATTGGCAGGTCGTAAGGTGACTGTTTTTTCATCTTCACAAGTGTACGATTTACCAACCGGTGTAGGGAATAACATGGCACTATGTTCTTCACTTGTTGACAATCTTATAAGTTTACCTGAAAGTAAAATAAAGTGTGTTACCTCAGGATAAAAAACTAATTAAAGTATTTCTGTATGAGCCATTTTGTTGGGGTAAGAAAAAATTATACTCACTATGTTTGCGATCAATCATATGCTCGAATATTCTATTTTCTGTATCAAATACCAATTCCACTTTGTCTAAATACCATCGCTCACCGCCAGGTGTCTAAAAATAAAAAATTTAATAATATTATTTAAATGAATTTATTATAAGTTTATATTAAATAACTTACTTTTTCAAATTTAAAATTCAATACAAATCCTGGCCATGCAATACTCATTATAGCCTCGTCTTCATTTCTATCACAATCACCAGTAACTTGAGCATTTTCTGGTACAAAAGCATCTCCTTCCTAGAATTAAGAAATATTTCATTGGAAATAAGAAATAACTACCAAAAATTAACAAAAGAATTAAGAAGAGAGTTTGTTAGAAAGAAGTCACTCACAAAATTTAAAGAATGTATTCATCATTTAAAAAAAAAAAAAAAAAAACCATTCAATTTTCGGTTGTCTGTTCGTCTGTCTGTCTGTCGACACGATATCTCAGAGACGAAAATAGATATCAAGCTGAAATTTTGAACAGCGTGCTCAAGACGTAAAAAGTGAGACCGACTGCGTAAATGAGCAACATAGGTCAATTGGGTCTATAGGACCCATCTTGTAAACCGTTAAAGGTAGAATAAAAGTTTAAATGTAAACTTTTGTTTTAAACATTTTTTCGTAAACATCACTGTTCACTCGTTAGGGCGAAAATTATCAGTCATGTATGTATGACACGTATGTATGTCTGGATATCTAAGAGCGGCTATCTCTCTTTACTTACATGACGTGAAAAAACAAAGGATTCCGTAATCAACACTGTCTATACATGGTATTTCAACAATTAACTCAGTCAATTGTTTGTTTTCACTTGTTTTAATATTATCATCTGACTTCTATCCCTATTGTTTATCCTTTCCTTATGTATGATAAAAACCTCAACCTAGCCTAACAATTTGTACTATATGGCAAATTACCTTGACTTCACCATCGGTGCTCGTGTACTGAATACTAATTAATGCATCAGTTCGAATTAAAATACATGTTGCTCCACTGTTAGCAATTACTCGATACAAAACAGCTGATGTAGGCGCTTCTGTCGTTGTTGTACTTGCGGCTACTTGTAAACTTTCAATACTTCCCTAAAAATTAAAACTTCATATTATTATTCACTTTAAGTCCTTGTTTTTGATTGTTATAAACCGTCAGAGGGGTATTTAAATATGATTTTGACAGAGGCGTACGGACAAAAGAAATATAACAAGATGTTTATTGACTTTTTCAGGAGACCAAATTAACTATTAACACCTAGACAACAATTCGGAAAGGTGGATTTCTGCCTGTTTTAAAGATAACTCGTGGTTAGACAAAAGGATATTGGTTAAAGTTTTCAGTCACATAATTCCCGTTCATCCATTCACGTCATAAACAATTTTCGGTGGACTTAGACCTATGAGTCTGATAAACGGAGATAAATATATAAAAACGTAGAAAAAGCGACTAACTTAATAAACCGAGCATCTCAAAAAGTTAAAATGTGATATTGGATTTTTGAAACTGAATATGGAAACTTCAAAAAAAGATAATAATTTAATTATCCATTTCTTTATCCCATTACCTTATGAAATGAAAAATATTGAATTATATCGATCAACCGCCCAGAAGATGATGAAAGAGTATTTTCCACATTTGCACATATAAAATTTTACTTAAAACAGCACCATATGCTGGGACTTAAAACAATTGAAAATATTTCGGACTAAGAAAATTTATTCTAACATTGAACACTAGATAGATAAATTGGAATGGACACTTTATCCGTAAGCATTGGATTATGATCCATAAAGAAAAAGAAAACAAAGAAAAATCTAGAACAACTTGATAAGGAACCAGAAGAAAATCGGAAAAAAGGAAACGAATGGGACATTATTAAAAACTATGATGATTAAGAATATAACCAATCATCGAATGGGAAAGTTCATGCCCACGCGAATCATTTATTTGCGACTTCAAACTACTGAGTTGACCTCTACTGATTTAAATATGAAAATGATTCGCGGGACACCTGATAAAAAGTTCATTTTTTAACTACCGCGGTGCTGCGATCTTACAAACATTCTCGGATAAAATAGATACTTTTATAATTTGTTTTTTCTACGGAGATAGATGTTTATACCATCTTCAACCGCTATTAAAGTGCCTCCTATAGTTTCTGGGAGTCGCGAATCGCTCAATAGAAATCATTGACCTACTAATGTGAATAACCTTTTTAATTCATAGATGGCTCTTCGAAAATCAGATATACAATTATATAATTCAAAATACAGATAAAAGGATTCAATAATCAAAATTATACCGCCTTTAATTCTCTTATTTAAATAAAAATAAACTGTACTTTTCAAATACGGCTCTGCAAATATGAACTAATAAACATTATAGCTTAATAAAATAACCGATTAATATTAATTGAATCAAATTCTACATCCAAATACACTTACTTAGCTTAAGTGAGAATGTATTGCTGCTGTATTGCGCATACCCATGTAAATATTTATATGGCTTAACAAATAATCTTTAAATAAAAGGCAAAAAAAACTTTTTAAAGATCTTACCGGATATTGAGTACTACTTGGTGTTGTCGTCATATATTTTGTGACCCGTGGTTTTCGAGTTGTTAAATAAGGCAATGTTAAAGCAGACACACATGTAAATAAATAACCTAAACACAAACAAAAATTATTCATAGATTTTACTGTACAGTTAAATTGTGTAAAAAAACAAGTTTTCATTTTCAATTTCAACAATAGAGAAAAATCTTAAAAGTACTTACATGCGAGTAAATATTTAACGAAGAAATTAATATGTGTCATTGTGTGTCTTGTTGTTTTCTAGTTTTCCTTAAGGGGAATAATTGTTAATAATAAATGAAAATAGAATTTTCATTCGCAAGCATATGAAAAAGGTGCAACAATTTTTTTTTATAGTATGTTATAACTTCTTTTTAATGTCGTTTTTTCTAACCACCAACACAAACTTGCGCGTTAAGTCGATCGATAAGCACAAAATATGATATTACATCTCGAGCACGCGCTTCCGAATAGAGATGTTATATATTTATATTAAATATAATAACTGTTGATCTTATTTTATTATTATTGAATGTTAAACAAGTGTAGTGCTTTATAACTAAACGGTCAAAATTCTATTTATTTATGTTTTATCATTGGCAATGATCTCGATTTTTTATTGATATTTATGAGACATGACTTAATTAATTAATGGAATAAATGGAAATCGGGAACTTTTATTTATACATTACAAATTATTATCAACAATATTTTATAAGAATGCTTCTTTTTTTTTTAATTAATGTGAATTATAGGCAATCATTATTACACAACGAATGCAAAATTGAATAAAACTAGGGATTTCCATAAAACTTTATAAATACATTTTTTGAATAACAAAGTTTCCAAAAATCATAAAAAATTCCTAGGTCACCAGGATCTTTATTATTATTTTATCGGTCAAAGTTGGCTGAAAAAAAAGATGAATCATATAGGTTATCTTTTTCAATTGGATATTTCAATCTTGTAGTTTATAATAATACCATAAAAATATAAGGTTGACGATGATATAACAACAAATTTTTTTAATTTAACCGAAGATCCATCATTTGATGAACAGAGACGACTATAGTTAGAGTATTGATGATTGAAGAGTGGTATCTATATTATCAAATTTATAAGCCTCACTTGCACACAATCTATATATATAAGAATGGAAGCTGATCGATCTTAAACCATATCTCAAAAACTATTCGACCAGTTAACAAATGCACCATGATTGGGTTTTAATGAGCGGCTAAGTAAAGTGGAGCTCTAATCAAGGTGTATTTTCATGATGCCGCTTGACGTTGAGTTTGAGCGTCAAATTAGGTCACGTGGTCGGTTTAGGTTTATTAATAAACTTTTTTGTCACTCCTTCTTACAATTTGACGCTGGGCATCATTCTATTTGTTTCAGCTAGGTGGATTCCTAATATGACGCTCAAAGACAGCGTCAAGCATCATCATGCAGTTACATCTTTTACAATTTGACGCTGCACATAGTTCAATTTTTTCAGTTAGGTGAAATCCAAATTTGTCGCGTCAAGCGTCATCATGAAATTATATACCTTAAAAAAACAGGTAATCTGTGGTTTTAGTGATATGATCTCTGGGTTTTTTTTTATTATTTCATTTGGCAACCCTATTTTAAATATTAATCGGAATTTTTGCATTCAAAAACATAAAAGCGAAAAAATTTGGAAAATCATTATTACAATCAAATTCTTAATCTGATTTTTGTAAGTTGTGGGTCATAATGACCCAATAATGAAGTTTTTAATAACATCAACAACAAAAGAGTTTTTTCGGGATTTTTTAAAGGATATCTCTTAGAAAACTATCAAAATATCAAAAGAGGAAGTTCTATTCCTCAGTTAAACACAATAAACATCTAATGTCCAATAAGTATAATAATCAATTTTAAAGACCCTGTTTCATGATGTGAACCAATTTTTTTTGTTTGTTATAAAATTCTTACAACATGAATATAGATATAAAGATGATGTAAATAGTACATCGTCTATGGTACATCGAATAGAAAAATTCCACTAGATACGTTAAAAGTCAACAAAAGTGACATTATTCGTATTTTGAAGGTTATGTATTCTAAATTACCGGGTTATTTTACTTTGACATTAGGGTTAAGATCAATTATACATTTTGGAAAACATTTTAGTACTACAGCTGCCAAAATGACGCGATGGCAAGAAGAAAAACAACGATATTTAGAATTATCAATTGAAGAAAAACGAAAATTATACACAACAAAAAATTCAACTGTTCTTTCAAAGATATTACCATGGAAAGCATACTTTGAAAAGAATGAAATACAATCATTTACGAATTTTCCAAAAGATGCAGGATTTATTAAGCCTACGTTAGATGAAATCAGGAATATAGAATTAGCGAATAAAGTTTCTGTTTGGCAAGGTGATATAACAACTTTAGAGGTATAAAAATAGACGATATTAGAAATTTCCAATCGATTACCAAAAGTGATTTAATATTTTTTTTCTAGATTGATGGAATTGTTAATGCTGCAAATAACTCATTGCGTGGGGGTGGTGGAGTTGATGGTGCCATTCATAGAGCTGCAGGACAAACACTTTTAGAAGAATGTATTTCATTAAATGGTTGTGAAACGGGAAAAGCGAAAATTACTGGAGGGTATATGTTACCTGCAAGATGTACGTAAAGTTTATTTTAAAATTTATTCAATTTAAATGCTCAGAGGGTCAAAGGTAGCACAGGACTGCCGTACGTCCTTAAATGAGCTGGCGGAACGAATGAATATAGACCTGGTATTGGTACCGAGACACATGGACATTCCAGAAAATTGTGAAGCCAACGAGCTTGCCAGAAATGGCACGATGCTGCCGGACACAAGCATCAATAAATACCCGGGAGTTCCATTTGCGAACTGCAAGTTACTTCTGAAAGACGATATTCTGAAAAAGGCCAATCTTAGATGGAGGGAAGAACGTACTTGTATTACTACAAGACAGATATGGCTTCTGTTCGCAAAGTTTTTGCGGCTATCACAGGACACTGGCTGGGCGCCAAGCATGCTGAACGCTTAGGCCTGGCAGTGTATCACGACTACTGCAGGAGCTGTCACAGTAGTGACGAGGAGGAGATAATGTTTCATCTTCTCTGTCATTGCCCAGCTCTTGTCATGAGGAAATGGACTTACTTGAGCCAGCCTCTCTTTGTAGACCTCTCCGACCTAAAGTCAGTCGACGTCAAAGCCCTCCTGCTGTTCTTAAACAGCTCCAAATGGTTCATGGAGTAGTGGCCGGGGATGGGCCAACCCATTTACGGTATCACTACGGACCCTATGCTCTAAGTGTGTCCCACCCCAGGACAGCCACTCTAACCTAACCTAACCTAATTAATTACTCTCTTAATTGATAGGAAAGGTACACAAATTTTTGTTTTATATAATAATATGCTTCGTCGAGTTTCAACATCTTTTAATTGTCTATAAATTTTGCTAGACATTTTTATAGATTCCGAATCTAACGAGCCATTACACGTATTTTGACGACTCTTATCTCTATATTTCACCAATTTGAATTTGTTGACTAGACTATTGTTTTGAAACATGAATGAATGCAATTTCTGTATTTTTAAAACGCAAAGTTTCCAATTATGCGCGATACAGTTAAGTTTCAAATTAGATTGATTTGTTTTTTTCTTTCTAGATATAATTCACACAGTTGGTCCAATCGGTGAAAAACCAAAATTATTAGAAAGTTGTTACACAAATTGTTTAAATCTTGCTGTAGAGAATAATATAAAAACAATTGGATTTCCATCAATTTCAACGGGTGTGTATGGATATCCCATGGAGAAAGCTACAAGTGTGGCGTTAAATGCTGTAAGAACATTTTTACAAAAAGGCAAGAATGCTGATAAAATTGAACGAGTTATATTTGTTGTATTCTCGAATGATGATTTACAAACGTACCATCGTTATATGCAAATTTATTTCCCATTAACTGTACCGGAATCAGATGAACCTGTAGAACCAAATCCTGGTCAGATTAAACTTTAATTTCTTTTTCTTTAAACATCATATTAGAAATTTTTTTTTCCAAAATAAATTTTTATAATTGTTTAAATTTTTTTTTCTTATTTCAAATTTTCAATTTTTTTAATCTTTTGATTCTTTTTTAAAAAAAAGCATTTTTAAGAAAATTTTTGGGATGTTGGAGTAATTTTAAATTTTCTCTAGTTGGACACTTTCAAAGACATAATTTGTATGCCTACTAGAAACTTATCGATAAATTTTTGAGTTCATGTACTTTATAGACCGTGGGACACTACGGTTTTTTTATTATGATGAATACATACTTGAAACTTCGTGAGTGACTTCCTTTTGACGAGTCTACCAAACTTTACGATTTTTTTCGAAAAGACTGCGCTTTCAATTGAGCATAATGACGTCATATTTGAGTTATTGTTCTGAAAAAACGCATCAGCGCATTTTTTAGTTTTCGTAAATGAACTTAGAACCCCCTTGTGTGGCGCTCGGAACTCTTTATGGTGCTTGCTTTGCTTTTTATGCGTTTTATTTTTGTATCAACGGGTTTCTATAACAATTTTTTAAATCAAAACCAATTTAATCTAAACTCTGTAATGTTGTCGCTTTAGGCCCAAGCCTCACTGACCTTAAACTAAATACGCCTCTTATTTTATGGCAAACATTTAAGGAAGTACAGGCGATAAGAATATCTCTACGTAGAAATGTAATGGTAATCATCAAAAATTATTGTGACAAAGAGCGTCTTTAATACGTTAGTGTAAAATCAGTTCGTCTTATTTAATGTTCAATTGAAAAATTAGGACCCGGAATTATTTCCTCCGTAGATACGAAGAACCTACACTAGACCTTAAAACAGTGTTTCTCAAAGTGGGCGCTATAGATGTACAGGGGGCGGTAAGGCGAATTTTATAGAATAAATATAAGGTCCACTAAACGCTAGAAATGTGTTTTTCAAAGTGGGCGATAGCGACCCTTTGAAGGCACTAGAGACTTACAGAGGCTAAGACTAATTATTATAGGCTAAATACAATAGAGGATAAAACTGATATAACACGCTTTGGGGTGCTGAAAAATAATTGATTCTCGAAGTGGGCGGTAGACGAAATAAGTTTAAGAACCCCTGTCTTAGAAGTTAGAAAACATTAAGTTCTCCAAATTTAATCTATAAATGTCCAATATAGAAAATTTGACCCAGTTTGTTAAATTTATACTTTGCCTCTTATGGAATTGAGTAAAATTATTACTTAATATAAATGTTACGAATTATTCGCCGACTATGGCTGAAATAAAAACTTTTTAATATATAAAATTATGGCTAGCCTTAAAAAAGTGGATAAAACTCCACAAATATTGCACAAATTTTCATTACTTCTAACAAATTTATAATTGCACTAGTACTTTGCACAAAAAATGCGAAAAGCTAGTTATCAAAACCAAGGTTTACAACTTTTTATACAATTTTAACGTAGAGAATAAGTTTTAAATAATTGTGAGAAATATTATTATTGATAGTCTAACTGTTTATTCTAATAAAGATAAACCGTGATTAATATGATTCCCAAATTAATTAGATCAGTCTCCATGTAAATTATTATCAAATAACGTAAAAATGGTGAAAATTTAATTTTTTACCTTCTAAGTATACGCTTTGAAGAACTAATTAATTAAATGAAAACTAATCAGTCCTAAATAATAAAATTATATTCCTAAATCTTCCCAAACGATTTCCAATTGAATAAGAACAGTTTTAAGGCAAAATAAAACTTAACATTTACATAAATTATAAAATAAATTATTCAGTAATATTTGAATATTGGCGCCATACTGCTATATAACAATTAATGTACGGTTAATTAACATAACCTATCAATTAACTAAAAAATAGGTGTAATTAATTAATTATACATTCCCAAACTCTGAAACCGTGTTTATCGTAATTCCCAAATGATTTCCTTTCGAATAACATAAAAATTAAGTGGATTTAATTTCCTACCTGCTAACTATACGCTGAAAAAAGAATCATTAATTACAGGAAAACTAATAATTCCCAAATTCTAAAATTATATTCCCAAATCCTCCCAAACGATTCCCAAATGAATGGAAATAGTTTGAGTGAAAAATAACAATTTTACCTGCTAACTATACGGAGCTCAAAAGTGACATTATTCGTATTTTGAAGGTTAAGTATTCTAAATTACCGGGTTATTTTACTTTGACATTAGGGTTAAGATCAATTATACATTTTGGAAAACATTTTAGTACTACAGCTGCCAAAATGACGCGATGGCAAGAAGAAAAACAACGATATTTAGAATTATCAATTGAAGAAAAACGAAAATTATACACAACAAAAAATTCAACTGTTCTTTCAAAGATATTACCATGGAAAGCATACTTTGAAAAGAATGAAATACAATCATTTACGAATTTACCAAAAGATGCAGGATTTATTATGCCTACGTTAGATGAAAACAGGAATATTGAATTAGCGAATAAAGTTTCTGTTTGGCAAGGTGATATAACAACTTTAGAGGTATAAAAATAGACGATTTTCTAAATTTAAAATCGATTACAAAAATGGGCTTTCAAATTTGTTTCTAGATTGATGGAATTGTTAATGCTGCAAATAAATCATTGCGTGGGGGTGGTGGAGTTGATGGTGCCATTCATAGAGCTGCAGGACAAATACTTTTAGAAGAATGTTTTTCATTAAATGGTTGTGAAACGGGAAAAGCGAAAATTACTGGAGGGTATATGTTACCTGCAAGATGTACGTTAAGTTTATTTTAAAATTTATTCAATTTAAATTCAGAGGGTCAAAGGTAGCACAGGACTGTCGTACGTCCTTAAATGAGCTGGCGGAATGAATGAATGTAGACCTGGTATGGGTACCGGGACACAGGGACATTTCAGGAAATTTTGAAGCCGACGAGCTTGCCAGAAATGGCACGATGCTGCCGGACACAAGCATCAATAAATACCCGGGAGTTCCATTTGCGAACTGCAAGTTACTCCTGAAAGACGATATTCTGAAAAAGGCCAATCTTAGATGGAGGGAAGAACGTACTTGTGGTACTACAAGACAGATATGGTCTGAGTACAATCGTAGTTGTTCCGAAGATCTTATATCACTTAGAAGGGCCTCTATTAGCAAAGTTGTTGCGGCTATCACAGGACACTGGCTGGGCGGCAAGCATGCTAAACGCTTAGGCCTGGCAGTGTATCACGACTACTGCAGGAGCTGTCACAGTGGTGACGAGGAGGGGACAATGTCTCATCTTCTCTGTCATTGCCCAGCTCTTGTCATGAGGAGATGGACTTACTTGAACCAGCCTCTCTTTGACGACCTCTCCGACCTCAGTCAAAGCCCTCCTGCTGTTTTTAAACAGCTCCAAATGGTTCATGGAGTAGTGGCCGGGGGCCAACCCATTTACGGTATCACAACGGACCCTATGATTTAAGTGTGTCCCACCCCAGGACAGCCACTCTAACCTAACCTAACCTAATTAATTACTCTCTTAATTGATAGGAAAGGTACACAAATTTTTGTTTTATATAATAATATGTTTCGTCGAGTTTCAACATCTTTTAATTGTCTATAAATTTTGCTAGACATTTTTATAGATTCCGAATCTAACGAGCCATCACACGTATTTTGACGACTCTTATCTCTATATTTCACCAATTTGAATTTGTTGACTAGACTATTGTTTTGAAACATGAATGAATGCAATTTCTGTATTTTTAAAACGCAATGTCCCAAGTTTCCAATTATGCGCGATACAATTAAGTTTCAAATTAAATTAATTTGTTTTTTCTTTCTAGATATAATTCACACAGTTGGTCCAATCGGTGAAAAACCAAAATTATTGTTATACAAATATATTGTTATACAAAATTGTTATACAAATTGTTTAAATCTTGCTGTAGAGAATAATATAAAAACAATTGGATTTCCATCAATTTCAACGGGTGTGTATGGAGAAAGATATCCCATGGAGAAAGCTACAAGTGTGGCGTTAAATGCTGTAAGAACATTTTTACAAAAAGGCAAGAATGCTGATAAAATTGAACGAGTTATATTTGTTGTATTCTCGAATGATGATTTACAAACGTACCATCGTTATATGCAAATTTATTTCCCATTAACTGTACCGGAATCAGATGAACCTGTAGAACCAAATCCTGGTCAGATTAAACTTTAATTTCGTTTTTTTTAACATCATATTAGAAATGTTTTTTTCACCAAAATAAATTTTTATAATTGTTTAAATTTTTTTCTTATTTCAAATTTTCAATTTTTTTAATCTTTTGATTCTTTTTTAAAAAAAAGCATTTTTAAGAAAATTTTTGGGATGTTGGAATAATTTTAAATTTTCTCTAGTTGGACACTTTCAAAGACATAAAATTAGTATGCCTGCCAGAAACTTAACAAATATATTTTTATGGAAATTTCTCTTTTCTGCCTGTTTTTTTGTTTTTTTTTTATCGTCGTGTATGCACCTGGGATTGCTTTGTGGTGCTCTTTTTATGTAAAAGTAGCATTAAAGTTAGCTCTCCTTAAATGTTGTCGCCTTTGGCCCAAGACTAAATGATCTAAAACTAAATCCGCCTCTTATTTTTATCACAAACATCTAAGGAATGAAGTACAGGCGATAAAAGCATCTCTATGTAGGTAACCCAGGTTGAAACTGCACACCGATGAGTAGTAGTACATTTAGTATTTACCCTAGAATTGTAATAGTAACCATCGAAAATTATTGTGACAAAGAACGTCTTAAATCAGTTCGTCTTATTTAATGTTCAATTCAAAATTAGGATCCGGAAGTATTTCCTCCGTAGGTACGAAGAACCTCCACTAGACCTTAGAACAGTGTTTCTCAAAGTGGGCGGTAATGCCCCTTGGTGGGCGCTATAGACCTACAGGGGGCGGTAAGGCGAATTTTATAGAATAAATATAAGGTCCACTAAACGTTAGAAATGTGTTTTTCAAAGTGGGCGATAACGACCCTTTATAGGCACTAGAGACTTACAGAGGGTAAGACTAATTATTATAGGCTAAATATAATAGAGGATAAAACTGATATAACACGCTTTGAGGGTGCTGAAAAATAATTGATTCTCGAAGTTCTCCAATTTTAATCTATAAATGTCCAATATAGAAAATTTTTACCCAGTTTTTTAAATTTATACTTTGCCTCTTATGGAATTGAGTAAAATAATTACTTAATATAAATGTTACGAATTATTCGCCAACTATGGCTGAAATGAAAACTTTGAATATATAAAATTATGGCTGGCCTTAATAAAATGGATAAAAAATCCACAAATATTGCACAAATTTTCATTACTTCTAACAAATTTATAATTGCACTAGTACTTTGCACAAAAAATGCGAAAAGCTAGTTATCAAAACCAAGGTTTACAACTTTTTATACAATTTTAACGTAGAGAATAAGTTTTAAATAATTGTGAGAAATATTTTTTAAATAAATTATTTTTCTACTGGATTCCTATTCCTAAAATCCATATCCATATAAATTCTATAAGTAAAAATACCAAAATCAATTAAGGATGAATTCTTGTTGACTTCGATTTGAGACATAGTTATTGAAATAAATACCACGATACTCGAAATAAAATTTTATTTCGAGTATCGTGGTATTTATTTCAATAACTACCAAAATCAAGTTTATTTGGCGTACAAAAATTGTCTTTAATCAACTTAAACTTCATTGTGGCTTGAAATTGTATGAATTTTTAAATAAAATAGGGAAAAGTACAATAACAAGAAAGTCAGGGAATTATGAAATTTAATTTATATGACTATGCTGAAAATGTGTACTGTATAAAGAAAATTATCATATATAGCTCATTTAAAAAAAAAAAACAGCTAATTACATTGTATTTAAATGAAAAGAATAACTTGATATCTCTTCACAATTAAAAATTACCATTAGAAATAATTAACTCTTTGTTAAAAATTCTATAATTAATGTAAAATTGTGATAAATTAAAATAAAACAATATTGTTCAATACATCGTTTTTTATGATTGATTGCGTACATTTTATAATTAACAAAGTAATTGAAGGATAAATAAAACATGATTACATTTTTTTTTTAAATTTCCGTAAAAAAAACCTGTTCCAGAAGGGGTAAAATAACTAGATGCAAAAGTTATCAAAAGATGTAGGTCTATTTTTAAAATGATCATAAAAAGGATAATGCATAGGTGTAACGTAATGTAAACAAAGATAGGGATAAAACGGTATGATATTTTGAAGACGATGGTTGCTCTAACCCCAATTGAATTTTAAATGAAAAAAATTTAAATTTAAAAAAATGAAATTTTAAATTTCAAAATGATTCAAATAATGTGGCGAATTATTTATGAATTTAAATTCGTCGATAATATTGATAAATATTAACCGAATTGGGACCTTGATGAATCATCTGAACACTCCCTTCTTCTCACAAGAAGATAACTGTTAACAGAAAAAGACAGTATTATAAATATTATTTCAAAAAATCAGGTAAGAACACCACATGACCTCTATATACACTCACACATTCGAGTACATTTTCAACTTTTATTCTATGAACATGTTCGTACAATTTACATTTTTTAACATATTGCCTCAAATTTATAAGAGCCCTAGTCAAAGTATTATTTAAAGTGTTATCCGTACTTTTATTTGTGCGATAAGATTTAGTTGTCGGCTAAAAAGATAGTTTGATGAATCTTGCATCGATAAAAAAGTACAATAAGTAAATTCGATTAGAGAAATTGACAACTTTGAATCTTTGCACAATATATCCAATGTTTTTTTCTGAAAAGTATCTCAAAAGTTATGGCTTGTAAGTTAAAATTTTATATGGTAGGATCTAAGATCTTACTTATGGTAGGCTCTTAGGTGTCTATATAATTTAAAATTTTATTATCTTAAACTTTTATTCTATGGTTTTTTTTTTAAAGTTGCAAAATTTAAGTTAGCAATTTTAAATGATAGATTTTCCCGGTTTAGAACTGTCATTTTTCATAATTTTTTATAACAATCATAATTTTGTTA
Source organism: Chrysoperla carnea (assembly GCF_905475395.1). NCBI lineage: Eukaryota > Metazoa > Arthropoda > Insecta > Neuroptera > Chrysopidae > Chrysoperla > Chrysoperla carnea. The sequence continues at coordinate 6,184,522 of NC_058338.1, read as the reverse complement.
ATTATAAATAAACGCAATAAAACTAACAATCAAAACATTATTGATTATTTGTTTATCTTTGAGTCCACGTATTTTTCGTAATGAATTTATAGAAATGTTTGTACTACTTGTAACTTTTCAAAGGTAATTTCCTCAGATAATTTTAATTTTAATTTTGACATTGATAAATTTATACCTTTGAAAATTCAATTTATACATTATGTGGACATGGGTGTTATCTATATGGAGGTAATGTATTACATATTATACAATGTTATATTCTGTATATAGAGGTAAACAATAAATACTCAGTAGTGTTTAATTTAAAATAAACTTTGTAAAAAAAGAAAATATAAAGCCAATATATGTAAATAAGTTATGATTTGAAAATTTTATTTACATTTACTCAGTTTTGAAAAAAAATTTCATCTTAAAAAGTGAATTTTGAATATAATATTTGTGGTTTGGTGTAAGACGTATGTCGTTGATAATACCTTACGTATTACTCGCTGCTAGAAGTCAGTTTCAGCCATTTTGGAAAATGTTAAGTTAAATATAAAATGTGTATGTACGGTTTTCAATAAAATTTTCATTTTGAAGGCATACTAAATGGGTCAGTAAATACAAGTAAAATTTTATTGTGTTAAAATGTTTATGAAATTTTCGTAAAATTATTGTATTTTGTTCAACATGTGTGCTTCATAAAATTGAATATAAATTTAGTTTTGTTTGCGTGTATACGTCAATCAGCTTTCTCTGCAAAAAAAATTTCTCTTCCAAAAAATCAAACAGTATTTTTGAAATGATGAATCTGTTTTGAAATTAATTTCCACAAAATAGATTTTCTCATATTGATTTTCGTATGGTTTTTGTAAATATTGTAGTGTTAAATTGTTCAAAATGAAATGAAATTTATGTGTCCTTATAAAGCATTGAAAGGCGTAGGGCTGCAATCAAATGTTGTTAAACTTAAGTTTTTTTCTTTCTTTGATTTTAGTGTGATAATTCGTTTGTTTTTATATTTTGTCTTCTGGTGATTTTGTGAGTTAATTTTTTTTACGAATTCTGCTCAAGAAGTATTTGTACGTATTGTTAACTTTAGTTTTGCAGGAAAAAAAATAATAAAAGTTTCAATCCAAATATAGATTTTTTTTACATATTACTTAATTTTGGCATGCTTTAATTTAAGTATTGCTTCCGATTCGAAGATTTCTAATCGTAATTATTTATCGTTTGGGCGTGTTTATGCCAAAAAGTCTTTAATCTTAACCCATTAAATTAGTAATTCTATTTTGAAATTAAGATTTGATTTCAGAATTTTTATTTTTTTTTAAATAAAAGTAATTTGTATAACCTTAAAATAAATTTTGAAAGAAGTTAAGTTTTCTGAAATAATTTTTGGGGGTAAACGAATTTAATAAAATTCTATTAAAATTATCGGTTTACTTTGCAATTTATGCGTAGGATATTTCATTAAAATATTTTTGTTATTATAGTACATTTCATATAAATTGAACCGTTCTGTTTTTTTGAAATATTTGTATTTGGAAAATAAATTTTTGATTATTTCTTAATTTGGAGAGATTGTTAATGTTGATATGTTTGAATTGTGTAGAATAATCCATAAATACCCATCAAAGGGCAACCATACTTAAGGTTCTCTGATTTTGTATTCCAGCATAAAAAGCTTCAAGCAGTGTTAATTTGTGAATTTGTTTTTAGACGAGCTTAGGATCTTAGATCGATTTTGTTTGTGTAGAAACACATGAAGTAGAGATCCTTGAATGCAGGCATGTATACAAGGCTTGTAAAAATAATTGAAAATCCTTGAATATGAGAGAGTAACTTTGGTATAACGAAGGATTTTGGAGTATTCAGCACATGATTACATTTATAAAATAAGCTTTTTGTATACTAAGCCTTGATATATGCTTTTAGGATCAAATATTTTAATAAAAATTAATTCTGGAACAAAATACAATATTTTATAAAAATTTCTAACATTAAAAAGATTCTGAATATTTAAATATCATGGATTTAAACTTCTATGGCTAATTTCAGTGCTAAAGACGTTTAAGGATGTCAATAACAGATTGATTTTTCTCAGTCTACGCCCGATATAGGGCTCGAATCTAAGTTAAGAAGAGTTTCTGAGATGAAACCCTTATCATATGTAAATTATTCTTGTTCATTGTCAAAAATAGACCTAACTTTAATTTCGAAGATTTCGATCAAAAATCAATCTGTTAGAGGTCTGACAAACAGTTCGAGATCTTCGACTATGCTAGTCATAGGACAGATATCTCGTGACCAATTTGCTTTGATATTTGAACAGTCCTGGGGGCATTTGATTTATTGTTTGTCAGAAGTTTTGTTAAGGCAAAAACAAAAGGCTTCTGGAATATACAGGATAAAGAGGTTTTGTTAAGGCAAAAACAAAAGGCCGAAGTTCTCATATCACTTCCAAGGGTCTCTGTTCGTAAAGTTGTTGCGGGTATCACAAGACACTGGCTGGGCGGCAAGAATGCTGGACGCGTAGGTCTGGTAGTGTATTACGACTACTGCAGGAGCTGTCACAGTGATGACGGGGAGGTGACTATGTCTCATCTTCTCTGTCACTGCCCAGTTCTTGTCATGAGGAGATGGACTTACTTGAGCCAACTCATTTACGGTATCACAACGGACCCTATGGTATAAGTGTGTCCCACCCCAGGACATCCACTCTAACCTAACCTAACCTAACTACAAAACGAGCTATTAGTGATAAGTTTTGTCAAGAGTTAATTCCTTGAATTCAGTTCAATTCATTAAAATTAATTTTTGCATGAATTTTATGATATATTTATATTTAATGATAAAAATTATTGTTTTAGGTGATGAAAAAGAGTATTATTAGACGTGGTCCAAGCTCTAAAGTGGTGTTATCCCACACGCCACACTCGGTTTTGACTTGTTATTAGATATAGTTAAGATCATCGCTAGACGTAGCTAGCGTATCACCCAACGGGGAACAAGTTTGCTTAACAATATCACATTATGTCAGGCGCCATGCGCACTACACTCCAGACTGTACCCGAAAGCATTCCTGCTGATCATGTGACTGGAGCGAAAATTCGGGCTGCCACCGGTACCAAGGTAAGTTTTTCTACAAATCATATTTATTGTTTTTACGATATAGAAATAGATGAGATATCGTAAAGCTATTTAAGGGATTTTTAGGGGATAATTTTGCTTATCACAAACTGATTATTGTTTACTCGTTTGTGGATATGTTCTATGCTTATTGGATCAATTTTTGGGATGGTTTAATGGGCTTTATAAGTTGTGGGATTTTATGTACACCCATATGCTATAATTCTATTTTATTCTGTGAATTTTTTGAAGTTTTATGAAGTATTTTAAATTCAAATCTCTTATAAAGATTGCGAGTAATCTGGAAAATCTTGATGTTAAAAATTCAAATTCTGAAAGTACCAGATTGAAAGTTTTTTAGCCCAAATTGAAAAATGGTTTGCTAACCTACAAATAATAATATATATGAGGGGTACCACAAATGGGTCTCTAGCATCTAGACCAGGAAGATCTCTGTGCTCTTCTTGAGAAGAAATTGTCTCCTGAAAGTGAGACGTGTCCGGATAAAAGTGCTTGGCTTTAAATAGATATTAGTCGAATAAATAGAAAGATCTAAGACCCAGTGCCAAAATAAAACCCAATAAAATATTCCTTTAATGTGTCCTGTATGTTAACGAGTACATCTCAATCCCTTCTTCCTTTGTCTACAGAAAATCTGGACTCTGGAAGATAATTCTTTCTACAATTTTGGTATTTAGGGTTTTCATTTGATATTTAGCCTAGTATGATGATCTGGATATTCATAATCGTATTTCCCCAGGTTTATTCAAATCCTGGAAGGTAATTCTTCTAAGCTTGACTTGTCTAGGTCAAGAGTACCTCGCACGTTTTCATGTTCTTCAGTCACCTACAATCAGACGTTGTTTGAGTAATAATAACAAATGGGCCTCTAGCATCTGGTCCAAGGAATCATCTGTTCTCTTCTTGAGAACACCGTGTTTCCCAAAGGTGAGACCGGTCAGAGTGGTAGGCTAAAAATGGTACCAAAACCCAGGGACCCTCTGTACCTTCCTTGTACAGTTTGTCACCCGAAGGCGAGGGTTTGAGTAACAACATTCTATTAAATCAAATTGGGGCTTATTTAAGACTGCAATCTTGAAGGACTATAGCTCTGGGGTGTGGGAAACGTAAATAAGATTTTGTAATAAGATTAACGGTCCGATGAAATCTCTGAACAATTTTAGACTTGTTTCATTTTATTTTTAAGCACCGATTAGGTTAGAACGGGTGCTTTTTAGAGGTTAAATTTAATTTGAATATGATTTTGATAATGTGGTCGCCGTGGCTGCCGCGTAGATGGCGCAATCTGTTTGTCCAATTTTGACATACTTTTCGCAGCATTTGCGGTTGTATTTTGCCAATAACTCGGCGAATGCTGCTTTTCAAGTAATTCAACCGTTTCTGGTTTATCGGCGTAGACAAGTGACTTTACGTGAAGTTAATAAAAAATATACCAAACTAAACACAAAGCCACTATTTGCTGTCAAATCGGTTCAAACAAAAGAGTGTTGCCAACTCAAAGATGTGAAGCTCTAAATAAAAAAATTCCTTGTATACACAGCATTTAAAGGATGCTTTAACTTATCTTGTATGTTCGTCAAAGGCGTGCATTTAGATTTTATCCTACGCTCCACAAAATCAAGAATTTTGTGAAAGTGTAATTTGAGATAAGTTATTTTAAATTTAAGTAATTTTGAAAGATAATCCCTATTTTATAATTGAAAGAGAAAATGAAAAAGTTGAAAATAAAATCGAATGGTCGTTAAAAAGAAAGTTGGAGTTGATCTAGTACAAAAAAAAAAATGTTACTAAGCTAGTTTTTGAATATAACATTCCTAAGTCAGTATTTTATTAAAAATTTATTTATGATTTAGAAAAATTTTAATTGTGAATTGTGAAGGATTCTCAATTACTATCTTTTTTTATTATTGTTAGCCAAAACGCAGAAATTGTGTTGTAGCCAAGGAAATTCTAAAAATTAGCGATTATAAATTGAAAATAAGTTTCACAATTGGTCCCCTAGTATCTTAACCGATGGGTCCTCTTTGAAAATGAATCACTGAAAAATAATGAGCATATCAATGTTTGAAATACACAAATGCTTTAATTTTCCTTGCTGACATTTTTTCAAGAGAAACTACGAGCCCTTAAACCAGTTTTTCTCAAAGTAGGCAATAACGCCACCCTCTTGGACGCTAAGAACCTACAGAGGGTCGGTAAGTGGAGCAAGGCTAATGTGTATAGGATAAGACTGATTAAACACACTTTGAGGACGTTGAAAAATAATTTGATTGAAGTGGGCGATAGACGAGATAAATTTGATAACGTCTACTTTCAACTTTCGTCGGAATCCCTGAAAGCAATACTTAATTTTCAATGTTTCTAACAACATAATGTCGTTCTAAAAAACCCGGTGTACCTTAACGGGTTAAAGGATTGATTATATTATAATTTCCTGGGTAATTGAAAACAAATAGCGACAAAACAAAATACATGTACATTTAATTTTGAAAACGGTTAACATGATTCAAGGTAAGTTCCGTATAAAAGGTGAACACATAGTCTTGTTACCTTTTGTGTGTGTCACATACATAAATAAAACTAGACATCATATCAGTACGTCCATATAGTCCAAGCAAATTAGCAAATTAGTATTAATTTTTTTTTAATTCTGAAGGTTTTAATTTATAAAAAAGATTTTATTTATTAAAATTATATATATTTATATATAAACTAGCTAGTCAGGCCACGCGTTGCTGTGGCTCAGAATAGAATCAATTAATATAAAAGTAATTATATTGTGTTGATTAATTTAGTAATTGTGTAGCTTTCATCGCCATCTATTCAGAATTTATGGAACTAAGAAATAAATTGATACCCGCCCACTTCACTGGGCTAAAAAGTAAAAACCACCGCTTTATAGCTTCCACCTTCTCTTGATATACACAGTTTTCAATTTTGTTAAATATAAAATAGTCATAATTCATTGAGTATATCAGAATAGTTGGCCATGATTTGTTTGGCATTTACTATTTTATATTTTTACAGAACTGTTTAATTTACGGTTCAAAATGATGGTTCATAGATCTGCTCCATCTATAATCATAATTTTGAACCATAAATTAAAGATTTCTGTAAAAATTTAAAAAATGGTAAATGTCAAATTAAATTAAATTCTTTTATTTTTTTAATATATCTTTATAAATTATAGTTCATGTGTTATTCTGATTTATCAGCCTAATTGCTGTACAGTTTCATTAAAAACCATTTGCTAGTTTTAGCGTAACAAACAAACAAACAAACAAACATGCTTACTTTCACATTTATAATATATAGGGATTTGAAATTGATACCCTTCAACTTTTAAACACTAACACAAAATAAAAATAAGATGGTGTGATACAATTTTGCGTTGAAACATTGCTTAAAATTTTAGTAACCAAATGTCTTATTTGCTTGGACTAGTACTCAATCAGTACAAGACAAAGACAATCAATCGATGCGATGCGATGACTAATTATTATTATTATTATTTATTATATTATATTATATTTATTATACCATGTATATATGAAATATACATAGTATTATAAGTTTAGTCCCAAGTTTGTAACGCCTAAAAATATTGATGCCACAAAAAAAAAATTGGTATAGGTGTTCATAAAATCACCTAATTAATCCATTTCCGGTTGTCCGTCCGTCCGGCCGTCCGGCCGTCCGTCTGTGGTCACGATTACTCAAAAACGAAAAGAGATATCAAGCTGAAATTTTTACAGCGTGCTTAGGACGTAAAAAGTGAGGTCAAGTTCGTAAATGAGCAACATGGGTCAATTGGGTCATGGGTCCGTAGTACCCATCTTGTAAACCGTTAGAGATAGAATAAAAGTTTAAATGTAAAAAATGTTCCTTACAAAAAAATAAACAACTTTTGTTTGAAACATTTTTTTGTAAACATCACTGTTTACCCACGAGGGCGTTAATTAGGTACAAATTTTATAGTATGTATTAATATAGGAATATCAAAGTGAATATCTTTTGTTATTTACATGACGTTAAAAAAAACAAACGATTGCGCATCAACACTTGTGCATTATATGAGAATATCAGTTAAATATGTCAGATATGTATGTATGTGAAATGTGACAAAGTTATCAACACTGCCTATACATGGTATTTCAACAATTAACTCAGTCAATTGTTTGTTTTCACTTGTTAATATTATATTTTATTTAGTAATATTATCTAAATAGTAAGAATTACTTATTGTTTATTTGATATCAATGAAAAATAACTTTATAGTTTTTAATTATGTGGTTTTAAAATGATTGGCAAAACTGTTTACTTCCTTTTATTATCGATATTGTTTCGAAGAACTGTTTATATTCAGAAAGATGGCTTTTTTGAAAATAAAAATGTTAAGAAGAGTTTTTTGATAGTTGATCATTATTCCTAAAACACTCTGTACAATATAATGCATTTTAGAAGTGAATAAAGATAACCTAATTTTTTTTTGACTCCTATCAAAATCTTATGTCAAAGTTGAATTTCAAACAACTTCTGTATAAATTTTTTTTGCTTACATTTGAATTTTGATAAAATTTTAATTAAATTTCTGTTCGAAACATGTACATGTTTCGCAATTTTAAGGTCATACGATTAGTACCGTCATATACAGTGTCATTCATGAATAACTTTTTAATACTCTGAATATATGAAATAGATACAATGTATTGCATTTAAGATGAAGAAACGCTCATAAAATGATGAATCATATAGGTTATTCTTTTCAATTGGATATTTCTATATCAAAAAATCTAAAGAGTGTGATAAAAAACTATCTAAAATATTTAGACAATCTTGTAATTTATAATAATACCATAAAAATATAAGGTTGTCGATGATATAAAAACAAAATTTTAATTTAATTATGAGTTCATCGAAGATCCTTCATTTGATGAACAGAGACGACTATAGTTAGAGTATTGATGATTGAAGAGAGATATCTATATTATCAAATTTATAAGCAGCACATGTAAACAATATATTATATATTTTTGTAGATGTGTGGTATTGTAAAGCTAAAAATAACATATTAATTGACTATAAAGCATGTATTTGGTTTATATGTATGTACCGTGCAATAAACCAAAACTTTTTTTACAATACTAAAGGTTTACAATCACCTTAAATTAGCTAAAACCTGGGGAACTTTTTTTTACTTTTGGGCTCAGTGAAACGGGTCGGTATCAAGCTAGCAATCAATATTTCATATTTCAAAGTATTGAAAATAAAAAAACTTTTGATATTGCTATATACTAGAAAAAATAAAAACCGAGGGCCTTGATTTTTAAGTTATGGCAGATACTTTTGTACATACATACAGGTATTCGAAATGAATTCATGAATGCTCAAAATAGATATCTTCGAAACATAGAATTATTTCATGATTAAAAAAAAATTGAAAACAAAATATATATTTTCGATTCTTTTAGTCTTTCATTCCATTTTCTTATCTCTATCCCATGCTGTTAACACTCTTTTTATTTGTATGTAAAAATATATTAAAAATTTAAATCTAATAATACAAAAACCGTTCTCTATTTCATCTTCTATTTTGTTTTATTTCCATCTACATCTACAAAAATACATTTTACTTTGAAATATTGAAATCAAAAAAAATAAGTGTAAAGGCGTACTGTACTCTCCGATTTCAAATGATTGTTTTATTTTAAATACATAACACTTCCATCTTATTAGGGGACCCTAAATTTATTTTAAGAACGGTTTAAGATTAAACAAATTCGAACAAAAGTTGTCACATGTGAAATAACAACGATGTTGAATAGTAATTATAATATATTGTTCAGATAAAAACTACTAGAAATGAATAATTAGTATGAATGAAAAATATTTTATTCCCTACTAAGCTGACCTAAAAATCATGAAACACTTAGTCCGAGAAATTATCGTAAAACAACTTGGATCGAAATTATTTCTCAAAAAGGTAGATTCATGTAATAATCTATTTTCACCATTGCTGATAAGAAAATTTTTGTTATTTTCTATATACAATTATAAAAGATACAACCTGTTCATTATAGCTTAGTGAGATACACCCACAAGAATCAATATTATTTATATGTGAGATCTGAGACAACATTGAGATGGCATTTATTTTAAAATTTAATTAATATATTTTTATAATAATTTAGACTAGTTTACGAATTTTAATTTTATTTTTTGATTTCTATTATTAAAATTATATTAAATCAAGGAATGATATGAAAACAAAAGGGTTATTATTTATTTAAATTTATACTATTTTCATTTTGCGTGTTGTGAATGATATGTTTATTTGTGAGCTTTAACTTAATTTAACTTTTAAGAAAATAATATATGCGTCTACTGAAAAACAATTGACTTATTAAATAATATATTATCTATATATAGTGCGTCGCCTGTCGGTGACAAATTCAATTAACAAAGGAAAAAAAACAAAAACTTTCAAAATTTCCATTTTTTGTACTATAATTTATCATATTTTTTCCAAATTGATACATATAAGATTGTACTGAACTTTAACATTATTCGTTGTGTGCGTAGTCATGGTAGGGACAATAAAATCGATGCCAGCGCTTCCAGTGAACAATTTTGGCGTTAAAGGGGACTGTTATTACTAATTTGCAGTTCTTTACATGTTAATGTTATAGAAATGTCAAATTAAAATTATTGTAAAACACGAATTAATTAAACTAAATGCATTAAAAATTGTGAAAATAAGAAATCAAATTGCACAAATATTATTTTTCAAATATAAATTATCATAATTATTTATTTAAATTTGTGAGACAAGAATATTAAATTTTCAATGTAAGTCTTAAATGCAATCCATACAATTATATATGCCTCCATACAATTCTATAATTAAAGTAGTGTATCGTTACCATGGAAACGAAACTCACGCACGGAGTGAATAGGAAGGTTGAGTTTTTGGCTACAAAAATTTGATTTTTATATTTTGTAGAATTTTAAAAATGTACGTTAAATATTCATACTAGAATAATAGGTGTAATACAATATCGCGGTCACTCACACAATTGACGTCAGTTTGAAGGACCTTACACAATTGACTGTTTCTTTTGAAAATTTTGATCAAATACTTGTATATACAGGCTCTGAAATTACAACCTGTATATCTTTGTGGTGTATAACATACACAGCATATATGAGAAAAGTTGAAAGTTTTACCGAAAAATGAATTCGAACGGAAAGTGATCAATCTGACTACTGAAAAGATAATCTAATTATTAGTAAAATGGATTACTCAACTAGCAACAACAAAATTAGTTTAATATTTAATACCAGGGTACACTACTACGCACATTTTACAAAATGTGTGTGTTTTAAATTTATGTTGACTATTCGCTCCGTGCGTGAGTTTCGTTTCCATGGTAACGATACACTACTTTAATTATAGAATTGTATGGATTGCATTTATACCTTACATTGAAAATTTAATATTCTTGTCTCACAAATTTAAATAAATAATTATGATAATTTATATTTGAAAAATAATATTTGTGCAATTTGATTTCTTATTTTTACAATTTTTAATGCATTCAGTTTAATTAATTCGTGTTTTACAATAATTTTAATTTGACATTTCTATAACATTAACATGTAAAGAACTGCAAATTAGTAATAACAGCCCCCTTTAACGCCAAAATTTTTCACTGGAAGCGCTGGTATCGATTTTATTGTCCCTACCATGACTACGCACACAACGAATATCAAAAATTATTTTATTTTTTCACTGTGGGGATGATTTTTCATTGAGATTGAATGTTTGTGATATCAAATATGCTGTGTCTTCTTTACTTGTCGAAAAAGCAAAATATCATACATGAATTTTAGATGAAATTACACAGTGAAATAGGTCTGGGGTCAAAACTAGTATTTATCAGTACCTTCAGAACGTATCTCTTTGTTTTTTAGTTATTGTGTTGACAGACAGACAGACATACAATCGAAAACGGATTAATTAGGTAATTTTATGAACAACTATACCAAAATTTTGTTATTAGTTGTTATTAAACTTGAGACTAAAATTAGTATACCTTGATATATATTTCATATATATTCACAGACTATAAAAATTAAAAGGTCAATGGAATTTTCCTCTTTAGATTTGTATTAGGAAAACAATGGTTTTAAAAATTAAACTATTCTGAAATTGGTGAAAATTTTAAATTTAAACAAAACTAAATTTCGTGGAAGCGAGTCTCCAAACACCTTAATAATTGATTTGGTTTGAAGCGTCATGTTGCCAGTTTTCAAGAACACGTTGTATATGCATACATTTCCGTTTATCTGCTATGAATACATTATTATGTTATTTGAATATAAAAAGATGATTTTTAATTATTGATTGGTAATAATTTATTATTCACGAGTACTTCGTAGCTTTAAAAATGTTTCCCTTGGCCTATTTCAGTTTTATAATTTGTATAATATACGTATTGTTCATGAATTTTTGATTTCCATGGTAATTTTTTCATGAATGATACCTTTGGAAAATCATCGCCAATTTTTCGTACTTTACCGTAGCTAAGAAGACTCTCCATTAAATTATATTTCAAACAAAACCAAAAAAATCAAAATCGGTTCATTTTTTAGGCACTACCATGAAGGTTATAAGAAGGAGAACGATCGCTATAAAAAATATTGTCCCCGAAATATGGATAAAAGAAATGAGGCGCTGCGACCGCTAAGTAGTATCAATAAAAGCGGGCTGTTGTGCGCTAATTTGAAATGATATATCAGTTTGTACATTATGCAACTAACTTCATTTACTTGTACTCATAAACAGCTAACTTCGCAGATACTACTTCTTGATGACAGCTCGACTGGTGGCTGAAAAATGAACTATAAATTCTACAAATTTTCAGGGACAGACGCTAATGCTTTAACACGTAGCGATCGTTCTCCTTCTTTATAACCTTCATGGGCGCTACGATGCCACAGGCAGACAGACACACACACACACACATAACTGTTAAACTTATAACACTCCTTGTTTTAGTTCGGGGGTTAATAAAATCTCTGAGATAGATGCTATTTTTGAACTCTAGGTATCGTGTACTTCTCTTAATTCATGACAACATGCATGCTACTAATAAAACACTCGTAATTATAATTTTTTAGTTGTTACATAAACTTTCAGATTATGACTAAACATATCAAAAACTAATTATCCACAAACATCGATTTTTGTTTTGTTTACTGCACTGCTTGTTAGTCAGAATTACATATTAAATTTTATATAAATAAAAGAAAGAAGGTCAATGAAGATCTATCGAGCGGTGAGCCGTAACAAAACAACAAATTATACTAATTATTTTTGTTTTTTGTACAAATTTTTTGATGCACTCGAACAAGAAAAATAGAACGAACAAATGTCTAACGGTCATTTCAAATATGATTTCATCAAAATGATGCAAACAATCAATTCTTCTTAAAAATGAATTTATTTTAGAAATTTGAAACAGTAATCGAATAGACCTTTTCATCATGTCATATGCGCAAGTGCAGAGCTTATTTTTTCGAACTGACAGCAATAAGTAGGACTAAGATAAAAGATATTTGCTATGCATTTTATCACATTGGTTATAAATCATTTAGTATAAACAAATGTGAATCGTGATTTTAAAATGAAAAGCCATATTGCTTTATTTTGTTTTTCTAATAAAAATATTGGCAGAATAAACATTGACGTTTACGAAAAAATGTTTCAAACAAAAGTTGTTAATTTTTTTATACGAAACATTTTTTACATTCAAATTTTTCTTCTCTAACGGACCCATGACCCAATTAACCTATTTTGCTCATTTATGAATTTTAGCCTCACTTTTCACGTCCTGATCACGCTATAAAAATCAGCTTAATATATCTTTTCGTTTTTGAGTTATCGTGTTCACAGACAGATAGACAGACAAACAACCGGAAATGGGCTAATTTGCTGATTTTATGAACAATTTTTGGTGAATTCCAAACTTGGGACTAAACTTGGTACGCCTTGATATATTACATATATACAGGGTATAAAAAAGCGTGTAGTATCTCTAAAAATGTTTTATTCTTTTTAAATTCTACATCTCTGCTATTTTAATTAAAATGGATAAAAACCATTTTAGAGAAAAACTCTATTATCAAAACAAGTAACTATGATGTTAGACGTAAATCAAATCAATAAATTTTGAAGTACAGTTGAATTGTTTTAATCTGTTACACGCTGTAAATAATTTTTTTTTCAATAAAAATTACAAATAAACAATAAAATATATCAAAATTAATGCAATCATAGAAATAAATAAATAAATAATAATTAATCAACTTTCTTATTATTATCATTATTATTATTATTTCTTTTGATTATTTCAAAAATATATAAAAAAAAAGTATCTATTTGATAGAGTTGTTATACTTAGGAGAAAGTATTAATTGATTTGTGAGTGTATAGTGTGTAGTCAATAATGTAACATAATAAATTCAATAATATACAAAGTATTTAATGGACAATAATCGTCAACTTTTATCGACAACTGACCGACCGACAACATAATAAATATATCACATTCAATTAAATGACATTCAATTACATTCAATACAATTCAATAAAACTGATTCAAAAAGAATTGCTCACATTTTAAATATTTTTAGTTCGATTTGTTGTCAGGCTAAACTTATAATTTTAACCTATAATTGTCAGTACTTTTGAATTGAGGTGGTACACAAATAAATGTCATTTTATAATACTTAAGGATGTATGAGCATGACAACAATGTTTGATTTAAAGGCTCAAAATGTGTTTGTAGGTAGTCTTTTACTCAAAGAATATGTGGTTAAAATTTCAGCTTAGGTATCCGTGCAAATTTTTAAGAAAAAAGTCATTAAAAATCGATATAAAATACATTGGCTCTTATGGAGGAATCTCAAAAAACTACATATTTTGGAAGTTTTTGATAATTTTCATTTGGAATGAATGAAAACAAATTTAAAAAAACTTTTTAATAGAAAGTAAACATATTAGCAATGAATTAGAAAAGAAAAAAACTAAGTGTCTCCGTCCATATAAGGGATGTAAGAGCAGGGTAGATTAAGGGTTGAAATTATTTTTATCTTATTTTCAACTTTGATGATGAATTTTGTTATAACTTCATGAATGTAGACGAAAAATAAGAATAAAATTTTTCGATATGTGTCTTGGTTTTCGAAATATTGAAAGCTAAATAATTAAACGAAATTTTCAATTTTCGATATTTTGAAAATTAAGCCAGATATCGAAAAATTTTATTCTTACTTTTCGTCTTATATCGTCAAGTAATAACATAAATTTATCATCAAAATTGAAAATATCTATTTTTAAATTTGTGCCCCCACTACCATGCTCATACATCCTTAACAGTTTTTAAGTAACAAATAAAAAAAGAGGGAGTTTTCCTGATCTGTGTTCTAACCTTCTTGTCTCACACATGATATGAGAAATATATTGTACGTAACTAGGTTAGGTTAGGTTAGAGTGGCTGTCCTGGGTTGGGACACACTTAGACTATAGAGTCCGTTGTGGTACTGAAAAGGGGTTGGCCATCCCCGGCCACTACTCCATGAACCATTTGGAGCTGTTTAGGAACATTAGGAGACTTTTGACGCCGACGGACTTTAGGTCGGAGAGGTCGTCAAAGAGAAACCAACCAGTATCCTTTAATAGCCGTAACAACTTTGTGAACAGAGGCCCTTGGAAGTGATATAAGATCTTCGGAACGCCTTAGATTGTATTCAGACCATATCTGTCTTGTAGTATCACAAGCACGTTCCGCCCTCCATCTAAGATTAGCCTTTTTTAAGATATCCTCTTTGAGGAGCAATTTGCAGTTCGCAAATGGGACTCCCGGATATTTATTGATGCTTGTGTCCGGCAGCATTGTGCCATTCCTGGAATGTTCCCGTGTCCCGGGTGCGTAACTAAAGCGTTACCAAATCCGTACGCGGTATGTCTAGGGTAACGGAGTCTTTTCTCGCCGTCACAACAAAGCATTAATTGAATTAATTAATGAAGGAGCTGCAGTCAGTCTCTCTAAATAATTGAGAAGCTGATAAACAAAATTATCAGCGGAAAATGTGGTAAAACACAATGGGCCTATGACCTAAATGTGTCTTTCGTGGACAACCAATATAACCTAACCTATAAAGTCCATTATGAGTAATTCTTAAATAGTATACAGGTTAATTATTATTAAATCGTATTCCAGTCTGTTAAACAATATAACAATAGTGTAGCACATTTCTAAAAGCATCGTATCGCATTATAACGTAACGTTAGTGCTGTGATATATTTTCTATTTAAGTGAAAATCATTATTATCTATTTTCCACATATTAAAAATAAACATGACGCTTCAATATCATTATTTCTTAATACATTATAAAGGATTGTCTCGTGAACCAACGCATAATACTGTATGAAAATAGTGCAATTTAAATATTAACGTAATGATTTAAAAAAAAAGTTTCATCAAAATCTGTCAAAGAGATTTTAAGTTAAATCGGTCCATACAATACATACATATTGGTAATGAGACTGTGGATAGTCATGGAAGAGAGAATCAGATTAAAGAATTTATAGAATATAAGGTATTCTGTATGATAAAAGCATGATAATAAACATCTGTAATTCTGTATAAAATAGACATTTCTCTTTCACTACTTATACTCTAAATATAATTGTTTCTGTCAACAAATCTTATAACAAACTTTGAGTAATTATATCTCAAGAATGAAACTGTCAATAGTTTTGTTTTTTTTTTTAAACTCACATGCACAAATTCATGAATGTTCAGTTAGTTTTTTGAAAATATCTTAAATCTAGTTTTTTTTTCTAGAATTAAAAAACTTGTTAAAAACACAACAAAACGCAACCTTTCCTATGCTCTCCATGTTAATTATCCGAACTTTAATTGTATTTAACTCGAGTTAGAGACGGTCAATCGACTTCAAATTTTTTTGGTTAATGTATTATTATATTCCTAATAAGTATACACAAATTAAGAATTTTCTGTCGATATGCCCATAGCAAGGCAACAACCTTAACGAATTCTTATCTTAACTTGAATATAAATTCAATAAAGCCTATTCGCTCCGTGCGCGAGTTTCGTTTCCATGGTAACGATACCCTACTTTAATTATAGAATTGTATGGATTGCAATTGTATGCATTGCATTTATGACTTACATTGAAAATTAAATATTATTGTCTCACAAATTTAAATAAATAATTATGATAATTTACATTTGAAAAATAATATATGTGCAATTTGATTTCTTATTTTCACAATTTTTAATGCATTAAGTTTAATTAATTCGTGTTTTTCAATAATTTTAATTTGACATTTTCTATAACATTAACATGTAAAGAATTGCAAATTAGTCATAACAGCCCCCTTTATCACCAAAATTTTTCACTGGAAGCGCTGGCATCGATTTTATTGTCCCTACCATGACTACGCACACAACGAATAGTAAATCTCTTAAAATCTTAAGAAATAAATTTTAAAATTTTATCCTCGTAACTACTTGATTTTTGGAACATCCTGTAACATACCGTGTTTTAAGTTGATATAAGTATAAATAAGTAGTAAGGCACCGTATAGTATACAAAGCAAATTTAATGGACATTGAATTAAAGTCTAAGTATAAAACGTATGAAGACTATTTCTATGAAGTATTATGAATGACTGACTACGATACACTTATTAGATTAGCATTAGTAAAGGGTTTTCCATTTAAAATGATAGAACTTAGATTAAACTCAAATTAAATAGCTTTTTTATGAAATATGTATTTTATTTGAATGAGTGTTGTATAGTTTGTTCAATAAAATATTACCATATTTAAAATTGTAATTGCCCAGCGAAGCGGGTGGGTAGAGTTTCTGAAATATCGCAATATTTGGATCGATTTTAGTCCATATCTCAAAAACTATTCGACCAGTCAACAAATGCACACGATTTTTGTACTTTTTGGGTCAAAATTACCTTATAAACTGAGTTTTATCGAAATTGGAGACAACAAATTTTTTTCGATTTTTTGAAATTTTTTCAAGGGGTACCCCTTTGAAAAAATCGAGAAAAACGGGAAAAAATTTTTGTTTTGGAATTTGATGAAACTCGGTAGATGGGGTAATTTTGACCCAAAAAGTATAAAAATCAGGTTAATTTAATCATTGGATGCATAGTTTCAGAGATATCGCAATATTTGGATTCATTTTAGTCCGTATCTCAAAAAATATTCGACCAATCAACAAATGCATCCGATTTTTGTAATTTTTGGGTCAAAATTACCTTATAAACTGAGTTTTATCGAAATTGGAGACAAAAAAATTTTTTCGATTTTTTGGAATTCTTTTAAGGGGTTCCTTGAAAAAAAAGTAATGAGAAAACGAACGTCGTTAAGTTGAAAGTTGTATCATTTAAAATGTAAAACCGTTGATTTAATATTAGCAGGTATGTAATAATATTTCGTTAAAATAAATAAATAAAATTCAAGTCCAACATTATACATGATTACATATAACTTAGAATATGAAGAATAAAGAAGACTTTTATATTTTATTATTGATTTATTATATTTTCTAGTTCTATTTTTGTCATTTTAATAATAACAAATAATATTTTAAATATTCAATGATATTACGATAATAATTGTTTGTTATATGTAAGTAATGTACTGACTGACTGACTTACTACTGTATTCAACTTCAACTTCAAATGAAAATTTATGATTCTATCTAATTAATTTTATTCTATTCATATAATTATTTTGAAAAATCACTATTTATAAACCTTTCTGTATGCATAAACAACGACTTATTTGAAAATAAATAATTTAAGTTGATTGTAGTTGATTGCTTCAAAGATATTTCCATGATTTGATGAATATATTAGGACTTAAAAGAACTTTTGAACTTGATGACGTCATCAAAATTAAAAATATTTAATTTTGCTCTATTACATCGAAATTTTATCCAATTTTGATCAACAAAGTATGTAATTCTACTAAATTTGTGCCATACTTTTCAAATTTGTGGTTAAAATTAACCTAGCTCTATTAGATTTCAAGAATGTGGAGGTCTGGTCCCGGAATTAAGCACATAAGTGATAACTAGCGAAAAACTGACATCACAGCTGAAAAGAATGACCCAAAATTAGTGGGTTTCAAAAAAAATTCCAATAAGATCGGATCAAAATTGCCTGTGTTATAATAAAAATCGAATTTTTGAACTTGATGACGTCATCAAAATTCAAAAAATTTAATTTTGCTCTATTACATCGAAATTTTATCCAATTTTGATCAACAAAGTATGTAATTCTACTAAATTTGTGCCATACTTTTCAAATTTGTGGTTAAAATTAACCTAGCTCTATTAGATTTCAAGAATGTGGAGGTCTGGTCCCGGAATTAAGCACATAAGTGATAACTAGCGAAAAACTGACATCACAGCTGAAAAGAATGACCCAAAATTAGTGGGTTCAAAAAAAATTCCAATAAGATCGGATCAAAATTGCCTGTGTTATTATAAAAATCGAATTTTTGAACTTGATGACGTCATCAAAATTCAAAAAATTTAATTTTGCTCTATTACATCGAAATTTTATCCAATTTTGATCAACAAAGTATGTAATCCTACTAAATTTGGATCATACTTTTCAAATTTGTGGTCAAAATTAACCTAGGACTAATAGGTTTCAAGAATGTGGAGGTCTGGTCCCGAAATTAAGCACATAAGTGATAACTAGCGAAAAATTGACATCACAGCTGAAAAGAATGACCCAAAATTAGTGGGTTTTAAAAAAAATTCCAATAAGATCGGATCATAATTACCTGTGTTATTAAAAAAATCGAATTTTTGAACTTGATGACGTCATCAAAATTCAAAATATTTAATTTTGCTCTATCACATCGAAATTTTATCCAATTTTGATAAACAAAATAAGTTAAAATACCGTTTTAAATTCTCTTTGGAGTGGAGTGAAATGAATAATATAATACTTGAGCTGTCATTTGAGCCATAAAAATTTGTCGATAAAAAATATTTATTTATGGAAATTTTGCAATATAAGGTAGTATCTTTTTTTTCAAAATTTTAAATAGCTTACAAAATTTAATACACACATTACCATAATTTATCATAATAATTAAACTGATTTTATAACAATTAATAATACATAAAATTATATTACAAAAAAAAGTATTTTGACCATTCATTTGATTAGTTATTGTAGTTATTATTCCTATATTATCGACATATTATACTCTAGAAATCTTCTGTATAATGAAAATAATAGATTTGGCAATGTTACAACGGTTTTAAGCGCCGAGTTATGGTTCTTTAAAATTTTCGGAGTCGATTGTCTATTTTATAAAAACAATTTTTTGTGACATATTAATTAAACTTGTCAACCGATGTCAACGACATCTGTTAATAATTTTTAGAGTTATCATACTTTTATTTTTATATTTTACCTTAAATAAAAGTTTGTAAATTAATATCAAGTTCACTTGAACTTGATCACGCTGTAAAAATTAAGTTGAATATATTGTTATGGCCAAGATAATGAATATGTATTTATCAGAGTCATCGAGTTGTAAAAATGTCACATTTTTCACGTTTAATGGAAATTATCTCTATACAAATATAGGTTGAATGTATGTCACTTATTTTCGTAGAAAAAACCAATTATACATAGCTTGAACCATACCCAGCGTAGAAAAACATTAATGTGTTCCAAGAAAGTACATTTAATTTAAAATAATATTCAAGTAATATAAACTAATTGCTTTTTTTAATAGGAGAGATATTCTGAATTTTCATTTTCTTTCGTTTTTTTTTCATAGCTGTATCATTTTATACTAATGTATTTAATTATTGTAAATAGGGAAAATGCATGATTTTTTATACCATGTATCTATGAAATATATCATAGTATATTAACTTTAGTCCCAAGTTTGTAACGCTTAAAAATATTGATACCATGAACAAAATTTGGGTATAGGAGTCAACACAATAACTCAATAACGGAAAATGATATCAAGCTGAGAGTGCTCAGGTAATTGAGAAACATAGGTAATGGAGAAACATAGGTCAATTGGGTCTTGGGTCCGTAGAGTCTGTTTGTAAACCGTTAGAGATAGAACAAAAATTTAAATGTAAAAAATGTTCCTTATAAAAAAAGTAAACAACTTTCGTTTGAAACATTTCTTCGTAAACATCACTGTTTATTCTTGAGAGCGCATTAGTCGCAAATTATATAGTATGTATTATATGCGAATATCAGTTATGTATGTGTGACATGTATGTATGTGTAATGTGACAGTGTAATCAACACAGTCTATACATGCTATTTCAACAATTAACTCAGTCAATTGTTTTTTTACTGGTTTTTTTTTTTTTTTTAATAAAAAGCCATTCATGTAAAACAAACAGCAGAGAAAAATTATTTTTCGAATAACTATAAGCACAATTAAGATAAAAATCATAAAATTTTTGTTTGTATCTTTCTAGCAAAACAGAATTTAGAATGAGTTGGTAATGGTAGCATATGGCTGTAATAGACTCTGACGTCACAGTATCTGTCGAAACTCTCTATCTAATTATTTAGTTTTAGTTTAAAATGCTTATATCGTCCGTATCTTTTGTCTAATTTTAATTTATTTCACTTTTTATCATCTCTTTAATCATCAGTTTATGGTTACCATGGAAACAGCCTGAACTAAAACTCCTGCACGATGCCAATAAGTAATTTTTTTTTTTGATTCTGTCTCTTTTGAGAAAATCATCTAATCCGGTACATATTTTTAAATGAAATGAAAATATAAAAATTTAACAAAAAAATTGATATCTGTGGCCTAATTTTCATTAATTAAGACCTAATTAACTAAAATATAGATGTGATCTAGAAATTAAAAAACATTAAAAATTTATCAATATAGTGGCATAATTAAAGTATGTCTATTGTTATTAACCAGGTACCATTAGTTATTATACTAATATTTTAATTAACAAATAATAATTAATACAACTAATTGTTCAATATTTTAAGATTAGTGAAGTCTCAATAATATGTATTATAAATAACGATTTCGTAGTAATATACAGTCGTTCGTTAATCGTGAATATATTCAAATCAGTGATTCCCAATAGATTAGTTTTGAAATAAATTTATGATGTATACAAACAATCTTGTATGTATTAGTAAATTATTCAAGTTATCTTGCAATTCTAATAAATAGTCCAAGGTTTATCAACATTCAATTTTAATTATTATTATGAGATGTTGTTTTAAAATCTGTGTACCTTTTATACAGAAAGGATGAAATTATTCCAAACTTTGGCTACCTAAATTCTGAAATCAGCAGTTTCCCAACGTATAAATTTGTAGGTTGTTTAAGGATGTATGAGCATGACAACAATGTTTGATTTAAAGGCTTAAAATTTGTTTGTAGGTAGTCTTTTACTCAAAGAATATGTGGTTAAAATTTCAGCTTAGGTATCCGTGCAAATTTTTAAGAAAAAAGTCATTAAAAATCGATATAAAATACATTGGCTCTTATGGAGGAATCTCAAAAAACGACATATTTTGGAAGTTTTTGATAATTTTCATTTGGAATGAATGAAAACAAATTTAAAAAAAACTTTTTAATAGAAAGTAAACATATTAGCAATGAATTAGAAAAGAAAAAAACTAAGTGTCACCGTCCATATAAGGGATTTAAGAGCAGGGTAGATTAAGGGCTGAAATTATTTTTATCTTTTTTTCAACTTTGATGATGAATTTTGTTATAACTTCATGAATGTAGACGAAAAATAAGAATAAAATTTTTCGATATGTGTCTTGGTTTTCGAAATATCGAAAGCTAAATAAATAAACAAAATTTTCAATTTTCGATATTTTGAAAATTAAGCCAGATATCGAAAAATTTTATTCTTACTTTTCGTCTTATATCGTCAAGTAATAATATAAATTTATCATCAAAATTGAAAATATCTATTTTTAAATTTGTGCCCCCACTACCATGCTCATACATCCTTAAAAGGATTTTTGGGACCCGTAATCTCAAATTATATATGTCACTGTAATATTTTGCCGACCAACTAAACATGATACAGTTATCGTATAACGAGTTGAGTTAGCGTTAGTTGAAGTAGTTTTTTTGTAACACGTTTGCAATCTGTCAGAAATCATGGTATTCAAGTTTTAGGTTATAGTTTTCTATTTCAATTATTATAAAAAAGTTATCTATTTTTCCGCAAAACTCAAAAAAAATTCCAAAATATAGAGCCAAAAGAGTATTTTTATTACACCCTGTATTAGTCTTTATACATTTTCTTATACAATATTTTGAGACGTCTTCCAAAGTTAAAATGTGGTGAAAAAGAAGAACCAAGGTTTCTGGAGTACACAATAACTTTGACTTGCCCCCAACGGAGCGATTATACTAAAATCCCAAAAGCATCATTCAATAAATATATAAAAGAACACAAAAATAAATTTTTCAAAGTAATATCAACAAAAATAATACTCTCTCTTTGATTTAAAAATAATATTCAGAACAAACTAAAAATTGCAATTTGTCAAATAAACAAAAACAAAATACTTTCCCCAAAATTTCTTAACAAATCTTGTATACAAACTAGTTTTATCTATTTGTAATACTATATGTATATCTATCATAGACTGATAGTATGCGACAATTTTAGTATCTAATGACTGATTGTTCATTAAATTTCATACCAAAAAAAAATAGAGGTAGAAATAATTACCTTAAATTGATTTAATGACCTAGTTACATAGTTTGTGAATAATCATATTACGTCTAATTGTGTTTCAAGTTGAATGTCCGATGTCCAAAAATATCTCAAAAACAAGTGAAAACAAACAATCGACTGAGTTAATTGTTGAAATACCATGTATAGACATTGTTGATTACTCTGTCACATTACAACACATACATACATGTCACACTTATATAACTGATTTTTTTAAGGTTATTTACCATTTGATGAGGTGGACCATTGTGTATTTACTGTATGTAATGAAATTTCTTATAGAAAATATAAATGACTAGGTTGATACCCCCCCGCTTCACTGGTCTTAAAAGTAAAAACCACCGATTTATAGCCTCTACCCTCTTTTGATATACACAGTTTTCAATTTTGTTAAATATCGTGTCATATTTCATTGAGTATATCAGAAAAGTTGGCCATGAATGGTTTGACATTTAATATTTTACATAATACTTCCATAGTTCAAAATGATGATTATAGATCTGCTCCATCTTTAATCATAATTTTGAACCATAAATTACAGATTTCTGTAAAATTTTAAAATAGTAAATGCCAGAATAAATTTTATTTTTTTTTTAAATATATCTTTATAAATTATAGCTCATGTGTTTTTCTGAAGTATGAACTATATTGCTGTACAGTTTCATTGCGCTGGTTTTTGTGTGAAAGCGTAACAAACAAACAAACAAACAAACATGCTGAATTTCACATTTATAATATAATATAGGGATCTCCAACAAATTCAAGAAAATTATTGTTTTGGGTTATTAGGAAACCCTTCACGATTAATTTATGTTTCATTGATGTTCTTACGGGTTTCTTCTGGTTTGTAAGTTAGTTATTAATATGATTTTACAATATTTACAACTGATATTCGTTTTAAATTCACAATTTTTAAACGATGTCATTTGTCGACAGTTAAATCAATATTTTAACTAAAATGAAATAAATTTATTTATCAAAATAAATAAATTTTATTAATTTAATATCTCATTATTATTTATATTTAAAATAGATGGTCATACATGATTAAATTTCTCTTTGAGTTATACAGGGTCTAACAAAATTAGATAGCGATGATAAACCAAATTCTACTCATAAAAATAAGTAACAAATGTTCAGTAACTTATTTTTCAACAAATAATTTACACAAAGTGGTGTTCATTCAAAAATTTTTTAATCGAACTCCATATAAAGCAGGAATAGTGTTAGGTGAATACAAGTTTTTCTGTCGAAATTATCCTTGACATTTTGCATAAATTGTATCCCTGTAAGAAGATCAATGAATAAATGTAGCTGAAAATGGTGATACAAATCTTAAGTCCCTTTCAAGGCATGAGTGGTTGGAAAAAATCTAATAATTTTAAACCCCCATGCTTTTAGATATCTTGGTTTAATCTCTCTGAAAATCTCTTTTCAAAATTTCGTTCGTTTTCGTTTATTAACCCCCGAACTAAAAAATAGGGGCGTTCTAAGTTTGACCGCTATGTGTGTGTCTGTCTGTCTGCGTAACGCCTAAACGGGTGAACCGATTTTGATTTTTTTGGTTTTGTTTCAAAGTTAATTTAATGGAAAGTGCTCTTAGATATGTTTCAAATGCGAGTTTACGGTTCGGTAGCCGAAAAATTTATCGGGTTTTTTTTGTAAATTTCACTTATACTCAAATTAAATTTTATGTATGTATACAAAACCCAAATCATATGTTAATATTTAAGTGTAAAATATGCACTTCTTGACTGCACTTCCTAGTTGGTAAATAAAACAGACGCAGAGACAGACACACTATAGTAGTAGTATAACACGTAATGGTAATATAATTGTAATTGTTACAAATTTATATCAAAATATGAAATAAATAATTAAGTTGTTCTGTTTCTGTTCGTTATTGAGTTACATTGTTAATTTCCTTATTTGTGTTTTTATTTAATCATTCATCAGTGGTTGGTACTAGTAAGTAAGTGAGTAGTGGAATGTTATGTCTAAACATATCAACATCGTAACAAACTTTACATTCTAAAAGGGTTATTATTCACTTATTGATTGTACAGAGTGTGAGCAAAAAATAATGCAAAACTATCATAAAACTTGTCAGATACATGTTATATTGTACTCTAGTTAGAAGCTGAACACAATAATTCAGCCCGTTCCCGTTGATTTGACAACTAGATGAACCCAACAAAAATCTTGGGCGAAATTTTAAAAAATACTTCACCGTTCGACTAATGAACGTGATTATTGTATTTTTTATATAAAAATTACTCTATATACCAATTTTCATCAAATTTCGAAATAACAAGTGAAAACAAACAATTGACTGAGTTAATTGTTGAAATATCATGCATAGTCAGTGTTGATTTATTTATCACATTACACATACAGACATGTGACACATACATAACTGATAATCAAGTATAGTACATATTATAAAATTTCCGCCTAATTGGCGCCCTCACGGGTAAACAGTGATGTTTATGAAAAAATGTTTCAAACAAAAGCTGTTTAATTTTTGATAAGGAACATTTTTTACATTTAAACTTTTGTTCTATCTCTAACGGTTTACAAGATGGGTCCTACGGACCCAAGACCCAATTGAGTACGTTGTAAAAATTTCAGATCGATATCTTTTTTCGTTTTTGAGTTATCGTGTCCACAGACGGACGGACGGACAACCGGAAATGGACTAATTAGGTAATTTTATGAACTATCCTATGAATCCTATGACAAAATTTTTTTCCTAGCATCATTATTTTTAAGCGTTACAAACTTGGGACTAAACTTAATATACTATGTATATTTCATATATACATGGTATAAAAAGTTGTTTCAAAATAGGGGGAAAATATATATATGCCTTAAGAAAATTGCAAAAAAAAAATATAAACAAAATCGTCTTTCCAAATTCGGCAAAATTCCGCACATAAGGTATTTATAATCCTTTTGTGCGCTTCAATATTTGATCCATTTTTCCTAAACACTCTGTACTTACTGGCTAGTAGTAAAGTAACTACTATGTGTGTACATTTTAAGTATTTTACATGAAATCACTTCAGAGTCATCAACAAAATGATACGATTAAATATTTGAATTATGCCAAGAAAGTTCATTATCGATGTTGTTACTTACCAACCTTATCGTACTACTAGGAAGCCGGAACAACAAACGGAAGAACATATACCTGATATTTTTTTTATCTGGTTAAATTAAGAATTTACGTTAAATTTTATTCATTGTATAGAAAAAAATCTCGTTTCAAGAATTATTTATCGTAATATATTTATTATTCAGGCTCTATTCTGAGAATTTGATATCGGATTATTAAAAATAATAAATCCATACTTTTGATTTTAAACGGATCACTATATATTGTTTTGCGGATTTTTACGAAAGTTATGGATGGCACTTTAAAATTTAATTCAAAAATCCATTAGTTCTCATTTATAAACTTAGATTATAATAATCAAAATAAATATTCAAACTGATTCATGTCAAAATTACCGTTTAAGGATGTATGAGCATGACAACAATGTTTGATTTAAAGGCTCAAAATTTTTTTGTAGGTAGTCTTTTACTCAAAGAATATGTGGTTAAAATTTCAGCTTAGGTAACCGTGCAAATTTTTAAGAAAAAAGTCATTAAAAATCGATATAAAATACATTGGCTCTTATGGAGGAATCTCAAAAAACGACATATTTTGGAAGTTTTTGATAATTTTCATTTGGAATGAATGAAAACAAATTTAAAAAAAACTTTTTAATAGAAAGTAAACATGTTAGCAATGAATTAGAAAAGAAAAAAACTAAGTGTCACCGTCCATATAAGGGATGTAAGAGCAGGGTAGATTAAGGGTTGAAATTATTTTTATCTTATTTTCAACTTTGATGATGAATTTTGTTATAACTTCATGAATATAGACGAAAAATAAGAATAAAATTTTTCGATATGTGTCTTGGTTTTCGAAATATCGAAAGCTAAATAAATAAACAAAATTTTCAATTTTCGATATTTTGAAAATTAAGCCAGATATCGAAAAATTTTATTCTTACTTTTCGTCTTATATCGTCAAGTAATAAGATAAATTTATCATCAAAATTGAAAATATCTATTTTTAAATTTGTGCCCCCACTACCATGCTCATACATCCTTAATGTCAAAATTACCATATTTTTTAAGAAATCTGTTCAAACCTTACACGTCTGGCCCAGACTATACACGTACATGAGCAGAAAAACGATTCCAAAAATGCCATAAAATAATCAGACTGTTGTGAATATTTCAAAGTGCTACCAAATAGCATATGCTTATAAACATTTTTAATTTCCCGACTTTCATAAGTTTAAATGAAAATAATTAGTTAAAAATCAGTTACTCTATGTGTTTCTTTTTATTACGTATTCGTTGTGTGCGTAGTCATGGTGGGGATAATAAAATCGATGCCAGCGCTTTAAGTGAAAAATTTTGGAGATAAAGTGGGCTGTTATGACTAATTTGCAATTATTTACATGTTAATGATATAGAAACTGTCAAATTAAAATGATTGAAAAACACTAATTAATTAAACTTAATGCATTAAAAATTGTGAAAATAAGAAATCAAATTGTACAAATATTATTTTTCAAATGTTAATTATCGTAATTATTTATTTAAATTTGTGAAACAAGAATATTAAATTTTAAATGTAAGTTTTCAATGCAATCCACACAATTATATATGCATCCATTAATTCTATAATTAAAGTAGTGTATCGTTGTCATGGAAACGAAATTCACGCTCGGAGCGAATAACATCAGTCAAGAAATCATAATTTTAATAATTACATAATTGGATTTTTTTTAATATAGAAAAAAAAAAAAAAAAAACGTTGTTTACCAAAGGTTTTCCCTTCTTCTTTCAACCCAACTGATCCATTTTAATTATATTATAAATTTATAAATCATTGAAATTAATAATAATATGTTAAACAATACTATCCGAGGCAAAAAAAGTGTACATTTTTTAATTTATACAATTCAGTTTATACCAAATCTGTTTGATATTAGGAAAAAACTTTCAAACATATTCTCGAAATTTGTCTGAATATAATACAAGTGACTTTGTATTCTGACAGTTCTATCGACAGTTATATCGACATGAATCCAAAAAATATTTTTAGCCTATACTGCGATAGTTCTCAATCTTACTTACTATTTAAAGTTACCTACAAATTTCTAACTCTTGTTTTTTATAGTTTTGGAGGAAATAGAAACTTAACTTTTGCCCTAATTTGGACGACCACGGGAAAACAAAAAGATATTTACGAAAAAATATTTTAAATAAAAATTGTTCCCTTTTTTTCTATCTCAAAGGAACTCAAAATCGTTTCTTACGCCCTGAGTACCTTACAAAAATTTCAGCTCGATATCTCTTTTGGTTTTTGACTCATGTTTTATTATCGTGATGTCAGGCGGACGATTCAGCGTTAATATTTTTAAAAGCGTCACAAGCTTGTGACTAAATTTATTATACTCTGATATATAATGATTATAAGGTATACTAATTTTATTCCGTTAAATTACGAAGAATGAAGCCCAAATTATTGGAGTCCAAATTTTTTAGAATTATTCTTACAATTTATGCTAGTGGCGTTCAGACCTGAGCCTCGACTCATTTTTTAGGCTAAATATCAGTCGAATATTTGAGTATTCGCTGCGTGCGTGAGTTTCGTTTCCATAGTAACGATACACTACTTTAATTATAGAATTGTATGGATGCATATATAATTGTATGGATTGCATTTATGACTTACATTGAAAATTTAATATAATTGTCTCACAAATTTAAATAAATGATTATGATAATTTACATTTGAAAAATAATATTTGTGCAATTTGATTTCCTTATTTTCACAATTTTTAATGCATTAAATTTAATTAATTCGTGTTTTACAATAATTTAAATTTGACATTTCCATAACATTAACATGTAAAGAACTGCAAATTAGTAATAACAGCCCCCTTTAACGCTAAAATTTTGCACTGGAAGCGCTGACCATGACTACGCACACAACGAATAATGTACTCAAGTTTTGGTTCTGATAGTACCTATACATTATTATATTAATATTTCTGCGTATTTTCTAATTGAATATAAGTACTTAAGCAGTTTATTGTTAAGCAATGAATGTTGTAGGCGATTTCTGCTTCGATGAACAGACTCTTTTATATTTTATTATGAAATAAATATATGTAGATTATTTTTTTTACCATGGACGGAATCCTTACATCAGCTAACATAAT
This sequence comes from Chrysoperla carnea, assembly GCF_905475395.1. Lineage (NCBI taxonomy): Eukaryota > Metazoa > Arthropoda > Insecta > Neuroptera > Chrysopidae > Chrysoperla > Chrysoperla carnea. The sequence goes on along the minus strand of NC_058338.1, from coordinate 6,155,241 downwards.
ATAACAGTAGCTCATATCATATAGGAAGGTATAAGCTGCCGTGCCGTGCCGCGCTCATGTTGGGTGTTTATTATATTTGGGAAGGGTCATTGAGCTAACATGTATCAGATCTTTAACCTTTTCTTGATATTATTATTATTTATTTATTTAATATTTTTTTTAAAAGTTATTGTTTTTAAAAATTTTTAATCAAAGAAGATTTATTTTTCCTTCCACGATTTTAATTTTGTCTAAAGTCAAGGTCATCTACTAGTATTGAAAATGATGCTCATTGATTTTCGCCTACATTGATTTCAACTTATAGAATCAGGAATCGAGTCACGTGAAGTAATCTCGTGTTTAAAGTCCGCCCGTCCGTCTGTGAACATGATAACTCAAAAATGAAAAAAGGTATCTAGTTAATATTTTTACAGTGTACTCAGGACGTAAAAAGTAGTAACATAGGTCAATTGGGTCTTGAGTCCGTAAGACCCATCTTGTAAACCGTTAGAGATAAAACAATAGTTTAAATGTAAAAAATATTCCTTATAAAAAAATAACCAACTTTTGTTTGAAACATTTTTTCGTAAACATCACTGTTTACCTGTGCGAGCATAAATTGTATTGTATGTATTTTATGGGAATTTCAGTTATGTATGTGTGACATGTATGTACGTGTAATGTGACGAGAGTAATCAACAATGTCTATACATGGTATTTCAACAATTAGTTTTTGTTTTCGGAATTTTTTTGCCTCGAAAACAGTACTTCGAAAAAAAGGTTATAAATAAACGAGGTTTGACTATAACCAAATTAATATTTGCATTCAACTGTATTTTTTTCCTTGAAAAAAGGATTATAATCAAACGAGGTTTAACTGTACCGTTAGAATGATAAATTCTTAAAAACGACACTCAACTTTTCATAATTGAATATTGTTTTTTATAATCTATTTTTCACAATTTTCTTTCTCTGTCACGTACAGAAAGTTACAATGCAATTAATTATTAATATATATATAAGTTGTAAGACATTGAAGTTACATTATTTATTTTCATTTGTATATATAAGTATTAAGTAGTTTTTCTAAGTAGTTTTTTCATAAGTAAATAGGAATAAATAAATAATAATAAATTTTAATGTCATTTCATTTAAAAGAAAATCAATAACAGATTACAATTTTATTTTATTGTTTTAAAACACTGATAAACAGTTTAAAAAAAAAAAGTATAATGCTATAATATGTAATTTGTTGATAATGTTTAATAATTATTCTTAATGGTATTATGTAATGTGTAATACCATACGAATAAATATGAAACATTTTGTGTCTGTCTATTCGTTGGAAACAATTAAATTAAAAAAGTGTTAAGTGAGAGAGGGGCTCATATGAAAAGGGTTCTACGGGACAAGGTCATATATCAAAAATGTCATTCAAATTAATATGAACATTTCTGTATATCTCCTTCAAGACCCACAATAAATTAAAAAATCAAGAAATGTAAAAAATTTTTAGTAAGTAAAGAAAGACAGCCACTGTTACACACAAAGTATTCAGAGTATCTTTCTTCTCACTTTCTCAGTGGATATACTATATGCTATAAACAAATAAACACGTACATAATATATGTAATTTGAAATTAAAATGTATACAATATAATGTTTTTAACCTAATTTTCGTTCTCACGGGTAAACAGTGATGTTTACGAAAAAATGTTTTAAACAAAAGTTGTTTATTTTTTTATAAGTAACACTTTTTATACCATGTATATATGAAATATACATAGTATATTAAGTTTAGTCTCAAGTTTGTAACGCTTAAAAATAATGATGCTAGGAAAAAAATTTTGTCATTGGTGTTCATAAAATCACTTAATTAGTCCATTTCCGGTTGTCCGTCCGTCCGTCCGTCTGTGGACACGATAACTCAAAAACGAAAAAAGATATCGAGATGAAATTTTTACAGCGTACTCAGGACGAAAAAAGTAAGGTCAAGTTCGTAAATGAGCATCATGGATCAATTGGGTCTTGGGTCCGTAGGACCCATCTTGTAAACCGTAAGAGATAGAACAAAAGTTAAAATGTAAAAAGTGTTCCTTATCAAAAATTAAACAACTTTTGTTTGAAACATTTTTTCGTAAACATCACTGTTTACCCGTGAGGGCGCCAATTAGGCGGAAATTTTATAATATGTACTATACTTGATTATCAGTTATGTATGTGTCACATGTTTGTATGTGTAATGTGATAAAGAAATCAACACTGACTATGCATGGTATTTCAACAATTAACTCAGTCAATTGTTTGTTTCCACTTGTTACATTAACGGTTTACAAGATGGGTCCTAATATTAGAATCTGATCTGAATATTAATGCTTCCTGGTGCAGGTTATAAAGATACAGAACCCTAGAATAGAGGTACTTATTTATTTTTTCATTAAACATTATTAAGGCTATACAAACTATATTAAATGTTTATTTAACTGTTAATTATAATTTCAACGAATTGAAATTTTATTTCGGTGTCCATACACAACACAACATACCATACTAGAAAATGAAATGCAAAATTAATATTTCACGTTACTTTTTATATGCCATATTTCAATTGTTGTGTGTAATTGGTAAAAAGTATTCTTTAAAAGAAACCGTAATACTCTAATTTTAAATGACCCCGAAATTCCACACGTGTAAAATATTTTTGAATGCTTTAAGGGAGTTCACTCGTGAAACAGCTTTTCTTAAGAATTCAATAAAATTGAAGTATATATAAGATATTGTTTAAAGTATTCTGTGTTGATCTCTGTCTGTGAAATGAGATATTAACAATCAAAATAAGATTGGATTTAAACAATTGGGTGCTATGTATCTCGAAAACGATTCTAAGGCACTTATGCCCGATTTTTCCAAAGTGGTATCTTTAAAAAAATTGTAAAAAATCAAAAAAAAAATTGTATCTCCAATTTCGATAAAACTCAGTTTATAAGGTAATTTTGACCCAAAAAGTACAAAAATCGTGTGCATTTGTTGACTGATCGAATAGTTTTTGAGATATGGACCAAAATCGGTACAAATATTGCGATATCTCAGAAATTCTGCATCAAATCATAAAATTAACCCGATTTTTACACTTTTTGGATCAAAATAACCCCATAAACCGAGTTTCATCAAATTCCAAAACAAAATTTTTTTTGCGTTTTTCTCGATTTTTTCAAAGGGGTACCCCTTAAAAAAATTGCAAAAAATCGAAAAATTTTTTTTATCTCCAATTTCGATAAAACTCAGTATATAAGGTAATTTTGACCCAAAAAGTACAAAAATCGTGTGCATTTGTTGACTGGTCTAATATTTTTTGAGATATGGACCAAAATCGATCCAAATATTGCGATATCTCAGAAACTCTGCATCCAATCATTAAATTAACCCGATTTTCATAATTTTTGGATCAAAATTACCCCATAAACCGAGTTTCATCAAATTCTAAAACAAAATTTTTTTTTGCGTTTTTCTCGATTTTTGCAAAGGGGTACCCCTTAAAAAAATTGCAAAAAATTGAAAAATTTTTTTTACCTCCAATTTCGATAAAACTCAGTATATAAGGTAATTTTGACCCAAAAAGTACAAAAATTGGGTGCATTTGATGACTGGTCGAATAGTTTTTGAGATATGGACCAAAATCGATCCAAATATTGCGATATCTCAGAAATTCTGCATCCAATCATTAAATTAACCCGATTTTCATAATTTTTGGATCAAAATAACCCCATAAACCGAGTTTCATCAAATTCCAAAACAAAATTTTTTTTTGCGTTTTTCTCGATTTTTACAAAGGGGTACCCCTTAAAAAAATTGCAAAAAAACGAAAAAAAATTTGTATATCCAATTTCGTTAAAACTCAGTATATAAAGTAATTTTGACCCAAAAAGAACAAAAATCGAAAAATTTTCATATTAGATGTATATACAAACACACAATATTACATTTTGGGAAGATTTGTGGGGAAAGTACTGCCGAATGAAAAGTATTCCGAGTATCGAGACTCTACTGTACTAGAAAATTTGAAATCATCTGAAAATTTATTATTGTTATCACCTTGAAATTACTAGGAACAGAAAAGTAGAAAATGTTTTAATAATCGATTTTGATAAAATTGAAATTTAATCAACTCTTAGAGTGAGACCTCACAATAGTACTCACTGTTCTTAGAACTAAAAGGTGGGAACCTTTCAATTACAATTAAATGTACTTGTTTTACAACCAGTGGACAGTAAACTCTACACATCAGGATATTAAAGACTAAATGGTCAAAGGAAACGAATGTTAGAAGGGATAAGGGAACAAACAGGGGGAGGGATTTGTGATACGAGAATTACAAGGTATAAAAACAAATGGTGAAAGGTTGTCGTTAATACCCAAATCAAGGGATTGTATAACAGGATACGAATACGAACGTAGCTCGTCACTTTATTACCGAGTATATTAAAGGAAAGTTCTACGTGAAATTGATAAGGTCTTATAGGACATCAAAGGTCATGCTACCAAGACACGAGTGAGCCATAGTTATTTTTAATAATAAGGTTCTCTCAAAATCAATCACTTTGCATATTATTTCTTTTTATTTTGAAGAAATTTTTGAGGAGAAAGTCATATTTACAAAAAAGAGAAAAAAAAAAAATATTGTCAAAATCAATTAACTGCTGGGTATTTAAAAAGTAGTCGAACGAAATTTTAAACTAGGTGACACTTTTCAGTTATCTGAAAGTTTTAATTAATTATTTCTCTGAGATCAAAGATCAAATTTCTTTATAAAAATAATTTCAAATTTTTGATTAATTTAAAAATTAATTTTGTATATTCGTCGAAAAGAATGTTTGAAACAAAAAATTGTCCAAAGTTTTTTTGCTATAAATATAAAATTTTCCATCCATCGCTATTAAAGTATTTCCAACATGAAATCACTTGTCGATAGATTTGGCCTTTTTTCACAGACTCAGAATGATGTTGTGACATCTCGAAGTTGCAGAATTTTTGATCATTTTGATTGCGAGATAATAAGCTGCAAAGCTCGAGATTTTGAGGATTACAGCATGTAAAACTCCCGCTATTTTTTACGATATTAAAAATTTCGATATTGCTCCAAAAGTACAAAATCCGAATTTTTCCAAAACAAAAAGTATTTTTTGAGTTTTAAGCAAAAAAGTACTCAAAACTAAAAATGCAATAATAATCGATTTTAAGAAATATGTGTTATTTTTCTTTTTTTTTTTTCATTCTCTGAGGAAATTCGCTTAGCTAACGCAGTTCCTGCACTATGAATTTTATTAATATAGAGAAGTGGAAAGTTGTTGAAATATTTGCAATCGCAAAGAAAGGTTAGACTTACGTCCAGGCTGGGAAAGGGATGGTTAAAAAACGTGAAAGATCTCGCAAAAACGAATATTAGATAAGAGAAAGTAGAAAATCGAGAATTAAATTGAAGGCAACTTCTTCACTAGCAATTGCAGTCAAGATCAGGATATTTTTATCTTGAGTTACTTCTCTCTGCATGTGACGAGTGAATTGATGCTGTATTCGTTTCTGACGACATTCTCGGTGACAGAAATTCTCGATGAGGAGCCACATCAACTCCAGTTAGGACTCGTCTGATCACGGTAGACAAATAACCTCAAGTAATAGATAGTGATCTAATTTGTGTAACAGGTTAACTAAAAAGGTCAAAAAAGACTTTATTTATAGACTTTGGGCTTCTCTCTAATAATACTAATTCGAGTCACTGATCGGGCACTACTTCTTGACTGATTTTGAAAAAATAATCAGTCATCTTTCTGGACTGATAAGAATTTGAATGAGACATTTTTGCGATTATAAAGCAATCTATTTTTGAAGATACAAAAATTTTATGATTTAAATTGAGCTTCCCTTCCCATTGTTTTGTTCTTTTAAACCCAAGAAGTGTAACACAATATCTCAAAATACACATACAGATGGTTAGTTAGTTTTGAAACACTTTGTAACCAGATACATATGGTACCAGTTGAGTTGAGTTGAGTTGGTTCGTATCGTTCGGTAGTAAAGTATTAGACATTCCATTCACCGACCAATAGATTAGTGGTTTGTTTTTATAATATTCGTACAATAAATATATTGATAGTAGTCGGTAGTTATGTTCGTAGAAGACTGACTTCACTCGAACTCTTTTCTCTGACTCTGTGTACTGTTTACTTCTGTGCTGTGTGTGTGTTATGTTTTTGTAATCAACACAAGGTACTTGAATTCACCTGTGTATAGTGTTTATTTATTATTCATGTGATAAAGTGCCATGTTTTTCTCTACATGAATTCTCTCGTATGTAGTTCATTTGATCCAGTGCTATAATCATAGTGATTTAAAAAAAATTGTGACGGTTTTATTAAGTAAATCGATAGGTGTGATTTTAATTGAATTTTTAAAATAATTGAATTTTGATATTTAATTGGTTTTGTAAACTAATGTTCCATCCATTTGTTGTTAGTAAAGCTGCCTATAAGGTTATATTAATAAGAGGTGATTGGGGGTTGAATTTTTAATAAAATTTTGGAATCAATAAATGATTCAGATATTGTGATTAATATCTAAGTCTAAGTCTTCTATATCTTCTTAATCAATGAATACAGAGTGAATACATAAAATTTAATTTTTTAAGAGATATTTGAGGTGTATTTTGTATTTAATTAATTATAAGATACTAGCTGCGCCCCGCGGTGTTACTCGCAGTTAAAAGTGAGTGGTGTTTTTATCGTTACTGTGTAATACTGTAATATAATGAAGCCTTTTTTAAAAACAGCGGTTCGTGTATGCTATCAAATAAGAACCGCGTATTTTTCCGAGATAAAAAATTAGCCTATGCCATTTTCTCACCCCTAAACTACCATTACCCATTCATATCGTTCGTTAAAAAGCATATCGTTCCTTTGCTCTGTGAAGATTTAAAACAAATCTATCCCACGGGAACGAAATGTTTTACCGGGATAAATAAATGTGCTATTCCAGACTATAATCTATCTCGAGGTCAAATTTTATTCAAATCCGTTCGGTAGTTTGTTTGTGAAAGAGTAACAAACATCCATCCATCCAAACAGGATTAGAATATGTATCTGATATCAGATTTAATAATTAATTAAATGATACTTGTAATTAACCAAGAGTAAATTTCAAAACGAGTAACGCTTGTTATAATTTTCCTTATAGGAAAATGTTTATCATGCTTTTAAAAACGAATGAATATTAGTTTTCAAAATTTTGCAAATTATTTATTGCTTGCAAAGCAAATTGTTTAATTTGAAAAGAAAAACCCCTAATGTATAGGAATTTGTGGATAGTTTTAAAATAATTAATCCCTCAAAATTAAATACACGCAATCATAATTAAAATAAAACCTTTGCGTGTGTATTTTTCCAACTGTCGAAGGGCAGACAATATCCTTGACTACACACACCCCCCGAGCTATTAAAGACGAACATAGGAAAATTTTTAAAATAAAAACTTGTAAATCGATTTTCACGTAATCGAATAGATATGGAAATAAATGGATAATTTCCTTTCATTTCCATTATTTTGATTATATAAGACTATAGAAAAACAATCAGTCTATATTTATCGGTAATAAATTAGGGGAATAATAAATACTAGCACTACCCATTATTTACTATAATTGAATTCCACCCACAATCCCTCTAAATATAAATATTAAAAAAATATTAGCACAGGATGTTCCAGAATAACTAAATTTTTAACTTTAAAATCAATTGCACGCGGAAAAACTAAAGGTTCCTGTATCTCCATTGTGGCTAGAGTTTACTCTAATGTTAGCGTTTAGTGTTCACGGAAGTAGGATACTTTAAGCTAGATTACTCACTCGATCTACCATGATAAATATCGCTGAAAATATCTCAAACAAGTGAAAACAAATAATTGACTGAGTTAATTGTTGAAATACCATGCATAGTCAGTGTTGATTTCTTTATCACATTACACATACAAACATGTGACACATACATAACTGATAATCAAGTATAGTACATATTATAAAATTTTCGCCTAATTTGCGCCCTCACGGGTAAACAGTGATGTTCACGAAAAAATGTTTCAAACAAAAGTTGTTTAATTTTTGATAAGGAACATTTTTTTATATTTAAAGTTTTGTTCTATCTCTAACGGTTTACAAGATGGGTCTTGCGGACCCAAGACCCAATTGACCTATGATGCTCATTTACGAACTTGACCTCACTTTTTACGTCCTGAGTACGCTGTAAAAATTTCAGCTCGATATCTTTTTTCGTTTTTGAGTTATCGTGTCCACAGACGGATGGACGGACGGAAATGGACTACTTAGGTGATTTTATGAACACCTATATATAAACTTGGGACTAAACTTAATATACTATGTATATTTCATATATACATGAGATAAAAATAAAGGACTTCATGTAAAATTTCGGATGATATCATAGAAAATTCTCACTCGATCGTCGAATAAAGCCTTTATTTTATTTTTTGGGTCAAAATTACTCTTGTGTACTTAGTTTTTTTTTTGTGGCTTTTTATAAATTTTCTCAAGATTGGATGCTCAATTTTTAAGATATCGCCCGAATATCATAAGATGCCCTTTGTCTTGGATCGATTTCAAAGATGAGATTGATTAGTACCATGTCTTTATACTAAGACAAATCGATTGACGTAAGAATCATTAAAACCAGCCCACGCACTTGATTTCGATAATATATAATACATTTTATTTACAATTTCGAACGTCACAAACTAATTGAACACTCGGTGCTATTTCACTGATAACGATTTATTCAAATCGTTTATCAATAGCGTTTGTTTGATTGGCTCACATGAAATATAGAAACGTTTAGATTCTACTCTCTCAATTTATTTTTAAATCATAAAAAGTAAAAAAAATAATTTCAAATCAAAAGAAATAAATTCTTGTATGTATTCCATTTTAAATGTATTTTTACGAATATCAGCATTTTTCCTGTTTGATGGTATTTATTTCATGTTTGATTTTCAATTTTATCAAAGTTTTGCATAATAAATTGGCGGCATCTTTGAAGTTGCTAAGTTGTTTACATCGATTTACAAGTATCTTTCCAAAATGAGGAACTTATTGTGTTCTAAATATCATTCGTCGCCAAGAAGATTTAGGAAATAATCGCTAGAAATAACAGGGTTCGAGGATATATATCACGTGAATTTTTATGATATATATCAATACAAAAATGATTTAAAAAAATTTAATATTATTTAGTAATTTTTGGCGTTTGTTACCGTATTTCTACTTCCCAAATTTTGATGGCATTGGAGTAGAGTTAAAGCCTACTAATACTAAGCTCAAATCGTGTCGTGTAGAAAAAGTTCGTTACTAAAGAGTAAGTTTAAGTAAGATTCAGAATCGGAAGATGGTCTAGCTTTATCTTCCTTGCAGTCAAACCAAGCACAATTATGAAACGACATTTTTTTTTGTTTATTTGATAATTAACAGTTTATTACGAATGACTGATGACTGATTTGATAATTAAAAGACTGATTCTACTCTAGAGTTATTATTTGTAATGTTTATTGTTTTGTTGCCTAAGTGTAGGTATGACCATTGACTGATAACAATTTATAAAATTGTTTTTTGTTTTAAAGTTGATTTTTATTTATAAAAATTTTATTATTTTTAATTAATTTTGCCTGATCTAGAAGAATATTTTATGTTTTGGTTTCATTTGTTTGATTTGAAGCGCCTAAGTAAATAAAACCTTTAAAACATTTTAGTTTTTTTTAAATATCAAAAGTTTGATATATATCGGATATATATCAAAAATATCCGATATTTTGGTATTTATCATAAATATCGGATATTTTCGAACCCTGATTTTTCGTCAGCTGTCCTTTATAACCCCCGAAATAAAAAGGGGTGTTATAACTTTGACACTGTCTGTCTGTGGCATCGTTGTGCCCAAACGGTTTAACCAGTTTTGAATTTTTTCTTATCGCACCATAGTTCCTGTGACATCGTCCAACATCTCGAAACTTACATCGAAAATTTAATGGATATGCCATTTGGTGTATAGTAGACTAAACAAAATTTATTAATGTAGCAATTAATGATACAAGGATACTCTATTTAACTTCTCTCAATAAAAACTTTATAGCTTTTAATAGAGCTTCAATGTTATAGATGAAAACAAAGGGGGGGGGGAAGAAAAGAGAAGGTAATGAAGAAATGTTTTTCACATGTTTTAATCACATTAACATTAAAAGTATAAATAGCGTGGTGAAAAATGAAAAGTTTTTCTAAAAATAACTGTTGGAAAAAGAAAAGGAAAACTTCATGTTGGAAATATAGAAATAAATTTTTAAATTGAATTACATAGAATTACAGATTTTTTTTTTCTAGTTGTTTGTGTTGATAGAAATCTTGACGTCATAACGTATCATTTGCTACTATATAATATCTTACCGGTAGCATATAAATTACCTGTGTGGTTTTTCGTTTAAAGGAAAATTTTTATACAATGTAAGAATGGTTCCCTCAGGAATGATTTTTTAAAGTTTTCTTTTAAATTTTCTTCTATGATTCAAACATTGGTTGTAACATATTTTTGCTTTGCTGTCAACAGTAGTTATCTTTTTTAGCAAATTTTCCGAAAGAAAATTTATCATTTATGTTGTACCAGAAATTCTTTTTATGTGCATAATATTTCTAGACAGACAAAAAAGGACGTTCACGGGATAAGAAAAAGTCAAATTTGAAATTTTCTTATATAAAAATTAAAATGGAAATGCAGGTGATCCAAAAGTCACAGTCACAAACAACTTTAATAAAGTATTATTTCATAAAGAATAACCATCATTTTCGGATTTAGAAAATTCAAGAATAATCTTCCATCGTAATCTACCTCACATTGAAGCTCATATCTCACAAAAGAAATAGTTTGCTTTCGGGAAAAATTATCAAGACAATTTCACTGCTCATGTAGTTTACTCGACGTTTGAACTTGTTAACTTGTTAAGACGAATGTTATCAGAAAATGTCTCTATCGATTCCCAGAATTTATTATCGAACCCTCAATGTAAAAATAATTCTCACTCTTCATCGAAGTATAAATTATTTATTCATTCGAATAAAAAACCGTTATTCAAGGACGTTATCGTTGATACACACAATATTTTCGATTTTTCCATTGGGAAAAACATTAAATTGACTATGATAAAAAAAAAAAAAAACTTTATTTTTAGAAAGTATATGTTTAAAATCTACTTTCATAACCCTTATTTTATCAGTTGTTACTTTTACTGGAAAATTTTTTTAGATAATTTATTGCGGATGTTGCTGATTTTTGATTATGTCCAAAACGAAAGTGCGTAACATTTCTATTTATTAAAGTAAAACCTCGTTATCGTACCTTTTTAACTCAATGTTATTTTGATAATAAATTAACATGTTTCTTCAGATTGCAAACGAATGCACCCTCTAAAAAAGCCTTAATTGTCGTCTAGAATATCTAAAGAATTTTGATGTAAATCAGAATTTTTCAGGGAAACTGATGCTTTTTTTTATTCTCCTTACTTAGAAAATTTTATCATAACAAAAAAAAAAAAAACAAAAACAGGTTCTTCTCTGATACTTTTATCTAAGTAATTCTAAATTCTTTGAAAGCTTTGACCGAACTAAGAAATATTTCCTAGATTGTTTTTTATGAGAGTTTGGCCAATCATTTTGCTAAAGAGTTTGTTTTTTGCTGTATATGTCAATATCCTCATATCAAATCCGAAGGGATAATAATATCGAATTTTTACAACTTGTTTCGTTTCTAATCGGTATTTATTCGTCAGTAATGAGGTTCAACTATATTAACATTAACATAAATCAATAAAAAATGTCATTTTTAAATAGTTGATTTCCCGTTTCATGTTTGGAAAACATTAGCATTTATATACAACTTAAAATAATAAATATTTACGGCTATTGTTTACTTTTAAAAATACTTGTAGAATTTTTAGTACTTATTAAAAATTTTATAATGTTGGGGTCAAATTTTATTTATATACAACTCTCCGCTCTAATGTAAATATTGTTATTACGTTATTTAAATAATAAACGGTTATTAATTTTTAATATTAACAATTGAAACTCATGAACCTTGACATAGAGAATTAAACAGAAGAGTTTATTGTTTTATAAATGTCTCCGATTTTGTAATGATTTTAATCGTCACTCTCATGATCGAAAGGGGAGATCTTTAAGAGGAGATCAAAGTAAATTTTTCACTAAATAAACGTTTAATCTTCTTTGTTTCTTGCATTTTCATCATAATTGATTATTCATGTCAAAATAAGATCATAATAAAACTAAAAAAATACTCAAAATATTATAAAAGTATTAAAAAAACAAAAGAAAGCAAACAATAAAATCCTAAGAAACACAAATCTATTATCAACTTTTTCTATTATATTTGTACAGAGTGTTACAGGATAAGTATTCCTTATTTTCCAAAAGAAGAAAGGTTGTTTTAATAGCTTTTTATATAATTAGTTGAAAAATAAACGTGTGATGATGGGACATACTTTTTATGAAACTTTATTGATTTATAAAAACGTTTATCATAGATTTTCTCTCGAAAACTGATCATGGCTACTTTTAATTAAATTAATTTTAATCAATGGTTCTCATGAACGGCATCTTGCAGGCATGTCTATACCATTATCGTCGCTGAACTCGAATATCGTGTCAGAATTGGTCTCCGAGATATCTGATGACCAGGGTAAACGGAAACTCGTCACTCGAGAGTTTTTAACGTCGCTCAGTACAAATATCGTAACAGAATTGATCACTGAGGTATCTGGTGTCCGATTCTGTCGCGATATTCGTGTTCAGCGACTCCAAAATTCTCCGAGTAATGAGATTGGATCCATTATACAATGCATTTCCCGAAAACTCCAGGAGATGACTAGGATACCATTTCCCCTGTTCAGTAGGTACCAATTCTGACGCAATATTCGTGTGCAGCGACCTCAAAAACCCCCTGAGTTTCAAGTTTGGAATCTTTTTCATCACTATAAACCGAATTGTAAATTAAGTATATTTACTGTTAATTTAGAATGCATATTATTTATACAAATTGCATATTTTTAATTTCTTATAAATCATCGAATTCCGAAAACCGCATTCAAATTCGACTTACTGTGCCAATTTTTCGAACTTTGAACGATTTTAGTGTTTTATTTCTGCGTCTTGTTTGTTGAATGTATGTGGTTTGTTGGTCAAACGTCACAATTTTACCGCAGCTGAGAGATGAGAGTCAGTCCAGCTTAGACCATAAAACTTAACATATTTCAATTCAAACATATGATGGCACAGCACAGTCCACATGATATTGGTGTTTTCCACAACACACATGATTCATATGTGTAGTGTACAATGTACATAATACATATGAATAGAATAGATATAGATAAGGCCAGAGGCGGTATTTGTAACATTTAATACCGGATAAGAATGATTAATCTTGTAATAAAAAAAAACTATATGTAAAACTATAGTATAGCGCTCAATTACTCATATAATTATCATAATTTTAACAAATAAATAAGATATTATAATTCACTATTTTTAACCTCTGTGTAAAGATTTCATCTGGAAAATTGAATTTTTCATCTTATCTGTAAGTGGAATTCCTTGTTTGTTGGATAAGAACACTATTTCGTATAACAGAGCTGTTAAAAAACGGGGAATCTAAGAATTATCAAAATGATTTTTAGCTAAAAAGAACATCTTTCATTTGACAGTCGAGCAGTTTTCGGTATAAAATTTCTTATAACACTTAGACTTATAGGATTTCGGCGGATTTCACAAAAATATCGATTGATAGTTAAATGAATGAATCAGTCGTTGATAAATTTACTCTGTACATCAATCACATCAAAATTCAAAACAAGTTTTACTTCCTTAAAAAAATTACAGAATAAAGTATAAAATTTGTTTCGATAAAACTCAAAAATTAAAAATTTCTGATTATTCCGGAAAATTTCGGAGACATTGTCCAAAGTTATATACGAAGAAGGTTCTATAAAAAGATATTCGAATTCACTTCTGTGTAAAGAACGAAATCAAATCTGTCCATTAATACCATATATAGAGGTCACATGAAGATATTTACACATTTTTTAAAAATTGTTTTGTCTATGATGTCCGCGACACATATACCTATCTATGCGTAGACTCAGATTAGACTTCTCTGTTTAAAGTCTTATCTATTTCATGGAATTATTGTAAATTCCAATTTTCAGGAATTCCCCGATAAGCGTCAATTTGTCTGAAATTTTTGAGTCGATGACTCTTTTATGTGGTTTTATTTTATTAATTAAACCAGCTCCAAATTTATTCTTAGAATTTAATAAAAACGGACTCCATGACTATTTTGTGGTTTTATCCAATTATGGATCTGTTTTAAGTTCGCAAGAGACTTCATCTAGTTTGATTAAGACATTTTTTATACCATGTATATATGAAATTTATCAAGGTATACTAAGTTAAGTCCGAGGTTTGAATCTCTTAGAAACATTGATGCTACGAACAAAATTTTAGTATAGGCGTTCAAAATCACCTAATTAGTCTATTTTTGGTTATCCGTTCGCTTGTCTGTTTGTGAACACGATAACTCAGCGAAAAGAGATATTAACCTGAAATTTTTATAGCGAGCTTAGCATGTAAAAAGTGACTTTTCTTTTAAATGATTTTTGGTAAAAAGAAGAGCTTTTTCGGTTCAAGAGGGCTTTTCATTTTAAAATCACGATTCACATTTGTTTCGTACTAAATGATTTATAAATAAATGTGATAAAATGAATAACAAATATCTTCTATCTTAGTCCTACTTATTGCTGTCAGTACGAAAAAATAAATTCTGTACTTGCGCTTATGACATGATGAAAAGGCCTATATCCAATTTTTTTTTGCACATGAACATGAGTGGAAAATTATCCATAAATATTAAAACCGAACTATGCTGAAAATATATACAGAAAGAGATATTAAATTATTAATTTGCTCTACCTAAAGAGTGAGTAGGTTTGTTGCAATATCTTTGCAGGAAAAACAGATCAATAATAAACCTGGTTGTTTTTGTTAACACCTGTGTTTGTATGTGATTTATCCACCAGATGCAAATTACAGAATGTCACACCACATTTTGAGAAAAAACTCTAAAATTATTTTAATTGATTTGCATTCTTTGTAGTACCTGATTCGTTCATAATACTCTTGATTGCTCTATCAAAACTCCCATTATTTTTCTCCAAAATCTTAAGAAGATGAACGAGAAAAAGTTTTGTTTATCTTTTGTCTACGTATATTTGAGAGTCATTCAAAAATTCTAAAGTATTTGAAATTTTTTCTGTCTACACTACACCGTTGTATCAACCATCCACAATTACTGTCCGTAGGGAACTATTCGTGTATGATATGAACTCTCCATATTGACTGACTTGTTATTATACCATGTGTATATGAAATATACATAGTATATTAAGTGTAGTCCCAAGTTTATAACGCTTAAAAATAATGATGCTAGGAAAAAAATTTTGTCATAGGTGTTCATAAAATCACCTAATTAGTCCATTTTCGGTTGTCCGTCCGTCCGCCCCCCCCCCTCTGTGGACACGATAACTCAAAAACGAAAAAAGATATCGAGTTGAAATTTTTACAGCGTACTCAGGACGTAAAAAGTGAGGTCTAGTTCGTAAATGAGCATCATAGGTCAATTGGGTCTTGGATCCGTAGGACCCATCTTGTAAACCGTTAGAGATAGAACAAAAGTTTAAATGTAAAAAGTGTTTCTTATCAAAAATTAAACAACTTTTGTTTGAATTATTTTTTTCGTAAACATCACTGTTTACCCGTGAGGGCGCCAATTAGGCGGAAATTTTATAATATGTACTATACTTGATTATCAGTTATGTATGTGTCACATGTTTGTAAGTGTAATGTGATAAAGAAATCAACACTGACTATGCATGGTATTTCAACAATTAACTCAGTCAATTGTTTGTTTTACTTGTTTAATGTATAGTTTTTATCATTGTTGAGCAGTTAGAATCAACGCAGGACACTCTGTTTCTACTTTAATATCCATTTTTTGCCAAATCCCGCCCGTATATTTAAAATTTAATTAAGCATATAATTGAACAAACACCTTTTTTTGTACAGTTTAGTTCAGGGTGTCAAAAAACTTTGTTAAATGTGTAATTGATTGAAAAATCAAGTTACGTTTATGTTTTTTTATATAAAATGTCACGCAATATTATTCATTACATAACCTAAAATTAGTGTCAAAATTAAGAATAATTTCCGGTCACATTAATTTCATTTTAAAGAATTTTGTTTTTTGGGAAAATATTATCAAATAAATATAATCTTTTTGTGTAAAAAAGTGAAATTTTTTGTGTAAATTAAATTGAGAGTTTTGAGTACACTCAAGTAATTTACTTTTCTTTTTTAATATAGCTGGTGTGAAATATTCTCACTAACCGTGGACTTATTTTATTCTTTAAAACAATACATTTAATTAATTATTTTGTTTTACAAAATAATTGAGTTTTAATTGACTTTATGTTCTATTTAAGGTTATTTATTGCGATACAGGCATCATCATAAAAAACTGCACACTATAAATGTTTAAATCAAATAACAAGTGAAATCAAACAATTGATTGAGTTAATTGTTGAAATACAATGTATAAACAAAAAAAATTTAAGTCATTAAGAGAATCTTCTTATTTCCTTAGTGTACATGGTAATAAACAAACACATACAAACATGTATACTTGATACAATACAATACCAATATTTTTAGCCTAATTTACGCCCTCACGGATATGTCTATTACTGTTTACAAGATGGGCCCCACGGACTCAAGGCTTAATTGACTTATGTTGCTCATTTACGAACTGTAA
The DNA here is from genome assembly GCF_905475395.1 of Chrysoperla carnea. Lineage (NCBI taxonomy): Eukaryota > Metazoa > Arthropoda > Insecta > Neuroptera > Chrysopidae > Chrysoperla > Chrysoperla carnea. The sequence goes on along the minus strand of NC_058338.1, from coordinate 6,138,280 downwards.
CTCTTTTTTTCGTCCTAAGCACGCAATTTCACTTTTCGTTTTTGAGTTTTCGTGTTGACAGACAACCGAAAATGGACTTTTTAGGTGATTTTAAGTACATCTATACCAAAATTTTGTTCGTAGCATTAATATTTTCAAGCGTTACACAAACTTGGGACTAAACTTTGTATACCTTGATATATTTCATATGTATATAGTATAAAAAAAGTAAAAAGTTTAATAATAAGACAATTAGACAGAGTAAAGTACCCCATAATGAATAAAAATTAGATTTCCTTCAATTAACAATAAATCAATTGATTGTTTATCAGTTTTGTTGTTAATTTTTTTCAACAATGAGTAGCAAAAGCAATCAAATCAACAAATTAACCTCATATTCAAATTGACTAATTAATATTTATGAGAAAATAATTCCATGATACTGACTGCTATCATAGATAATTATATTCAAATGATAGATACCTGTAGTGTCTGTACGGTTGTATCTGACTCTCATAAATATACTTACCTCACCACTTACTGTGACGTCATTGACATTGTTATTAGGTACATCTTTATAATATATCAAATGATATCATTCTTGTCAAAATGTTATTGAAAGTGGCAATTATATTTGACAAAAAAATATATAAACAAACATTGGGCCATGTATCTTTAATAAATTCTTGGATATAAGGTTATTTTATTAAAATGAGAGAGAGATATGATATTGAAGATGATCTTGTAACCTCAAAGGTCCATGGCATACAAATTTATTTGATTTTTATACCATGCATTTATGCAATATACATAGTATATTAAGTTTAGTCCCAAGTTTGTAACGCTTAAAAATAATGATGCTAGGAAAAAAATTTTGTCATAGGTGTTCATAAAATCACCTAATTAGTCCATTTCCGGTTGTCCGTCCGTCCGTCTGTGGACACGATAACTCAAAAACGAAAAAAGATATCGAGCTGAAATTTTTACAGCGTACTCAGGACGTAAAAAGTGAGGTCAAGTTCGTAAATGAGCATCATAGGTCAATTGGGTCTTGGGTCCGTAGGACCCATCTTGTGAACCGTTAGAGATAGAACAAAAGTTTAAATGTAATAAATGTTCCTTATCAAAAATTAAACAACTTTTGTTTGAAACATTTTTTCGTAAACATCACTGTTTACCCGTGAGGGTGCCAATTAGGCGGAATTTTTATAATATGTACTATACTTGATTATCAGTTATGTATGTGTCACATTTTTGTATGTGTAATGTGATAAAGAAATCAACACTGACTATGCATGGTATTTCAACAATTAACTCAGTCAATTGTTTGTTTTCACTTGTTTTTCATAATTATTAGTTTAAGGTAATTCTATCGGTAAAAGATTTTACATTCAGTACATATAATATATACATAGATAATAAGTATTTATATTTATTATAATCAGATGTGTCTATGAATATATCTATTAACATTATTTGTTCATGCCCGCGTTTTTGACAGTTTATAAAAGGTTCAAAATTTAATTTAAGTTTTTGGCAATAAAGCGTGTGTATCTTGTGTGAAATAAATTTTTAGTTTTTTATTAGCAAAATCAACATTTTGAAGTACTTTTTCAAAAATAATGGAATACCCTATTTAATGAAACTAGGCATAGTTGTCCATAATTATATCATAATTAACCAGTTAAATTTTTAGGGGTCTTCAGAGAACCCAGGTTTGACTGTATTTATATAACTAAATGCAAAAATCACAAGCCATGACTGGGGTATTCTATTTCCTATGAATTGTTTCAACTCTACCAGCTAATGAAAATAAAAAAATTTTCGCTATTTCGCTCCAAGCTATTTAAGTGTGAAACATAAATTTTGTTGAAAACGAGTGACATTTTCATTTTCGTAATTAAAAAAGTTTTAAATAATAATTTCAAAGGATTGTACACAAAACCCGTGGGTTGTTGCCATGAATTGATTGACGCATTTCACGATTTCAATTATTCATGGAGGTTGTAATATATTGTTGATTCCAAAAATTTATTTAGATACTTAGTTTCCGATATCGATTCATAAATTTTAAAATAAGACACCGACCTGTTAATAAAACATGAGAAACTAACTATAATCGATGAAAGTACCAGATGTTCCAGAAAGAACGTTGTTTTTTTTTATAACTTTACAAACAAAAATAGATATATGTAAATAAACAAATTAGGGATGCTTTGAGCCTAAATAAGATAACCTAAGTAATTGATCGTTTAGTTTACGAAAAAAACAGTAAACAATGATTTTTTACGAATATTTAGTGTAATCCAGAAGTTGTTGAATTGTACAAGCGACAACATTGTTCAATTTGCCATAGCTGCGATCATAAAATGATTCTATGATTCTTATTATACTTATCAATTAATAAACCGGGAACAAGTGTCGATAGTGAAAAAGTGGGGAAACAGCACTGACTTTAATGAAACTTTTTTTGAACGTCTTTATAAGATCCCATGGCACATACAGCCAATATAACTTAGTCCGAAAAGGGAGTAGGTTAAGGAAGGTCCCTCGGCAATACTAGAAAAAATAAATTAGTAGATAAGGATCCGAATTTTTAGTATGTTATAGTTCACGAAATATATTATTGTATCAAACAAAAATTTGGGTATCTTACCGTTCAATTAAGAGAGTTTTTATTAATTAAAAATACACTAAATAACATAACCATCCTCATATCATGCTATGTTATTTAGTGTATTTTTAATTAATAAAAACTCTCTTAATTGAACGGTAAGATACCCAAATTTTTGTTTTATACAATAATATATTTCGTTAACTATAACATACTAAAAATTCGGATTATTATCTACTAATTTATTTTTTTCTATTACTGGCGAGTCACCCTCCTTAAGTTTACTGAATGTTCCTTGGGGGCCTATAACCAGTTTCATTAAAATCGGTGCTGTTTTTCCACTGTTCCTATGCATTCCGACTTACATGTTCAACTAATATGATAGTATTCGTTCTAGCGTCGATGAATTTATTGCGCTAATACAACTACTATTTAGACAAATATATTTTTTCTCTTTTTAAGATATCACTTTCTCATTCGATAGAAATACCTTAATTCGAATATGTTTATTTCTAAGAGCTGTAAGATTTGATAATTTTTAATCGTGAATCATTCTGTATTTAAAATAAATAGTTAAAATATAGTTTGAACTATATATCCAGATATAGAAACTTCAAGTGTAATCAATAAGTGAAATTAAATTGTTAATGAAAAACTAGTAACAAACTACACCAAAACCAGAAGTGTCTTATGTGCGTCATAGTGTTAATATGTGAGAAATTAATAAACAAAGTGTTCTGTCTACACTACTGACTGACTGACTACTCTAACACCAAATCAAACCAATACATCAATACACCAATACTTCGATGTATGTGAAGACTTGAAGAGAAACTTTTTAAGAGAACATCATGTATGAAGTGACATGTGTACAAAACGGTACAAGAACAGCAGATGATATATGCACAAATAAAATCATGACATCGAAGGTATTACCCCACACAACAACATCACATCTTGTTGATAATAATATGCGTTTATTAAAACAACGTGCAGCAGGGGGTAACAATATAACGAAACCACCAAATGGGACCACACAAAATAATGGTGTACATCAAATTAATGGTGTTAATAAAACTATAAGTGTTAATAATACTACCAACAATAATGGGTTAAAACCGACGGCTGTTAGGACGTCTAAGAATCATCTTAAGTTTAATAAGGTAATACTTAGAAAAATTTATTTGTCGATTTATTGGTCCAGAAAAATTTATATTATTGTATGAATAATTTTAACTTTTTAAAACTTTTAAATCTTATGGGAATACAGTAAAACCTCAATAATGTAAAAATCCCTATAAATCAGATTTCTCAGATAGATTTCAGGGAGTTTCTTGTAATCCATTTCTAAAAAATTTTCCAACTTTCGGATCCATGGGCAGGACCGTTTTTAACCTTTTGAAGGTCCTGGACACAGAAGGATTACATGGTCTCTTTTTGAGAGTGTGCAAAAGTACAGAATGTCTCAGATCTTTATTTTTAGGATCGAATCCGAGGGTGAAAAACTTGATATCTGTGCCTTTCTTTACTTGCTAAAACACGAAAAAGTAGGATGATGTAAGTAAAATTAAATTCCCGTTCGCCCTAAATTGTACGTTTAGTTTTATTACTCAAGTCTTGGCGATTATAAAATGATTATAATCATCGGTCGATTTTCATATATCTTTCTCTCTATCACCCAAACTATAATTTCACAGGCAATATAACTTAAATTAGCCATAAAGTTATCACACAAATAATAAAATAAACAATATGACATTATTATGTACAGATAGTATGAAATATAAAAAAATTATCATCTTTTTTAATCAAAATGTATATATAGGGTGTTTAAAAAATGCACGACACTATTTAAGGTACGTGCTCCCTTGCTCAAAATGAACAAAAAAGTTCATATAAACATATGCCCAAAAATTATTTATTACTGAGATATTAGAGCACAAAGATAAGTGTTTTTGGTATGTTTTCTGCGGAATCTAGGCACGCTTCAATAAAAATTTTTCAATAAAAGTGATTTGCTTTTCTATAAAGACGATTTTTTTTCAAATTGAATGAAGAAACGCTCAAAAACCTATGAGATGTAGTTTCTTACAGGGTCTTTTAGGGTATTTTTGCTGCCAATTACTGTCTAAATTATTTGGTTTACAAAAAAATGTTTCAAACAAAAGATGGTTTCGTTTTTATAAAGAACTTTCTAATTTAAAATGTTCGTCTTATGTTTGCTAGTTATGAATTAGAGAGAAATTTTCCTTAAATTAGAGATTAATTTATTTTTCGAGGTTCGCATATGTCAATTTAAAAAAAGGGGACACCCTATATTTCTCATAGACTGCACAAAATATTATTTTACAAGGGAAACATTCTAAAAACATGTTTTTTTTAGAATAATAAAACGTGAAATCTTGATAAATAATATTAAAAAAATATTTACAAATATTAATAACACTAAAGTGTTGTTGTCAGTCATTATTTCAGTAATGAAGTGAAACAAGGTTACTAACTTTTATTTTATTATGTTCTGTTTATTTTATTTAGAATTTTAACTACCAAGGCAATTAACAATGTTTTTAGAGTAAATACTTACTTACTTCTAGTCTTAAGCTATTTGTGAATGAACTTGTGCAAATTTACAAAATTAATTTCGATAGCTGGTTTATAATCTATAATGGATTATCCGAAACAACCAGAAAATGAATTTATTAGAGTTTAAGTTATAAGAAAAGTTTGGCTGAAAACTCAATTTTGTTTCTGTTGCATTTACTTGTAAAGGATGTTTTTTTAGAGGTTCGGAATTTTAATTTAATAAAAAGGATACTGTTTTTAATATCAATGGGACTGACTTTATTGGAAAGATAATTTTATGCCACCATTAATGTTTGAATATGATTTCGAATGTCCAATATCCATACACTTTCTGAGCAATTTGGGTCGTTTTTCGAAAATAACCTCCCAAAATGTCTCTGGTTTATGTGCGTTGACAAGTAACTTTACATATCTTCAAAGAAAATAATCTTATAAGGTTAGATCGCACGAAGCCAATTAACAGGTCTATTACGTGAATTTAATTAAACATTTCATAAATTTTTATAAAAATAAAAAATTTCAACAATTTGCAAGCGCTCTCGCGTGAGTTTATTTATTATAGAATGGCAAACCAAGCTAAACACAAAGCAACTGCCTGCTGTCAAAGCGATTGTCGAACAAAACAGTGTTGCCCACTCAAAGATTGTGAATTATGTCATAAATTTTGTCTTTTGGATATCAATTGACTGTGACACTCTGTACAAATTTTAAACCTTACAAATATGTTTATATATTTTTATCCCAAATAAGTATATTATTTATTTAATTATAGTTTTACATAATTTAAATATGACTGACATAATTAATATTATTTTTATCTATGATATTAATATTTTATAAAATTGTTTATTCTTTAATTAACTCATTTTTGATTAAGTGAAATTTCAATCAAAATATTTCTATATTTAATCAAAAAAATTACTGACCACAGACCAATAATATGATCGAATAACAAATAGTAAAATTTAAGAAAAATAAAAGCGTTAAATGTCCCCCAAAATAAGAAATTTTTTATGTATTGGCAAAATTAGCAATAGCTATGGCGGACAAATCAATGCAGTATGGGTGTCAGATCCATACTGGTTGGCGATATCACAATACTTCTGGTGGATAACAGCCCTATTCAATACTGTATAATATTACTTATGCTAACATATACTATCGTATCTGTCTCATACCAGCATTGTAGTAAACGCCATACATTTCTTAACGTTCAGTTAATATTAAACATATCTACCAAAAATTGTCAGAAAGATCTAAAAGATTTTAGCATAGGCCCAGAATATTACCTAAGTTTTTATAAATAATTATTGCTGTTGTTTATTTCCTTGAGTAATCATCTGATGATTACATTTTAAAATCATTTTCAATTATAAAACTCATATTCTCGTGTGTACAAATCTAACTTCACATTTTTTTAGTTAATTTTTCTAAGAACATTCTTCATATATTATTATTATAATTATTATTGTTATTATTATAATCATTATATTGTAATTAAGTATTAACTAAAACAGATTGTTAATTAATTACAATTAATTTGAATTTTCTAAGAAGGTCAATTCAATATAAAAATTTATTCTAGCATTTTGGTACGAAAAAACTAAAGTACAATTTATTATTATAAATTTTAAATTGGTTTGTGTCTATGATGTGTAGTATTAGTGTAATTGTTTATATACAGATGTCGTTACCTACAATGATTTCAAATTGAATTATTATTGTAGAATTTTTGTTTTGATTGTAATTTCATTTTATTCAATAGTTTAGTTCAACAGAAGATTATTCTCTTATTGTTGTACAATTACAAAGTATTCAAAAATTCATAATTTTACTTGTTTAGAAAGCATAGACATTAAAAATTAAGATTCTATTTAAGCTTTTAGCCGCTTTAGAGTTTTAAATACTCGCTAAAAAAAGATGAAGCGTATAATTATGGAAAATCAATACGGTATCAATTATGGATTCGAATCCTTATGTTTTTATTCGTTATCACGTCGGTTTATTTCCGAGATATTAATTTTGGCGAACATTGTCTAAAAAAATTCTAAAACTTTGGGATTTAATAGTAAAAGCCCTATTCTGTCGAAAAGTGTTTTCCATAGTTTTAGCATAGGAATTACAAACACCTTGCTGGAAATACCTTAAATATAGCTTAAAAGAATTACTGGAATATTGCAAAGAAATTTTTCAATATTTATTGCGTGATGCATGAACAGAATAGAAAATTCTAACTATAATCTTGTTTAGATAAGTAATCCAAATGAATTTAAATACATGTTTCATACAATTATAAGTTTAAAACGGTCGGCGCGGCGTCAGGAAGGTTTTTGCAATCTTGCTGTTACAAAATTTACTGTTGATTAAGTATGATTTAATATTGTAATTTTATTGCTGAATCTTAGAAAATCTTTAAAAATTAATTTATGTTGCAAATGTATTTTTTAAGAAATATAAATTACACCATCAAACCAAAACACGTGATTGTTTCAGTTGTTCAATTGTTTTAAGCCTTCATAATAAAAATTCTAAAAAACGGGGAATCAAAAAAGCTTGGAAACTATCTAACAATAAAATGAATTTGATTTTAATTACTCTAGATATTTCTACTAAGTCAAAATCCCTTTTTAAGTTTTTACGATTTTTCCTAAAGTCAGTTTTTTATGACTTAATCGGTGGTAAACTTAAAAAATTGCAAAGTTTTATCTCAGATTTCACGACTGTCACGAATTTGTTTCTATAAGTTTTAGTTTTCTTTCTAAGAAGTATTTTAGAATGTCTGCAAGATGTGTTAATAAATGTATTTTTATGTGTTCAATTATGGACCCCCATGTAAGCAATAAAAAAAAATTAAAATTGAAATAATAATAATTTTATTGAATCATAACAACACCTGTGTTAATCATAAAATATAACATTTAAAAGCATTCAGTCAACCTAACCCCTGCCGTAGTCACAACCGCTGCCCGTGTGTTCTATCAAGGTTGTTGCTGATAACATTTCTATTGATGATAACATTCAATTTTATATATACATGTTATTTTAATTATTCCAGTATACTGTGAAAAATAATCAAAATCATTTTCTTATAAATTTTTTAAATTCAATTAATGATTTTCTTATTGTTACAAGAAGACGGCACCAAGCCATTTTATGACAGCTAGAAATTGCAATGACATCAATTTGAATGAATAAAGATGTATTTGATGCAAAAATTTAATAACTAGACTAGAATAAATAGTAATTTGTATTTATTAAAAATGTAGGCAATATTATTACACAAGTGATAGATATTGGCAGGTAGCATAGAGGGGGAGAGGACACCCAAATCGATCGTGGCGCTGTGAACTCAAGTAAAGCTACCCTAAGTATTTTTGATCATTTAACATCAAAAAGATCGCTTGTAATTTTTAAAAGTCCGTCTATTTTCAACGCCTGCTAAAACCTAGTTTAAGTTTGTTTACTATAGTTCTATTTAAAGAATTTAGGTGTTCACATGCTATCACGCATTTAATCGCTCATCTGAACATAGCTTTATATTGAGACGATGCAAAATTATAGTAAATAAAAATTAACGCAAAGGATGTTATTGTTTAAAAAAAAAATTAATTTCTTGTATCCAATAAAAATTGAACATTGTAAAACAATAATACTAATTATGTTATTACATGAACGTCACAGTCATTTACTTGACTTCACTTTATTATTAAAGGTATCAAAAGCTTATCACCTGTGTTTTTCTCTTGATAAGATATGAAAAATAATTGTAATAAAATTTATTTTTAACACACCAAACATCTTGATATAAATTCAATATTTGAAAATTTTCCATATTTATACCATGCATATATTGTAATATGCAAGGTATACTAAGTTTAGTCCCAAGTTTGTAACGCTTAAAAATATTAATTTTAGGAACAAAATTTTGGTATAGGTGTTTATAAAATCACCTAATTAGGCCATTTTCGGTTGTCTGTCCGTCTGTCGAAAAAAGATATCAAGCTACATTTGCATTTCAACATATAAGAGCATCGTTGGTTCAGTGGTAGAATGCTCGCCTGCCACGCGGGCGGCCCGGGTTCGATTCCCGGACGATGCACTAATTTTTTTTAAATGGATTAGAAACTTATGATTAGCGCCAAAGGCGGAATCATTTTATCAATGGTCGGAATTTCCAATAATAATGTGTGGGTTCTTTGATACAGAGAGGGAGTGGCTTGTTCGACCATGAGACGAACCCAACTCTTGACTATCCCGCCCGGTTTTCTGGATCAGATAGCGTAGTTTATCTTCCTCTATGTAAGATTATTTAAGTTGGAATATTCTATTTCCACGTTAACATTATTTGGCGAGAGTGCGCAACTTTTTATAACATGCATATATGTAATATGCAAGGTATACTAAGTTTAGTCCCAAGTTTGTAACGCTTAAAAATATTGATACTATGAAGAAAATTTTGGTTTAGGTGTTCATAAAATTACCTAATTAGTTACCTAATTTTCGGTTGTCCATCCGTCCGTCTGTGGGCACGACAACTCAAAAACGAAAAAAGATATCAAGCTGAAATTTTTACAGCGTACTCAGGACGTAAAAATTGAGGTCAAGTTCGTAAATGAGCAACATAAGTCAATTGGGTCTTGACCTATGGGTCCGTAGGATCCATCTTGTAAACCGTTACAGCTAGAACAAAAGTTTAAATGTAAAAAATCTTCCTTATCAAAAAATAATCAACTTTTGCTAAAAACATTTTTTCGTAAACATCACTGTTTGCCCGTGAGGGCGCTCATTAGGCGTAAATTGTATAGTATGTATTATTATATGGGGATATCAGTTAAGTATGTTTGACATGTACGTATGTGTAATGTGGTAGAGTAATCAACATTATCTATGCATGATATTTCAACAATTAACTCAGTCAATGTTTGTTTTCACTTGTTATTATTGAAAATTTATTAAGTTTTCCGTTTTATTGAAATTTTCAAAAAAAAAAAATATAATGTTTTCTTATCTAAGATGAAATAAGCTTATTTTCTTAATTATCCCTTTTTTTTTCCTGCTTTCTAACTTTGACATTTTTGATTGAAAATCTCCGTAATTAAGTTGTATTACAATTTTAAAAGGTGTCATAACTCTTTCCTTCATTGAGTTTCACAATCATTAAACAATAATGCAATCAAGATCATCAGAATCTTAAGTAATTATTACATAAATTATTTACATTAAAATAAAATAAATTACTAAATGACATATAAAAACGAAATAATAACATTTTTAAGTAAAATTTGCTTAAATGTGAGAAATCAGTACCTAAATCAGCACACAAAAACAAATATTAGCATTAAATTAGTACTTATTTTTTTACAGTATTCTGTTTTTCAAACTCATAACTATACTCCAAGCAAATAAGACATTTGGTTACTCAAATTCTGTTTCTAAATTTTTAATTAAAATCTAAAAAAATCAGTTTTTTGCTGAATTGTGACGACGTGATTTTTTGGGAACGTCCTTGATAAACTAGGATTAAATATAACATATCAACAAGTGAAAACAAACAATTGACTAAGTTAATTGTTGAATACTATGTATAGAAAGTGTTGATTAGTCTGTCACATTACACATACATATATGTCACACATTTATAACTGATATCCCATATAATAGATCCTAGCTTTTCGCATAATTTGCGCTCTCACGGGTAAACAGTGATGTTTACTAAAAAATGTTTCAAACAAAAGTTGAATTTTTTACATTTAAACTTTAATTCTATCTCTAACGGTTTATAAGATGGGTCCTACGGACACAAGACCCAATTGACATATGTTGCTCGTTTACGGACTCAACCTTTCTACATCCTTAGCAAACTTTAAAAATTTGTTTCATCAAAAAGTTTCTTTCTAAATTTAGGCAAATTTTTACACAAATGTGTTAAATATAGTATAAAAATGCGTTGAAAGTACGGGTCTCGACTTTATTATAATTAAAAATGCATAACTTTTCGTTGAGAAACTGCTGGTTTCAGAATTAAGAGAAAATACATCAATAACAAATTGTTAATTTGCTTGGACTAATAGATACTGGTACTCAGGTACTCAGTGTTCATAACTGTACAATTGTTTTTTTTTTACTTTTTAATATTATTTTTATTTACTAGGTTAAATGAACGGAGTCACGCTTTTTAAATGATTTATGCAAGGACAGTATTTTTATTTTGTGTTGGTTTTTTTTTTTTATTACATTAATTATTTACAACAAAATTGTAATTACATTTTTCGTTTCAATTGAAATATTTCGGAAATTGTTGTTTATTTTACTAGTTTTTAGATGAATTTTAAATGAGAGGTATTTTATAATTACTGTTTGTCCCTCGTGATTTAATTAAACTCAACTTGACTTAAAACTTTGAATTCCCTAGATAAGAATCTAGAATACGACAAATTACATAAAGCTCTAACTGTGGTGGGCATGGGTTGGTTCAAACCAATGGTATTGTGAGTAACGTTTTCGAAAATTTACGTTAAGACGATGATATTAAAGATAAAGAATTTTTGTTTTTGTATCGACCTCCAAAAATCAATACCTTGGAACAATACAGGCACAGTGAAAGTCCTGTAAAAGCCCTCTTTTTTCCACGGCCTTCAAAAAAAGTCATTCTTTGCAGCTGTCACGTCGTTCCTTCTAGGCATTAATCGCTCTCACTTGCCGTACTTCATACCTACCTTATTTCAAAAAGAAAAGAAAAAATCAAATTCAGGTGTCTTGAAATCAATTGTTTCATGACGCTTCTAACTTTTATACCACTATGGCGCTAAATGAATGAATAATAATTCGTAACCTACTTTATAAAAAAAAATTAGGTTGGTCTTCATAGATAAATTGATTGTCGGTATACAAATGATACTCGATACATTCAATACTCGTAATAAAAACAAGTGGTATTTTAATTAAATTAAATAATAGAAAGCATACATTAAATTTTTTACTCATAATTTCTCCGAAAATATAGACATATGTACTATATCTAAAGTCAACGGAGAAAGGTGGGAGTCTCTTATAAATCCGTTTCATGATCCCCAGAACACTATGTATGGAGAGATGTCTAATTTTTCATGGACATCATCCCCAAGGGGACTGAACTCAAGTCAGCTGAAATTAAGTAAGACGGGTAGAGGTTAATTTGGAGAGAATTCACTGACGAAAAATCTTTCTTTCGACGTTTTATGACCTTGAATTTCAGAAAATCCTCTCCAAATTGAATTATAGGTTGTAAATGGGTGTTTAGATTGAGTTAGTATCAAGGATGAATTTTTGGAGATATCAACTTCCCCCTTTCCCTGGACGCTTTTTTATATTGTATGTTTTCAAAAATTTGTCAAAGTCAAACCCCATTCCAAAAAATAGCATATTTTTTAATAAAAAATATATAATGAGGGAGGAATATGACTATAGTGATGAAGCTCTGTTGTTCACGACTTTTTTTTTGTATAATGGTATAAAATTCATGAATGAATATGAATCAATTTAATAAACAAATAATTTATTTTATGATGATGGGCTGGTTTGTGCTGGCTGTATCTGTTGGCTGTTTGATGACTCTCTTTCATTGAGTTTTGAAAAGAGGTCAATATCAAATTAATACCATTATTTGTTTTATAAACACATATAATAAATTTTGATTAATTTATATTATAAAAAGAATCAGAAAATAAATGTGTAACCTTTTAGCATCCCACGCACTTATTTTACTCCTCTAACTAAAAAGAATTTATTAAAATTGGGTTCTTTTTTTTGTACACTGTGCTACAGAAAAATGTTTACAACTACTTACTCTAAAATTAAAAGCCCTTTTGTTAGTTTTTACTAGACATGTTGTCGAAATATTGCTTAGGACTAAGCCCTTGGTGATTCAATAGAACCAAAGTATTTAGGACTCAAAAGCTACGGAACCCTGTTTATTTTACTTAGCAGACAATTATTAAAATTTCAATAAGGAATCCAAGAAATTACTTTTCCTATTCGATTTTACCAATTTTAAAAACTATACATTCTAACGATATTTAGCGAAATGTAAGTCTGTTGTATTTTTGTTAATTATATTTTTTAAATTATATGCAATTAATTAAATTACTAATTCAATGCAATAAATGGTGGAAACGCATTATATTATCTTGCTATGCACTAATGTATTTATTTGCGCTCCCACCATATTTATCTAAAATTGTGAACAGATATTTGAATAATATTGAAGTTTTATTTATTATTCAGGTATTGTGAATAATTATTAATTGAGTTAGCTTCAATTGCGAGCTTCATTGCCAAAGAATTCAGTAAGGATGAAGACCTAAGGACTATCCAAGAGGTAGTAAAATTAATGTTTAGCGAGCTTGACTAAACAGGAGGTGGGAAATGAAATGAAATTCACCGGGTCATCTAGTTTCTTAATATACAATTTCAGCTAGTTTCTTACAATAAAATTTCATTTCGAGTATCATGCTATTTATTTCAATAACTATGTATTCAAAGTCAACAAAAATGCATCCTCATAGCTATTATCATGTTAGAAAACGAAACTTCATGAAAAAAGAACTCGCTAAATTCAACTTTATAGCTTTTCTTCTTATTTCTGGATTCAATGAATTTTGAAACTCACTGTATCTGATAACCATAAAGGTTAAACTTAAATGTATATATTTATATAATGTTGTGACAACTTCCTTATAAGACATCACAGTTTTATATTTTTGAAGGTCAATGGTATTCAACTGTGTTTCTTTTTTGTATTTATTATTTCGAATAAAACAAAGCCGAAACTTCATGACTATTTATAGTTCTTTTATCTTCACGAAATTTTATATAGATTATATTATTGATATTGAAACGTATGTCCTTCGAATAACAATTACCTTAAACAAATTGATTTCCCACTCCCTGTGTGTGTGTGTGTGTCTGTCTGTCTGTGGCATCGTAGCGCCTAAACGAATGAACCTATTTTAATTTTTCTGGTTTCGTTTGAAAGGTAATTTAACGGAGAGTGTTCTTAGCTATGTTTCAAAAGCAAGTTTAAGGTTCCGCACCCGAAAAAAACTGAAAAAATTATCGACCATCTTCAAAATGCAGTAAGGAAAAACTTGGGACTAAACTTAGTATACCTTGCATATTACATCTATGCATAAAAAGGTAATTTAATAGTGTTCGTATATATGTTTCAAGTGCGAGTTAAGGGTTCCGTACCTGAACTCGTGTTCTAGCTAAGAAACAGAATTATGGCACAATTGATCTTAGAATATTGATAACAATCAAAAATTCTTATAATGACGTAGTCACTACATATTATAAAACAAAGTCGCTTTTTCTGTCCCTATGTCCATTTGTACGCTTAAATCTTTGAAACTACGCAACGGATTTTGATGCGGTTTTTTTTAAGGAATTATCGAATATTTACAAATATACCTAAGTGGGGTATCAAATAAAAGAGCATGACGTGTACATTACAAAACTGTTATCCCACGTAAGGAAATGTGGAGGAAGGGGTGCAAGTGGGGATCTTGCCTAGCAAAGCGGGTAGTTCACAGCTAGTTAACTTATAATATACACCTAGTTAACAATATCAACCCACATCTAAATCATGAAATAATAATATCTTTGGTATAATATCTGTGTGATCAAAATTTGGTAACCAAAGCAAAAAAAAACTGTATTAAATATCTGTGGTAAAACTAACTACTTAATATACCATATGAAATTCGATTATGACATTATTTTATGGTTTCAGATATTTAATATATTTAAAAAAAAATATTTTAAATTAACATTAAAATTCGGTAGCTGAAAGTAAATACATCTAATTTTATGAAACAGTCGAGAAATCGTGGAGAAAGTTAGCGTCATTTTTACGAGCCGGTTGTCTTCAGAGTGGTACAAGTTGAAATTAAATCGAAAAACTTATCCAGGGTAAACAAAATGCTAATATTTTGTATTTCGTCGCAGAAAACTTGAATATTTTTTAACATATCAATTTGTTTATATCCTCCTAATACAAACAGTGAGCCTATGTCTTTTGCACATAAGGTCCTCGTGATCTTTATGTGCTCATAACCGTCAAAAGGCTAAAGATGACCCTGTGATCCTTAACAATACTTCATCTTGATTTGATTGCCTTTTTAAATTTGTTAAAGATGTTTCCAAAAGGTTTAAGATGACTCTGTGATCCTTAACGATACTGCATCTTAATTTGATTACCTTTTAAAATTCGTTGTATTTACCTACGATCTTAAAAAGTTAATATTTATAAAAAAAGGTATAAAAATAATATTTCCACCCATTTAGTTAAATATTTTTAACATAAAAAATTGTAATGTGCATATCCTTAATTGTATCAATCTTTTTAAAAGAATATAGGTGTGCTTTTGTTTACTGTGTTCGTTGGTATAATCATTTAAGTTTATTAATCAACAACGGATTGTTTTTAATACTACTAGGTGATTCATCATTCAAGTAAATGTACTTTGTATTGATAATTAATTAATTTCTTGTAATTAATTATGTAAAGTCAAAAAACCTGTTTACAAACAAAACTGTACGTTCATTATACACCTTCAATAGCCTTAGGTCATTTATGAATAATTTATTGGAAAATCTTTTTGAAAAATAAAACTTCATTAAAAGTAACTGAAGCAAAGGAATTAACCTTACTGTAGTGACGACAATCTTTTCATTATGACATAATCTGTACATTGTAATGAACTGTCTGTTTGTCTGTTCGAATAGGCCTTTTCATCATGTCATAAGCGCAAGTGCAGAGTTTATTTTTTCGTACTGACAGCAATAAGTAGGACTAAGATAGAAGATATTTGTTATTCATTTTATTACATTGGTTATAAATCATTTAGTACGAAACAAATGTGAATCGTAATTTTAAAATGAAAAGCCCTATGGTTAAAGATCAGCAGACTTTCCCCACAAGTCTAAGAATCTCATGAAAAAGAATGTTATTTTCAAAGGCAAACATCTTATGCCGGCATTTGATTTGAAGTTTTCAGGTTCAATTTCAACTTCATTCTGATTCTTAACTGGCAAACATTAGACGAACACTTTAAATTAGAAAGTTATTCTTTACAAAAATGCAAACTTTTTTGTTTGAAGCATTTTGTTGTAAACCCGATAACTTACGCAGTAATTGATTGCTAAGCTTTAGTAAAAAGTGTCTAGATTCCATAGAATCAATTACACGATATAACCTTTTCCCTGAACTGTACGGTTTGACCCTGATGCCATGAAACCTGATGAAGTCTCAGAAACAGATTGCTAATTAATAAAAGATAAAAAAGTTCATCCTTTCGGTATTCGGGCAGTTCGAACGATTATAATGTATCCAATTGTGGACTTACCTTAGACAGAGTGAATACTAAAGAAATTTTTGATCGATTTATTATCAGAACGAAGACATATCGTTTGATATCGATCGTTAATTCCGTTCAAAACTACATTCGAGTTGACCGACAAATCAATCGGTTAATCAATCATAAACTAACTTATGATAGTCTGTAATTGTAGTTTAGAAAATAAAATCGTGAGAATAATTTTAGTTTGAAGATCTCAACCCTAACTTTATCTTTTATTAAAGAAGCCTTATCAGTTAGTATTTATTAATAAATAATAAATATATCAGATATCATCAAATTTTATAACAAGCAAGGATATTTTAACTTCCAATCGATTTTAATTTCAGTCATTTTTCATCGATATATTATTGAATCCTTGAAAAATGAGGAAATATTAAATAACGCAAACTTTAAGTCTCTCGAATCGACCGCGTCCTAGATTCTACAATAGACAGTAGACTCCAATAAGTATTTCAAATTGTAGACAGACACACTTAGACACAATTGCATGACAATTATGTATTGGTCATACATAATTCAATATCCAACCGCATAAAAATTAAAATGAGGTTTAAATTTAAAAAAAACATATCGTATTTGGTAACAAAAAGAATATAAAAACCAATAAAGTTACATTAAGAAACATTTTTGTATTATAATAATAACTAGCTCGACCCGTGCAGAATTCCACTCCTGTAGTTACCTTTATCTGTAGCTACCCTGTACTCGTGGCTAAAAAAAGAAGAGAAGAGAGCATCTGTAAAAACTAACATGTTTGCCTAATAAACTTATGATTTAAATTTATGATATTTTTTCGTTAAAATTATTTTTCTATCGTGTTTTTCCCTAAGCGGTACATTTTTAGACCGTGAGTATATTTTTTGTCAAACCTAGACAAATAAGCTTAAAAATGAGGAGTTAATCATGGAATTTGATATAGGAATAAAGAAGATAGAGGTAGGACAGAAATAAACTTGCTAGAGTAATAATACATAAGATAATAATAATAATAAGTGGTTGGTTGACTGACTTGCCAACTAAAGAAAGTTAAAGAACCAAGCATGGCATGGCATGGCATCTCTTCTCTCTGTTGATGGTAATTCTATGAATCAGCACTTCCGCGGATCGGATGTATTTTGTATTATGTACGCTACCAACTATTAAATATTAGGTACATGCAGTAAAATGAAGTAATAAAAATGTATTATTTTTATTAGACATCTATTGTATTAAATTACCTAACAAATTATGGTACATAACAATGTTTTATAGGCTAACGTCATAAAAACTATAACATATTCTTCTCAAATGTTTGTTATACTTGATTGTTTTAATATAATCAGGTTTCTTTTAATTTTTTTTGATTGAGGTAAAAAACTAACTTGTGAATATTAAGGCTAAATTTAAAAAATGGCGGACTCCAAAATATCCGCCATGCAAATAAAAATTCGATCCTTTACACAAAACTTTATCTTTATATCTCTGCGAAAAATCATCAACTTTTGACTCGAAATAGCTAATTTTAAAACTTGTTCTTTCTAGTTCTCGAATCTCTGGCTTAAAAGTTTTCATCACACCTTGTCGCTTTTAATGAAGGGTTGAAAAATTGATAAATGGTCCTAAATTTTATATGAAGTTTAGAAGCGTTCCAAAATTTTAAAAGTTATTTGTTAAGAACGCTTAAAGCTTTCTTTTTAAAATGATTTTTGGACCAAGATATTCACTTTCCAAGCAAAATTGACACTTCTGGATTTCATTTTTAATTCTTGTAAAACTGCGTAAGTGTAAAATTTTCAATAAAAAAAGTATGAATAATTTTGCCAATATATACATTTCAAGTATCGATTTCAAAGTTCAATTTAATTATTTTATCACTGATAACAAAACTTACATAATGACTTTTTTTATTATATTGATTCTTAAATGTAAAAACATTATATCATTGCGACATTTTCTTTCTAAGAAAAGAAATTGCTCGAAGATAAGAGGGAAGCATGTTTTAGTGGGTGTGGATGTTTGTGGGTCATATACCTTGGACTTTTGGATTTGATTTTAATTGCAGCGCTTCAATAAATGATTTTAATGCTTTTGTGTAAACAGAAGAAAAATTATCTTAAAAATTTGACCTTGAAAATTTTTAATTTAAAGATAAATTTTATTTTTTCACCTTCTATTGAGATTTAAGTGAATTTTTATCTGAAATATTACTTTAATATGTACATTTATTGCCTACAAGGTTAAAGTAAATTAACAAGTGAAAACAAACAATTGACTGAATTAACTGTGGAAATATCCTGTATAAATGTCAGTACTTTTAATATTGTTTTATATAATTAGAAGAGTTTAAAAACTATTACAATTTTGGCTCGAAAAAGTATTTTGTAGAATTTTCTTTCGAGAATGTTTCACTAGATTACTAGTTTAAGCCACCTGCAAATTTTCAACTGCCTTTCTTTTATAGTTGAAAACGGGCATCAAAGTTTTGTCTTAATTTACGCTTTCGCGGGGAAACAGTTTACGAAAAATATTTCAAACAAAAGTTGTTTATTATTTTATAAAAAAACATTTTTTTAAATTTAAACTTTTATTCTAACTTTAATCGTTTACAAGATGGGTCCTACGAGTCCAAGACCCATTTGCCCTATGTTGCTTATTTATGAAGTTAAACTCACTTTTTACGCCCTGAACACGCTATAAATATTTCAGCTTTATATCTCTTTTCGTTGTTGAGTTAACGTGTTGACGGACGGACAATGGGGTTTGGACTATAATTAGATGATTTTATGAATAACTAAACCAAAATTTGGAACTAAACTTGGTATACCTTGATATATATTTCATATATACAGAGTATAATAACATATTATTTTAATATTTGTTCTGTAAATTAACAAGTTGCATAGTTTTGGAGAAAAAAATGGAAACTTAAACAAAAAAGTTTTAAACAAAAGTTGTTTAATTTTTCAAACGAAACATTTTTTTTACATTTTTGAATCATCTATACCAAAATTTGGTAGCGTAGTGTCAATATTTCTAAGTGTTTCAAACTTGGGACTAAACTTAAGCTACATAGGGTAATATAAAAATAATTTATTTGTTAAAATTATCGAAAATTTATAAAAACTTTTAAAAAATAATTAGTATTTTAACATAAAATAATTTTGCCTAAATCGTACACCTTTCACAATTCATACTACGTTCATTTATAAATATTCTTTTTGTGAGAAAACCCTTAAATGATTACAATAAAAACAAAAAAAAACATATTGTACACATTGATTTTACCTGGTAATTTTACCTGAGGTCATCTCAACTCAATAATAAAGTCTACCCTTAATAAACGGTATTTCAATAATGAACTTCATTTCAGTCAGCCATCCATGTACCTTGAACAGTATCACAGTATCAGTACGTCTACGTCTCACAGTTCAAACTCTCTCATGCTATTTAATTAAGTAGTACGTTCTTTTTAGGTAATGCTTCTATGAGAACCAAATTTTACTTCGCTTCAAGCTTCAATACACATGATTTTTTAATTGAATTAAATGTAGGAGTATTTTAGAGAAACTTTGTAAAATAATCCTTAAAATTTTTTATGTAAACATTACAAAAATGTTCATTCTTAAAAAATAACACCTAAAATAGATTCCCACGCAAGGACATCCGTGAGAGTTGGGTGTTAAATTATACCGAAAAGCAAATTGGCAATAACCGGAAATACAAAAACCTTCTGATTGAAATGATTTCCGGTCATTTCAGATTCACTTATGAGATTGAAAGATTGCGGCTTATCCAAACTATAACAAATGTCTACATATTCTGGCAAAATGTCCTTATAAAGCCAGAATGTGTACCCTATCTTGATCGAAATTTGGCAATCCAAAATGAAACAGTTTAAGTGGAGCGAGCCTTCCCTTATTATTCGTAAAGCAGATGAAACAAGTCAGGTATGATCGATAGGAAACAAAATTTTAGAAAAGCCATTTCGTCAGATTTAGACGATATATTTGTGATAGCGTATTATTAACGTACCTCTGTGATTGCCCAACTCATGCTACGCACTCGTTGTGCAAATTTCTCGCATGCTTACGTTAATAATGCTGTTATTCCACCAGCATCGTAAATAACTATACCAAAATTGACTTCCTTTTAAGTAAAAAAATTTCTCAATTATCCGACAACTGTTCATTTTTTTGTTTGCAATTAATAAGGACCTATCGAAGTATCGATAGTCGGGCCAACTGTACACATAAAATAAAAAAAACCAGTATTTTGAAACAATTTGTACAACAAATACTGTTTTTTATATCCACATACAATACACCGGTCCGGTCCCCGTTGCAGTCCTCCGGTGTGCATTGAGAGAGACTACCTTTACAAATTAACATATTCCAACGTATAAATACAAGTATGCTGTACAGTGTACGCACATGTGTGTGACACCTGTCGAACTGGTCGTGTTTTGGACAAATATTTGTAACAAAAACAAAACAATGTACTCTCCATAATATTATTTTTGTTGGAAGGTACCTCTATTAAGTATCATACTTCGCTGATTTTTATAACAATTCATCTAGGCAACACTACAAGAATGATGACGTCATTAGAGCGTGTCCATGAATAAAATTAATTCATTTAGAAAAAATTTTATTCAACAGCTGAAAAAAAAAAAGAATCTAAATTAGCGTTAGAATTATACTCGAGTGAATGTAGTTGAAAAAAATGTGTTATTCCTCCCACAATTATTGTTTTACCCATTTTTATACCATGTATATGAAATATACCAAGGTATACTAAGTTTAGTCCTAAGTTTGTAACGCTTAAAAATATTGATGCTATGAACAAAATTTTGGTATAGGTGGTCATAAAATCACCTAATTAGTCCATTTCCGGTTGTCTGTCTGTCGCCTGTCATCACGATTACTCAAAAACGAAAAGAGATATTAAGCTGAAATTTTTATAGCGTGCTTAGGACGTAAAAAGTGAAGTCGAGTTGCTCATTTACGAATCCCGGCTTCACTTTTTACGTCCTAAGCACGCTATAAAAATTTCAGCTTGATATCTCTTTTCGTTTTTGAGTAATTGTGATGACAGGCGACAGACAGACAACCGGAAATGGACTAATTAGATGATTTTTTGACCACCTATACCAAAATTTTGTTCATTGCATCAATATTTTTAAGCGTTACAAACTTGGGAGTAACCTTAGATTTAAATTAAATGAATATAAATTAGTTGCTAACTTGTCATGTCATGTGACGGTCGAACTACCTTAAGACTTTTGAAACTCGTCTAGGACTAACTTTTCTCAAATTTTTTAATAAATTTTATCAGCTCTTTTTGCACAAGAAATGTTTAAAACATTTTGCAAAAGATTATTTTGGGAAGGGAAAAATCTTAGTGACCAAAGTAAAAAATTTTGTGAGAAAATAAAGAAAATATGAATTTACGTTTTTATACATTTAAAAAATCAATTCTTGAAGTTAGAGGTTTGGGAATTCTCGGGGAAAATAATAACAAATGACATTTTGATGAATGTGGTACAGAAGAATAACGAAGAATTACATTTTTTTCGTGTCCAAATGTCGAAGTCTTTTTTTTTTTTAAATAATAATTGGATCACTATATTTTTTACCATTGTCAATTATATTTGACAAGAGTTTACTTCCGTATTACTCATATAAGTTAAATACAATCAAAATCAAATAAAAAAAAAAAATTGAAGAAAATTTATCTAAATTGACTCGGATACAAAAAGTAAATCTCTGTACGTTGGATGCTTAGTAATGTTTTTTGTTTTGATTTCTGTGTGTCCTCTGCTCTGTACATAATTGTTATCATGTTTGTCTCTTTCTATAAATCATTGTTACTTGTTTAAATAATTACATTATAATTACTGGTGTTTTAATTCAAAAAAATTTTATTCGTGGTTTGAAAAACTGTTCTTTTGTGTAATAAAAAAAAAATTATGATATAATCACACGCCACTTCTATATACAGACGGAAAATATTTAAGTTCAAAATATTTACGTTTATGATCCCCAATTAAATAAAGAGGAAGATATAGGTTAGTAACGTCAGTGTCTGATATCACCATAGAGATGCATAAAAGAGATGGACAATCAATCTTTGAATACTCATAACTTCTTCGTTTTTTAACTAATTTTAATTTCACTTTCAAATTTTGTCATGGTATGAAGTCTAGTTTTTAACCCCCGAACTAAAAAATGGGGTGTTTGATAAGTTTGACCGCTATGTATCTGTGTGTTTGTCCGTTTTTGGTATCGTAGCGTCTAAACGCATGAACCGATTTTAATTTTTTTGGTTTTGTTTGAAAGGTAATTTAATGGAGAGTGTTCTTGACTGTGTTTCAAGTTCGAATTTAGGGTTCTGTACCTGAAAAAACTAAAATTTGACGATGATCTTCCAAATCGACTCAGTTTGGAAAAGTTTTTAAGGAAAAAGGCAATTTAATGGAAAGCTTAGGTTTCCGTTACCGAAAAATTTGTCGGGCATTTTTTAATTGTCATTTTTATGGGTAATATGGCAAATTCGACATCAGGCAACTACTGTATTGTCGAATTTACCTGAATATGATACACAATAATCAAAAAATATCTTATGTTACTGAACTCGAAAATATTTGAATCGGGAGTTGGGAGAGACTACACGATTTCGCAAGTCTCCCGATCAAATCTGGAGAGATAGTATTAGATATCAAGTCTTCCGATCAAATCTGGAGAGATTGTGAATAGTTTAAAAGCATTAGATCAAAACTTTCCCTCATAAATTCGATCAATTTCAGTACAAGTTGGGTGCATAAACAATTAACTACTCTTGTTGAGCATTGAAAACAATAGTTTTACGTAAGCAGTGCCTTTACCTGTGTATAGAGGTAATTAAAACACATACAGTCTGCTTGATTACAAGCTAAAGTTGTATTTGTTACTGAGTCACTTGATCGATGTAGTTGGGGCCGCCGCAGTTGTTATGTGTGGTTTAAGTATACTTTATACTTGCTAGTTAGTTTAGTATGTACTTACCAATGTGATTGTGAGTATGGATGGATGAATGAGGTATAGAGCAAGAGCGCAACATATTGAGGAGAGTTTGAATGTAGCAAGGTGGCCCTGTCCAACAACCCACAAACATAAAGTGGGTACCTGCTTTTCATTATACACGTTGCAAACATTTTATTATATATTTTTTTTTGTGATTAGTTATTGAGTAACATAATACCCAATTGAATTGTTCAAACCAGATAAAGGTTTTTGATATCAGTAATCATTTTTACTGATAAAAAAAATTATACCACTTTGTGTGTTTGCAAGTTAATTGTTCTCTTCCATCCAAAGTCAGAACTTCAAATGGTGATTTTGTAGTGTTTTTTTTAATAAGTGTATTCGTTTATTGTTTTTGAAAATTGTGTGAAAATTTGTGTGGTTATTTGCTCCTCTGTGTGTGTAATGTTTGAAAAAATTTGCTACAGCTTCAAGTTCATCATTGATGCAAACATCGCTGCTACTGCTGCTCAGTTGAGTCATCCAAAAAGTTCGTTTAATATTTCATTCAAGTGGCGATTGTTATCATTTCTTGAGCGATACATGTTTTTTTGTTGGCTTTTCTTAGAATTCGATGATATACATGAATAATGTAGAATAGAAATATCGAAAAAATTATTGTTAAATACACTCTTATTTACCTGTGAAAATTTAATGAAACGTGATAAGATAACAATGAAAATGCTCGATATCTTGTTTCATTATTAGAGATATTTGAAATATACAGTGTGTCCCGAAAAAAGGTTGCTTGTCGAGAAAATAAAATTTCCGTATACAAATCTTCAAGCACGATATAGAGTGACCATTAATGAAAATCTGTATAAAAATTTAAAAGTAACTCCGACCATAAACTTTGAGAGTTTATTTATATTCCAATCAAAATTATTTTTCCAAAAAAATTTTCCCCAAAATAATGAATACATACTTCTCTTTTTAATACTTTTCCCATTTTTTACTTTCGACAAGCAATGCTTTTATAATTGATGCACAACTGTACAATTTCGGAGACACCCTGTATTCCAATGAAAAATTTGTATTTGATGATCCTACTTTCTCGAAAATGATCGTCCGTCCGTCCTAAAAGTGGCGAATTCTATCGGGGATAAAAGTTATACCTGCATTTCTTCTTCCCTAATAAAAAATTTGCAAACAATCCAAATAGAAGTTTCTTGTTTAACTCGTCGAATTCTAATAAACTCCATCATCAAATATTTTCGCCCAAAAAAAAATGAGAATATTCCCCAATTAATGATCGGTTCTCTATTTTACTTTTTCTTTTTATCAGAATTGTGAGACCAATATGAATTCCGATTTGAATCGAGATCATTTTGGACGAAAGTCATTTCGTATTGTACCAAAGAAATTAGCAACATTCACCGCACCGGATCTTCCACCGGAAACAATTCATCAAGATGAAGAACCTAACGATGTTACAACTACATCAACTTATCAAACACGATTAGCTCAATTTGAGCGACAATTAGTTCTGATGCAACAGAAAAAGAATGAAAATGCAATTAATAATAACGTATCAAAAATTCCTATACCACCTGCACGAAATCCACAACCTACTCCTCAAAGTGATTTTGAGAAATTGAAGCACGAAAGATTGAATAAAAACGGCTGGGACAAGCAAAAAGTTGATGTGATGTTAAAACCAAATTTTGTGCAATTAAAATCAATCCTAGATCCTCCATCAATAAATTTACCTCCTCCCACTCCAGTCAATAACATTGATGCAGTGGATGCAAGTGCGAAACATAATTCAGCCTTGGCACTATCACAATTGGAACAACAAATAATCAAAATTGAAGCGAACATGAAAAACGATTTACTCGCACCTCCTTCGCCGCAACAAACAGTGAAAATAAATCGATATGGAGAACTTGAAAACCTGTTAAAACCAGGAATTAGTACGGAAGTAACCCCGTCTCCATATTTACGTAATGATTCTCAAGAGTTGGGTGAATTTCATCGAGGGGAGACTACACGAAATAGTACAGGAAATGCAACAACAGTTGTACGTAATCGTCCACCAACAGGTGTTACAATTAGTCGTGCGGCATCGGATGCTCAAGATAAGCCAATTTTAAAACCAAGATTTAATGTGCCTAAAACTGCTCATCATAAATATTCAATTGAGGTATTGTTATTATCAAAACGATTTTTAATTATTATTTTTAAGTTGATAACAGAATATGATGGTAAGGGTGTAACCTTCTAAATACCGCGTGTTTCAGGTGAAGTTTTAACAAATATGTTAATTTGCGTGCAAATGATTTGAAAATTTTCTCATTTTCAAGGTATTTTTATAGTACTTAAAAAAGTATACGATATCTTTTTTCGCTAATAACTCGGAAAATATTGACTTTTCGAAATATACTTGATTGGCACTTTTTGCTTAGAATTCACCACTCTATTCCCTAGAAGGGGTGGTTACAATTCCTGCTCTTAAAGCTCAATCCCAAATTTTCTTTGAAATCATTTGCTTTAAGTCAAAATTTAGAGATTTCGCCTTTTTTCTTCTCGTACACTGGACGACTGGAGTAGTAAGATTTTAACCCAAACTTTGTATCACTTAGAAATATTAATAGTAGCTAAATACTAGAGATAGGAAGCTATTTTTTTAAAGCATTTTGTGCAAACGCAAGAGATAATATTAAAAAAGGAAGCATCCAATTCTGTTAATTTCAGATTATTCAAAAAAAATGAAGTTTGTGGGAATTAATATCGAAATTTAATGTCTACACCTGCCAGGAAGCCAGGAACATTTTCCTCCTAAAACTAGGTTGTGACACAATTATTTGTGGATATCAACAATGTTGTTTCGTAATTAAAGTATACATAAAATTTGACGTGACACATCCGGTAAAATCTGCTGATTTGAGAGCGATTAAAGCGCCAATGTTGAGGTCTTGAATTGAGTGTTACCAACACCTGAAATAATTATGCATACGTTTTGTGTTAAAATTGAATCACATGATTTTATCAGCAAAATATGATATACTTGAAGCAAATTCAAGTACTTTAAAGTTATCATGAAAATAAATGTAACACTCTTCAACAAATTTTTATTGCGTGATTTTTATTTTTAAATTATTTTTCTGTTTCGAAATATTATCTTTTTTATTGAACGAAAATTACTAATTTTAAAAATTTTTCCAGGCTGTATTGGGGAAACCATAGTAATTTACAACATTACTGTCAAAATGTAGAAGTAAATTTAGTTGCAATTGTTATTCCATAGATATATTCACTTCTTGACGTCATTTTTTAATTTTTTTGGGAAATATGAAATATTCTTTCGCTTTGCCTCGATAATTTTACATTTATTTTCATAAAAAAATAATTTCCCCACAATTTAAATTAAATTTTATGTATTTATAATGAATGACATTAATGACAGAGGAAATATACCTTGATGATTAAGTATATATTTTTCTTTTGATAAAAACACAATAATGTCTAATCCACAATTAAATATGCTGTGACGAATGTTTCTAATAAAACTTTTAAAATAGAAAATTTTTTAATTTCACTGAATAAATATTTTGAAAATATTCAAACAAAGCATTTTTCATCTAGGTTTAATATTTAGAGAGATGCTTCTGTTTGTAGTTCGAAAATACATTTGATGTTTTGCTTAAGGATGTATGAGCATGGTAGTGGGGGCACAAATTTAAAAATAGATATTTTCAATTTTGATGATAAATTTATATTATTACTTGACGATATAAGACGAAAAGTAAGAATAAAATTTTTCGATATCTGGCTTAATTTTCAAAATATCGAAAATTGAAAATTTTGTTTAATTATTTAGCTTTCGATATTTCCAAAACCAAGACACATATCGAAAAATTTTATTCTAATTTTTCGTCTACATTCATGAAGTTATAACAAAATTCATCATCAAAGTTGAAAATAAGATAAAAATAATTTCAACCCTTAATCTATCCTGCTCTTACATCCCTTATATGGACGGTGACACTTAGTTTTTTTCTTTTCTAATTCATTGCTAATATGTTTACAATCTATTAAAAAGTTTTTTTTAAATTTGTTTTCATTCATTCCAAATGAAAATTATCAAAAACTTCCAAAATATGTCGTTTTTTGAGATTCCTCCATAAGAGCCAATGTATTTTATATCGATTTTTAATGACTTTTTTCTTAAAAATTTGCACGGATACCTAAGCTGAAATTTTAACCACATATATTCTTTGAGTAAAAGACTACCTACAAACAAATTTTGAGCCTTTAAATCAAACATTGTTGTCATGCTCATACATCCTTAAAATATGATTTCATAAAAATTTATATATATATTTTTTTAAAGTTTATTCTCTTTAGAGGTTTACATGATGTATATAAATCCAATAATATTTCTGAAGCAATTAACATTAACTTTGATATTATTATAGGGCTTCCTTTTTAACTCGAGTCTAGGAAGCCAGTGTCACCTCGTACCTGATGGATTGATAAGTCGTTGACATGTTACCTACACAATCGTGTGTAGTAAAAACACATCGATTTCTCATTTCTACATGATGAATTTCCTAACTTGTTAAAATAATTCTCATACTATTCTAATAATATTTTATTTTTCTTTTGTAAAATTTTAACAATAGATACAATAATATTTATTTAAGAAATAGTTCTATTTCATTTTAGACCGTTATCTCATAACTAAGCGAAATTTTTATGATTCTCTTTGTTTGCCATTTTGAAGAATTGATCAAGATAAGTTTTTGTACTAAAATGAAGGTTTTAACTGTGGTTCGAGTGTTGAGTTTATGAGAGTAGGTTCCTAAATTAAAAAATTCCTAATTAAACAAAGAGAAAGATATAGGTTAGTAACGTCAATGCCCGATATCAACATAGAGAAACATATAAAACTTTGTTTTGCTAAAAGGAGATGGACAACAATCTTTGAATGTTACGATCACTTCTTCGTTTTTTAATTCAATCAAACTTTGTCATGGTATCAAGTATAGTTTTACATTTTTATGCGTAATATGACAAGTCAACGACAGGCAATTACCACCGCATTGTGGTTTTCAATGGCTGTCTTTTACCGCCCATAAACAAGCGAAATTTAAAAAATTGAAAAAAAACCCGGACAAATTCTGACGGAGCTCTAATGTCGCACTGAAACATATCTAAGAACCTTCTCTATTAAATTATCTTTTTCTTTAAAGTCTTCTCTAAATTGAACTGATTTTGAAGGTCATCGCCTATTTTTTAGTTGTTTCGGGTACGGAACCCTAAACTCGTGCTTGAAATATAGCAAAGAACACTTTCCATTAAAATACCTTCCAAACTAAAAAAAAATCATAATCGGTTAATCTCTTTAGGCGCTATGATGCCGCAGACAGACGGGCAGACACACACATACACACATAGCGATCAAACTTATTACGCCCCTTTTTTGGTTTAGGGGAAAAATTTGTATATTTTTTTTACAATTAAATTTTGTCCAGGTTTGTGTTCCAAAGTATGAGACAAGGACACTGACCCACAGACAAGAACAAACACACATAATGACTGAGGAACTATTTTGATCGACTATACTCTAGCAGACATTAAGTTATTGTCAAAAAATACAAAAACTCGGGATTTTCATAAATTCTACATTCGAGGAATAGTTAAAACTTCTAATTTCTTTATTATAAAACTAACCTTTACCATTCCTCA
This sequence comes from Chrysoperla carnea, assembly GCF_905475395.1. Classification (NCBI taxonomy): domain Eukaryota; kingdom Metazoa; phylum Arthropoda; class Insecta; order Neuroptera; family Chrysopidae; genus Chrysoperla; species Chrysoperla carnea. Next base: position 6,108,974 of record NC_058338.1, on the reverse strand, counting down.
CAAAGGAAGATAAAAAGAATCATAAATAGAAATTTCGGTTCATTATGAGCTCACGGTCTGTCAGTATTAGTGCTTTGTAGTATAGTAATAATTTAATGTTATTAAAAGTTGATTTTAATCAATTCAAACACTGTTATTCCGGATCTTTGTTGTTGTTATAATATTTAATTACCGTTAATGTTTCTTACTTGTGTTTTTTAATCTCTCGATTATAAAAATAAATGACTGACTGGCTGACTGACATCTGTTTAACAAAGAAAGATCACTTATTTATTTTGATGTAATTAAGGCTTTTTAATTCAATTACTTTAGAATTTGTTTTTTTTTTTGTGACTTTTTGTTTAGAAGAGCGAAACGTTTAAGAATCAACAGGTCTGTCTAATGTTAATCTAAACAATTAAATAATTTATTGAGTAAAGTTGTCGCAAGACCTAACAAAATAGTAACACAGTAGGATATTTCACTTCTGACTTTTGGAGCTAATAATTAGAAGCGATTTCGTCTATTAGGATTCATAAAATATCGGAACTTCCCCAGATGTTGAAGACCATGAGAGACTAAAATTTATAGTAGATTAGGTTAGGTTAGAGTGGCTGTCCTGGGGTGGGACACACTTAGACCATAGGGTCCGTTGTGATACCGTAAAAGGGTTGGCCCATCCCCGGTCACTACTCCATGAACCATTTGGAGCTCTTTAAGAACAGCAAGAGGGCTTTGACGTCGACTGAATTTTGGTCGGAGAGGTCGTCAAAGAGAGGCTGGCTCAAGTAAGTCCATCTCCTGATGACAAGAGCTGGACAGTGACAGAGAAGATGAGACAATGCCTCCTCCTCGTCATCACTGTGACAGCTCCTGCAGTAGTCGTGATACACTGCCAGGCCTAAGCGTTCAAGATTTATAGTAGGACGTTTTTCCTTTATAGATTAGAATCATTTTGGCCTCTTTCGAACCGAACTACTTTTACCTTGATCATTTTTCTCTAAAGACCTTATTTTCTGAGTAATACTTTTCGAAAACCTTGTATGATAAAAACTACATTCATCAGAAATATCAGAATAAAAATAGGAAATGTTGCACTTGAGAATCACAACCTTGATGGAATCACTTAAACTGGCATGTGATATTCACGCCTACGTTAGTGTTTCTTATATCACAAATGCTCTCGTCTATTGAAAATATACCTTTTAAAAGCTTTAATCTGTAACGTTAGAAGCTTCTCACCTATAAAACCATTATTTAATAATCCATACATATGTAAGCTTTCGAGGTGATTATAATAAAATCATCTTGAAAACGTTTTTTAAATTTCGTTAAATTCTTTAAAAAAACCGAGTAAACTTAAGGGTGTTTTTTTACGTCACATAAGAAAAGAAAGATAGTCACTCTTACACACAAGGTAATTAAGAGTATTTCTCTTCTCGCTTCCTCAGAGTACATACAATATTTGTTATAATCTAATTTGCGCCTTCACGGATAAACAGTGATGCTTAAAAAAAAATGTTTCAAACAAAAGATGATTTTTTTTCTTATAAATCATTAAAATAAATTTATGAATTCATACAAAAATTTCCTCAAACTAAAGAGAAAAAAAAAACGTTTTTAAAACATGTGAATTACCTTATATGAATCATAATTTTTCCAACTCAATATAAAACTTTAAACACCTGACTAAGCTGATTGTCTGAGAAAACACTTTAAAAAAATATCAATATAATATATTTTAAATAAACAAAAAAGTATCGACACGTTTTTTGATAGTTAATTTCCCAAAAACCTTGAAATTCAACAAGTGATAATTGACCTATAATCAGACGTTTTAGAATAAACAGAAAATTTACTAATTGGGTCATCCGATGAACACCTGTTACATGCACTTACTTTGATCATGCATAATAAATACTTAAGGTTATACTATCACTGAAATATTTAATTATACCATGTATATGAAATATATCAAGGTATACTAAGTTTAATCCCAAGTTTGTAAAGCTTAAAATATTGATGCTGCGAACAAAATTTTCGTATTTGTGTTCATAAAATCACTTAATTAGTCCATTTTCGGTTGCCTGTCTGTCGTCTGTCTATCTGTCATCACGAAAGATCTTGTTGGAATATTTACAGCGTGCTCAAGACGTAAAAAGTGAGGTCGAGTTCGTAAATGAGCAATATAGGTCAATTGGGTCTTTTGTAAACCATTAGAGATAGAACTCACGAGGGCACACATTAGATGCAAATTTTATAGTATGTATTAATATGTGATTATCAGTTATGCGTGTGTGACATGTCTAGGTACATGTGTAATGTGAAAGAGTACCCAACACTGTCCATACATGGTATTTCAACAATTAGCTCAGTCAATTGTTTGTTTACACTTTTTTTTTTTATTTCCATCGACTATCATCCATCTACCCTTTTACCATAAAACCAAGCCTATTATCCAAATATGCCCTGGCGCTCGTACATCCTTAAACAGAAATGTTTTTCCAAAATAAAAATGGAATTGATAATTTTATTATTTAGTGTGAATTTATTATATTTATAGTTATCAATAATCGCTAATTTAATTATTTATATAAATATTTTTTTTTGTTAATAATATTGTTCTATATTTATTTTATCTATATTTTTTAATATTTTGTTATTTAGATTGAAAATGTAGATTAATATTTTATACAAACAATTATTATTATTATTATTATTATTTTAAATTTATATTTCCATTACATTCTAAATAAATATTGTCCTTATAATGTACTCAAATATCGGATGCGGAGAAACAAGGAGTGACTTGTGGGTTAATTGAAGCCTGTTGCAATCGGATCACTATTACCTAGACTTATGTATATGCAATCTTTCACCTTCTAACACTTTCTCATTTGTTTGTTTTCACTTCTACTGGGGGAAGATGCTGTAATTATACCACAGGATTCTGTCGAAGCTAGAGTCAACGCAGTAAACGTTCTCTGCTGGATAAATCAGGAGTTCAAAACTTTGGACTCAGATATTCTATACCTGTAAATTTCCCGTAGGCTTCTGTAGGTGCAAATAACCTAAATAGAAGTTCAATCGTCCTTTATAAACGACGGACGACTCTTCTGAGATCCCCAACTCAATTTTACCAACAATGCCCTGCCAAACTAGTATCCATCTTAACTATAGCCTAGGAGGTCGATTATTAATAACTTTAGCATTTTGAGCAAAAATCTATTCATGTGCTTATTTGGGGGGGGGGGGGGGGGAGCTAAACCCATTCTTAGGTAAGATTTTAAAAGAATAAAAATCTTTTATTTACGTCAAACTGTAAGCTTTAGTGTAACTGATCCTTTTTCTAATAACGTTTTATTATTCGACAAAATGAGATTGAATCTTACGTATGCTTACGTAATTAATGAGTGGCCTCTTGCCATTTTTAACCGAGGATTAATAAATGATTTACCGATGGCTATGCACAACTGAGTGTATTGCATACCCTCTGTGAAATTCCGGTAAACAAGATGGATTTATCGTAGCCACGCTCTTGATTCAATAAATTACGGAAAATTTTTCCTATAGTAATGACAGACACAGATAAAACCTTTTCTTTATCTGAGAGTCTGCCCCCGCTCTAATATTCAATGCTGTGCGGTTCAGTTCTTATAGATTATCGTAAATGGGAAAGCAAAAAAAATCCCCCTCAATCAAAATATTGATGGACGCTACTGCATAGTAGTATTAACTGACTCATGAATATTAATAATAATATCCATAAAAATAATAATACAATTTCACTGAAAGTATTGTTATTTTTCATATCCATAACAAAGATTTGTAATACAAATTATTAAATTGTAAAAATTTGTTAGTCATAAAAATAATTGCATTTATTTGGTTATGATCATAAAATAATTATATAAGTTGTCTTTGGCGTCTAGACATACATGGGAAAAGAATTTCTAGTCTTTCTTAATTTCTTATGCAGACAGACCATCATTTGCATTAGCTTTTAACCCCCCGAACCAAAAAAAGGGATGTTTTATAAGTTTGACCGCTACGTGTATCTGTCTGTCTGTCTGTGGCATCGTAGTGCCTAAACGGATGGACCAATTTGAATTTTTTTGTTTCGTTTGAAAAGTAATTTTATGGGGTGTTGTTCTTCTTGAGGAATCCATACCTGGAACAACTAAAAAATAGGCAATGATCCTTAAAATCGGTTCAGTTTGGAGAAGGCTCTAAGGAAAAAGGTAATTTAATGGAGAGTGTTCTTAGATACGTTTCAAGTACGAGTTTAGGATTCCATACCCCAAAAATTTCTCTCGGCCGTATCTAGAACTGACTCCAAAGTCAACCGAAACCTAGTTTATCCCAAATTTGTTTCAATATCAAGTAACCAACCACGTCATTAAAATATTTTGAACTCCTACTAGTGAACCAAAATTATGTGGTTTGGACGTTCGCATTTGATATAATATTTTAAATAAAATGAATTGTATTTTATTTATTAATCATAAATAGAATTTCAATGTAAAATGTTAATTACTTCATTTCATGTATGTAATGAAAATTATTTACTAATTATATGCATTTTATCCTTTCCCATACACATATATTATTAAAATTTACAAGTTACATAATCACAATCTCACTTCACTCTTTATAAATTATATTCATACAAAATTCAATGGTTTTGTTTGTTATATTTTATTTACAATACTAATTCATTCAATAAACAAATTTAAAAAATTAATTAATATTCTAAATTTCTAAATAAAAATTTAATTTAAAGTGGCTAGTTGATTTTTAGATTCGTTCAGAGCAATTACAAGTAGGGAAAATCAGAATTATCCGGGAATATATGGTTCGACTATTATACTAGAAATCAGGGAAATCTAAGAAACCTAAGACTTCACTTGATTATTGAATTGTTAGTTTCTGAGATATTGTCAAAATATCTTCAGGTAATTTCTTAGAAAATATTTAAATAATAGATAAAAGAATTAGATTTTTGCAATTTTCGAGTCCTAATTACCATATAAAAATAAAAAACGAAGCCCAAAGTTTTATTACCATTTTCGAGTTAATTTGCACCCACACGGCTAAACAGTGATGTTTACGAAAAAATGTTTCAAACAAAAGTTGTTTATTTTTTTATAAGAAACATTTTTTACATTTAAATTTTGTTCTATCTCTAACGGTTTACAAAATGGGTCCTACGGATCCAAGACCCAATTGACCTATGTTGCTCATTTACGAACTCGACCTCACTCTTTACGTCCTGAGTACGCTGTAAAAATTTCAGCTTGATATCTTTTTTCATTTTTGAGTTATTGAGATAAATAAAATAAAATACACTAATTAGGTAATTTTATGAACACCTATACCAAAATTTTGTTGGTAGCATCAATATTTTTAAGCGTTACAAACTTGGGACTAAACTTAGTATACCTTGTATATTACATATATGCATGGTATAAAAATTCAAGTCTTAAGAATAAAAATTAGAAACTGTATTCACAGAAATTATTAACTTTAAACAGAGAACTTTGAATTCTTGATTTTAAATTAATAATGCCATTGAAAAAGCAAATAATTTTCTTTTAAAACAGACTTATTTATTTGAAAAATTGTCATAGGTTTTTTCCTTGACAGAAATCATAAATTTTAAAATTATCATAAAATATAAAATTTTTATTTTATGATAAAAGCGTGATGATTACAAATCACATTTGTTAAATTTTTTATGTATTTTTTTCAGTAAGTAATCAATCAATCGATTGATTTGTGCTTGCATTTACACCTAGAACCTTGAATATTTGTATTTTGTTACGTTGATAATATAAATATTCAATAACTTATTGTTATAATTTGATGTTCTATTTAATATTAGTTAATACAGAGTGTATCATGATTAATTTTACTGTTAGTAATACCAATTTTTAAGATATTTTTCATACAAATTTTTACAAATACAGCCAAAATAGATTATAACAACTTAAGCGATCGTACAATTATGGTCGTTATAAAAAAGCCCGGTCCTGAATTAGATAAATTCGTCGGATTGGGAAAATTCTGTCGGATAAGCTAAGTCACGGTTTGCTTTGGTTCTACTCAGTATTCGTGGGGACACTGCAAAAATTTGCCAAAAATAATTCGAAAATTTGTCATTTTATAGACATCGTCACCAAGAACGCTATTTATGACATTATTAATGAGAGGACATTGTGTATCAAAGGATCCTGATACACTCTGTAAAAAGACCACATTAAATGCACTTAAATTAATTATATAGCTGAGTAAACACACATGTATTGTTTACTATTTGTATAAATATGGTCATACAGTTGTAGCTAACTCTACCATTACATTACCAATACCACCCACCAATCAGTCCAAATTTAATCTAAAACTAATACTAATACCATTGAATTTGGGTTGTATCGAATTAATTGATTAGTCATACTATAAACAGTATTATTGAATATTTCTAAATTTTGAATTTTTACACAATTTCTCAACACATAAACAATGTTTTTCTTTTAGAGATTTACATCTTTGAGTTGGCAACACTCTTTTGTTTGCAACCGATTTGACAGCAGGCAGTTGCTTTTTGTTTGTTTAATTTGGTTACCTATTTCGTAAAGAAAAGGCTCACATCAAAGCAACTCTTGCAAATTGTTAATTTCATGTCTGTTGACTGATTCCATTAGATTATTTTCTTTGGGGATATATGTAACATCTCTATCAGCCCCATTCAGTTTGAATGAGCTGAAATTCGATATGTAGAATTTTTAGCTAGGAAGAACGATGCTCTAACAGTAACGATTTATTTCAACAATTTGGGGGATTTTCAGGGGAAACCCCGCTTTTTTCAACGTTTTTAAATTTTTGCTCATCTCTACAGCGTCTCCAAATTGAGCCAAATGATTCGAAATCGGTATGTAGATTAAGTTAGTGTCAAGGGAATGTCTTCGGACCCACTTTCAGCACTTTTGTGTAAATATTTCATCAAGTCAATTGATTAAAATTCCATATCAATGAAAATATTAAATAATAAGAAACATCTTGTTAGGAAGAAATATGACCGTAATGACGGAGCTCTTTTGCTTACGAATGTTTTTTTTCTCTATGAAATGATTGTAATTGAATACGTTTGTATATAATATACAATTTTTTTCCTTATTGCAATTGACAATTTACCAATTTGTGGTAATTCTGTGACGTATTTGGTTGTAATATATTATTATGTATCATATCCAATCAAATGATTGAGTAAACAATTTGTCAATCACAATCACAAGAGTAATTGGAGATGTAAAACTAAAATCAATATCATCAGAAATATTATTATTATTATCATTTATTCAAAATTTTTATAAATTAATAATAATGATTACATAATGAATTTAAAGAGAAAATACATTTTTATTCATTAGTTTATAAAATTTGAATTCTTTAGAAACGCATAATCAATCATATTCTTTTTTTGGTATATACCATGAAACCTCCATAAATGTTATTTGCACCTGGAGGAACCTGAAAGGTGTGAGGTATATAATGTTTGGGTCCTAAACCTTGAACCCATGCTACAAGCAATCCTGTCGGAGAAGCTGTTAACTTTTTATGTGGCGCCTGGCCTCGACAGAATTCGATGGCTTCAACTACTTAAAATAGCCTCTATTACCCGAAGGCGGGACGTCTATAGATAGTTCTCAAGGAGAGTACAGAAGACCCCTTGATATGGGTGCTAGGGACCCATTCACGAAACCCTAGATGAGATATCTATGAATGGCTAATGAGTGTTCTTGAACGTCATTTTCATTCCACGTCTTAACGCATAATATTTTGCTAAAACACGTCATTGAAATTAATGTACGATAAAATTGACATCCGTCATTTTTAACGCACATGTGATTCGAACCTTGATAGACTAAATTCTTACGATCTCTCTAAATTTTCTAATTTTTTAAGAGGTTGTAACGCTTCGAACACAAAGAGTGAGAAAGCTTTGATATGAATTTACGAATTACTTAGACTGAAAGTATAATTAATTATTATAATAAATTA